>NC_140587.1:257286780-257941780 GCF_964204655.1 Triturus cristatus | reverse complement strand
GGACTGCAAACAAACACACACAAAAGGGAGATAGGACTACAAATGAACGCACACAAAAGGGAGGGGGTGGTGGGACGGCTGAAAGAACAAAGCAGGAGCGGGTTGTGGTATGGTGGAAATTATGTATCAACACTTAGGCAGACTTACCACTTGATTACCGAGATGTGAGACGACCTCAAACTGTGTCTCCACTAGATTTTTCAAGCGGAGGTAACTTGTTTATTGAACACTCTGCTGCAATCTTGCAATTAAAAAACAGTAATGACAGGGAATAAGTAATTCAGGGGAGGGAGTGGCTGTATCACCCTTAGCATAAAGCTGCTTCACGGGTTTCTGGCACCTGCCGAAAACATAATGAGCGGGAAGGGAGAGAAACCAGAGCTCAAGAGAAGCATGGCACAGCCTCTGCATGATGGTGAAACATAAAAACAAATTAAACATGTAGCGGGACGCTCATCTATGAAGTGGACGCCATGCAACAAAATAAAGTTTGTGTACACCTGCTATTGGTTGGAAAATGCAAGCACGATATTCGTGAAGTGGGCACCATGGTGATACACAAGCTGAGGCAAGCAAAAAAAAATAATAAATAGTGTGCACGAAGGAACATCAATAAAAGTAAGACCACATGTAACAGGGGCAGTCTCCTGGGAGGGTCTGAAACACCAAAAGGCGGGACTAATTAAGCAAATTCACCAAAATAAAGCAGGCATTTACGAGAGGCAGTAACAGGAACCAATAGACAACATGGTAGATGCTTGAAGCCCACATTGTAGATACAACATATCTCAAAAGAGACAGCGCATGCGCTGCCTAGGCGAGACCTAAAGAGGAATAACGCATGATCACCAGGTGGTGCACATGAGTGAATATAAAATATTTAGGTGTCCTATTTGATGATAAAGGCACCTTTCTACCACTCAAGCAGGAGCTGCAACAAAAAAGTAATGCCCTGACTGTTGCCTTCCAAACCGTAAAAAGATATATGGTTGTCCACAATTTTGAAGCATTGCTAAAGGTTGGCACTGCTAAACTATTACCAACGATTAAATAAGGCAGTAAAGCCCTCCGTAGACAGGACTCAGCAGTCCTCGATACAATAATGTCATAAACCTATAGGCATCTTTTCAGTCTGCTGACCAGTGCCTCTCCTGCCCATATGAGGATGGAGTTTTTGCTTATAAAATAGGGCAAGAAATGGGGCTTACCTCAAAACTTGGCAGGAATTGAAGAAGTCGGGTGACAATACTGTAAACAATACTTTATGGCTAGGACTGTCAAGCAATTAAATATACCCACAGAGGATATATTAAGAATCTGCCATCAATACTCTGGGAGCACGATCACTATGGTATCTCAAGATCTCTCCTGCAGTCGTTAAAAAGGCAATCAATCGCTCAAAGAGGCAATTGAAGACAAGGTTGCCCTTGCAAAAACATATTACACGGTGGATGATATTAAATTACCATAAAAACCTTAAACCACAGAAATACCTGACGGCAGGCTGGGCTCTGCATCTAAAGGATAAATTCCTGGGATTCGTTTTGGCTACTTACCCACCCTCTATCACACTTTGCCCTGGCTATGATCAGGAGTGCCAAGCTTCTTCTGCGTATGTGGTCAGATGTGGAAGACATGGTCCATCTATTGTATATCCGTCCCACCCTCCTAACGGACAGGAAAGCCCTATTAAGAAAGCCCTTTATTGATAAGAGCATTCGTTTTTGCATGCAGGCCATCATCTCTTGCTTTAATCTCCTAGAAACGCATCTAAATTGCTGTCACCAAATTTTTAATAAAAGAGGAACAAAGTCTTAAGGCCTTAGTATCACTATTTTAGTACTTGACTAAATTTTATTGTTTACTGAAATTGTATCTTTTGAAATCTTGTACCATATTCTTTATTTTAAACTGACATCTGCTCTGGGAATAACTGTTTTTATATGCAATGATTTAATTAATTATGCATAACAATAAAATGTAAAATTTGAAAATTTGACTGCTCTAGACTAGGAAGAAAGGAGTATTCATTGAGAGATATTTTCATACTGAAATTTACTTCATGGGGCCCAGTCTCATAATTTGCACATACTGAAAACTTCAAATTAAGTTGGTCTGTAGTTTCGAATAATTCATGAAGATTGGTTGCATGTCCTTGGAGATATCCAGTGTCCAAGGCATTTCTGATCTATTGTAAGCTGCCTCCAGTTTTTTGGCCGGAGGTTAGGTCTGCTGCTAATGTAAGTCTCAATCCATTTTAATGGCAGTGGCGCATTTTCTTCAGCTGGTGTCTAGAGACCTGCAGAGAAAATATGAGTATGGTTCACTTGTGGAGATGGGTGTCCCCTGTGGCGCAGGGGCTGCAAACGCTGGGTGGCATTCAAGGCTCTCAATAGTAAGTGGTGTGAGGGCAAATAATTGTAAATGTAATTCTTTGGTTCCATCAAAACTAGACTATGCTAATGGTTTGTATCACAGCTCAACCGCGTCGACTATGAAAATACAACAAAGAATTCAGAACGGCCCCTCCTACATGTAAAGCCACAAGCCCACATCTCTCCTGCTTTTAGGGCACTACACTGGTTACCAGTTGCCAGAAGATTGTCCTTCAAGCTGCTTTGTATCACACACAAAGTAATACATGGCAAAGGACCACTGTCTACCAGGGAGAACAATCAACAAATGCGTACAACAAAGGAAGTGTCGCTCAAGAATGGCCTCCTACATAGAAGAAAACAAAAAAGGGTGGAACATCTGTCTCCGTTCAAGCAGCCAAACTATGGAACGGATGCAACAGAGCGTCTGGAAGAACAAAAGAGTTGGATAAATCAAAAGCTTGCTTTTTGATAGCAACTGAAATTTCCTCTAAAACAAAATTAGGTGAATGAAGCATTCACTGTCTGGAGTGGTTAGGCTGGTTTCACAGCCCTTGTGCTGTATCACAGAGCAAACGTGTCCCATATACAGTCTAGATGAGAAACGCCTGTATCCTCTATGTGGGGTAATGCCCTTTTCCTGAGAATTCTTCTCTGTCTGTATTGTCAATAGAGATGACCTAAGGGATATTAATAAAAATATATAGGATCCCTTATATTTTTATTAATATCCCTGATCCCGTATATTTTTTAATAACATCCCTTAGGTCTTCTCTGGGACCCATATGGGAAATTTTTTATCTATTGTGAAAGTGACCGGGGGGCACAGTATGTCTCCACGCTGTTCGAGGGGGAGATGTAAGGGGAATCCCAATACTTTTCTATGCCAGGATCCCACAAGTACCTGTGACAGACCTGTTGCTATTGGCCCACACATCCCCCTCCTGCTATCTTTGTTCTTATTTCCCCCCCTTCACCTGCCACGCTATGTAATGGCCCAGTGTCACACAGGTAGGGAAACTTTCATCGGTGAGGAAGAAGTGGAACAGAGGATGCCTACCAGAAGAGGACCAGGGTTCTGAGTCCAAAAGAATGACTGTGGGTCCCGCTATCCCTGCCGCCTCCTGAAGACCACAGCAACTAGCCTGCCCTGCTCTTTCTGGCGCCCGGCGCCCACCAATCAGCATCCCCAATCAGCGCCTGGAGGTGCTCTGATATCGGACGCGGGCTCCCGCAACTAGGGTCCCGCTATCCCTGCTGCCACCGGAGGACCACAGCAACCAGCCTGCCCTGCTCTTTCAGGCGCCTGGCGCCCACCAATCAGCATCACCAATCAGCGCCTTGAGGCGATTTGAAATCGGACGCGGGCTCCCGCAGCGCAGGACGTTCGCGGGCCCATCTGTGCCCATCAGAGGCCGGGCTTGGCACTCTCTCTGACATCTGATGATCAGGACACTTGTGCAGGTGACTACACAATAGCAGTACTCCTTCTTAAATAAGGTCATTGTCCTGTATTGTGATCAAAGCCAAGAGGGTCTTGGAGTACTGGAAGTCTTCACGAACAGCGGTGTATAGACATTGAACCAAATTCATCTTGGTCTAACAGAGTTTCTAATTGTATAATATTGTATTTAACACTTGCTAGGGCTATCCAGTTTGGGGAAGAGGAAATTGCGTGAAGGTGGTACAGGTGATGCAAAGAAAAGGAAAGTCAAAAAGGGAAGAAGAAAAAGTCCTAGCCACAATGATGCTGATGGTGGTGTTATGGACAGGATTGATAGTTTACTATCCGAATGCCAGGGGTTATTGGATTCCATACACCCTGCCCAGGCCCCTAGGGATAGCACGCAACAGATTCAGAGTAGCAAACAATCCAAAGGGCGTGTACCCGACATATTTAAAAAATCCGCCAAAAAGCCAATAACACCAGACCCCCAGAATGTACCAGAATTAAATATAACAGATATGCAAATCCCTACACAATGGAAATGAGAGATACACTATTGGCCTGGACAATGCAGTGAGTAGCAGCCCCAACAATCATAGGTGCATGGGTGATCGAAGTGTAACCGGCACAGATAACATTGCGTCCGTTGCTAGCAACATACAACAAAAAAGACCTATAGATGACACCGTCCATCAAACAGTGACTAATAAACTGGTAACATTGATGGATGAAAGTGTCAGTTAGCATACTTAGTGACGCTATAAGTAAGGTGCATGTAGCAGTGGATTTGATTAAATCATCAATGGACACCCATCCGAGTCATAAATCATCCTTACATTCCGTTATGGGTGCTAGCAATTATCCAGTGGTACAAAGTGTGGCTAAGACATCCCAGAGGTCAAGTATGAGTGTATTTTCCGGGCCCCTAAATACGGATACGATGAGCAAAAGTCATGGGCACCCTGGGAGGAAAGACAATTTGACGCCTATACTCAGACCCCTGTTGCCCCCTGCTAAGGCTGTTATTCCAACCTCTAATAGATATGGTGGTCAGAGAGTGGTAGGAGCAGGGAGTAGCACACCAAGCACAGCAAATAAGGTGTACATGATTAATGTCCTCAAACCTTCAGGTGCATCCTATAGAGAAGATGAGGGATCACTTAAGAATAAGTGCACTCAGTGGATTCGTTATGGTAGGGGCCGTCAGTCAATAATAAGGGATGACATCTTTGCAGCAGAAAGACACTCATGCCCTAATGCCACATCTGACTATATTACCCTGACACTAACTCATCAACACTTAGTGGAAAACCTCGTAAGCTTTGATATTCGCACACAAAATCTTACCCATTCTAATATTAGACTACAGTACAATCCGCCAAATATGGTTTCAATTTCCAGCACATCACCACTAAGTAATGGTAGATTGAAGGTTACTTCCACTCGCTGGTGATTTTTTGGAGAATACAATACAACTATCCCCCAGCGAGAGTGGAGCTCCCGTTACATTTAATTTAACATGTACTGAACCTAGACAAACACCTGACACTGCCCTGCCAATAGCGGGAGGGAGGGATAGTGGTACACTATCTACCAATGTGGGCGTTTGGCAGTTTCATGTGGATTAATTACAGGTAGGCTGGCAGTATTGTCATGGAACATCGCAGGGTTGGGCACCAAGGTTACATCCTCTGATTGGTTAACATTTATTGACCGGTTCGACATCTGCCTTTTTCAAGAGATGTGGCTAGTGGACCCTCTCTATCGAGTGGCCTACCTGAATTATTATATTCCAGCAATAAAAGGGGGTAAAGGTCGACCTGCAGGGGGCCTTACGATCTGGGTGCGTCAGGAGATCATCTATAAAATCCAGTCTCTTCCAACCCAGAGTAATGATGTCCTCGCAGTACGGCTGAGAGTAAGCCCACAATGTAGCATTGACATTTCCAATGTTTAGGCAAGGGGTCTTAGTGGGGGGAAGAAGTCTGAGGTTATAACGGCCCTCGACGATCTTCTGGATATACATTCCTGGGACTCTCTAGTGTTGGTGGCTGGAGACTTCAACTCGACCTTTGAGCCTCTTGGCATTGAGGACCAAGACTTCACAGGCGAGGAAGATACTCAGTGGGGTGTCCAAAAATTGGAACTAGAGCCCATAAAAAAATGGACGGATGCAGCAATCCAAATTAAAGCACTTTGTCTTGAAAAAGGGTTGCGGGCAGCAAATGGGCGTACAGTCTCCGATAAGCATTGGGGCCAATACTTTTGACAATGGCCATAGTGCCAGCCGTAAAGATTTTCTACTAATTAATCTAAAGTTATGGAACGCCTTAGTGGATATGATTGTGAGGGATCGTCTAGAGAGTGATCATAATCCCTTATGCTCAACCCTAGATTTTCAAGTACAGAGCACAGTGGTTCAGCCAGTTCCTGAAGTACTTACACTAGATTTGATCCCCACTAACGATATGCGGCGATTAAAATGGGCTAAGCTCATTGAGAACCCAGATTTTCTAGATACTATTAACAGGGACATTCATTTTAATATAGTTCTCTAAGATAATTACCGCAACTCACAAATAATTTTTTTCCTATCTAAGATTGTATTTTTTAAAGCAGGATACAGATAAGAATATAAAAAAGAAAAAACCTAGCTCATGGTTTAATGAGGATTGTAGGCTGGCGCCAGACAACGTAAGGGTGGCCAGGAGTGACTATAGGAAGATCCAGGAAAAGGCCAAGAAGCCATGGGATGGAAGCAGATGGCAGAATTTGAGACTGGCATGTGCTAGTAATAACTCCAAACAGTTTTGGAACATTGTAAAATGGGACAGGGGAGGACAGCCAGTCCCGCCACAAAATCATGTACCTCAGGATGAATGGGTTAATCACTTTAAACACCAATAAGATTGTAGTGATAAAGAGGGGGACCCCGTTGTGCCTTTACATGTGTCCTACCAAGACACTGGCTGATGTTAACATTGCCCTCGGAGATGTAATAGGGGGTAAAGCCCCGGGTATAGATTGCATCCCGGCTGACATTTTCTTACACGATAAACCAAAATGGTGCCGGTACATTATATTACTGGCAAATGCCATTGTCAAAGGAGCCCCAGTGCCTGATTCCTGGAAAGGGGCTAAGATTATCCCGGTATATAAAAAAAGGGGATAAATCCCACCCAGGTAATTATAGGCCCATAAGCTTCATAGATTCACTGCAAAAGGTTATGGACTGGTAAGAGTTGAATAAGGTCCAAGCCTGGACTGATGAGTATGACATTCTTTCACCACTACAGGCAGGCTTTCGGACCCATATCAGTACTATTGATCAGGTTTTTCGGTTTACTTTAATATATTGGTGGACAGTGGTTTTAGGCATGGGTTCCTTGTATGCTGCATTTGTTGACCTTAAGTCAGCATTTGATTTAGTTTCCCGCAGCAAGTCATGGGCAGTGCTACAGGAGTTAAGGCTGGCACCTGAGCTGTTATCGCTTATCATTCGCTTACATGAGGATAATTTCGCCCAAATACGGTGGGGGTCACAAGGTAGTGTTATTAATCCATTTCCCATTGATAGAGGTGTGCGGCAAGGCTGCTTAATGGCTCCAACATCATTCTCACTCTTTATCATGGGATCGCTAAGTTCTTATCGCTA
Source organism: Triturus cristatus (assembly GCF_964204655.1). Classification (NCBI taxonomy): domain Eukaryota; kingdom Metazoa; phylum Chordata; class Amphibia; order Caudata; family Salamandridae; genus Triturus; species Triturus cristatus. Next base: position 257,934,303 of record NC_140587.1, on the reverse strand, counting down.
ACCCCACGGATGCCCCCGTATTAGCGGGAATTCATATCCCTATCTTAATGTTTGCGAATTATATGCTCATTATCTCAAAAACTCCAAGCGGCCTTCAGCGTGCCTTGTTGCTATTCGAGGAGTTTTGTCATCTTAGGGGTTTGGAAATAAATGTAGCCAAAACAAAGTTTGTCTTTTAATCAACACAAAACTTTTAAGGGTAGTATATGTATGAATAACCGCCCCTTAGAACAAGTAAGGGCTTTCACTTACCTGGGGGTAATCCTCCAAAAAGACATGAAGTGGAACTGCTAACTTGATATGGCTACTTTAAAACACTGGCAAATATCTGGGGCTCTACTCTCTAAGTTCAAACCTTGCTCACAAAGCCAATTAGCCCTGTACTTCAGATATATGGCATGAAAGTTGTGAGCTCTGCTCTATATGGGGCCGAGCTCTGGGGTTGCAGAAAACAGGTTTTTATGTAGCATTACGGGCCTTCCTCATAGTACCCCAGTGTGTCCAATGCTATTTGAATTAGGCAGAAAATCTTTGGGTGATATTGCAAGAATACGTCCATATGTATTGGCGAAGAATCTGGTGCACACCAGACCTAGCACCTTATGCTTCTGGCCTAAATGATTTAATCCAGGCAGATTGCTATCACAAAATCAAATGGCTACGGGAGATAAGAACCGTATTAGTTAAGCTTGGCTTGGCCATGTTGTGGGAAGACCCTATTAATGCATCTTTCCCCCCCCCCAAAGAGTATCTGAAAGAAAAGTACTGGGAATTGGTTTCCTCTGATACCCATCGAAATAGTGCCACTTCAATGCTTACTGAAAGTTTTTTGGAAGTTAAGTTTCGGACAAATCTAGAGCAATATTGGGATGTAATAACCAAACCTTTGACCGGAAGCTGTACTTTCAATTCAGGGTGGGCACACTGCCAATAAGATTGCAAACAGCAAAATGGGTTCCATCTGGTAATAGCAGTGGCGGTGCGTCCATTGAGGTGCTGGGTCGTTGCTCCACTAATGCTGCCAGCCGCCCTCCCTGCCATCACATGTATTATTAAATAATAACTCAGGCTGACTGAGTCGCGCACGCTCAGTGACATTGACTATTTCATTTTCCACCGGGCCGCCCGAGGCAATCGGACGCTGAAGGGGGTGGGGCTAGTGATGAGCCCTGCGGCAGCATGCAGCAACTGACAGACTGTTGTAAGGTTACTGTTAAGGCGCACTAAGAGCAGCAGGGAAGCAGCAATAGTGCACATGTTCGGCTTTGGGCTAGTCATTTTTACGACCAGCCCGAACATGCGCACTACCTTCCCCTTGGGAGAGCGAGGGTTGCTTATTGCCGCAGACCCCGGTCTCCTAATGGGCAGGGAGCATCCCTGCTCAAGCCAATCCTGGCGCTGCTAATGCAGCATCTGGATTGGCTGAGACACCGCGCGCGCAGTTAAGTCTGAGGCATAAGTAGCCAGCATTAGTATTGGGTGCCACGTGTGGGTGGCACACTTGCTGAAAAGGTATGGCCAATCACTGTGGCTTATGTGTAGCCATGCAGTAGTGATTGGCCATTTTGTTCGTGACGCTCACGCACCTCGTCGCAGACCGTCAACGCGCCACAGACACCACATACCTCGTGCACTGCCACTGCACTGCTGCAATACCTCCTGCTCATGGCTCGTGTCGTGTACATTGGATCACCTCAGTCAGCCAGCCTTGGTTGGTTCCTTAATTGTTGGATCATTTCCGTCACCAATCAGAGATCCGATCATCCGCATCGTTACTTGAGGTCAGATTTACCTTATTTTTTATCTGTACCAAGTATTATTGGCATGCATGATCTTTCGTACTTCTAAATCAATTTGTACCTTGTTATTCATTGCCCGTTTTTGGCATTTATTTTATTTCAGTTTTGCTATAAACGCTTGTGAAAGTAAAGCGGGTTTACAGGAGGACTCACATATGCTGGTGAGGACTGTTAAAATTCAAGAGCCAATATGTTACACAAAAGCTCTGATCAAATTATTAATTTGCACTGAAAACAAGGGACAAGAGCAGGGCAGAGTTAACATTGTACTGCTGCTATTTTTGTTTCTGGGATATGTTGTCCTCGTTTTGCACCTACTGGCTTCTGGGCTGACTGCACAGGTGTTTTATTCTTCTCTACGTCCCATCGCACAGTGTGCCAATCAGTAAAGTGTAAAACAGATGTTTTCGTAGTAGTTGTCATTTTCCACATATTGGTTCCTCTGTGTATCTCTTGTTTCTCTTCGAAAGGGTCAGCAGTAAACATGGTTGAAGGACAGCTTTTTGGCTTGTTGATTATAATTTTTGTCCAGTTTTTTCTGTCTTTAGTTTCAGTCAGATGATATCTGCGGTGCCCTGCGACGATCAGGATTGCAGGTAATACGCTCTATGTTAGTGCTGCTGAGAGGAAATGGTCTTTCTCTTTCTGACTGGAAATAGTTTTGTTGTGTTTGTGTTTTGTACTTTATATGCTGTATTTTCAGTTTCTTGACAACTTGATTGATTTCTCGCGCAAGCCACACATGTTTTGCTTTGTTTTTTATTTTGTTTAGCAAACAGTCTCCCTTTTATCCATAACAGGTGCACTTCTGGTGCATTTTGTGTGCATTGCAAGACTCGAGATGGTTTACTATTTTATTAGGACTTTTGGGATCTGCACACAATATACAGTATGTTAAACATGGCCTCCCTTCTCCGTCTGCGTGTGGGCGATTGAAAGCCACCCAGTGTTTCCTAATTTGTGCTGCAACAGAATGATAGTTTTGTTAAGTCTCATTGCAGCACCATTTTTGTGGTATCTAGGATACCTGACCTAGGGTTCTTTGAGCCTATTTTGGGACTCCTCCGGGAGTTCCGCAGACTTGAGAAATGCATTTCTGGATAGGCTTGGCAGAGGGTCTGGCACATCTCCAGCACCTTTACTGTACTATCTCCAGCTCTTCTCCATGTCATACTCAGTCCTTCTCTCTAGCCCATAGTCAGCCGCCTTCTCTCTAGGCCATCCTTAGGCCTTCTCCCATCCTTTTCCTCTCCCTTCTCCCTAGCCTCATCCTCAGTCCTGCATGTCTATCTTCAGTCCTTTTCGGTAGCCCACCCCAACCCTTCTCTCTAGCCATCCTCAGTCCTCCCTCAGCCCATTCTCACCCTTATCCATAGTCCATCCCCAGCTTTTGTCCCTGTCACAATCTGTTGTGCATCTGATTTAACCCAGTGCAATGACAGATGCACAACCCTTTACAAGTGGAGGAGCAGCAGAAGGCCAAGAAAGATCAATTGGTGAGATAGGAGATCCACTCTTTGGCTTTACCATCAAACAACGTGAGATCTGCAAATAAGGTTGGGTGGCCACTGCCAGCGCCAGCCTATTATTGTCTAAAATGTGCTGAGAGGAGGAACTTGTAGATAAGCCTGTGAGTGCATTTTAGGCCCAGCATTAATTGCTTTATTAACCTTCCTGCTTCCTCAAACTTGCTTAAAAATGCACCGTTTGTCCACTCTTTTTTCAAAATTTTCTTGAGGGGTAGAACCCCCCCAAATCCCCCGTAGGTTGTTCGAGCTCTCTCGCTACGCTACGCTCGCTCGCCGCAGTGCAGTACGACAATAATGTTACACCTTACCACTTTCAAATGTCACCAGCCGCCACTGGTAAGTGCCCCTTGTGTCTGGACCGAAAGGAGACCCTGGCACACTTATTGTTTGTTTGTCCAGTTTATGTGCCCCCCGTAAAGTGTGGCTTAAGCCAATCTGTAGGTCTTTAGGCTTCAGAAGGAGCGCAGATGCATTATGAATTTTACGTACTGAAATATCTCCATGTATTACCATCGCAATGGCTAAGTTCTGGAGCTGGTCATGGACCATTAGATCTCGGCGAACCCTTGTAACCGGAAGTATGCACTGAAAAGAGCTATCATGGCGAGTGCAGATATGTTGCTCGTTATCACTCATCTTGTATTGTATTCATGCCTGGCTCTATCGTAAAGCGCAAGGTCTCAGAAAAAAACTATGCGTATTAGTGCCATTTTAATCTTAGGCCCAGTAATAATATTATTATTTTTATTCTCTGATTTTTAACTCCTAGAAATGTTTTAATACTTGCTATGACAGTTATTGTGAATATTTAATAATGTTTTAAAATTGCGCTTGCTTATTTATTCATTGCTTAGTGTGCTATGTAATATTTTATGTTTGTGATTTTATGACTTTACTGTCAAATAAAGCTTTTTGTAATTTGGTGACTGTGTAACACAACTTCTGGTGTAGACCAGGAGTGGAATTCCTGGTCAGGGACCTCCCTATTCGCAGTGCCCCCTATAGCCTTACAGATGTTAGCTTTCTGACAGTCCAGGAATTGCATAAACAACCACCTCACTCCCCAGTGAGCTGAATAAAATCAGTTTGCCAGACTCATTTAATTGGGAGGTTTATCACATGGGTGCTGATTGCACAAATACATATAGGATCAAGAATGTAAAGGTTGCTGTCCATCCAAGTCATTTGGATCTGCACTTTAGTCATATTGCATACTTACACAGGGTTTACGTTCATGAGAATTGTACCGGCTCCAGTAGCACACTCCCCAGCCCGGTAGCATACAAATAAATACACCACACACAGAAGTCTGGAATGTACATCCTTATGCCTCAGCATACAATCTCACTCTGTTCTCAGATTACATCATAGCCATTAATAACAACACCTTAACACTTCCATACAAGTTACGTATTTCCTCTATTGAGTCTGCCCAGAACAACGAGGGTCCTGCACACATGTCTCATGACATAACAGCTCCTATTCATACACATGGATTTTGGAGTGATGGAGCAAGGATTCAAAGAAAAGAAACTTGCTCGAATCAACCTCTCGTTAACAAGTATTAACAAGTAGGAATAGAGACTTGAAAGAAAATTAACATACACACGACATACATACAGAGAGAAAAAGGCTTTCTGCTTGCCTAAATAACAAAGAATAATGTGCTACGTAACTGGAATCCCGCTTGAAACCGAAAATCGCCTTGTGCATGTGTGAACCCGTCCCGCGTAAACAACCACGTGGTTAACCCATGTAAGAAGAAAAGTCTCACGCATGCGCAAGGAGTTGCTAACTGTAGGTCCTGAAGTACCGCATGCCTGGCATATGCTTGCCTGGATTTTAAAAGAAGTTTTTCGCTATAAGCGCTTTGCTTAACAAAGAAGAAAATAACATGGGATAGAGTAGAAGTGGGAGGTAAACTGTGATAATAACATATTTGAGTAATTATCATCTGTTTATGATTCTTTCATCAATAGTGAGCGTTTTGGGCCTGATGTGCAAAGCCAAAGGAAAAGATGGCGGGTGAAATGTAACGCAAGTTGAGCCTGCGCACTAAGATCTGGGAATGACCTGCTGACCGGGACATTGATCGGCTGCCAAGATCCAAGGACGTGTGCTTGGGAAAGTTCCTCAACTGAAGAAATTATATAAAAATTGTATCTATCTATTTTGTGGAATGCATGTGAAAGGAAGTGTCCCGAAAATTTAATAATTTAAGTGGGAAGGGTTTACTAAACAAAGAATTAGTAAAGAATTGTGGGATGACCGCATGAGGTGATGACAACTCCCCTGCCCCGGCCCAATCATAGTTCCTGATTCACAGATATTTGCAACCTTTGAGGGTGGGACATGCAAAATAAGAGGGTATAACTTGAGTGACTTAAGATTAAGAGAGAGAGCTGCTACGAAGAGACGTTGATGCTGAGTGAGGAGTAGGCAAGAAATGCTGCTAAGAAGAACAGACTGAGAAGATTCACTACTTAAGACAGCCTGATTAGATTGAAGATTTTGTGGAAGAATATCGAGGAGGGAGAGAGTGTAAGAGAGGGCTGTGCTCCGGTGGTCGGGTTCTAGAAGAAGCATAGTAAGTATAAATCTATCCTGCACCTGTTCTACAGTCTTTGTCTCCTGACTTCATCAGGTGACCTCTGCTAAACCTTCTGGCCAGGAGTTGGATTTTCCCATTTCACCATTAGGTAACAAAAATGTCCGTCTTGAATTTGCATATCTCTTTGCAAAGTACGAGATATTATGTCCTTCTGTCTCTTATCTGTAACTCCTAATGCGTTGAGATTGATGGATGAATTTGTTTGTTATTTGATAAATGAATTTTCTCTCCCATGAAAGTTGATGGAGTTTGCACTGAGAATCTGTATAAGTGAGCGTTCATTTTGATTGAATTATTAGATAAAATCTATTGAATCTTACTTGGAGTCTGTGATCATTTTATTGAAAAGATATCAGATAAATTAATGAATTTCTTAATATCACCATCAACTACTCGACTAATGGTCCATTGACCAAAAGAAGAGTGTTGATCTGTGAAGATTAGTTAGGTATTGACTAATTCAGATCCAAGAAAATAAAACTTGACCCCCAGTGAAACAGTCAGGAAATCTGAATGTGTATATGGGCCCATTGTGAATGATATGTTGATGAACAAAAAGTTTATCCTGGCCTTTCGCTGGATCAGGAGCGTGGTAGCAGGATAGCACATGTATTCCCTAAGCTAGTAATCATATTGGACGCTAGTTTCTCGTTGCCTCTCGGACTTCCCTAGGGTGAAATACCTCCATGGCCTAGGGGAATGTGACGGATGTTATGTACAGTGAATGGTGCATGGTTGATGGGTCCATAGTCAGACCCTTCCATTTTTAGGCCTGGGGTTAGCCAAACCGTTTTGATTTTACTCACATTGTATGTATTATATCTATACTTCTAGGGGCAATGGGTCAGCCCACTTCAGCCATTGACTGATGTTGCTGTGAGTGACTGCATTCTGCCATATTGCAAGGAGCACATCTACAGACAAAGGTGTTCAGTGCCAAGAACTACCATGGTAGTGTGTGTTTTTTTTAATCCCCCCAAAAATCTACTTTTAGACTTTTTTATAGATTAACAAGGGCCCATTTTTCCCCGAACTATCAATATTTACAAAAAACATGACAAAACTAAACTAGCATTGATTTTAAATAACATTACTCTCTCAGCCTACTTGAAGCCTGGAACATGTTTACTAACAAAAATCAAAAACATTAGTAATCGCGAAATAATCCAATGTAGCTTCCCCCCACTGAGTTATTGAGCATATACTACTAACATACCTAGAAATAGCATTACTTTCATACATTTTCTTCACATGGGGGAAAGAAGGAGAGAAATGGTTAAAAGTGAAACTCTAGGTAACATGATCTGATGACAAAGCGGTTGAAAGAAACTTGAGTGAAAGATACAGACTGGAGGCTTCTCTGCGGAGCTAACAAGATTTTAACTTTCTCACTTACAAGTTCCAAGATTAAAACAAGGCCTTGGTCCTCACAGACACGAAGGGCGGCACATCTGGGTATAACATACATTATTAATATAGCTCCTGGTTTTATGGTATTTATGTTTTGGACATTTCTGCCTGTATTTCTCCATATTTGTTTGTTCCTCATTTGATCTGTATTTATCCATCTTTATTTTGTACTTATTGTAAAAATGTAAGCTGCAATGAGTATATCTCCACATTTATTTAACCAACAAATGTTTACTCATTTTTGAATGCCTAATGGGGTTTGGCCATTTAGAGTACAATACAGACCTCTGAAGCCATTTGCATTGTAGAACAGCTTAAGCAGCTGTACTGTTACAGTTATTTAAGCTTCATTTGGAATCTATTTGACTTTTTAACTCGCCTACCTATCAGTCTGCACAGCTGTTGACAGGAAAATAGATGGTTTCCTGTCTATATTTATCTGTAAAAATCAACAGAAACAGAACAATGAGAGCCTTGATTATAAATGCAGCTCAAAAATACAACATGGACGGCCACCAGGAGTCGTCCCAAGCTGAGGGGGTGGAACCGAGGATGAGGACCTCTGTCTTGTCCGAGTTCAGCTTCAGTCAGCTGTTCCTCATCCATTCTGCGACGGCCTTCATTCCCTTGTGGAGGTTGGTTTTGGCGGTGTGTGGGTCCTTGGTGAGGGAGAGGATCAGCTGGGTGTCGTCGGCGTAGGAGATGATGCTGAGGTCGTGCTGGCGAGCGACATGGGTGAGGGAGGCCATGTACATGTTGAACAGCGTCGGGCTGAGGAAAGATCCTTGGGGTACGCCGCAGATGATGACGGTGGCTTTGGAGCGGAAGGGAGGGAGGCGGACACTCTGGGTTCTGCCGGAGAGGAAAGATGTGGGCCTTCTCTTGGATTCTGGCTTCTTGGAGGCGTGATTTTAGTGTGCAGTGGCAGACCGTGTCGAAGGCGGCTGACAGGTCCAGGAGGATGAAGGCCGATGTTTTGTTGTTGTCCAGTTGGGCCCTTATGTCATCTGTGGCGGCGATGAGGGCTGTCTCAGTGCTGTGGTTTCTCCGGAATCCGGACTGTGAAGGGTCCAGGATGTTGTTGTCTTCGAGGTATCGGTTCAGTTGCATGTGTTTTTCTTTTAAAACAAACTTTATTAAGATTTTCCATGAGAAGGAGCAATGAGTTACAAACTGCATAAATCACATTAAGTATACATAGGGCAGAGGAAACAATGCAGGCATCTTGTGCAAACCTGTAAATAATGTAGTATATTCGTCAATACATTCCTAAAATGCCTCAGGACGGCCTGAAGGCCTCCAGCCATGTTCATTGCTATGTATTACATACCCATCCTTCAAGATACTTTACCCACGGGGAGCGGTGCCCGCCCAACAATCCCCCAACTCCCAATCCCACCCTGGACCCACCCACCATACCAAACCATGCCACAAAAATTCAGTCTGAGGGCCGTAGAGCATTCCCCTGGGGGAGGGGGGGGGGGGGGGTGGAAAGAAGAGGGGAAGGAAACCACACCCTAAGGTTCAGTTGCATGTTGAAGATTTTCTCGATCACCTTTGCCGGGAGTAGGGAGATGGGCCGGACGTTTTTGAGGTCCTTGGGGTCCGCCTTGGGTTTATGGAGGAGGGCGTTGATCTCGGCGTGCTTCCAGCTTTCCGGGAATGTGGCTGTCTCGAAGGAGGTGTTGATCACTTTCCGAAGTTGGGGTGCGATGGCTACGTTGGCTTTGTTGAATATGTGGTGAGGACAGGGGACTGACGGTGATCCTGAGTGGATGGAGTTCATGCTCTTGTGGGTTTCGTCGTCGTTGACGGTGGTCCAAGAGGTCAGGCTGTGGATGCGGGAGGGGTATGCGGGTACGGTGGGGTCTGGAGTTGTCGAGGTGGTCGGTGTGTTGAAGCTGTTGTGGATGTCGGTGATCTTGTGGTGGAAGAAGGTAGCCAGCGAGTCGCAGAGTTCTTGTGAGGGCGGGATGTCGTTGGCGCTGGGGTTGGAGAGTTCTTTCACGATGCTGAAGAGCTCTTTGCTGTCATGTGCGTTGTTGTCCAGGCGGGTTTTGAAGGCAGATCTCTTGTCGAGTCTAATGAGGTGGTGGTGTCTGCGGGTGGCGTCCTTGTGGGCTGCGTGGATGTCCGCTGTTGTTCACGGATCCACTTCTTCTGCAGTTTCCTGCAGGTGTGTTTGGAGGTCTGGAGTTCTTCGGTGAACCAGGTGGCTTTCTTGCTGTTGGAGGGTTTCTTGAGTGGGGCGAGGGTGTTGGCGCAGTCGTTGATCCACTGTCGGAGGTGGTGGGCGGCGGCGTCTGGGTCGATGGGTGGGTTCAGGGAGAGGGTGGCGGCCAGCTGGCCCTCTGTGACTTTGCTCCAGCAGCGACGGGGCAGCTGTTGGGCGTGGTGGTGCGTTGTGGTCTTGTTGTAGGTGAAGTGGATGCAGCGATGATCGGTCCAGTGGAGTTCGGTGGTGTGGACGAAGGAGATGTGATTGCTTGTGGAGAAGATGGGGTCAAGCGTGTGGCCGGCGGCGTGTGTGGGATCGGTGGCCAGATGTCTGAAGCCGAGGTTGGCGATCAGGGTGGTGGAGTTGGCGTCGTTGTTGTTCTTGAGGTGGAAGTTCAAGATAACCCCTTCTCACCCCCTGGGTAGCTTGGTACGAGCAGACAGACATATCCCAAAGACAATGTGTAAGTATTTGTACTCAAAACACACAGTAATACAGTGATAACACCACAAATTGACACCACACCAGTTTAGAAAAATAAAGTATCTTTATCAAAACTCAACAACATCAAAACAACAAAATTCCAACATAAAGGTATTAAGAATATGACTTAAAAAAGATTATAAACAACTGGGTACATAGGAAACAATGGATGCGTGATTTCTCATGACAAAATTCACAAGGCGAAACAGCCGCAGAGATGTGAAGCGTCGAGAACATAAAGAGATGCGTCAGTTCCTGAGACCATGGGGAGGCAATGCGACAGTTCTGTTGCACGCTGAAGTGATGCATCGGATCCGTTCTGTAGGGGAAAGTGATGCGTCGACTCCAAGACAATTCTTGTCCGCCGGTGATGCATCTGGAAAACGTGCCGCACAGGTACGATAAAGGAAATCCGGGATGCGTTGGCGATCGATGAGGCGGCGTTGAGCGGTGATGCGTTCGGTTTCTTCAGCCGCGATCCCTCGATGCGTCGGTACTTGCAGCAGTGACAGGTGCTGTAAGACCACTGACTTACTGTCAGTGAAACTGCTCTCCCACCCTCGCAGCTCCACCATTAAGTGAGGCCTCTCTGATCCCTGAACTCCTGTAGTGTTGGTGTTCGAAGCCCTCCTCCACCCGCAGGTTATACCTGTGCCTCATCCCTGGTGGTCCAGTGGACCTCTGACTCTTTTCTCTTGCTCCGCCTTCTGCCCCTTTCTGCTCCGTTTTCACCCTTCAGCATTTTCACCCTTTCACTCTCCATAGCACTTTTCTTCTGCTTTCTGCTCCGTTTCACCCTTTATTCTTCTCATCCATGTACTCTTTATATCTTTTTTCCTTTTCTTTTTTCACCTTTTGACTCTTTTTTCCTCTTCTTTTATTGCTTGCTTTAACCCCCATGGCCCCTCCCCCCCAGAGCGACTAGCCCTAGACAGTTCTCCTCCCCGCTCCCGCCTCCTAGCTGTCCAGCCCTCCCCGACCCCTACTCAATGGCGCTGAAGGCGTGCCAAAGGCAAGCCCGTCTGCGCCCGTCCACGACCCGACAGCGACCAGCGCCAGGAACCCTGGACCTCCGCACCACCAACGCTACAACCCAGCGGCACTCCACTCACTAAACCCAGGCCGCAACAACAACTGCAAGCTTGCATCACCAGCCGATACCCACTGACACTTCTGCTGTCACCGTTGCCGGCACACCAGCAGCACCGCCAGGAACACGGACCCAGCACAACCCGCCCACAAGAACACAACTGAACCAAAGACCCTGCAATGCATCCTCCTCAACGTCTGATCACTCCACAAACACGCCACCAAAATCTGGGACCTCCTCAACAGCACCACCACGGACATAGCATTCTTCACCGAAACCTGGACCAACACCACCTCGGGACCGGACATCGCCATCGCCATTCCCCAAGGATACAAGATCTCTCGGAAGGACTGCCCCACCCGCCCGGGAGGAAGAATCGCCATTGTACACAAATCCACCCTCCGGCTGAGCACACTCTCCGACGAGCCCACAGACCTGATGAAACACCTACACTTCAAGATACAGGCCAGCCTTACCACCACCCTCCGAGGAACTCTCCTCTACCGACCCCACGGGCCTTTCACCAACTCCATCACGGATATCATGTCCCCGCAAGCCATTGCATCCACCAACTACACCCTGCTGGGAGACCTCAACTTCCACCTCGACAACCAACTAGACCCCAACACCACATCCCTCCTGGACAACCTCCACAGCACTGCACTCTGCCAGATCATGACCGAACCCACGCACTCAGCAGGACACACCCTCGACCCCTCCTCCCAACAGGAAACTCCATCACTTTCAGCCACCTCACCAAACTCCAGTGGACAGACCACTGATGTGTCTACGTCGCCTTCAGAACACCCACCATCCACAGGCACCAGCACCTGCTCCCATGAAGAAACTGGACCAAAATCACCGACGACCAACTCACCTCCTCACTCACCAACTCCACTGAAACCACCCCAACACCCCAGCCCGAACTCTGCACCGATGGATCTCCAACAGCGCCAACACCATAGCCCCCCTCAAGAAGAACAACAACACACACGCCAAGAAAACCAGATGGTTTACCACCAAACTTTGAGAGTCCAGACGCACATGCTGCCACCCCGAAAAGGCCTGGAGGAACTCCAAGTTCACAGGAGCCCGCAACAACTTCAGAGCCGCCACCAACGCCCACCACCAACTCATCAGAAATATGAGGAAAAAAGCAATTGAAGACGAATCTCCACACAAGCGCACAACAGCAAAGAACTCTTCTGCATCATCAAGGAGTTTGCCCAAGCCACCAGCGAGTCAACGGACATTCCTCCCTCACAAGACCTCTGCAACAAACTCAGCACCGTCTTCCACCACAAAATCAAGAACATTTACGACAACTTCGACAAAGACAACCAACACAATGAACCCTCACCAGCAACCACCGAAACCCTGAAGCCAACGATTGACAACTGGACAGCCCTCACCACTGAAGACACACTGAAGACAATGAAGTCCATCCACTCTGGGGTCCCCACGGACCCCTGCCCCCACCACATCTTCAACAGAGCCACCGACACCATCACACCCATGCTCCGCCACACCATCAACAGCTCCCTGGCAAACGCCTCCTTCCCCGATGACTGGAAACACGCCGAGATCAATACCCTCCTGAAGAAGCCCTCAGCGGACCCCACCAGCCTCAAAAACTACAGACCTATCTCCCTGCTCCCGTTCCCAGCAAAAGTCATCGAGAAAGCCATCAACAGCCAACTCGCCACCTTCATCAAAGAGCACAACATCCTCGACTTCTCCCAATCCGGCTTCAGAAAAAACCACAGCAGAGAAACCGCCCTCCTTGAAGCAACAGACGACATCCGCTCCCTACTGGACAGAGGAGAAACAGTAGCCCTCATCCTCCTCGACCTCTCAGCGGCCTGTGACACAGTCTCCCACCGCACCCTAACACGCAGACTCCACGACGCAGGGATCCAGGCCAAGGCCCTTGACTGGATCCACTCCTTCCTCTCTTGCAGAACGCAGCGGGTCAGACTCCCTCCTTTCCTCTCTGGCCCTACACCAGCCACATGCGGGGTCCCCCAGGGGTCCTCCCTCAGCCCCACGCTCTTCAACATCTACATGGCTCCGCTCGCCCCATCGTCAGAACCCACAGACTCAACATTGTGTCATACGCAGACGACACTCAACTCATCCTCTCCCTATCCAACAAACCCAACACAGCCAAACACAACTTCCAAGAAGGCATAGAAGCTGTCGACAAATGGATGAAAAGCACCTGCCTACAACCCAATACCGACAAAACAGAAGTACTCATTATGGCCCTAAACCCCGATGCCTGGAATGACACCTGGTGGCCCCCCGCCCTCGGAAGCACACCCACCCCCACGGACCACGCACACAGCCTTGGAGTCATCCTGGACTCCGAGCTCAAAATGGACGGCCACATCAACTCCGTCGCATCCTCCTCCTTCCATACCCTCCGCCTCCTGCGTAAGACCTTCAAATGGATCCCCCTCGAGCACAGAAACGCCGTCACTTACGCCCTTGTCACCAGCAGATTCGACTATGGCAATGCACTGTACGCTAGAATAAACAAAAACCTAACCCGCAAGCCACAAAACATCCAGAACACCGCTGCAAGACTGGTCCTCAACCTGCCAAGACACTGCTGTATCTCCCAGCACCTGCGCACACTCCACTGGCTCCCCATCAATGCTAGAATTACCTTCAAGATTCTCACCCACGCACACTAAGCCTTCCACAACACCGGACCAGCATACCTGAACAGCCGACTCAAATTCCATGCACCCCAAAGGACCCTACGATCAGCCCAGCTCTCCTATGCCATGGTCCACCGCACCAGAAAGACCAGATCGGGCGGCCGCTCCTTCTCCTTCCTTCCGGCCAGAGCCTGGAACGCCCTGCGGCTCCACCTCAGACAGACAACATCACTCCTCATCTTCATGAGAAACCTCCAAACTTGGCTCTTCGACATCTTGATGGACTGGATCCTGCACCCCCCGCCTCCAGCACCTTGAGACCCTTACAGGTGAGTAGTCGCGCTTAACAAACATGTGATTGATTAATTGATAGGCAGCGGTGCTGTGATGTGTGGCGATTTTTCTCGCACCGCGGTGCTGCATCGGGTAAACTGCCTCAAGAAGAGCGATGCGTTAATTTTCTAGTAGTTGCGTTGCTTTTCCAGCTCCCAACAGCAGGAACAACCTCGAGAGGACCATCACAGTCACAGGCACCTCTTGGCAGGTCAGAACTCCCAGCAAGGAAGTTCAGGGGAGCTGGGGGTGAAGTCTTTGTGTTCCTGAGACTTTAGAACAGGAGGCAAGCTCCCCTCAAGCCCTTGGAGATCTTCCTCAAGCAGAGGGACACAGCACACAGCAAAGTCCTTGTCCTTTTCTTGGCAGAAACAGCTACTGCAGGCCACCCCCAGACATCACACAGCAAAGAGGCAGTACGCCTTCTCCAGTTTCTCCAGCTCTTCTCCTTGGCAAAGGTTCCTCTTGAATTCCAAAAGTGGTCTAAAGTTCAGGGATCTGTTTCCCACTTTTTATAGCACAAATTCATTTGTTCTCTGGTGGCAGAGAAGCTCTTTGCCCAGCCAAAACCAGTTCTGTCCTCTTTGGTGCAGCTGTCCAGCAGGAGGTGAAGACAGCATTGTCCAAGGCAGACCAGGCCCATTCAGGTGTGAAAGAAATCTCCTCCCTCTACTCTAAATGCAGCCCAGGTCTATTCATCCCAGTTTTGACTCATCCAGGAAAGGAAGGACACACTTCACCCTCCCCCATACCACCCGGTGGCCGTCTGAGAGAATGCACATCCCCAGCCCCTGTCATTCAAAAACCAGACGGTCAATCCACAGACCAGCAGAGGCACAAAGAATGGCTAAGCAAGAAAATACCCACTTTCTAAAAGTGGTATTTTCAAACAAACAATATAAAAATCTTCTTTACCAAAAGATGCATCTTTATATTCCGAGTTCAGGCATACTAAACTTTATCTTTCTATCTTGTCCTAATAGGAAATTCTATTTATAAGATGTTACAAATTAACTTCCATGTTATCCTATGGTGCAAGATAGCCTTTCAATGGAAAAAAACGAAATTGGCAGTATTTCACTATCATGACATGTCACACACACCAGTACATGTACTACCTTTCACATACACTGCACCCTGCCCAGGGGGTTCCTTAGGCCTACCATAGGGGTGCCTTACATGTAAGAGAAGGGAAGGTCAGGGCCTGGCAAGTGCTTGCACTTGCCAGGTCGACATGGCAGTTAACAAACTGCGCACAGACACTGCAGATACTTTTTTAGGGCTACTCATGTGGGTGGCACAATCAGTGCTGCAGGCCCACTAGGTAGCATTTGATTTACGGGCCCTGGCACACTCAGTACACTTTATTAAGGGCGTACCAGTAAATCAAATATGCCAATCATGGATAACCAATCAAGTTCACAATTTACACAGAGAGCTTATGCACTTTAGCACATAATAGCAGTGGTAAAGTGCCCAGAGTCCTAAAAACAACAACAACAGGTCAGGAAAAAAGAGGAGGAAGAAGCAAAAGGTTTAGGGATAACCCTGCAAAAAGGGCCAATTCCAACACTTCCCATATGGGGTCTTTTAAAGAGCGATGTCCTGAAGGATTCTGAGCACTATTCTCAGGCTCTCCAACACAGTGTCTCTTATAAAACTCCAGAACATTCAGACCCCAGCAGATGTTAGGTGCACTAAAATACCCAGCTGGCCAATCATACACTCACTCTGTGCACACATACATATTCACTCTGTAGAAAGAAGCCATACAAAATTGGCCAATCATGCACTCACTCTGCTCACATACACATTCACCAATGCACTCACTCTGTGCACACATGAACATTCACTCTGTAGAAAGAAGGAAAAATACCTAACTGGCCAATCATACACTCACTCTGTGCACACCTGAACATTCACTCTGTATAGAGGAGTCAAACACCCAATGGGCCAATAATGCACTCACTATGTGCTCACATGCAAAGCCAAACACCCAGCTGGCCAGTCATACACTCACTCTGTGTACACTGTGTACATTCAATCGTTAGAAAGAAGTCGAACACCGAGCTGGTCAATCATGTGCTCTCCCTCTACACATAAGCACATTCACTCTGTAGAAAGAAGCCAAACAGACAGCAGGCCAATTATGCAGTCACTCTGTGTACACGGGCACATTCAGTCTGTAAAAAGGAGCCAAACACTCAGCTGGCCAATCATGCACTCACTCTGTAGAGAGGAGCACCGGATCGGTACAAGTTGTTTATTAAATGCATATATAAAGGGGACCCCCTGAACTAATGGAGAGTCCCTGAGACATGGAAATTAATAACTGCAATGTAAGTCCTCAGGCAACCACTCTCTTTACTTCTACATAGAGGTTAGAAAAAAGACACAAATTATTTTATTAACAATATTCAAAAATATATACACACATAACATACACATAAATATATAAAAAATACAGCTCTAAAACAGACCAGTACAGTCAACCGCAGCTGTCATAACCCATACACATTCATAGATTACACTGGGTAAACAAGAAATAGAGCTCCACATTATTTAAAGTTCTTTTTCATATTGATATACAAGTCCTAATCTGAAAGATTACCATTCAAACATGTTTTCTTAAATAAATGAAGATAGGCAAATGACACAAATTTCAATAGCCAAATATTATTGACAGATAATGGATGTAATGCAACAGGAGTGAAATGATACTCTAACAAGATATCTCTACGCATGTTTCGGCTCACAGGCCTTCATCAAGAGAGCCATATTTCGTATGTTTGGATAATACCCAAAGATAGAAAGATATAAAAGCTCTGAAAATACAAACACATTTGAATAATACAATGTGTGTAATCATTAACCGCACCTCTAGGGGTTGCCCATGAGTCATACCAGTGAATAAATCAGGAAACTGTCCCAAATTAGCGCCCGAGTGTATCACATATATATAAGTATATCCCAGCATCTTTAAGAGTGTTTGTGCATGTGCACCAAAAGAAAAGATGAAAGGAATAAAGAGAATGTCGAATACATTTATAATCCCCCAAAAATGGTAGAAAATTAGAAAATATGTTTATAAAAAGTTTATTTACATGATTCTCAGAATCTGGAAACAAAATGTTTCGGCTGCATGAGATAGCATAAATGTATGCCCAGTGATATCTAAAGGCCAGCTGGGCATTGGCTGTGGCCTGCCTGCTCAAAAAAGGGCACTGACTTCAAGTTATTTCAAGGTTAACGTGGATGAGTGACTTCAAGATGTCTTATAACATCACGGTGCGTCATCAGCTCATTGAGCGCTCAGTCATATAGCGCGAGAGTGACTCTCTTCAAACAAGCAAGAGTATAAAAGGCGCCTCCGGACCGAGCACGAGGCCCGCCACAGCTCCAAGCCTCGTCACAAGAAGGGGGTCTCAAAGACTCCAGAGGGGATAGCGATGGGCCCCTACCGTGTCACTGCCTTCCTGTGCCTCGTCACTGTCACTGCGGCTAAAATATCTGGTAAGAATATCTATTAAAGCTTCAATATTTCTTGTTTTGTGTGTGCATTGACTTGCATCCAATGCTTTGTTTGGAAACAATAGAATAAGTGCAGTGGTTTAAAGTTTTTCCTGTGGGCCTGCCAGATGCCGGGATTGCTCAATGCCAAGGCTACCTACTGGCTCTTTCTTCCACCACCTACACTTCCCACCTCTTCATTTCACTCTTGGAGGAGCTTTTTCACTCCTTTTTTCTTATTTTCCAATCTTTCTCAATTTTCTGCCTTTCCCTCTCTTGCTCTGGGTCAAAGTCTGAAGACAAAAAAAAAGGTCTGCAGTCTGCCAAATTGGGTGCTGGTGCCCACCACGGACACAAATTAAGCACCGCTTACATCCTAGTATGATACAGTATAGAATCCGCTCCGAGAGTATCAGTCAATACGTTACCTAGATCACACATACAGTAAGCAGACCTGCCAACTCACACGGTGGCACCGTGTGTCACACGATTTCAGCTCCCTTTCAGAGGCAGTAAGCAGCCGATGTCCATTAAGAGGTGTGAAAACACCCCAGGACATCTGTGACAGCCTCAATGCGCTTTGTTTTTTTTCTGGAAGGGGCTGGGGGTTTGGTGAGGGGCAGAGTGTCTCTTAGGTAGCTCTCGGTAAGAGACCACACCCCCTGCAAGGCCCAGCCCCCTCCTCAGAAGGTAAAACTTGTTTGTAAGTTGGCAAGTGCAATTATGTGTTGCTTGTATTTATGAAAACTGCCTATGACCACGATTAATATTGCCAAGTGATTAATCTGAACAAAATAGCCTACTTCTGCATGGATGTAGGTTATTGATGGCATGTTTGTTACATTTTAGCAATCAGTCCAGTAATAAGAATTGTAAATTATACTGGCACCCTCCAGTAATGCAGATACTACAAAGAAAGAGTTGCATGTATGTATGTTTCCCACTCACAGGCCATGCTTTGTTTGTTAAAAAAGGGTTTTATCTTAGGATCCCACCTCCGGCACTGCTGAACCCCAGTGTTGCCCAATACCAAGGTTGCCTTTTCTTCATTCCCCCACATGCCTCTTTCTTCCACCCCCTTACGCACCCTGTCTCTTTAGCTCATTCATGGAGTTTCTTTTCCATCCTGCTTTGTGCCTTTGTCACTACTTTCCCATCTTCCTTTCCTATCTTGTCTGCCATTCCTTCTGTTTCTTAAAGTCTGATTACCAGGGCCCCCCCAGCTGCAACCACCGGCACAAATTAGGCACTGCCAAGTTTATATCAATATTGCACATTTCAGTGATATGAACGAATGTTACTGAGCTGACTGAATGGATTCAATAAATGTGTTTTTTTGTGTGACAACAGAGTACGAGCTGGAGTTGCAACCCTTGCGTCCATGTGAGCTGGAGAGAGAGAAGGCTCTGGCGAAAGGATCAGACTATGTCCCGCAATGCTCAGAAGATGGTGCCTACAGGTAATGTGTATACAACAAACACCAATACAATGACCAGGAATACACTGTTTAACATGTTTCTCCACAATTTTCTGCCTTTTTGCCATTGATCCTTCTTCAGGTCTTCTCAACTGAGATAGCGTATGTGGCCATTGATGGTTCCAAATTCCAAGCCTGAATAGCTAATCTATCTCGGATACATTTTCCATTACAGTGATTTTGTTAATCTCCTTTTAAATTTAGGACTACTAGTAACAAAAAGAAAAAAAATCCTGACCTGAGTGAGCTATTTACACATGGAAGTGGGAAACATGAGATCTCAGCCTACAGGGCATGTTGAGAGAACCAGTCCTCAGTGCAATTACA
Organism: Triturus cristatus; assembly: GCF_964204655.1. Classification (NCBI taxonomy): domain Eukaryota; kingdom Metazoa; phylum Chordata; class Amphibia; order Caudata; family Salamandridae; genus Triturus; species Triturus cristatus. The sequence continues at coordinate 257,914,850 of NC_140587.1, read as the reverse complement.
CATGCGCTGGTAGCGTACAAATGAGGGTTTACGCCTCTTCCACCACAGTAAATCTAAAGTAATTTACTGATGGCCACTGCATGCAGAGGTTTAGCAGCTGCCTTCATTCGACCTTGTCACTGGGTCCTAGATTTATCATTGTATTGTGTTGCTCTTGCATCACTCATGGTGTCACAAGAGCAACACAATACTTACGTCAGATTTACCAAGCAACGCAAGGCCACCTTGCAGCGCCTAAGGAGTGTTTTTGTGCAGGATGGTGCCTTTCCTGCACACAAACAATCCTGCCTGCAACACAGGCACCCTTGCACCACAGCACAATAGTGCCTGCGTTGGCTCTAGGCAGCAGATTGTGCATCAGTGCAGGCAGAGAGCAGGAATGTGCCGTATATTGGTAAATGCAGCATATTCCTGTCCCCCTCCCTTTCACGCAGCACAAGGCAGCAAGTTGTCTTCCTGCATTGTGTTGCACAACGTATTGATAAGTCTGCCCCCAGATGTATAAACTATCATGGCAAATGCCAACTATTGTGGTTGTAACACTGTGACTGGGGCATCATCATTAACTTTATTTTGCAATCATTTGTTTTGCAAACTTTTACAAATGTCCATAATATCAGCTAATTAATGGCCAGGGCATTTATTTATATCACAGATGGATGCACCAACTAAATCGTCTCTTGGCACTCTGAACTAAAAAAAGATATATAGTTCTTAAGAGTGGTGATGCACTAGTGAGTTACAGAGGTAAGTTTTCAGAGCTTTTCTAAATAGACATAAGGTTACTTCTTAATGTAGGAGGCATGCGCACAGATACAATACGTAAACAATTTGGTGAAGTCATCTTGTTCAGCCACCAAAAAAGTGCAGCTCATTAAAACTGGCATGATCCCTCCAATGACCGCTCACCTATGCAAAACAGAATCAGACTGTGCTCCGCCATAGAAATGTTTGGAAAGTTACCCCCTGAGCTACCAAAAGGAATGCGACTCCACACTAATGGTAGTTTGTGTGCTATACAAGTGCTAATTTACAGCATCAAATATTTAACGCTTCAACTGTAATCCCTTCAGTGTTTTATGTCAGTGTTGGTGCTACTTGCATCAATTACCTAATGCAGCACAGCATCTTATAATACAGGCTCATGGTTTTCTGTTTTTACCGATTTTCACATACAAACGCAGATAAAAACCCATCTATTTCCTCTGTATTTATTTTTGCATATGGAAAGAAATGGAAAATCGGTCTTCTTTTGAGTACCTTTGGTGTTGTGTATCATGAGTGCTAGGCCAACAGCAGTGGCGGCTGGTAGGGAACGGTGGCAGACGGTGGTTTTAAAAAAAAAGAAGACTTACCTGCTGGTTGCCAGCTCCGTCCTCGTTGTTTTCCTGCCTCCCGGCAGCACCGAGGCTCACAGACTCCCTTAGCCATTCACGGCGTTGCTGTAACCAGCATGACAGCAGCATTGTGATTGGTTTGAGCATCATGGTTCGGCGCTCAGACAGGGAGTGGGATCCTGTGCATGCTCTCCAACCAGACTGTGCAATACAGCCCAGTTGAGAACATGCTAAGTGCGCATGACGGTGTGGCCGGCCCAAGACAGCTGGCCAAACCGTCATACGCACTTATAATGCACCAACCACTCTCTGAAGTCGTGTGAGCCTAGACCCGCCCCGCCCTATACTGGCTGCAAGCTCCATACTAAAAATACAATGATAGTAACGTACTGTTATTATCATTTTATTTTTCCTTTGCACTGATCGGAGTGCAGTTGGGCGATGCTCCTCTGCCTTATCGGAGGAGCCCCCGCTGACCAACAGCTGTACAGACTAACACACAGGGACACACTGGGGAAATGAAAAAAGGCACAGCTTATTGAAGCTATAAACAGTTGCAGATGTGCGTTGTACTAAACTTGTATGGGTGTATTGCATGTGAGTGATGCATTATATATATTTTTTTATTTACAGAGTTTTATATAGCGCAAACTTGACCCGAATGTATCGGGTATCAGAGTGCTTTACACGAGCAGCAGTTGCGTTACATGAGGACACATTTGTTTTTGTTAGGCACGAGGAGATTAAGTGATGTGCCCAGAATCACGGGATGTTGTGTATCCTTGCCGAGACTCCAACCCGGTTACCCAGATTTGAGGTAGACCACCTTAGCCGTTAGGCCACATCCTCTCCGCCATATGGATTTTTAAGCACTGAAACCCAGGGGATTTCCGATTGCAAGTGTCCTTTTATCCGTGAATAGTAGTTTCAGGCTTATGTTTTACAAAGCACTAAATAAAAATGGATAAGCAGAGTTAAAAAGAGCAAAATAGATTTCGGGTTAATTGAAGATCGCAATGTCTGAAAAATAAATTGCATAAAACCAGGAGCCCTAATTATAATACGTACCCAGGAAGAGCAGATGCAGAACATGCCATTTCCTGCGCGTCCAGAGCATTAGTGTGCTACTGCCTTTGCAATATCATGGAATCAACAAGTGTCAAACAGGGGGGTACGTGGGTCTCTCCTGTTAGTTAAAAATGAAATCCAAGATATGTCTCAGAATTTCGGTGAAAAACAGCTAGATGTGTTTGAAAAATAAATAAATACAAAAATAAAAGGCTAGTAGTACAGCGTTAATCAGTTCTAGATGAAGCAGCCTTTGCACATCCGCCACCGGCAGGTTTTGAGTAAGTTGCTGTTACCGGGTAGCAGTTTGTGAGATAATGTGCTCTGGTGAACTATACAAAAATTAGTCACCAAAAATGTGTTGCCATACTAAAACATCCTTGCATGATTGTTTTTGATGCTTTTGGGTATCTTAAAGGAAAACGAAGTATGATAATCTGTGACTGTTGTATTATTCCACTAGTTAGGCAGACCACTGATGACCGATAGTTTCATGCTTACTCAGTAAAGCACCCTTTGCTCTTTCAGAAACATGCAGTGCAGCAGAGATGGAGGGTCGTGCTGGTGCGTGGACACCCACGGCGCCGAGACCCCGGACAGCAAGAAGAGCGGCTCCCCCGTGGTCTGTAAGTAACAACAAAGTTAAAACAGATACATCAGTGGGGTGGTACGGTTGCCATCGGCCCTAATTCAAGCTAGGACAAGTATCATTGTAAACTGATGTGTTGCAAACAAACACTGTTTGAGCACAGATGGAGCTCGACTAAGGGCCATATGTATCATTCCAAATTGCGATTGCAAACGCTGAAATTCACAGAATTTCGGCGTTTGCGATCGCAATTGGGCTTAGTGGTATGTATGAATGAAAAACAGCCTTGCAAAATAAGGAATTGCAAAATTTGCGTGTCCCTATTTTGTGGTTGCATTTAAGGAATCGCAAATTGCGATTCCTTAAATGCAATGTATGAAGCACAGAAAAAGTGCAATTTGGTCTTAAGGAATCGCAAATTACCACCAACTTCAAGTTGGTGGTAATTTGCGATGTCTTTAAAAAATGCACTTTTTTGCATTTTTCAAAGTGCCATGTGGCGCACATACATGCCCTTGGAGCATGTATGTGCGCCACATGTGCACACATACATATTTCAGGGGTGCAACAGGGTGTCCTTTTGACACCCTGGCACCCTTGAAATTGCATTCTCAATTTGCGATTCTCTAATTGCGAATCGCAAATTGAGAATGTCTTCCCATTCATTCCTATGGGCCTCCTAGCCCATAGGAATGAATGGGAAGGAATTCCTTAATTGCGAATCTCTATTTGCGATTCGCAATTAAGGAATATCAAGGAATCGCAAATTATTTGCAATTTTTTATGTACATCTCGTTTTGCGATTCTCAAATAGCGATTCTCTAAAAATCGCTATTTGAGAATCGCAAAACCAGTCTTTGATACATATGCCCCTAAGTGTATATAACAACCAAGGAACAAATTTACAAAGATTTGACACAACACAAGGCAGCAAAACAACTTGCTGCGCGGCCCTGAGTCAAATAGAGAGGCCAAGAAGGCGCTATATCTACTAAGATATTCCTGGGCACTAAGTGCCGTCTAGCCCCAACGCCGGCACTCATGCACCATGGTGCAAGGGTGCTTGCGTTGCAGGCAGCCTTGTTTTTGTGCAGGAAGGTATATCTTCCTGCACAAAAATAATCCTCTAAGGCAATTTCCTCGTTCTACACGTGCTGCAGAATGCAGCACACGTAGAAAGACAAAATAACAAGGAGAATTTAAGATATTTCTCCTAGTTAGGCCTCAGCTGGGGAGACGTAGCCTTTTGACGCATTTTCAGGTATACCAGTGATCAAGCGTTTCTGGGCCCACAATCTTTTCTCTAATTTTTATCACCTTTACTAGATCTCTTTATCCATACTTACTTTCTATCTTGGTCCTTCAATGGATATTTTAGAAGTCGTACTGAGGGGAAAGAGAGTTAACATTTCATGTTCAATCAATTCAATACAATTAACAGTGCAACCAATTGGCTATATAATGAGGACTGGGAATCGGTAGCCAAGTTCACGGTGTTTATTACAAAATAGTAATCATGTTCAAATATATAACTCTTAAGACCATACTGTAGAGGTATAAGATTACAACAGGGAGACAATGTCTGCTGAAACAAATTGGGCAAACCAGAATTAGACATACAAGTAACTCAGTGAGTGCTATATAAGTTAACAACATCACTTATCTGATGTTCAGAAAACAATCTCAAGTTCTCTTTTCCATGCATTCACAATCTAAATAACCCAAGCACAGTCCAGTAGGATAACATTGGTTCAGTTATTTAAGAGAGTTTCACAAATCAAAGAATTCCTGTCAGAACCAGGGACAAGGTAAGGTGGGCTGAATAAAGCAAGGATTAGCATATCAGAAGCTTGGTCTAAAGTCTTCTATAGGTCAGGAATAAGTTCTAGCCTTAGCTATCTTTGGGCAAACTCCAAAGGATCATTGAAGAACAGACCTCATGAAGTCTGCTCACAGGGATAGTAGGGAATCATGGGTATAGGGGTTCAAACATGATTTCTAGGGGTTCAGCAAAAAAGTCTGCAAAAGAGTCCAAGCAATATGCAAGGGTTTGTGTCGATCTGCCTCTAGTCATAACAGCTGTCAATAGGTAATTTTCCACAAGTCAGTAGGTGACACCCACTTTGTCACTTCGTTATCAGAATGTCCATTGTTCGTGCTACAATTCCATGTTGCCGAATGCAACAGCAGAGAAAAATCCCACAATGGAATGGCACATCTTTCCCATACTCATGTCAACGTTGAATAGTGAGTCCATTGTTAATAATTCAGTTCTCATGTGCTCGCTGTCAAAATTCCTTCCTCAGGTGATGTATCTATTGCTGTTACAAGAAGTGTATCTATTCTAAACTAGCAAAACACGTAAACACCTGCAAGAAATCAAGTCAGCAGAAATAACACTACAATGGGTTTATGAAATGCAGCAAGTAGAAATACAGGCCCTTAGCGTGAATGCTAACTGTAGACATTAAATTAAATAGTGCACATTCGTATACATGCGCACATTTACACATATATGAATATATTTCTTTAGTACTTTAGTTCATTTGGGGAAACAGCATTTACAATGCTGTCAATACCACGCTGGTAGATTACAACGCAGATGTTACATCGTCCGCGTTGTTACCACGCATGGCATTACATCACAAGTCGTTTCTACGACTTGCGCTAGATGGCGCTGAACACCAGGGAATGTGTTGGATTTTAAATTCAACACATTCCCTGCTGTTACGTTAACTGGAGTCGGAATAGTAATTTATACTATTCCTAAGTCTAGCACGCCATCTAGTGCAAGTCGTAGAAACGACTTGCGATGTAAAGCCATGCATGGTAACAACGTGGACGATGTAACGTCTGCGTTGTAACCTACCGCGTGGTAATGTATGGCGTAGTAACGTCATACATTCGTTCATTTGATATTGGCACAAAGTGAATAAGCAAATTGCACAATAATAAGCATGTCTGAGACGTTTGCATGAATGTTTGGCCGGCCTGAGAGGCAATTAGGAGTGGGCAAATCACTCCTCCCCTGCTCCTCTGTCGTCGGAGCATCTCAGCCCCAAACGCAAAGCTGCAGCAGAAGAAAACATATAATGATAATAACGCGAGGTATTATCATTTTATGTTTCCCTTACTTCACTGCTGCGAAGCAGTGGAGTGATGCTCCTCCGCCTTAGCGGAGGAGCCACCACTGCCCTAGTGTGTTTTAGATTAACTGCGCTATTTACCCCTTATGTTGTTTCCATGTGGTGTCTGGCATTAACCGTGCCTATTGGTATATGCTTATGCCAGAAGGCTGATGGTCAGCATTTCTCATGATGGTCAACATTCTGTTTCACAGAGACACCGAATGCCCTATAAAATAACATGGGAAAGAAATGTCCTAGGCCTTCGATTGCAGACTGGCCACACTGGCACCTAGTTGAGGTGGAAAAAGGGAATCCCAGAAAGTGATTCATTAATTGCCATCTTCGATCTTTACAACCTTGTTCTCAATCCCATCAACCTTCGACCTGGTTGCTCTGGGGTATTTGATACTTGTCCACGTTCCCCTTCTGATTTTGGCCGTTCTCTCCTTATTGCAAAATAGTTTTGTGGAAAAAGAACAAATTCACCGTCCCCACCAGATGTGATATCTTTATAGTTTACTCGAGCCGCCATTCACGGTCTCAAGCCGAGGGTGGTTCCATGACCTGAGGCCTCATAGATCTCCCATGGACACACACTGTAGAAGTAGCAGTGATCCAATCTGGCGGCAGAGTGTTTCCACGCTCACCAAAAAATATGGGTGGTCTTCAGAGTCTTCAATTTTTTTCTTCTCTGGCATAACATTTGATATTATTTTAACCATTCAATTTATGCAGCATTTGAGAACAATTCAGTACTTACATAAATCAGATAGCAAAGCCAGCCATGACATTATCAATCAGTGTAGCACTATTTCTGTATGTGGCATTCTGTAAGTGCTCACTTACACATTAATAACTTTTTGTCCTCCTCTCTTATAAAAAGTAATAGTATCTTCAGAATGTCTCATTCATTGTCTGGGATGTAACTGTACTTTCTTCTTCTAGGCTTGTCATTTTGCCAGCTACAAAAGCAGCAGATCTTAGTGAGTGGTTACATCAACAGAACCACCACCACCTACATCCCACAGTGCAGCGAGTCCGGAGAGTACAACCGCGTGCAGTGTGACCTGGAAATGAAGCAATGCTGGTGTGTGGATTCAGAAGGAATGGAGATCTATGGAACAAGACAGCCAGGAAAAATAACACAATGTGAATATTAACATTTAATATACTTACCTAACATGGCATGTTTTGGGGGAATGAGGGTGTGGGAGTCCCTGGTTCAAACTAGACTGGGCCTTTGGAAATGGCTGTAGACTGAGGCTAACTGTCATGAATGAAGAAACTGCGGTGGAACTAGAACACCGCCCTTGCGCTGCTACTATTCTGAATGCTGGTACAGAGGGGAGAGGATGTAGTGCAGCGGTCAGAGCTGCCCACTGGGGAGCTGTTGATCCGGGTTCGAGTCTCGGCGTCGGCTCAACATCCTGTGAATCTGGGGAAATCACTTAATCTCCCAGGGCCCATGAACAGCGCCTGGATACCCTCACGGGTGATACGCCACGCTCTATAAACCTACAAATGTAAATAAAAAGGTGCAAGCAATTGGGTCTGACTCCCATAGACTCCCTGAGGAATGGGTGTGGTCCGTGGAGACAGTGTCCTCTCCAACATTTAGGTCCTTAGAAAGTCCCACCGCATTGGAGAGACCACAACTTGTCTCGCCCACTCGGCAGAGACATTCCCAAACAGCAGTCCTGTTGACCACAGGCAAAAATTAGTGGAGATGCAGTAAAACTCTCTGTGTAGCATTTGAGTGGCCTCTAAATATAGTTCCTACTCACGTGGAAATTAAATGCTGCTTGTAAAATACACTGCTCACCTTGCCAGTGGATAAATATTATGTGACATTGAACCAGTCATTAGAGGATGCTAAAACCAGAACCTGACAATTACGAACGAGCGAGAGACGCATCTGTTTTAGTAAACGTTATGAAGACCAGTCACAGTCTGTATGACTCACGGGTGGGGGGGAGGTTTAATTTAAATAAATAAATGTAAAAAGTTAACTTACCTTTTGCGGGCCCGGTTCCGTGTCGTCTCTGCTTCTCTGCTCCTCTCCTGAAAAGGAAGAAGGCAGCCTCCCTCCCCTCCCCTAAGCCAATCACAACGCTGCAATGGCAGCGTTGTGATTGGTCGGGATGCCGACCAGCCATGCATCTATTGGGAGGCCATTTTCCACATGTATGCAGCCAGTGCTTAATTTGAGCCGGAGCTTTCCGGTGCTCAGCACTGGCACCTAATCATCAACACCGGAGCTTCTAGCACCAATTAAGGGCACACACATTTAGAAGCAAAACGATTTTCACCATGATCACAGAATGTTGAGGCACGCCGAGACTCGAACCAGGTTACCCAGCTCCGAAATCTGCAGCTCTAGCCATTAGGCCAAGTCCTCTCCAGTATAAGCGCCGTGGCTCTAGTCATGAGGCATTTTGCACCAGCACATTTCTCCTGCTGGCGCTGCCTCCTGAGGAGAGCCCCGGTACTTTTTATATTACAAATTAACCACTGTATGCAGCCTACATGGAGAAAAGGCAGAGTGCGCAAGACTGGTTTGTTTGGCCCTAGAGGGGCGACCAAATAGTCAGCGTCCCCAAAGTGGGCAAGCCACTCCTCCTCTGTCCTAGAACAGGCCCGCCCCCAACCAAACCCTTCAGCTTTCTCGCAGTGCGAGAAGTAGGAACATAAAATGTTATTTATAATACCATTTTATGTTCTTGCTTCTCGCACTCCGAGAAAGCAGTGGGGCGATGACGCTCCTCCGCCCACATGGTGGATCTACCCCTGAAAAGACCAGGATTTAAGAACCGATTGCTAAGCAACAAGGCAAGCAATCGTGGAACCATCATTTGAATGAGCCAGAGTAAAGTATGAACCAAGAAGAATGTAGATTCAATCGCTCTCCAAGACCATTATGTCTAATTTCATGCTATTTTCGAAATGGTAAAAAATCACTGCATGTTTAAAAGGAGGCGGGTGTTATATGCTTGGCGTTTGATGCAGTGACACTCATGATCTGGTACATAACATTACAACACAAGGGGTACTGTGATCAGTTGGGCAAACAGAGCATGACGGGTTGAAGATATGATCCACGAGGCGGTTATTAATGTCAGCCCTCGTAAAATGCATGAGGTCTTGAGTGGAGACCACAAGTTCAGCATTGGAATCAGTTATTTAAAACAAAAAAACATCCATTATTTTGATGTGCTGATGTGCATGCGAGGAATAACATTTACATATTTTTATTTAAGGCCATATGTAGGACACTAAACATGTAACTTGACACCCTAGTAACAGAAAGAGGGCTTGCCACTTTTGCACATGTGTAGGCCAGAAGCTGATACTGTATTACATAGCTATGCTCAGAGGCCACACAAGTTACCCGCTGCACCCCTTTAAAAGCTGCGTGACCCAAAACCCGCCTTCTGTCCATTCAGTGTTCACCCTTCCAGCCCGGCCAAACAGTCATGCACACTTTGCACGTTCCTCACCAGGGTGTAACACATAGCCTGCTGGGGAACATGCGCTGGCTTCCTGTAGGGGAGCCTGGGTGCCTCAGGGACTCGTCTGCAATGGAGGAGAGACTGAGGCGGCTGCTAAGAGGTAGGTAGTTTCTTTTAAAAAAAATATATTTTGTGCCCCTACCCCCTGCCAGCCGCCACTGTTGAAAGATGAATTTGATAGAAGTTGTGGCCATGGACTCTGATAACCATATATCTGTGGATATTTGATGCAAGAGCATTGTCGAAAGGTGGATTGCCTTAAATCTGAGAGATTAGCATGGTTAAGTCAGACAATGTTTCCAGGAAAATGTGATCACTATTTTACTAATGAAATCAAATCTTAGATTGTTGTGTATTGGAAGATGCGCTGAAGACCTTTGGAACAGGTCGCACACGAGTCTGTAGGGCTGAGGGATAGTTTGTAGTGTTGCGGTTAATCGTAAATCATGCAACATTATTAGAATTTGTAGACCGAGTAGTTGTATGCTTTTTTCAGCCTAGAGGAAAATAGGTTGCTCATGGTTGATATTGATATAGATGATTTAGTGCCTGGATACCCTCACAGGTGAGGTATACAAATCAACATAGGGCATAACATGACTTGGCATAGCATCATTTAATTATGTAATGAATTACATTCCTTGTGGTTTCTCTGTCATCATCCTCATCAAACTTGATTTGGCTTTATATCAGCGAAAAGTGATATACAAAAACAATTAATCTAGTTCACTAATCGATGCAAGTTGTTCAACAATTCGCAGTCATAATTCTGATATAATATGTAAACAAAATTGTAAAAATAAATAGGATAATAAAAGTGCCCACTGATAGCAATCCACAGTTGTCTTGCAGGCTCCCGCTCTCCAACCAGCCTGGCTCTCCCTGCCATTGAAGGGAATGGAGGGGACTGTGCATTCTTCTGTTGTTTGGGTGTCCCAGTCCATTGTGTGATCTGATGGTAGTATTGTAACCCAACCCTGACATTTTCTCCTAGGCCCCGGGAGCTGTGAGGTCCGCGATCGTCGGGTTCTCCACGGTGTCGGCGAAAAGACTCCCCCACAGTGCTCGGCCGAAGGGGACTTTCTGCCTGTCCAGTGCAAGTTTGTGAACACCTCAGACATGATGGTCTTTGATCTTGTCCACAGCTTCAACAGGTAACGTGCATATCTTGAACCGTGTAACCAGAGGGAGAATTATAGGAGACTGGTCTTGTGTGTCTGCATAAGAATAATTTGAGCACTAACAGTAATCGGTTAGCTCTTTCTGCAAGAGTTCTTTGAAGCACCAGTGTGTCACCTTAAGACCCGTTAGCAGTGCTGGATGGAGGTTAGGTGGCTGATGCAGATTGTTGCCGAGGGGGGATGTTATTGGTGGTGCGAGAATACTACTGGCATTAGTCTATTCCCATGTCTAGTGGGTGGTTCACCAGAAGCAATCATCTAACGATTGCCAATGCAGACCACCATGAAGTATAGATGGGTAGGGTTGACCTACTGAAAAGCATTATATGCATGAGCATTAGATGTATGAAAAAACTAAGGTACGGATATAGAGTTCCAGTGGTGACGGAATACCCTGCTTGCCGCACACTTGGCCTGCCTGCAGAATTTTGAGTTAGGCAGACTGCCAGGTGTACACCGATGTAGTAAAATTTACTCCATCAGCATAAACCTTCTTCCCACAGCCTGAGATAGTACAGGACATCAGAGGTAAGCCTTACGACAGTCCACCCCATTTAGACTGGCAGTTAGATGGCTATTTTTACCTGTCTACCGTGAGGGACAGTAAAAATAAAAAAAGTCCTTCACACCATGGGAGGAAACTCCCATAGTGTTGGGGCCATTAGTATTTAATTTTCCAAAAACAAACTCCACTTTGAGAGTTTGTTTTTGGAAAAAGAAAATCCTTAAAAGTTTGGTGTTCGTGCCTGTCACCAGTGATGGATGCATTCACAACTTTTAAATGACTTTGTCTAAACCACCATGACGAAGGCTCATACAAACCCATAGAGTTCACCGCAAGGCAGTGAAATCTAAATTTGGCAAGTAGAGTAAAGACAGGGTGCAAGGCGTTAAGACCTCAATCACCCTGACTGGCTTTACTCCACCCACCAAACTTTAAATTAGGTTTTAAATGTTTTTTAAAATGTTTCTAAGCTTGTTGATAGTTCAACTTGAATGATACACAACTCATGGAGACCTCCATTTTTAGGTCTCGCCTGACCCGGCGCATGCGCTGGTCTGGCGAGACTTATTGAGAGGGCTCCAAAAAGTGCTACCAGGCCAGCCTAGAGCTACAGTGCATGTGCGCGGGCGCGCGTGCCGCGCTTTACCGCGATTACTTTCACGGCCGCTTTGATGTTTGATCGTGATCACGATCACTTTCACTTTCGCAGCCCCACGGCCGCTTGGCATAGCCAATAGGTCTCACTTTTGGGAGCTTATAAGTATTTAGTTATGCAACTGATGCATGGCTAAACACTTTTAAGGTCCCACAGGCAAGAGTTATTGGCTGTGCCAATGCTTGTTTAATATCCTTCACTGACAATCAATAAAGTGGCAGATTTTCCGCGGACAGACATTTCTGTGGCATTGAACTTGCAGCAAAATCAACGTCAATTACATTGATAGTTCAAAGCTGGTGGCCAGGTGAGCCCACGATTATCATCAGTTATAAATAAAATATTTTAAAATATTTTGTCACCTGTGACACAGAATGTGAATTTGATAGTTTCTGAAATACAGCGGATAAAGCTTTGCGTTATGTTTACAATACTGTATTAGATGGCTGACATGCATGATGGCTGTGATATTGAGAACATATACATATCTGTGGGTGTCAGTTCTCAAATGAAAGTTAGAACCAAGAATAATTACAAGATACTTTTTCCATATATGTACCAGGGCTTCGACAGGCCAATGCGCAGGTGGACTAACCTGAGAACGACAGTATCCTCTGCAGCCAGATAAGAATACGCTCCCGCCCTCTTCTTCACCGTAGTTAGTGAGTTACATTTAAAATCCATCGGAGCTTTGGGGACATTTGTTCAATGGAACTAAAACTAGAACAGATCATTTTTTAACAGGTAGTGTTCTGGTATTTTTCCAATTTCACTCTATTCTAAAAGGTAAAGGATCAATTTATTTGACTAATTTTAATTGTTTGGATTGATGAACACTATATAAAAACAATTCTAAGATTTCCCCCCGACCCAAGGAAATCATTCCATTATCTGTAGCATCTCCCAGACAGTAAAGGCAGGAAGTAAACAAGTGCAAAGAACAATGCTTCATAGCTACAATCTGTCTAGGTTATCCATACAATGGTGCTACAAATTTAAGGCAAAACGAGTGTCTATTGCCTTTTGATTATATTCTGTGAACAACTGAGCCATGTTTTACAATTCTCATTTACATATTTTGCATTGTGCTCAGTACAATGTGGCTGGAATTGAATTCAAGTACAGATAAAGGTATCACAGCCCTCAAAGTTCCAGTTATTGCATGGGGCCCTTAATAAGAGTGCATTCAAAAGACAAGATTCACATTTATGTTACTTTTTTCCACTATTCCCCATACATTTATCTTGGAGTTTAATATACCACTACAACTCTCCAAGGCCACTTCAGAGTGCTGAGCAGAGGTAGGAAATAGAAAGCCCTGAATTGAAATTCCAGGGGAGCATCCCAACTGGGTGCACAGGAAAAGCCAAGATTTGGCCTTCTCCGATTACTGTGAAGGAGATAATTGGGTCCCCAGAAGCCATCACCCCAACAGTGTGCATGAGGCAGAATTCATTGAGGACGTCTGTAACAAAGGGGTTTCCCTTTACTGATATAAATCTCTCACCTCAAATAAGCTTTTCTTTGAAAACTGGACCTCTTGCCTGGGTAAATAATGTGCATCTTCTGTGGTGCAGAACGCTTTTATCAGAAAGTCTGACATGCATGTGGAGCACATGATGCTTACATGCATGCGGAACATATAAAGGATCCATCCATGCATGTGGGGCCCTAAGGGCCTGATTAGCACTGAAGGTCGTTATGCAATGGTGCAAGGCTCGGACGATTGCTTGGACAGCGCCTCCTGGCACTGCAGACATCAAGACACATGTTATCCCCTATTTCAAGGATCTGGGAAGGTGCCACCGGATCCACATACTATCAGCAATGAGCCTGAAGTCATGAGCTCAGTTTGCATTAATGAGCCTAATTCTGTTGCTAGTGGCATTGCTATTTCTCCATTGGCTCAACTACCTACTGCTGACTACTTATTTTGACACTGGCCATATTTATTTGGGGATGACTTTGAGGCGTAAAAGCAAAGGCTCTCGACTGTAGCCCTGGGAACAAAAATGGAGGCGAAACATTGCAAAGTATGCTAGAAAAAGTTACTAGTGTAGTCACCTTAGTCTTGAGGCCAGTCCAAGGTCTGGGCAGATGCTCTCACTTGAGGTGGTAAAACCAACTGGCCCGAAGTCTTCTCTTGACATAAGACGTATGTATGGGTACTCTCAGCCTGTGGCAGCGAGTCTAATGGCGAGAAGGTCAAAAGAGCAACCTTCAATCCAGAATCCCAATTGTTCCTTCCTGAGCTGCCTCGTGGGGAACCGAATGCACCTAGCTCGCTTTGTTTACTTAGTGTCAGAAGTGCCTCATGACATTTTAAGCACAAACAATGTCTTAAAATATTTTTTATAACTTGATCATGTTAAATAATCGGACTTAACAATAATTTATTTTATTTCCGACTTGTTAACTAATAAGGAAGGTAGTAGAAGATCATGGATCAATAACACTTGGGCCAGAAAGATTCTGAATAAACAATCAGATTTAGTAAGGCGGGTATCCTTCTCAAGCCAGTGTTTGTTACCAATTACCAAGGCATATTAAGACCAAGACTGTTAAGTTTTACTTCACAAAACTCTTCTTCTGGTTGTCCCAAAGCACATGGGGGCTTGTGCTAGAAGTTTAAAGGTCCAGAGCCACTTGTTTCAAACTATATTGACAACAAGGAATGATTGCCTGAAGGGAAGGTGATTGAGTGATCACCGGGCTACTATCGAGACTGCCATATTACTTTCGACCCTGCAGTTTTTACCCCATTTTCAGTACCTCAAAAACTGTTAATTTGTGCAGGCAATATTGATGATATCTATTAGCAACTAAACCGGGGGAGGGTGACATTGTTTTTTTTTTAAATTATATGAATGTAATATGTTTACAGCAAAATTTGGAAGACAACTAACTTTCAACTAAGTAATTTAATGACTTAAGTGATACTTGCTTCTAGGAGTTCAATAGGAAGAGTGAGTGCTGGTTTACACACGTGTTGCAGTGGTTCCTCGGATAGTTCTCCATTTTCTTTCGAGTTTTTTGCAAACTCTCTTGGATTCTCTGAAGTCAGCGTTGTACCACCTAGCTTGTTTTTGGATGTTTTGGGTTTGGTGTCTTTCAGGGGCACCAGGGTTTTGGCGCAGGGGGTGATCCATTTGTTGAAGTTGTTTGTGTCATTGGTAGGGTCTGGGTAGTTTAGTTGGAGAACGTTGAGCCATTCCGTTTCTGTAACTTTCTTCCAGCAGTGGCTTGGGGTGTTGCTAGACTCTATAGAAGGGGTTTGTGCCCCAGTTTTGTGGGAGTGGATGGTGGAGTAGTCCAGCCATGTGAGTGGAGTGATGCGGCTGACTTTACCCTTCTTGCTGGAGGAAAAGATGGGTTCCAGGGTGTGCCCAGCGATGTGGGTAGGGCCTTGTATGAGCTGGGTGAGGCAGATGTTCTGTGGACTTTCTACAAAGTCCTTGGAATTGGAGTCTGTGAGGTCGTTGAGATGAAAGTTAAGATTGCCTAGGAGTATGAAATCTTTGTTGCCAATGGCGAGGGGTGTGATGAGGTCGGTGAGGAAGTTACGGGAGTGGTTGCAAGGTCCCTGGGGCTGGTAGGTAACGGTGCCTTTGATAGTGGTTTTACTGTCTGTCTGAAGCTTGAAGTCCATATGTTCTATAAAAGTGGCTTCTGGTTGAGTGCAAGAAGTACACTTGATGGTGTCTCTGTGGATGATGGTGTGTCCTCCTTCTGGTTTATGGTGTCGGTCCTGGTGCAGGATTTTGAAAGCAGTAGAGATTGCTGCAACGCTGTCCAGTGCCGATGTGGGGTTGAGCCAGGGTTTGGTGGGGAAGAGGAGGTCCGGGCTGCTGGGGTTGATGAGGTCCCAAACTTTGGTGGAGTGCTTGCTGAGTGAAAGTGTATTGAGGAGCATGCATATGACTGAGTGTTGTTGTGCCGGGTGGGTGTGTGAGTAAGTAGGTAAGCAAGTTTATTATGCATGATTAACAAAAACCATTGCATATGCAGAACACATACATTAACACAACTTATACAAAGTTTTAACAGAAATAAAAACCTTGTTTTGAAACACATTGGCAAAAATAAAACTTTGGACTTCCAAACCAAACGTGAGAATTTCTGATTTCAGTTTTTCTTAATTTCGACCAATTGTGTCGTTTTGGTGCCAAGAAAAAGGGTGGGTGTGTGGGTGCAGGGGGAGTGTCTTGTGTTTTTCCTTGGTGGTGGTGGGAGCGGGTGTGTAGAGATGTTTGGGTACCTACTTAAATAGTAATAAAGTGAAAACACAACACAAGAAAAATCCCACACCAATTTAGAAAAATAGAGTACATTTGAATAAATTGTGACACCAAACTGAAAAAAATCTAATCAGTTGAACCAGAGGTATGAATTTGTAAAGTTTAAACTGAAACAAAAAAGAGCGAAATAGATCAAAGCGCCAAGTGTGGACATCTAGTTGCACAAGACTGGGGAAAAGACTAAAGTTATGGTTGTCCGCGATGGAGCACTGTTCGGATACTTCAAGTGGATTAGGCCCAGTCTCCAGTTACCTTCAGACTTAGAAGAATTTTTAAAGAAAAATGTCTGAAAAGTTAAAGTTCACTGGGGCAAGGCAGTTGGCAGTGTCCGAGGAAGAGGCATCATCATTAGGTAGCCACTGGATGAAGATTCAGTGAAGATTTCTATTTTCAGACTTAGTCTCTTTTTTGGAAGTTTGAAAATCTTTAGAGGAATGAAGGTGCAGGCTGTAGACAATGAGGGGTCCGCGAGGCCGGATAACCTCTCTGCGAGGAGCCGCTGAACAGGATTTGCTGCTGCGGTGAAAAATGTAGCAGGAGCTGGCACAGAGTCAGATCAACCAAAGATGCACTTTGGGTGGATCGGTGAGCAGGGAGGTCCCGGTCTCCTCTTGGTTCTCAGGGCACTTTTTAGTAGAAAATTATATAAGTCCAAAATTTTGGATTTGGGCTATCTGGGAATCTTTAGCACCACTTCCAAGTGTCCAAGACTGGAGGATCAGGACGTACTCAGAAGTGGTCTAGATGTGGGTTCAAGATGGTCAGAGCGTTTTCTGTCCCTGAGGCTCTGACCAGGAGGAGAGTCATCTAGCTCTTGGAATCACTATGGAAGTCGTATGTTTAGCAGGAAAGCAGGACTAAAACAGCCAGACAGTCCTCTGAGGGCACAGGGAAGGGTTTAGGCAGCAGGGGGGCAGCCCTCTTGTTGCTGCTGGGCAGCCCTTTAAAGTACACAGCAAGCCCAAGGCAGCAGGGCAGTCCTCTAAGAGTCCTTTCGCAGGTCCAGAGGTGAACTGAAGAGTGGGTCTGAGAGCCCTATTTGTGTACCTGGAAGTGGAAGAAACTTTTGGAATTTTTCCCCTACAGAAGTGTCTGGAATTTCCTGACTCCCTGCCTTGTTCCCAGTCTGATTCAGGCACAATAGACAGGTGTGAAGTTATTTGTGAATTGAGGCAATGTCTTTGAAGTGCAAGTAGGGCTGTGCACAATTACACCCCCCCCCCATCCTGCCTTGGATGGCCATTCCTGGCAACATCCAGGCTCTCTATTGTGTGGCTGTCCGGGAGGTATACACAAAGGCCAAATGACATCTACACCTAGGCACGTGACCCCAGAAACAGTCTGCAGGCACCAAATGGTTAGGACAGGAAAATTGCAACTTTCTAAAAGTAGCTTTTTCAAAACTGAAACCTAAAATCTGACTTTACCATTTTAAATTTCAATTTCATAGATCCCAAACATGATGTGTCTATCTGCCCTCAAACAAAAGTTATCACTTATTAAATGTAATCAGGAAACCCAATGTTATCCTATGGAAAAGGTAGGCATCACAGTAGTGAAAAATGATTTGTTTAGTTTTTCACTACCAGGACATGGAAAACCTAAAAGTACCTGCCCATCTTTCTAAATACAATGCACACTGTTCTGTGGGCTGTTTAAGACCTACCTTAGGGGTAATGTTTTGTTATTAAAAAGGGAGTTTTAGGCTTGGCAAATGGTTTGTTTTGCCAAGTCGAATTGACTGTTTAAAACTGCTCATAGGATGCTTTTCATACTTGTTTTTACCTGGCTAAATATTGCTATTAATTTACTGCAGTTTTATTTTTGCACCAGATATTGGTTTCAAACTGCTGCCAGGAAGGAGGCCTCTCTCGCTCTTCAAAAGGGCGGTGTTGATAGGTCACTGTTCTGTTACTGCCCACCTTTACATGCATTTTTAGGTCTCGTGCAGTGCATGTGCTGTCTCTTTAAAACATGTTGTATAT
This sequence comes from Triturus cristatus, assembly GCF_964204655.1. Lineage (NCBI taxonomy): Eukaryota > Metazoa > Chordata > Amphibia > Caudata > Salamandridae > Triturus > Triturus cristatus. Next base: position 257,896,595 of record NC_140587.1, on the reverse strand, counting down.
ACTCTATGGGCTTTTGCGACACCCATCACTTTTCATTGGTTGTTTCGTGTGCCTTCCTAAATTCCTCAGTTTTCAGTGGTAAATAGTAGCCATTTGTCCCTCCTTTTGGTGTGAGGTTCCCTCCCATGGCTACTGGCCCTGTTACATGTGTTATTTTGCTTCTTGCCATTTTAGCTAGTTACGGTGCACTATTTCTTTAGATTACCTCAGTTCGTGTGTTTGGAATGTTGTGTTTGCTGGCTTTCCGAAGCAGACCCCTCCCACGTCCCGTTGCTTCTGTTTCTTCCTACAGGTCGCAGCTCACTTTTAAAAAAATGCAGTGTGCGCGCAATATGAGGCTCTTAATAAAAGGTTGTTATTCCACTAGTATTGTCCAGGGACGTACTATTTTACAGTGTGCACACTGGTGTGTGTAAGGGCTCTGAAAGAATGCAGTACTCTTAATAACAGTTCTTTGTGAGAGACTGACCTTGTGAAACATATACCTCCAGCCATCAGGCTTGGATTCCTGTTTCTTTAGCCACTGCTTCGCCATGCTCATAATTCAACTTGGTACATTCTGGGTCTCCTCTACAATGCCTTATGCTAATTCAGTGACATCAGCACTAAATGCACAGTGATTGGTTGCTGATTGAATTACACCTCGACAGGAAGGGTGGAGGAGGTGTGCGCAGGCATCTCTGAAGAGAGAGCATGGCTCCAAGGTTGGCACGCCTCTCAGCAGCATGCTCTAGAAGCTTTTCTTATGTATGTACATAATATTTATTTATTTTTGTATTGCTGCACTGTTCCACCCGGTTAGACTGAAGAGCATGCTGCTGCTTAATGTACTCCTTAGACATTGTATTAATTGCCTGCTATCTGTGGTTCAAAGTGTGCGTGTCTTCGTAATTCACACGTCGTGGTCTGAGTCCGCTTTGAGTACACCTTCCCCTTTGTTTAGAATCGTGCTGCAGCCCTGCTGTGAGCTGGGTCTGGAGCTGTTCTCGCCCTGGGCCGACGCCCCACCTACTCTGTTCTTCCAAGCACTTGTTCTCCCACAACTTCCTTTCCATGTGCACGGGTGCACGTCCACGCGATAGCACCTGATGTCACCCCCTCACAAACCATGCAGACGGCTATTAGCCTTCTCTCTTCCCTGCACAAACTGGCCCATTATGCCCCCACCTCTCTAAAACACTGCCCCGCCATGTGCAATGCTCCCCATCGATCTCTCTACATACTGCACCCCTCTTCACTCCCTGCACAGTAAAACCCTCACTCAGTCACATCTAAACAATGAGTGGAACCTTCCCCAGCACCCCCACTGTGCCTCAGGCATCTTTTTTCCATATACACTCCACCACCCTTCCGCTGCACACTGTAACCTCCTTTTACACTGCTCTCCCTCAATCTTCATACACAGTACACCCTACTTGCCTTTTAAAATGTTACTTGTACGTTTCTCTCCAATAATTCCTCTTTACTTCACTGCACACCATAACCTACCCTTCCCCCTGCATAATCAATACACATTTCCTCATTATCTGCTACACCCGGCTGTTTCCTTTCCCGGTACACTGGTTCCAACTTTCTCCCTGTCCTCGCCCTTCCCATCTCTGTACACAAAGCTGCGCAGTGCTCTCACTCTGCCGCCTATATGTGCCACTGCTTGCCCCTAACTGAGCCCCTCTATGCAAATTTAGCCAAATCATTCGCTTCACACTGCCTGCTCTCATGCCCCTTATTCTGCCTGTCCTCCTTGCTCCTATTCCTTCCCTGGAAACTGCCCCGTTTTTAGGGGGGGGGGGGGGGGATTATTTGTTTGGCTTGTGTTGCACACGCAGCCATATTTCGTTGCTTCTAGGTGCCAATTTGGACCAGTTTTATGTGATTGGTGCCGGACTGCTTATTTCTGATTCCCAGATGAGAGTCGGGTATGACAGGGTTACAGAGGTCAGGACCTTGTCTTTCGGGGCTGTGGCTGGCCAGCTGTTCTTTTCTTGACCGTATCCAATAGAGGTTTATGAAACATCTCATGCAACAATCAGGTGAGGCATATTTATATCTGTGTATTATATGCAAAATACAAGCAAGACATAGATTGCATTCATGGTAGAAGAGTAGTGAAAGAGGGGGGTGAAGCTGCATTCATGGACCAGGTGGGTCGGTGGTCTCGAACTGCCATGCGGGTCGGTGGTCTCGAACTGCCATGCATCAGTGATCGGTAGTGGGAATTTAGCTGGGCAGATCGCTCCACAGGTTTGGGCCGCCACTAGCAGTCTCTGGTCACCCCTTGATTTTGGGGGTTCAGGCGACGCTCTTTTGCTGAGCCTTAGTTGCATGCTCTGATGTACTGTACCTGCTAGTATAAGCTGGCAGGGTCTGTACAAACGTGTGGCAAATCTGATTGTGGAAACTGGGGAGGGAAGAACCGTGTCTCTCAGTGGCTCTCTGGTCCACTCTAAAATCTCTTGAACAGTGTAACATGATTTCTAACTCTCCGTCAACTCACATCACCCTCTGACTTCTACCTCCTCCCCCCAGCTGTTCTTTATAACCCACATTACCTCCCCACCTCTCTCGCTGCTAACCAGACACCTCAGGCTCTCTACCCACAATGCACTATTGATGTGCCCAGGGAGATATTAGCGTTTTGGGGAAGGTTGCTCCACTCACAGACCTATCTCACCCTCTCTATTCTGTCCTTTCTTTTAGCTCCCCTTGGTCCTTCTCTCCCACATTTCCTGCCACCTTTCCCATCACTTTGAGGTTACATTAGGCAAGTATAGAGTGCCATTCAAATAAGTAACCTAGGGGCATATGTATTAAATTCCGTTTTAGCGATTCTCAAATAGCGATTTTTAGGGAATCGCTATTTGAGAATCGCAAAACAGGATGTAATAAAAAATTCGCAAATGTTTTGCGATTCCTTGGCATTCCTTAATTGTGATTAGCAAATTGCTAATCGCAATTAAGGAATACCTTCTCATTCATTTCTATGGGCTAGGAGGCCCATAGGAATGAATGGGAAGACATTCTCATTTTGCGATTCGCAATCTGAGAATCGCAAAATGAGAATGCAATTCCAAGGGTGCTAGGGTGTCAAAAGGACACCCTGTTGCACCCCTGAAATATGTATGTATGCACATGTGGCGCACATACTTGCCCTAAGGGCATGTCTGTGCGTCACATGGCACTTTGAAAAATGCCAAAAAGTGCATTTTTGAAAGAAATCGCAAATTACCACCAACTTGAAGTTGGTGGTAATTTGCGATTCCTTGCGGCCAAATTGCACTTTTTCTAGGCTTCATACATTGCATTTAAGGAATCGCAATATGCGATTCCTTAAATGCAATCGCAAAATAGAGAATCGCAAATTTTGCGATTCTCTAATTTGCGATGCCCTTATGGGATGATACATCCCAAAAGGCCTTTTCCCATTCGCAACCGGGCCGATTCTGAGAATCGGCCCGTTTGCGAACGGGAAAAGGGCTTGATACATATGCCCCCTAGTATTTTCTCAAGCAAAGATCTGCTAAGACACGTAGGAACCATGTCAGATCTAGCACCTGGAGCCTGAGGCACAAGAATGATGGGCAGGCTATAGTGGCAATTTTATTTACTCCTATTTTGCAGGCCCCTTCATTGCTGTATCCATCCCTCGAATGAAAAGTCGGTTTGCCTGGAGACTTTTGAGCTATTTGAGCTATTTATTGATTGAAGTTTTGGTCCTCAACTAGCATGTCATAGTTAAAGTGCCTTCAATTACTTGGCATATCACCCCTGTTGGCATGCTTAGAGCGCTCAACAGTTTTGTAGATTTGTACTGCTCCCAGGTATCAGTGCGATTTGGCATGGGCTCAGGAGTCAGAAAGCAGAGGTGCAACATATTTATTCATTCGGCAGCCCTGCAGAACATTTGCCCCTCCGATGGCACCAGTCGGGGGAAGATGCTTCACTAAAAGTAGAGAGAATTACAAACAGGCCCGACTCCAGGAACTTTTGTTTGGGTGGGCCAAGTGTGCATTCGGGTAAGCGACTACGGCAGTTGCGGCCAGCTTGACTCGCGGGGGTGGGGTGGGGGGCCTGCATGGAGAAGGGCAGAGTGCGCATGACTGGTTTGGGTCGCCCCAGAGGGCCGGGCAAACAGTCTTTGTGCACTCAGGAGTGGGCATACTACTCCTCACCTGCTCACAGAGCAGCCACACCCACCGCAACCAAACATAAAATGGTAATAACTACAAGTTATTACCATTTTACCATTACCAGTGGAGCGACGCTCCTTCGCCCTAGTGGAGGAGCCGCCCCTGCACTGTGGGCCCAATTTGTTGCTTCTGGAGGTAGCCTACAAGCCCTAGATCAGTGTTTCCCAAACTGGGGTCCGCGGACCCCCAGGGGTCCGTGACACATTCCCAGGGGGTCCGCAGGCAGCAGTTTTAAAAGCACAACAAAGTTTCTTGTATAATTAGCAGCTTTTGAGCAACAATAAAAGTGTCAAGATAATGCCAGTGATTAATGTACCTGCTGGAGAGAAATTAGCATTTTGTCCAGTGGCAGCTTTGACTTAGCTAATGTAGCACAGGGGGTTAATATGCCTACTGCAAAGAACGTGCAACATGCATTTTAAAAAGCAGTATTTTATGTGCATAGGTCCGTGGGTTACTGCTTTTGTCACAGAGATTCTTTTGTTACTGTGTACTTCATAAGTGACAATCGGAATCTAGCAGAACAACCTATAAACTGTCATCAAAGTCATCAAAGAGCTGCTTGCAAACTGCATGGTACCAGTTAGTAACTTTTGTTTTTTCCCAGTCATTCATTATCCTGATACTGCTAAAAAGGATTATTTGGGTGGAAATACATCTTTAATGTTAAAGTCAGTGCTAGCCACTGTGTTATGTTCTGAATCCTGAGTTTGTGCTTTTCCAGACCAGGCACTCTTTAAAAATGCCTACCCTTTTACCTTATGTAACGTTCTCTATACACTGATTTACGTGTATGATTCATTGTCTCTATATGTGTGTGATGTAAAGTACTCTGACATCCTACAATGGTATGAGAGATGCTATAAAACAAATGAAATACATGTGAAAGAGGGGGGCTATGAGGAGATGAGAGGCACTGTTGGAGGGTGATAATAAGGGAATCATTGAAGAACCCCAACAAAGATTGTGGCATCCTGGTGCATAGTAAGGTCTTCATTTACTATTCTTTAAAAGCTAATACAATTCAATATATCATGAAAAATGTGATGCAGAATGCACCATTGTTTCCTAACTTTTGTGAGAGAGAGAGCCTCCCAAAGCCCCCTTTGTAGTGGTCAAGCTCACTCCCCGCACTTGGGTGCACCGTTTGGGGACTGGTCTGAAATCATTTGCCAGGGCTGCTTTGGGTTTCCAGTCTGGCCCTGGCAGGAGCCAGAGCTTCGTACTGCGAAATAAAACCAATAATTTAAAAGTTAGTCACGGAGACGCAGCACCAACCTTCCCATTAAATGTTTTCCTTTTTTGCAAATTCCTTCAATATAAAATACTAAGGGCCAGATGTACGACCCGTTTTCATATGCATGCACAAATGGGTTCGCAAACGCGTTTGCGCATGCAAAAACCTATTGGGCCATGTACATAGCCTATTTCGTGAGTCGCAATTTTTTTGCCACTCGCTAAATAGGTTTTGCGACTCGCTATTTGGAAGGGGCATTCCCTTCCAAATAGCGAGTCTCAAAACCATGTACAAATGTATTGCGACCTCAATTGCGGTAGCAAAACACTCGCAATTACCACCTACTTCAAGTAGATGGTAAGGCATTTGCAAAGGGGAAGGGGTCCCCAGGGGACCCCTTCCCCTTTGCAAATGCATGCAAAATTATTTTTTAAGGGCAGGCAGTGGTCTCACGAACCACTGCCTGCCCTTAAAAAATGAAAGCAAAACGTTTAATTTTATTTTTTTATTAATGCAAGGAAAACGGGTTGCATTTTTTTTTTAAAACTGCTTTATTTTAAAGCAAGAACAATGTCTGGACCTAACTGCAAACCCTTGAATTCCAGCAGGCCAGGCTTCAATACAAATACTTGAATGCCATGCATATTATAATAGTTAAGGAAGTCCCTCTTACCACACGAAAGCCTTGACATCATTGTACTAGAAAGGCTGGCTATTTACTTGTTGCAATTTGTCTAACACTTTTTTCTCTGCACAAATTTATCTTGATACATTTTATTTTCCTATCATTCTTTTGCGATGTACTTTCATAGATACAAAGTCTTGAAAAACAGTAACACGTTTGAAAAAAGAGAAATGAGTATTTTTTTAAACTGCCAGCAGTTTTCAAGCCGACCATTTGTAAACTAGCAGTTCCAGTCTTAGAGGTAACCTTCTATTAATCTTTGAAAAATCCCTTGCAAACTCATCCATACATAGGTTTGCCGTGAGCTCCTTCTCATGTGCTAAAATAGTGAAAGGGCACACACAACAATAGACTTGCCTATTAGTTCACTAAAAGCCAGATGTACGACTGTTTCTTGCAGTTGCAAAGGAGAAATCAGCCCGTTTGCGACCGCCAAAAGGGTGTTGGTATGTACAAACGCTATTGTGCAAGACGGTATTAGGAAGGGGCATTCCAAGGGCGTCCCTTCCTAATAATGAGCAGCATTTGAATGTATCATTGTTTGTAACCGCAATTGCAGTCGCAAAAAACTCGCAGTTTACCACCTATTTCAAGTAGGTGGTAAGCCACTCGGAAAGAGGAAGGGGTCGCCAGGGGACCCCTTCCTCTTTGTGAATGGATGTTAAAATATTTTTTAAGAGCAGGCAGTGGTCCCTCAGACCACTGCCTGCTCTTAAAAAATGAAACGTTTCCTTTTTCTTTTTATAATGCATCCCATGGAAGGTCCCTTTGATGGGAAGAGGAGGTTTCTGAGGTGGGAGTATCGGGCAAGTACACTACTCAGCCTCCTTCATTGCCAGCCTTCAGAGAGAATCTCTCTTCATTACAACCTCCACCTGACCCCGGACTCTGCAGCACACTCCTTTCTAGGCATGATTATCCATTTTCTACCATCCCTCTACGGTGCACTTTATCTCACAGCTGACATGGGGCCCGGCCCCATATCAGCCACCATCCTGCTCCATTTTCATTATTCATTATTTCATTATTCTTGGTAAAAAACATTAGTAAAATCACCCTCAAAACTTAAAACACTGAATATAACAGTAAATATAATTAGCACCCACTGTAAAATATGTTCCACAGTGGCCCTAATGAACCGACTGCTAATTAAATAAACAAAAACAGAAAGGCCATGACCAGGCTGGCTTTAGGCTGGTGCGAAAGCCTTTATTGGTGCCTCACCACTACTTCTTTCTCCATAGATACCTTTACTACCACCCTCCAACAGTGTACTTCATCTCACCGTAGCCCCTCCCCCTCATGACCTCCTCCTAAGACTCCCTCACGACCACCCTCCAATGGTGCCCCTCATCTCTCTGTAGCTCCCCCCTCCACCCCATGACCACCTCCACCTATTCCCTCATTGCCACCTTCTACCAGTGCCCCTCATTGCTCCATAGCCCCTCTCCCCATGACCTCCTCCTCGGATTCCCTCAATACCACCCTTCACAAGTGCCCTTTATTCTCCGTAGCCTCTCCCCTATTGACCTCCTCCTCGGATTCCCTCATTGCCATCACAGTTTCCTTCATCTCTCTGTAGCCCCTCTCTCATATGCATTTTATTTGTTGTATAGCACTACTCATAGAGTAGGGTGTCACAGTACCTTACATCAAGCACACATTATGCAGAGTCAATGAATCATACAAGTATGTAAATCAGCCTATAGGAATGTCACATATACCAATGAGGATTACCAGGTGTAGGAATCACATGTCATCCATACTGGTGGGCAGTATGTTTAAAGAGGGTTTAGTCTGGAGAAGCACAAACACAGGATGTAAAGCATACCCCAGTGGGAGGGGCTGGGGGTGGTTGGCTTTACTGATTAAAATATATATCTGCCCAAACAAACTATTTATAGCAACATTAGAATAATGAAAGACTGGGGAAATTCTAACTATATTGCAAAACACACACACAAAAGAAGTTCTAATTATACCATTCAGGTTTGTATGCAGCTCTTTGATGACAGTTCATAGGTCACTGTCCTGTTAGGACTGGAACTCCTGAACTGCAAGTAACAAAAGGATCTCTGTAACAAAGGCATAACCCACTGAGCTATCCACATAAACTACAGTTTATCTGCATTTCAAAACTGCCAACAGACAATGGATTGCTCTCCAGCAGGATCATTAATCACCACAGTTATCAGCACATTTTTAGGTCTCGCTGAGACAGTGAAAGCTGTCTCTTTGAGACATTTTGTAGTGGGTTTTTGAAAGTGCTTCCCCTGGCATAGAGCTACAGTGCACGAGGCGTGCACGCGCGCAAAGCAGCCATATGGCTTTACTTCGCTCTCCCTCGTAGCCCCTCTCCGCCCCCTTCCCTGCTGCTATTTCACACCAGCTTATCTCTACTCGCGCTTCTCTCCCCCACCCCCCCACCATCGCGTCTCGCGCGTTCAATGCCTGTTCATTATCCCCCACCATCGCGTTTTGCGCGGCCAATGCTTGTTAAAATGTTTGCTTGTTAAAATGTTTACTTTTCCTCGCTGCTGCTCACTCAGACACTCACATGCGTGCGTTTATGTGTCCTGTGTTTCCTCCGCTAAGTGTGCCTGTGTTTCCTCCTCTGACCTGCGAGTGGCGCGCGGTTGTTTCCTCGGGAGAGTTTGCCTTAGTTTCTCCCGGGTGAGTGCTTCACACCCTGATGCCAGCATGTTTATGCTTTTGGACCATTGCTGGCCGTTTTTATTCCCCTTCGGTTTCATTATAAGCCCTCCCTCCACTCTTCAAGTGCACACAGCCCCTGCAGCAGCCAGCAGTCAGTTTTTATTTTAGCCCGTTGATGCGCCTTCCACACAAACGCAGAACCTCCCTGTTTGCAGCGAGGCCTCGACACATGCTGCGTGGCTTTGGCATCCTGCTCTATTTTTAATAACAGCTTCCACTACGTGCTCAGGGAATTCTGGCTTTACCAATACGGTAACGTTGACAGCTGTCTTGTAGCATACATGACGCGTAAATAGAAATGTGTGTATTGCAACATGCTAACGATTGGTAGTAGGTTCTTATCAGCATCGCCAGAGACTGGCATCGACGTTTAAAGGAAAGTGTTTGTCTCTGTGTGTGCTGGCTTGAGATAAACCATGCCCACCACAGCGTGACATTTTTTGAATGGTGCACACTTCTTTAAAAATGTCAGCCGCATACCTCTGTGTAGTCTCCCACTCTCTCTTTTGTGTGCAAAATGTCTTTCCCGTTAATTTAAACTTGCGATCTGTGGCCCCTTGTCTTTGCGTAAGAGATTTTTACGCTCCTTGATTGTAATAGAACAGTCGCAATATTTTAGAGCTTTGATTTCAAAGTAAGGCTGAAATATTATTTGCTTCTCGTAATTTGTTACTTAGATCTCATTATTTAATTCCACAACTGCAAATGGCACAGATAGAAACGGTCACGCTAAGGATAGATAAAGCAGAACACACCATAGAACCCCCTGACCTCCATCTTACGGTTTTTCGTTTTCTCAGCTGCATAACTCAAGACTCTTTCAGTGTTATTAGTGATGAGTCATAATAAAGCTGTGCAATTATTTTTTTAAAAATAGTGCTTGCGTTCGTCTTTAGCTCCTAATGACTTACTGCAGGGTAGGTGTGCGTTCAAACATTCGAGGAATAAACTAACAATGTCCCTTTTAGTGTAGCCATGTAAATTACCTGTCATCGATCTTGGAGGGACAAGCGGCAGGAAACTGGGCAAATGTAGATATATATTATACGCAGAAATGAAGAAACATAGGGGCATATTATCAAGAAACGGCGTTAAAATTATCGCCGCTTTAGCGGCAGAGAACTGCTGCTAAAGCGGCGATAATGGGCTTGATAATATGCCCTTGAGAATTCCCATAGAAGCCCAAGTTCTGGTGTGAACATGGGCTTCTATTGGAATTCTCAAGGGCATATTATCAAGCCTATTATTGCCGCTTTAGCGGCAGTTTTCTGCCGCTAAAGCTGCGATAATTTTAACGCCGTGCATGATAATATGCCCCTAAATTGTTCAATTTTACACCATACGCATATTGCATTGTGACCATGTTTTGCTATCAAGCAATGCTGCACCTGTTTGTTTAGCATTTTACATAATCCAAATTTGGAATCAACTGTTTTTCTGATCCAATCTGGTGACGTCGGGTGACAGATTCACCAGTGCATACGTATATTTCAGTTTGCACCAGTTCTGCATGTCACATTATAATTCTAAAAGTGTTGCATCTTTATGTCCTTCTCCCTACATATGCTGAAGTTCGTTAGGTGTGGAGTCAAGGCAATCTGTTTAAAATTTCCTGACAGGAGGTATGAACACATTTTGGCATCGTGAACCTTACACCAACACTCCGTACATTAGGATTCTAACAAACATTTCCATTCTATTGTCGGGAAAGCTTTAAAAGCAGTATGCTGAAACTGTCAGTATTCCTGCAATTGATCACATGGTGCACAGTGGAACATTAAAAGGCACAGGCAATTAGATCTGACATCCATGGTCTGGTATTTCCCCAAATATTTTGCCTTCATACCACCTGTTTTGATGAATTTGTTTTTTGTTGGCTTTAGGTCTGTGCACACTTTAACAATGGTAACAACTACTAAAGTGCTTATGCTCTCTCCTTCAAACATGGTAACATTGCCTTACACCAAATTAACAGATTGAATTACTTTTAAGTCCCTAGAAAAGTTGTACTACCTTTACCCATACCCTGCAGTACTCATTGTGCCACCCACTAAAGTAATTATCACTCAGGCCTGCTACTGCAGCATTTAGTTCAGTTTTAAACTGTCATTTCAACCTGGCACAATAAACCCTTGGCCAGCCCTAAACCTATCCTTTTTAATGCATATTAGTCACCCTCAAGTATGCCCTGTAGGCAAATTGGGCAGGGTGCATAGTATTTAACAAGCATTTGCAATGCAATAGGTCTCGCATTTGGGAGGGTTTGAACTATTGCCTTTGTAAATGACAATGCCTTTTATTTGTATTTTCAAAACCTGCAAGTGTTGCATAAACACGCACTTTGTACTTGTAGTCGTAGCTTATGAGAAGCAAAGTTGTCCTTTTTGACTGCCAGCCTTGCTTCTTGTAAGCAAGGACCATAAGTAACAAGCATTTACAATGCAATAGGTCTCGCATTTGCGAGAGTTTAACCCCTTGCATGCCCGCCCCTTTCCCCGCCCAGTGCCGCGCCTTCCATTAGCGGGCGGAGTTCATGACGAGCTGGACTCGTCATGGGCACAGCGCCACCGCAGCCCATGACGAGTCCAGCTCGTCATGGGCACTGAAGGGGTTAAGCTATTAGTATTGTAAATGACAATGACTTTTATTTATGGTTTAAAAACCAAAACATAAATAAAAGGCATTGTCATTTACAATGTCAATAGCTCAAACTCACGTAAATGCGAGACCTATTGCATTGCAAATGCTTGTTACTGTTGTCTTGCATTCCTGGCAGCCAGGCATGAAAACGATACAAACGATTTAAATGAAATATACACGGCATAGATGAAGTATGTGTCTTGCTGCGCCCACACAGATTTTAAAAATATGAACAAATAGCCACACATTCTTGAAGGATACACAAATTATGCATCTTGCTGGGCCTTTGAAGTTATAAAAAGAAAAACAGAATAGCCACACATTCTCTTACCTGCTCTGTTGGAACTCTGTCACAGCCCGATCTGCTAAGCAGCTGAAGGGGTCAGGGATGGTGAATCAGGATAAACAAACTCCTTTTCTCCAGGGCTTAATAGAGAAGAAAATATCCACGCAGCATGCAGAGGCAAAAGAAAGGACTTGTCCCCGTTGCCATGCCCCTATTCTACCTGCATGAGTGGGCGGGGACACAGACCACCTTTCCAAAAGGGGATACGTGATTGGGGGTACCTGTGAGAAACAGCCCAGGCTCAATCACGCAACTCCTAGAAGAAGAAGAAGAAAAACAACATTCGGAGGAATTAAAGTGGCCCTTCTGTTGGCCTTCCTGACGTCACTGCAAGGGCCATGGTTCATGTTTGGGTGGGTCAGGCACATGTTTGGGTGGGCCTGGTCCACCCGGCTCACTCGCTCGAACCGGGTCTGATTATAAATCAGCCCATAACATTTAAATACAGCCAATTCTTAGTAGCCATGTGACATTTTGAAAAGAGCGCGCCAGCATCTGAAAATGCGATTGCACATTTTACTAGTAGTGCAACTCAACCACAGGGAAAAAACAACAAGTGTGCATTATTGCATGGTTGAGTATTGAAAAACAGTCTACAAATGACTGAACAAAATTAACGTTTCAAGCGTAAAAGGCACAGAAGAAACACTGTCTTATTGGTTATATATAAGGTAACAAAAATGCTTATATATTTTTCTTATTATAACTTTTCAACATGCTGCCCAGCACCCACACAGCTCTACAACATAGCTTAAAGACATTGGCAAAGTCAATACCTCTGGCTAAAACACTTATAGGGTACCAAACCGAGACCTAATGGCTATGCCTTTGCTTGTTTATGTCTTTTCTTGTTACCTTCAAACTCATACAACTTGGCCACAAAGGCGGGCGCATGACTTACTGTTGGGTATTTTCTCTTGGTGACATTGTACAATTGCCTTGCACACAGACAGTGGCAATCACAGTTGGTTGAATTTAGTGAAACATGCAGCAGCAGTTGACGCTTTTACCACTAGAGGGAAGCATACTACACGTTACGCAGCACATCAACAGACTGGATGACGCCGACGTTTAGAAAAGAGCCGCAATTAGCGAGACTGGAAATAATGCTACATGTGCCAACGGACGTGCTTATCGAAGACATATGGGGTTTAGGGGTTTAGTTTATTGCACAGTTAATAAAAACTCCCAACATTTAATAACATGATTATATTGCTAAAAATTTAGATTTAAAACAACCAATTAAAAGGAAAATGTCAGCTTATTTAAGGTCTTTAAAAGATTTTTAAAAGTCTTAGTTGGAATCTATTAGTGTCCCGTTTTTTCTTTGAGTCTGGCCGCAACTATTTCAAAATATTTTGTTGTTCTGCAATTTAATTGAGTTTCCGTGGGGTTAAAACACAGCAACACGGCCTGTCTGCAGCTGGTTATCCTCCTCTGATTCCAAAGAATCCGGAGCAGGGAACGCCTTATATCCAAAAGGTTTTTACAAATGCAGATGATGTGTATTAGATCCTCCTTGCCGGAGAGGCATAATCTGCAAAGATTTTTTGTTTGATCCCTCTTCCAGGGTGCTAAATGTGGCATTATGGGTATGTTTCCTAGGCGGAGGTTAAGGAACTTGTTTTTTGTTTTATGTGTGAGACCCGTTGTTAGGTACTGTTGTGGTTTGAGAGTTGTGTAGTCTTTCAAAACTCCCCAACCATGCTCTCTCTTGGCTAAAGTTGCCTTGTCCTCTTTCAATGAGATCGCCTTGGTAACTTTTGTTACCACTCTTTTGAAGGTTCCTGCATCTGTTGGAGATTCCCACAGTTCTGTTAGGCCCAGGATGTCCAATGATTCCATTAAATAGGTCCTTGCTGGGGATTTGTCTCGTTTTATCAGTTCAATCCAGAGATGTGCGTTTAGTGTTCCTTGTTCAGCTTTTCTTATTTTCCACCAGCTTTTTTTGTAGGCGCCTCTTCTCTCCACTGTTTGTTTTTGTAAGCCGAACTCTAGGCGAATTTGAGCTGGTGACGAGTAACTTGTAAGGTGGAATATTGCCCTGAATGCATGACTGATGGTGTTATCCAATGTTGTTGCGTCTTTGCCTTGCATAGATTCAAAGCCATAGGTAAGCATTGGTTGTAAGCGAGCTTTTATTACCTGCAAGAGAGGGCCAAGGGTCCGGTCTGGAAGGGCTTTCTGGAGTGGCTTTATCGACATGGAAAAGGTTGTGCCCTTCCGACGAATGGCTTCTAATTGTTGTTTAAAGGAGCCGTTGCAGTCTAATATGATGCCTAAATATTTGTAGGATAGTACCTGCTCTAGTTTCTGACTATCCAAACGCCATTGACATTTCCTTTTTTTATGATAATTTATTGTCATTGTTTTGGTTTTGTTTAGGTTGATTGTTAATGAATTTACTTTAGAGAATTCGTTTGTTTTGTCTAAAAGATGTTGAAGGCCAACAGGGGATCGGCTGATGAGGACCAAATCGTCGGCGTAAAGGAGGTTAGACAATAATGTGTCGCCCAGCCGTGGTGCATGAGATGTAATTGTTATAAGCGCTCTTGGAAGATCTGCTAAAAAGAGGTTAAATAACATTGGGGCCAAGACGCAGCCTTGTTTCAGTCCCTTGTTGGTCTGTATTTTTCTAGAAAGAAACCTCCCGGAACCTAATTTGATCTTGACCCAGGTGTTGGTGTGGAGCGCTACCAGCTGCTGTAAAAGCGGTCCTGGAATTCCCCATTTGTCCAATTTCTGCCAAAGCTTGTGCCGGTCCACATTATCGAAGGCGGCGGAGTAATCGATGAAGCTTAGAAATAAGGAGGTTTTGGTGGTTTTCGCCGCTTCTATCAAAAGGGTTAGCGCCATGATATTTGTTGTAGTTCCATGGCCGCTTCGGAACCCGGTTTGGGTAACTGTGATGATGTTTTTTTCTGTTGCCCAAGCTGTTAAGTCCTCCAAAATTAGGCCCGCATAGTATTTTGCTTCGGTGTCGATTAGAGCTATGAGGCGATAGCTTCTAGGGTCATTCCTGGCCCCCTTTTTGTAGATCGGACTTATGATTGATCCGTTCCAGGATGGTGGAATTATAGTTGTTATTCTAATTTCACAGAAGACTGGTGCTAGAATTTTGCTCCAAAATGCTGCGTCACTTTTGTACAATATTGGCGGTATCCCGTTTGGACCGGGGGCTCCCTCTGTTTTACCTTTGGATATTTGGGATATAATTCTGTCCGCTATTTCTGAGTTATAGGATTCCTCCTTATACTCTGTTAGATCAGATGGTGATGGTTGTTCTCTGAACTCCTTTTGTACTTGGTGGTGAGTTGACTTATTCATGTAAGGTGAATTTCCTGCTTTATTGGTTGTGCTGACTTTTTCTAGGTTCAGATACGTGTCATCGGACCGATCATCGCCGATGGAGGTCTCCTCTTCCAATGCAACTGTATTGAAATGTGCTTCTAGAAAGTTGGCCCAGTCAGATTCTGATATGTTAGAGTCTATTCCTTTGTGGCCTGGATGCTGAAGGTTATGAATTATTTTCCAGAAGTTAGAGCTGTTCTTTTGT
Organism: Triturus cristatus; assembly: GCF_964204655.1. Classification (NCBI taxonomy): domain Eukaryota; kingdom Metazoa; phylum Chordata; class Amphibia; order Caudata; family Salamandridae; genus Triturus; species Triturus cristatus. Next base: position 257,881,229 of record NC_140587.1, on the reverse strand, counting down.
TTAGAACTGTGGGCGATTTTTACCCAGAGGTCCTCATTCAGTTGTCTTTTCCTTTCCCAGGTTTTCTTTTTTAATTGGGCTTTTTGAGTGCGAAGCTCCTGTTGTAGAGTATCGGTATTGGGGTCTTTCCGGAGCCGCTTGAGGATCTTTGTTATACCTCGTTTTATGTTTTTTATCTCTGGCGTTGTTATTTTACCGAGAATAGACCATGAGGTGTGTCCTTTGTGGGTTTTTAGTTCAGTCCCATGTTTAGCTCCCAGTGTCTGTGTGAAGTTTGCCCAGATGTTGGTCAAGTTAAGAAGTGGGCTGGGTGTTTGGTGTATGATGGCTTTTGCGCTGGCTGCTAACTTCTCAATATCTGACGTTTTACACCTTATTCGTCTGTAGTTTGCTGTGTAATCTAAGCCAGTTTGGCTTTTTTGCACCTCTGCTTTGTTTTCGCAAGTCAAGCTCAGATTGGCTTCCAAAGGTAAGTGGTCACTTTGAGAGCCTTCCCCTATCCTAAACTTGCTTATTTTCTCGTAGAGTGGAAGAGTCACCAACATATAGTCTAGATATGAGGTGGTTGTTGAAGAGAAGAATGTTGGTGCCGGTGGAGTGTCCTCTTCTTGGCGACCGTTGAGTACTCTCAAATTTAGCTGCTCTAGGTCTTTCAGCAGTTGGGAAGCTGTTTTTGTAGGTTTGCTTTGGGTCGGGAAAGATTGGCTTGGAATTTCCCAAACTTTATCCATTTCCTTGGTCATATCGTCTGTTGTTTTGTCGCCAAAGAGGTGAAGGTTAAAGTCGCCTGCTATAAACGTCTTTTCCATGTCCCTTTCTTCCATTAATTTTGTTAGTACTTTGACGAGTTCCGTTGAACCGGATTGTCTGTGCTTTGGGTGTATATATAAATTGACGATGTATAGCTCTTTGATGGTTGTGTTGGATGTAAGTGTTAATGATAATACCTGTATCGCATTTGGTGGAGTTAGGTTTATTGTAAGTGTTTCTATTTCACCTATTGTTGTTATTGAAGCGAATATTGCCAGTCCTCCTGCCCTGTGTCCGAATGGGGAACTACTGATTGCCGGGTTTGATCGACTTGTGTAGCCTTGTAGTGATATTTCATTTGTCTCCCATGTTTCCTGTAGGAGTATCAGGTCGAAGGTATTAAAGTAATTTATTATTTCGGGGTCCTCTAGTTTATCCATGAGACCGTTTATGTTCCAGCTACAAATTTTGAGATTAGATCTTGGGGTGTCTCCTGAATTGGTAGTTGATGCTGGTGCTGTATGTCAATTTATGGTCCGTGTTATGGTTGTTCTGCGTAGAGCTAGTTGATTAGGGCTTAGTCGTTGAGGATTAGTTTGGTGGTTTCCCTCTCCCGGCGATCGACTGAGGGCTCCTTTCAAAATCGATTTGACATTTTGATGGCGATCCCGGTAGTTTTCTTCAAGTAGCGGAGTAGGATACGCTGGCCTTTTTACTGCTTGGAGTTTAATTCCCCAGTGGGAGAATCTGCTTGTTTCCTGCATGATTTGGTTTGCAACATTGTTGGTTGTCCAGAAGGTCTTCGTTATTTCATTTCCATTGGGCGATTGGGCTGGATGGAATTCGATGGCGAGCAGGTCGAGGGTGTTTATTTTTTCTAATTTGTCGATTGAATTAATTAACTTCAGTATATTGCCCCTGTTTAGGGTGTCTGCTCTTCCTCTAGATTTAAATTCGGGTATGAAAAGTATTGTATCTGATTCGGATTCGCTTGGGAACCGCGATTCCTGGTGTAATTGTTGATTAGTTGTGTTGTTCTGTTGTAAGCTCTTGGTATTGGATAATGTTGAACTATGGATTATACTTGCGCTATGTTTTAATTCCTTGGTTTTACTGCTATCTTCTACTGTTGTAATGTCTGCTTGCAAGTTGCCTTTCGGTTCTATGGTTTTTGGCTGTATTGTGGGGTATGTACTATTTGTTGAATGGGCGGTTACTCTAGTCGATGTTCTAGAGATTTCAGATTCTTCTTGGGTATGTTTACCTGCTTCTGGGTCCGCTGGTGGTTCCTCTGCTTGACATGTGCTGTAGCCCCTTTTGGTCTTATGAGTTGGGGGTCGTAGATGACTCTGTAACTCCTGCCCTGATTGTTCCCTGGTTGTGTCGTTTGTAATGGTCAAGGTTCCTATTCTTGTTTTGAATGGGGTCTCTTTAACTAATTGATTTATGTGTTGAGGTGAAGGATTTTTGTATTCCATGGGTTGGGATGTGACTCCCGGCTGATCCTGCTCCTTTGGTGGAGTTGCCAGGCCGATCTCTTGTGTGGGCGGTTGGCTAGCTGGTTTGTTATACCTGCCCTTCCTTATTTGTTTTCTTCGAGTGCGCGCGTTTTTTATATCCTGAACTAGGTCTACTTGACCTTTTGCTGAGTTGTTCTCTGAGGTCTCTTCTATTGTTTTTTCAAGGTTTGACTGCTGGAACCATTGCTGTGTGGCGCCGACTAGGTCGTTTTCTTGTACAGTTAAAATTGTGTCGCAAGATGGACTTTCCAACCTTGCTTTGTTTGTTAGTGGCATTGTTGTTGTTGATTTTATTTCCTCTAAGAGATTTCCTAGCATCGTTGGTAATGAAGATAGTTTGTCGATTATCGGTGAGCATACGCAATTAATTCTTTCAATTTGAGTCAGTTTTACTGACTCTTGTCCTCTTTTAATGAGGCCGTTAAGATCGGCGAGTTTTCTATCAATCCCCGTTGTAGCCTCTGCCAGCTTGTGTAAAACTATCAGTTGTAAATCTAATTTGTCTGATTGATACTGGAGGGCTGTGGATGATAGTTGAATTGTATTTAGTAAGGTTGTCCAGAAGATATCGGTGGGGTCTTTTGTCCCTTCTGGGGACTGGTGTATGCTCTCATTTCTTGATCGGTTCGCAGGTTGTTTTGCGCTATAAGCGGCCACTAGATCATTCCATTCTTGTGTTACCAGGAAAGTCATATCTTTTTCCGAGGAAAATGAGTCCCTTGTTACTTTGATGGGGGAGGAATTTTTTGGGCGTGTTGCTTTTTCCTTTAGAGCTTGTCCCTTGTTGTCAAAGGGGTAGTTTAGTTCTGACTCGAAGCAAACTTCGTGACCGCTGGATGGATTGATTTCTGGCTCTTTTTTTGCATACATCTTAGCCGTTTTCTCTGTAGGCGCAGAGCAGGGAGTTGGAAGTTGAGTTGGGGAGATCTCTCTATTTGGGGTGCGGTTGCCAGGAGGACCTGGTGAGTCATCCAGCTCTGAAGCAAGTTTGCCCGGTGTGACGTCTTTTAGCATTATGTGGGATACAATTGGTTCCTGGATTAGACCTTCCGTTAGTGGGGCTGGATTAATGTCACCTAGTTTAGGTACGCCTTCGTTCGAAGTTAGGTTAATGTCGTCTAGTTCCAGTTCTTCTCTGGCCCCGGTTTTGTCTATGATTTGTTCTTTGTTCTCCCTTAGACTTGGATGCTCATGTAGTTCGACTACAGTTTGATTGTAAGCTTGGGGTAAAGGTTTGCTTGCGTCAGCGGGTTGCAGTGGGGTTTGCAAACCTGTTGCAGTATAGTTTGATGAATAAATCTCATTTCCCGGGTTCTTTAAAAAGGTGAATTTGGTATAAATTTTTGGTTGGAAGTCGTATTTAGTTGTTGGATGCTGACCTGCAAAGTTAATTAAGTCCTGTCTCTTTCTCGTTTTTTTGATAGGTGGTAAAACAGAAGTTAAGGTCTTGGTTTGGTCTGTTTCTGTTAACTGTTTTTCGTCTGTGAAGTGGTCAATTACGGTGTTAAAACTCCTTTGTAAGTCTGTGTCGTTTGAACTATTGGATAATTGTTTGTTTTTTGTTAATGGCCCTGCGCTTGAGGTTATGGTATTCCTTTTGTTCTTCGCCGTTTGCTTTGTTGGAGGTTTTCTTTCTCTTCCTGACCTCATGTTGTCCTTGTATGTGCGTTGTCCTGTTCTGTCTGCTGATGGTCTGCTCCGGTGCTTCTGTAGTCCTTTACCCTTGCTTTTGTGCCTTGTTGGGTTCCTTTTCAACTCTGGGCGTTGCTTTCCTGTAGCTTGCTGTTACTATTGGTCGCTGCTAGTGCGCTAGTGCACTTTCCGCGTTTTTACTGCCGCTTATGCTTTCCTGCGCTCTTATTGCTTAGCGTCTCAAAGCTTTCCGTTCCCTGTGGGGGCCTCTGTGGGCTGAATTACTCAACCTCTGCCCGGGTACTGGGTCCTGGTTCGGGGTCTGGTCCTCTCTCCCCCGATGCCCCCCCTCACAGCTCTCGGCTCGCGGTTTACGGCTTACCTACTGTCCTGCTGCCCCTTTCACGGCTGTCCCAGTTGTTCCTGCTAGCTCGCTGGGTCGCTGCTGGCGGCTCTCTGTGGTTCTTCGATCCTGTGGGGCCTGGCGGGTGCAGGCGGGTGGGCAGGTAGCCACTGAGATTCTTCCGGTGGTGCGGCTGAACCGGGACCAAAGCTCCCGTGCACTGTCTCCACCCCTACGGCTCGTAGCTCTGTGAAGGTTGAGCTAGCTCACGTCTAGAGCCGCTCACATTCAGGTGTTGCGCCACCTCGGTGGGTGGTGGTCTCCGACGGGGGTCCGGGGGGATCAGGCACCTGGTCGGGGGTGGGTCCGTGACTCGACCGAGCTCAGCGATGCTGCTTCTGCTCCCTCGCCGCTTCCGCGTCTCTCTGGCGACTCTCTGGTGCTCGCTGCTCGCTCGCTCGCCGGTGCCGCTTCTGCGGTACTCTGCTGCTCTCTGCTGGCCTGAATGAACATATGGTTTGGGGTAGATTTACATATGAACCATGATCAGCATGGCTGGCAGTATTCTAAAGGGCGTCCAAAGCGCATAAGTGGTTTTTTACCCGATGTATTTGTTGTTTGTGCATCGTGTCATAACTCGAGCTAATAACCCACGATGACGGTCCTGCCTCAGATCCCGGAGTCAGGCTTTTCCTCGGGCCTCACACAGCTGCAAGAACCGCCAGACAGTCCAAAAGTGCGACTGCACGGCAGGACTGCCTTTTTACCATGGCACGTGGTACTCGGCCTTTAACCACGGCACCTGGTACTCGGCCTTTAACCACGGCACCTGGTACTCGGTCTGTGATGAGAGTTGTCCTCACTGAGCCCCCTTGACTCTCCAAGCAGACATTTGTGGATTAGTGACAGCATAACACAGAACGCGTGATGTTGTGGGATTCTAGAGACCGTGCAAGAATTTAACACAATTGCAATAAAGATGTAAATGCGCAGTCTGATTTGTGTAGTACACAGCCGTTTAATAATAACTCCTGAAGTTATATAGGAAATGAACCGATTGAAAGCACAGGTGAAAAACCAATAACAAGTGATGAAATGCAATGGCCTGGTAAACAAGTGTCCATGAATATGCGCATTATATACTATTCACGATATAACGGGCCACTTTTGCAAGCGAGAGCACATTACTACAACAATGCAGGTACGTAAAGATTGGTTGGGTGAAGCAATGCGCCAAAGACCGCTGGCACCAAGTAAAAGTGATGAACACAGTACAAAATAGACGGCCACACTCCCACCACCGCAGTGGAGTTACACATTACAAGATGGTAACAGTGATGATTCACAACCAGAGTGCTTGTGACCTCTGCAATAATACATAAACAAAGCGAAAGCAACGGCCTACAATTAACAATGAACCTGGTAACCTGCGGAAGAGGAGGTGGAGGGTGTCTCAGAGGTCAGAAAGTGTATTCCCTGGGGCCAGGAAGCCCAGCCCCCTCCTGTGTTTACGTTCAGTGGTGTCGGTCGCCAGACATAGAGTTGACTCTCTTACTCGACAGCCTTACAGGCTGCACATCGGCCTCTTGGCACTCAGAAGGACTTAGCCTTGGTCATGAAGGGAAGAAGGCCCACGTCTGGCCTAGAGAGAAGGGTGCAAGCCCAGGGGCTCGAAGCGCTTTGCTCTGAATGCACAGAGCCCTCTCCTGCTCGGCCCAGATGGCTAGTCTACCGGGTGTTGGCTCACACTGGCCGGGTGAAGAACAGAATGTGATAGAAGGTGGTGCAGGGAGAGAGGTGCTCAGCAGGCAGTCACCGCTCAGCTCAGCAGAACTTGTTTGTGGCAGTAGTGTTGTTGAGCAGCTCACCAGCTGCCTCTGCTGTTGGTGGATCTTCAAGGTGCTATGTCCTCATCTCTGGACTCTTTGGGGTAGCTGTAGGCTTCTGCGCAGATATGGCCCACAGTATAGAGACAACATTAGAGAACTTTGGTGACTTGGCCTGATTGACTGCACATTTATTGTTAATGTAAGTGAACCAAGAGTATGAAAGACACACATTTCAAGGTGGTGCTATCATGCTTTGCACCCAGTCACCATATGTGCTTATCAAACAGACCCAACAGGGTATGTTTACATCATATTAGAAAAAGCTAGCAAGCAAGCACACACTGGTCTGTATAATTGAAAGTCCAACTCGTCCAGAGTCAATCAATTGCTTTGTAAAGAACCAAATCCAATCCACTGTTGTTTTTGCAATTCTTCTTTTACTTCACAAAGAAAGTCACAAGTGTAAACACCGTTTATTTGGTGCCGGTGAGCAAGATAGGAGCGGACGTATCAAGGTCCAAACTGAACTTCAGGTTCCCTGACATTTATGAAAACGGACAGGAGTAGAGGGGACATTTTGGAAAGGTTTTTACATACATTTGATATAATTACGGAGTCGGTTAGATGAATTCACTTACACAGGAATCGTGTCACTGTCCTCGAGCCTTGAAAAAGTCCGTGGGATGAAACACGTGTCGGCTGCAGTGTTTTGGATGTTTACACCTGTGACTTTTTTTTTGAGGAAAAGAAGAATTGCAAAAACAGCAGTGGATTGTATTCAGTTCTTTACAAAGCAATTGATTGACTCGAGACGAGTTGGACTTTCAATTTTACAGACCAGTGTGCGCTTGGTTGCTTGCTTTTTCTAACAGGGCCCACAGTATTGTTAGGACTGAGAAAACAGCAGAGCTTCAGCATACGTCGCAAGACTTGTTACTAACTATGATGAAACAGGCAGCACTTAATTCTCCATTCTAGACCCACCAGCAGCAGCAGGGTGCACGCTGAACCAGGTCCTGATGCGTGAAGCAAGCTAGAGGAACGCTTCCATTTATACAATAAAATACCTTCTGTTGGTCCCTAATTACCTGTCGGTCATCGTTGGTGCATCCTCTACATTCAAGAGGTACAGTCAACTAAGCTGGGGCAGAATTCACCCCTTTGGAGAGGAGTCTGGGAAAGACATATCTCCAGAGTGCATTGCAGTGCAACAGGGGGGTACACAGTATAGAGGACTACTTCTCAGGAAACTTGTGTATTCCTTCCGGGTAATCCTGGAAACAAAAAACAAAGGCGTATGAGGCATTGCAAATGGGATTGTTCTATAGATAGCTGACATCCTCTATCTAGAAACCATAATTCTTATAAACATACATTTTCATTAAAAGTTACAGGTAACTCTAACAACAAGTGTACTGGTAGTGTTTGTTAAAAATTGGGTTTCTGGTGGGTGGAGGTATGCCCCATGTTCGAGCAGGAACCACAATCGTAGTTAGGGTAAGTCACAACACCCTAAATTATCTAGTGCTCCACCTCTGGTAGCGTGACACAAAGCAGCCAGGCTTAATTTAAGAGGCAATGTGTAAAGTATTTGTGCAACACTTTAAACAGTAACACAGTGAAAACACCACAAAAAGACTCCTCACCGTGTTAGAACAATAAAGACTAATTTTAGAAATAAAACAAGACCAAAATGACAAAAATGCAACAAGTAGCAGTCGAGATATGATTTTTCAAAGAATAAATGCAAAATAATGCTCAGAAGCAATAAGCACTTAAATGAAATATCTGGTCGCACTGGACAAGGGAAAAATCAAAGTTCGGGCCAACCATGATGGAGCATGGACTGGATACATGAACGCTGAACCAAAGTACCTTGTTCCAGGGTGCTTCATCGTAGATGCGAGGCGCAGCCTAAGAAATGCGCCAGTGCCAAGCCATGCAGTGGATGACATGCATCAATTTGTTTCCATGTAATGCATCGGTACTGAGTGCAATGAGCTTCATAGATTTCGAAGGCGATTCACTGGTTCCGAAGGGAATGCGCCGGGTCTGCTACACGCAACGACGAGGATGTGCTGGTTCCGACTTACGCAAAGGTGAAGATGCGTTGCTTCCGATGAGGATGCATGGGTTCTGGTTGAAGCAGCACTTTACGCCCACTTCCAAGGGCCCAGGCCTGGATTGGCACCACTTGGCAGGGCCAGGCTTGCAGCAAGTAAAGTCCAGATGCTTGCTGTAGCAGGATGAGTTGAAATCTTTGATGTCCCTGAGACTTGGAACAGGATGCCGCTATTGGAGTCACTCTGGGTTCAAGTGATGCAGATCCAGTCCTTCTCACCCAGGCAGGAGAACAGCAGGCATCAGGGCAACTCAGCAAGGCACAAATTCCACAAAGCAGTAGTCCAGCAGAGGGTAATCCGTTCAGCAGCACAGCAGTTCTTCATCCCGGCAGAGTCTTCACAGGTCCAGAAGTATATCAAAGTCTTGGTGTCAGAGGTCCAGTACTTATACCCAATTGTGCCTTTGAAGTGGGGGAGACTTCAATGAAGGGTTTGAAGTACACATAGGTCCTGCCTTCCTACCCTGGCTTCAGCCTTACTGCAGGGGGGTATGCTGCACTTATTAAATTGTAAGTGTGAAGCTGATCTCAGTTCCTCTGTACCATCTCCCAGGAAGGCCCATCAAGACACACCTAAACTCCCTTTGTTTGTGACTGTCTTGAGGGAATACACAAAGGCCAGCTGTCACCCAACCCAAACTGAACAGAGACAGGCAGCAGGGACCAAATTGCCAAAATAAGTAAATGCCAACTTTCTAAAAGTGGCATTTGCCAACCTGTAATTTAGAATCCAACTTCACCATAAGTTGTGGTTTTAAATTGTGAGTCCAGTGATACCAAACTTGAAATGGCAATATCGCCACAATTGGGAATTACACTTAAAAGATGTAATAAGGTAATCTCAATGTTATCCTCTGGGAGTGTTAGGTCTTGCAGAGGTAAAAAACAAAATTACGAGTTTTTCTCTATCGAGACATGTAAAACTTAAAAGTACATGTCTTGCCTTTTAAATACATTGCATCCTGCCCGGTGGGTTATACAGGGGCTACCCTAGGCGCTGACTTATATGTATAAAAAGGGAAGGTTTAGGCCTGGCAAAAGGTATATCTTGTCAGGTTGAAAAGGAAGTGTAGACTGCACATACAGGCTCTGCAATGACAGGCCTGAGCCTTGGTTAGAGGGCTACTAAAGTGAGTGGCTCAATGAGTGCTGAATGCCCACTAGTAGTGTTTAATTTACAGGCCCTGGACACATGTAGTGCAATTTACTAGGGACTCATAAGTAATTTAAATTTGCCAATTGGGTATGAACCAATGTCACCATGTTTAGGGGACAGAGCACAAGCACTTTAGCACTGGTTAGCAGTGGTAAAGTGCACATAGTCCTAAAGCTAGTAAAAACGAGGTCAGGTAGGGAGGTAGGCAAAAGGTTGGGGGAAGACCACCCCAAGGCTGTCAAGTCTAACATGTGTCCCCCCAGCTGAAAGTGGGGAGAGCTACCCAGCCCCTTGGGAGTTCTCTTCATTAAGGCATAAGAATCTGGAGAGACTATCAGCATTGGTGTGGTCAGTCCCCGGGCGATGCTCCACCGTAAAGTCCATTCCCTGTAGGGAGATGGACCACCTCAACAGTTTGGGATTTTCACCCTTCATCTGCATGAGCCGTCTGAGAGGCCTGTGGTCTGTCTGAACCAGGAAGTGAGTCCCAAACAGGTATGGTCTAATCTTCTTCAGTGCTCAGACCACAGTAAAAGCTTCTGTTTCAATGGCATTCCACCTCTGTTCCAGCGGAAGTAACCTCCTGCTAATGAAGGCTGCTGGTTGGTCGAGGCCCTTCCTCATTGAGCTGTGCTGATACTGCCCCATGCCATGCTCTGAAGCATCAATTTGCAACATGGATTCCTTGGAGAAATCAGGGGCCCTGAGCACATGGCTTCCTAGAGTGAGTCAACAGCTTTCTTGCAAGCCTCTGTCCAGACCATTGATCTGGGCTGCTTCTTCGAAGTCAGCTCATTTAAGGGGGCAATTTAACAAATCTTCTGTAATAACTAATGAGGCCTTGGAAGGCTCTCACTGCTGTTTGAGTTTTAGGTGGTTGCCAGGCTGTTATGATTTCAATCTTGGCCTGGAGGGGCTGCACCTTGCCTCCACCTGCTACGTGCCCCAAATACACCACCGAATCCTGCCTAGTCTGGCACTTACTGGCCTTGATGGCCAGGTCTGCCTGTTGCAGGGCCTGAGGCACCTTGTGGAGTTGATGCTGGTTTTCCTCCGAACTGGAACTGTAGACAGCAATGTCGTCTAAGTAGGCAGCACAGAAAGCCTCTTTACCAGCCAGGACTCTGTTAACCATCTGTTGGAAGGCAGCCCAGGCATTTTTCAATCCAAAAGGCATCCCCTGAAACTGGAAGTGGCCCTCTGTTGTAGAAAATGTGGACCTCTGTTTGGCTCCCTTCAGTTAGAGTGATATGCCACTACCCTGACCTCAACCCAAAGCTACTGAGTAGCTTCACAGCCTGTGCATCAGTCCTGGTCACTTAGGTGAGTCCTCTGTAGTCTACGCAGAATTTAGGTTCTGTTGTAGTGCCCAGTGGGGCAGCCTTGGGTACCAACCCTACGGGGCTGGACCAGGGACGATTAAGGGTTAAATCACCCCTTAGGCTAACATCTTGTAGCCTCCCTCCTTGATGCTGGCTCTCAACCTGTCTGACAACCTGTAAATGTTGTTCCTTACAGGGGGTTGTCCCCAGTGTCAACATCATGGACACACAGATGGGTGAGTGAGAACTGTGAGGCAAACTGCCCCAGCAACTGGTAACAATCACTTTACTGTTCTGGGGTCAGGGTGGAAGAGAGGTGGACACCTTCCACTGACCAATTGTGTCATGTGAGGAGAGAAGGTGAGGGAGAGGTTCACTTTCATTTTGCACTCTCATCTGTCACAAGCAGCATGCTGACTTCAGAACTATAAAGTGAGGCTTTAGTGTGTATACATGGAGCATCCTCAGGTTTTTTTTAGGCGGTCTCCCCCCTTACACTGCTTGGCTTTGTATGGGCCAGCCCAGCGGTCCTGGAGAGCCCTGGGCTCTACTGGTTCCCTGACCCACACCTTCTGGCCAGGCTGAAACTTCACCAGAGAGGCCTCCATACCAGAGTTTCATCACTTGATGTCTGGCTTCTAAATTGCTTTTATCATTCTTTCAGAAGTGATGCATCTAGCTGGAGAGGGCTAGGATGGAGCTGACCACATCCTGAGGCAGTTTCTTGGGAGCTTTCTCCCACCCCTCCAAGACAAGGCACAGAGGTCCCCTAGCAGGGTGGGCATAGAGGAGTTGAAAGAGGGTGAATATCTTCCCCGGTTAGCTCAGGGGCCTCCTCCGCAGGGACCTCAACAACCTTCACTGCAGGAACTCCAGGGACCGGTTTCCTGCACCCCTTTCACCTTGTCTTAGCAGCTGTCTGGTCCATTGTTCCAGGCTCCAGATATCCTTGATTCCCTTTCTGGGCAGCCATGTCTTGTGTGGTCATACAGAACCACTCAGGCAATCCCATCATTTCCTAGTGAGACCTGAGCTCTACCTCCCCCAGGTAGTGTGCTCCAGATTGTTGCCTAGTAAATAATCAACAGGCATGGCAAGGCTCCCATCAACTTTCAGTGAACCTGAGACCCCCACCGCCCACTCAAAGGGCATCAGAGCCACCGGTAGATGGCTCTCACAATTGTCGGCAACTGCGACTTGATGGAATGTGTTCGGTAGGACCTGCTCTGCAGACACCATAGGACATTTTACAGTTGTCATGTTGGCTCTTGTGTCTCGCAGAGCCTCCACACGTTGCCCATTAATGGTGACCCACTGCCTATAGTTTGAGTGGTTTTGGTATTTGGTGTTTATCGGGTACACAGTTACCACTCTTTATTGTATGCCACTCATTGTTGGCCCCGTGATGTATTCTAATGTAGAGCTTTTACTCTTATGTTGTGACTACACTTGAGCATTTGACTCATTGGGAATATGCCCAGTACCTGAAGTGGATTTTATGAGTGTGCCGCCTCAATCTCCTGTGGTGTCGAGGCATATTTTACGTCTTCACAGACGCTGGAATAGAGAGCCTTAACAAAATTAACACATCAGGTTGCAAACCCCAAATATCATTGATGCTCATTAATTATTTCTTGTGTCGTCATTATCTTTCAAGCAGTTGATAGATGGGCACTCAATTAATGTTCTATTACATGTAGCTTGATAGCACATTTAGCCAGCACATTTTTCATTGCAGTCATATGGCCTATACCGACTTCCCCAAGTCTTAGTTTTAAGTGCATTTCTTTTCAATAGTCACTGTATACACTATTTCTTTAGTGCTGACAAAATGAAACCTAAATGAAATCTTCATACGTGCACACACTGTTTCTCGTTCCTTCAGTAAATTCTGCCTGACACTCAAATGGAGTTGTATGGTGACTAACGCCCATTATCAGGTGATACATGCGGAGGAGTGCGGTCATAGTTACTAAAACCCGCTCTTTTTGAAATTATAGAACTAGAGAGTCTGATCCTTTTCAGAAGTAGAAACCCCTTATGATTTAGCATTTTCTTCAATAACCAATTTTATTGATTTTATGCAGTAAATAAAACAAGGACCGCAATCCAACATGCCAAAGAGGATTATAAAGAGAGAATTAGTGGTCAACTAGACAGAAACACAGTGATAATCAGCCAGTATCGGCATCAACCAAATGCTGGGCCCACCGCCTGCACCAGATCTTTTCATGCTTAAGGGGACAGACCCAGGCCTTGTAGATGGGTCACTCTTTTATTTTTATTTTTTATGTATTTATTTGCATTTTCTTAGGTACATTACAAAACCACATCAGATATTCAAAACATCTCATTTCTGTTGTCAGTACAAGCATAGCAGAGTCCGGCAATAGTAGCACATAAGGTATCAATGACATCAAGTAGTTACTGTCAACGAGATCTTCCTTCCCACACCCGCTCCCCCCTCTGTGTCGTCCCCCATCCTACTGCGAGTCCGTGAGTGCAAGGCCATAAGAAGTTAGCCACGACTTCCATATTTTCCAGAATCTTTTTGGGCACCCCCTCGCTTTATAGGTCGTTTTCTCTCCCAGCATGTACATGTCCATACCTTTTCGCCATTCTTCTATCGTTGGGTTAGTCGCAGCACCCCATGCCCTTGCCAGGTCTCTTTTAGCTACTACCAGACCCAACTGGAGCAACAACAGCTTCACTTTGGGGAGATCTACCTCTGTAGGTATACCCAGCAAGATAAACGTAGGATCTGGGGATATGGAGTCTTGCAATATAAGTTCCAGCTCCTTCAACAGCGCGCCACAATACAACTGTACCTGTGTGCACCTTCCGTGGTCTTACACTTCAGACAGGTGGGTGACTCCGATCTGCCTATCCTATGCAATCGAGCTCTGTCATAATACATCCTGTGTAAATACTTGAGTTGAATCAATCGCAGTGTAGATCTAATAGCTACTTCCCTAGGATGTATCAAAGCCATCTCCCAATCCAGGTCGTCTATGTCCCCAGGTCCGCCTCCCAGTGCGATCTCAGTTTTCGCAAGGGGTCTGGTGTGTTATTCATGATCGTCCTGTAAGTCCAGGACACCGCCTTCTCCCCAATTTTGTCCATCAGGAGCCTTCCTTCTAGCGGGGCATATTCTGGGAGGCCCTCCATGTCGATACGTTGTGCCCGCCAAGCATGCCTCAGTTGCAAATATTTGAAGTATTGTGTCTTGTTCATTTCGTACTCACTCTGGAGGCGTGAAAACGTCACTAGCTCCTTACGATATATTATATCTTTGAGCTGAGATATGCCAACCAAATCCCATTTCTGAAAGCCTTTCAGTTTGGCAAATTCCTTGAGTTGTGTTCTCACCCAGAGCGGGGTTTCCTTGGACACCCTGCCATCCGATTTCATTCGCCTCTCTGCCTTCTTCCATGCCAAGTGTGTACCTGCCCAGACGTCCCCAAGGTGAGTGATCTCAATCCTATCCCGCTACATGAAGCCCTTTAACCCCGCAGTATGATGTAGCCATGTCCATTGCCATAAGGGGGTCAGACCTGTATGGCAACAGTTCCAAACCACAAGGGAAAGCACTTCTCTCCAGCATCGTACAGTAGAGTTTTGATTTTACATTTTTTGTGATGTTCAGATTTTTTATCTTATACCAGAGTTAATCTTGAGACTGAGCATTTAAACCAGGATCATCCAGCTCATGGCACTACAGGTTTACTTATAAAAAAAACGGAATTTATTATAGCATAATAGTCTGTTGAAGAGGGTAATTGAAGTTGTTGAAGGCTCTGAGCATGTTACACGCCGTTATAGCATTATACTTTAACAACCGGCATAGACCAAGGCAGATGAGCTATGAAACTATTAGAATATTCCACCCACTCGGGGTAGAATGTTTTAAATGAAAAAGGAAGAAAAAGAAACATAAGCTTTGGAATGTTGGACTATAAGTTCTCTACCAGCACTTATTGGCCCAGAACCACTTGATGAAGCTCTCAACATTCCAATATGTGAATCCAAAATTAATCGCTTTATCCAGTGGTTTCATTTCCTGTGACGGGATATGTAAACACATATATGGTGGAGATGTGCTCCTCAGTTAAATATCCGGTTGGGACCCGTTGAAATAGCAAGGTGACTCATTTCAACCTTTCATATTGATGCCAAAGAACTAAGGGGAGGGTTCCGTCCTAATGGTATACTTATTATTTTATTTTTTGGGGAGTTGTATTTTAAATTAAGTGATATAGTGCTTGCTCACAGTACGCATTGTGTGTGCGCGTATGTTCTTATGAGTGTTTTCATCTGGGCACTTAAACCCTCATTGATCAATAAATTAAAAGGAGAAACGGAGGCCTTTTAAAAACTGAGAAATGGCTTACAGCATGGTGACCTCTGTTTGGCACAGCAACATGTGGAAGCTACAGCAGCTTAAAGTTAGAGTCGAGAGAGAAAGACGCATTGTCCTGTTTTACCACGATTTATAGCTTATTATTGCATGTTAAAGTGCTAAAAGACTTGCATCAAATGATGTATACACTCCCAAGAGGTGACCAAACCCCACGTTAAGTGATGCCGCATAAATACCCAAGAAGTGTATGCCGACTGAAGAAATAAAACCATCATACATACTGCTTTACTATACTGAGTCTGTTTTTGCGCAATAAGGTGAATTATAATATTGGGTGGAATTAATTAGCACAATCCCAGCTGGTCTTTCATTATTTGGACTCGTGAAAAGATTTGCCAGGAGCACAATGGGATTTACAGGGATTTGTAATCATGGTGTTACATGAAGGGACTCTTCTCTTGTTTTCCCTTTTCATTGCTCGGTGGCCCCCGTTTTATGAATTCACTCATACTGCACCTCAACCTGCATTTCCCATGTTCAGCATAGGGTGCATAAAAACCACTCCTTCATCATTCAGTAGCCACTAGATCATTAATGTACTCTGTACGCACTTTATCATGTATTGTCCCATGTTCAGCGATAGGATGTACGCAAGCTATTACTTCACCGTTCATTAGCGGCCCGACGATGATGGTATGCATAACACACTTTAACCTTTATTTTATCATGTGTAGTGATAGGACGTATAAAAAATATATTAATGGTCGGTGGTTGGTAGCTGCCCTAAAGTATCATGCTTGCCTTTTTTTTCTTGCACAAACGAGTGATAAACTGCTTTTACTAGTTTGTTTTCAGCATCCATTCAAAGCAGACCGTGAGTTTTATCCTGTTCCTTTAAAAAAAAAAAAAATATCGTACGACCTGACGAAAGTTCCCCTTTTTAGACTTACTTTTAAACGACATTAATACATTGTAATGTACCAGTATTATTTCTGTAAATTTTTTATTGTTTAATAAGCTAAAACAATAAACCCACATTTGACTTGACTCTTGTTTTCAACAAACCACTTAACCCCGAAACAGTGGATGGGGGGGGGGGGTATATTTTCCCCAGTGCTGTCTACAGATAGTATATTTATCGGATGTGCTGTGCTAAATTATCGCCCATATGACTCCTGGTTTTTACCCATTGGAGCTCACACCATCGAATGCTCAAGACACTGCTTTAGGACATACTGGAGAGACCCGGATGCTATTCTTTACTGCCAGATGATTGGTTACTACAGGCCATGAGTCTTCATGACTCTTAGACCATAATGCCTAGATACAGTTTGCCAACATCAGTTTATTTTCAGACCATAATTCTTGGTTACACTTAGGCTAAACATAGGACAGATCACTTGGGGTAGAATTATTGGGTATACATTTGAAGAGCTCATTGTTACACCTGCATCACATTCTTTGGTTACACTCACAACAGATCACCTATGAACATCTAGGCCAGATAACTTTATGCACTTGGCCACGCCCACCTCTCTTGTAGGCTAGATCATTTGGCTACACTTAGGTCATCTCGCTTGATCCCCCTTAGACCATATAGTTTAGTTACATTTCAGATGGCTTGGTCATACGTAGGCCAGATTGTTTGGTTACGTTACGGCCTGATCGC
Source organism: Triturus cristatus (assembly GCF_964204655.1). Taxonomy (NCBI): domain Eukaryota; kingdom Metazoa; phylum Chordata; class Amphibia; order Caudata; family Salamandridae; genus Triturus; species Triturus cristatus. The sequence continues at coordinate 257,864,526 of NC_140587.1, read as the reverse complement.
TTTCAGATTGGTAGGTTACTGAAGAGACGGAAGACCCCATCGCGCTGTGCAGCTGTGCTACTCCACAAATTGCTGTCTCCTTGAAAAATCCCTAGTCATGTTGTTTTTGACAACAGTTAGTTGTGCCTATTGATCCCGAGACAACCCTCAAACCGCTAAGTTGGAGCTCCCTTTGGTGTTCTTTGACATCCATCCTCAATAAGGAAGCCCCCTTCGACCATCTCTGCTCAGGCCCTGGCAACGACAGCCGTTATAGGCGTTGGGTGCATGATATCTGCATCAAGCCGTGATGCCCATGTAAGTTGAGTTAATACAGATGGGGGCTCCTTGATATTTTTCTTTATCAGTGTGGAGTGTTTAAGGAACATTATGTGTACAGGAGCAATGATTTTGAACATCAGACAGTAGATAGCATCTTGCTTTCCCAAATTCTGAGGCACTGTTCCTTAGCTTTGCAGGTTACTGATTCACTGTATTTCCGATTCCCACTGTGTTGCCTTTGTTTTTATCTTTGTGTTTGGTGTCCACGATCAGAAGAATTGCAGACCATGAAGTTTTGGTGGCTTCATTCTAATGCTCCATTTTATGGCATTGAGTTTGAAGGGAAGAGTCTGGTGTTGAGTACAGTTTGTGCGAAATCCACTGGAAAAACCCAAGGGTTACAGTGGAGTTCTACATGAGACGTGAAGGTAGTAATATTTTAAGATACTTTAAAAGAAACCTTGGAAATTCAATTAAAGAACACTGAAAAAAACAAAGGTTGAAATGGAGTTGCACGTGAGACATGAGGAAGGTAGTAAGATTTCAACTTCTTTAGAAGAAAAAAAAACTTTTGAAACTTAGTGAAAAAGCACTACCATTTAAAAACCCGAAAAAGGTGAACTTAGCCAGTTATGCAAAACTGACATAAGTATAGCTTGCAGTGCCGCTGATTTCAGATGTCATCAGTGATGTAGTATGTGAGATCATAAGCAGAGCCTCACAATGGTACAAGTTGTACTTATGTCACTTATGTATAACTGGGGAATTTAACTCTTTAGAATAAATTCAACATTAGTGCTTTTTCAGTGAATTTCTACGTTTTTTTATGTTGCAATCACTCCTCCTTCGCTGCTCCTGTAAGGCTCTATTCCCCTGCAACATTATTGACATACTATGTCATTATTCTTTGCTACTTGTCAGAGAATATTTGCCCCTACACTGTCCACTGTAGTTTAGCCTCACATCCCCGTTCCGCTGCTAGCATCTAGTGACATGTTTACCCACATCTGCTGCTCGCTAGTGTCTCCACCCTTCTTTCTGCTGGGTCTTACCCCAGCAACTCACTCACCTGCTCCCTCTTCTTCTTACTTTCTTTTGTAATATGATTCTTGTGATTTACAATGTACAAAACAGGCAGAGGAAAAGTGTTCAAGAAGTGAGGACTTTGTTCCAGAATAGAACATTGGAATGTTGCGTGCTCCTTTGAAGACAATGGAGTGCTCCGGGCTTATAATGGCCAGTAGAAGCCCAGAGCAGTAACATTCCAATTGGTGCTGTGAACAAATGCCTTACAGAGCCCAAGGGGATTTAAACTCCCTTGAGCTCCGTGAGGCCCTTGTTTTACAAATTAGAACATTCTGCCCTCTAGGGGTGGAATGTTCTAATAGCCTTAGAGCCCTCCGTAGCAGGCTCTACTGGCCGTTAAAGACCTGGTTCCTTGTAAAAGGCCGTCGTCTTCGGCTCAGACCTTTAATGACCATTAGAACCTGCTACGTTTGGAGTGAAAACAAATGCCACCAATGTCACCATTACCCACCACCACTGTTGTCACCAGTACCCACTAAAGAAACCATCACTGGCAAAGCCAATAGGTCTTGTTTGTATTTTGAGTCCTGACTAATACAATAAAAAACTCTCCTGTAATGAAAAAGACAATTGATTTAAGTATACAATGCATCTATGAGATAAATAATTTCTTGTGTGACGATTCAGAGTACCTGTTAGACTTGGCATCTTTGGCATGGTTTCCCCTAACTTTTTGTCTCTACCTCCTGCATTTTTATGCTGTGCTGGATTTCGTTTTTGCTGGCTTAGATGCTTGGGGCACTTTACCACTGCTGAGCAGTGTCAAAGTGCAAGTGCTACCTGTGACAGTTGGTTCTCCCTGATTGCCATATGAGATTTACTGGTAAGTCCCTAGTAAAGTGCATGAATGTGCCAGGGCCTGTAAATCAAATGCTACTAGTGGGCCTGCAGCACTGATTGTGCCACCCACATCAGTAGCCCTGAAAAAGGTATCTCAGACCTGCCACTGAAGTGGCTGTGGCAGTTGTGAACTGCCATGTCGACCTGGCAAGTGCACCCACTTGCCGGTCCCTAACCTTCCCTTTTCTTACATGTAAGGCACCCCTATGGTAGGCCCAAGGCAGGGTGCAGTGTATGTGAAAGATAAGACGTTTACTGGTGTGTGTGACATGTCTTGATAGTGAAATACTGCCAATTTCGTTTTTCACTATTGAAAGGCTATCTGTCCCGTAGGATAGAATGGGGGATAATTTGTAACATCTTACAAGTATAACTTCCCATTGGGACAAGATAGAGTAATAAAGTTTAGTCTCTCTGAACCCAAACATATCTTTTATTGAAGATGGTTTTTAAATTATGTGTTTAAAAATGCCACTTTTAGGAAGTAGGCATTTTCATTTTTAACCATTCTGTGTGCCTATGCCTATTTGTGGATTTACTGTCTGGTGTTGGAGTGATAGGAGCTGGGGATGTGCATTCACTGTAGACAGCCACTGGGGGTGTTAGGTATGCCTGGGCCTTCCTTGATGATTCAGAGCTGAGCTGAATAGACCTAGGCTCTATTTAGAGTAGTGGGAGGAGTTTCCCCTGCACCTGAATAGGACCTGTCTCCCTTGCACAATGCTGTCTCCACCCCCTGTGGTCATACTGCACCAGTGAGAACATGACTGGTTTGGACTAGCCTCAGAGACCCTTGCAAAAAGAGAACAAAGACTAAATGGGGTATAAGTAATGGACATTACACCACAGAACTTTAGACCACTTCTGGACTCAAGCAGAACCTTTGCCAAGGAGAAGAGTTGGATAGCTGTGAGGAGGAGTACTGCCCCTTTGCAGTGTGTTGTGTGGGGTTGGCCTGCAGTTGCCTGTGCTGCCAAGGAATGAACAAAGACTGGAACTTTGCTGTGAACCTGCTTAATGAAGAATCTCCAAGGGCCTGTGCATGCTGGCCTCCTGTTCTGAAGTGTCAGCGACACAAAGATTTCAGCCCCAGCTGCCCCTGAACTCTATTGCTGAGAGTTCTTACATGCGAGGAGGTGCCTCTTCCTGTTTTGGGCCTCTGGAGGTTGTTCCTGTTGTTGGGAGCTGGAAGAAACCTAAGAGAAGTAAGAAAACTTGTCTCCGGCGCCGTCAGCGACGCAGCGACCTGCACTGAGGCCAGGGGTACTGCTCGTAAAGTGCACGATACACCGCACAGCCTGCACCGCAGCTCTGACGCCCTTTGATACCTGCCGACGCCTGCAGTTATCGACATTTCCCGACACCAGCAATCACACTGACTCCATCATCGCCAGCGCCTGCATCCTGTTCTCGCTGCGCCGATAACTGCCGAGGGTAACTCCACGAATTCTCTGACTTTGTGCCATCACCGGAACCGATGCCTCACCGCTGACACAACCGACGTCCTCTGTCCTGGATTCGACACATCGCCTCCTTGCGGACACCACGCCTCGCCTCCCCTGTGGCAGCCAGGGAGCCAGCCTCGACCTCGGGACTGATGCCTCACCTTCACAACGCCGTTATCCAAAGGTACTGTTTGTTTGGGTGTCCGTGTGGCTCTGTGCCCGACTCGGTGCACCTCGCTGTCGGCACCGTACTTTAGACTTATTGCTGTCACGACGTCGCAATAGCCCCAGTTAGAGCTATTTGTTTTCCACAAGCTTTATTCTTGAAATTACTATTTTACTACATGTATGTTGGATTTTTGTAAATTTGGTCTTGTTGAGTTTAGATAGGGATACTTTATTTTTCTAAACTGATGTGGTGTCCACTTGTGGTGTTATCACTGTATTACTGTGTGTGTTGAGTACATATACTTTACACATTGCCTTTGGGATATGCCTGTCTGCTCATGCCAAGCTAACAGAGGAGTGAGCAGGGGTTATCTAAAGTGTGTATCTCCCTTACCCTGACTAGAAGCAAGGGTCCCTATTTGGACAAAGGTACCTACCTCTGCCAACTAGAGACCCCCATTTCTAACAGTACCTTTAAGATGTAAAATATTCCCCTATGCATTGCAATACAACCCCTCAATAGAAGGTAACATGATACTTCAAACAGTCAGTAGAATAAGGTGAGCGACCATTACTTCTGGAGGAGAAGCACGATCCCACTCTACATTTATTCAAAATAATTGTTACCAATACGTCTGCAGACAGCTCTGCTGTCAACCCAGACTTAAAAAGCTATGTATCCATGCGCGACGTTCAAGGATATTGACTCATAATTTAATGAGGATTCTGAAGCTTGGAGGTAATTTTCTCCAAGGAAGCTTGGAAAGTAATGCTTGTGAGATAATATGCTCTCTTCAGCTTTTTGTTGCTGAACCTGTTTTTCAAAACCATTCTTCTGGCTAAATTAAGACCTTTTGAAATCCAGACATTTGTGTATTAGCACCATACCGCAAGGTGAGTTAATGCATCTAGGATCAATGCTTTTAGAAATTCAGTTGTCTTCCCCATATTGTTTCTAGTCTGTCTTGTAAGTCTTGAATGTCTTGATGCCTTAATTGGACATTGAACCAAGGCATGCCTTTGTTTTTACGATCTAAAACATGAAGAGTTGTTTTTTAGATTGAGCTTGAGTAAGTCTGTTGGGGATCAGTGCATAATTATATATAAAAAAAGCTTTCCGCTGATTATAATGGTTTGGAATCCTGATCCCAGGACAGGGAACCTTTTCCAAGATTTATACTCTCGTCGCTTGAGTTCGCTATGTCTCAAGGTCTTTTTTCCCCTGAGTTTCACATTGGAATTTGGACTGATCGGGTCAAAAGTTCCTATAAATCCTACTTTTTCTCCCTGAAACATTGCTCCTTCCACACTCCAACAATTAATTGCCACTCCTCTCTTCCCATATTGAATCTAAAGGCATTGATTACCCCACAGACACTTCCCCACCTCTTCTCTGTTTAGGAATGAACCTTTGTGTATGCAACGTATTATTTTGTAGTTGTCGAAACTTAATGCCACAGTACTCCTCCTAAAGACAATTTGCCAGGATATGTTGCTGCTTGTGCGAAGTTGTTGGGCTGAGTAGACTCCCTTTTCTATGATTGCTTGCTGGCTGCTGACAGGGGGTGCAGGCTGAAGAGGGGTGCAGTTGAGCACCTTGTTTCCTTGCAGGATGGAGTTTGCTCATGAAGGTATCACAGAGGCCAAGTGTCCTTTTGTTGGTGTTTTGAGTGGCGGTCATTGCTTTTGCTGGTTGTTGAGGTGGAGAGGCTGCAGTGTTACATGGCAGTGAAGAGTGGTATGGTGTTGTGAGTTCACACAAGGATGATTGTGAGAAGTGATGATAGGAGAAGGGATGAGAAGCGCCGGCTTAAGGATGAGTGGTGATGAAGAGAGCTGGTGGGATTAGCTGTGGGATGGTGCTAAGGGCATCTGAGAGTGATGGCAAAAGTGGTAGTGGGAAATAGTGTAAAGTGGAGGTAGACATTGTTTTTAAGATGTGTTACGTTGTCATGTGATGTAGTAGTGAGAAGTGGTGTTCTGTGTAGTGGTTTGAAGTGGTGGAATGTGTGGTGCTTTTTTGACTTTGCAGTGACAAGTGGTGATGGTGCAAAGCTGGTGGTGTAAAGTGGAGTTTGGAGTGCTTGTTCAAGGTTGTTGTGAATGGTGGTATAAGTGACCATTGACTGGTGGCCATATTTATCAAGAGGTTGTGTTGCTTTTGCACCTCGCAATGTGGTGTATCAGCTACCCAACCCCTAAGATGCGATTTATCAATCAATACAAGGCCCCCTTTTGTGGCCCTGAGTGGCTTGATAAATCCAGAGAAACGCAACGCAGCGCAAATTGCTGTGATGCATTACTCTGCCCCAGGGAGCCATTCCATGAGTGGTGCTTGGGTGTTCCCATGCAAAACCCATGGATTTTGACACATTACCAGATTTTACCATTACTGATAGACCTAGTGATGTATCAAAATGCTGCGCCTTCCCAAACGAGGCGTAATTCCCTCTTTGTGTGCTGCATCCTGCAGCACACATAGAAAGAGGAGAATGCCTCAGGGGATTGTTTTTGTGCAAGAAGGTGCCCCTTCCTGCACAAAAACAATCCTTCTTACAACGCAGGCACCCTTGCACCAGCGTGCAAGAGTGCTTGCGTTGGCACTAGGCAGCATATTGTGCACCAGCATTGGGAAAAAGCAGGAATGTGCCGTATTGTTATAAATACTGCACATTTATGTCCTTTCCCTATAAGGAAGCACAGTGCTGCAAGGTGGCTAGCTGTGCTGCTTTACAATTTGATAAACAAGGCCCTAAGTCCAAAGGGTGAAAGTAATTTTATGAAGTAGTGGTAAGTTTGCTGATGGGAGCGGTGGTAAAGAGCATGTGAAGAGTGGCCGTGAAAAGTGATAGGGAGTGGTGGTATGATATGATAATGTTAAGAGAAAAGCTTGATTCGGAACACTTACATAGAGCACTGCACTGCCTGAGCTCCCCAGTCAACGAGTGGTAGAGAAGGGGTGGTAGAGATGGTGTTGGAGAAGTAGTGAATGTGCAGTGTGAATAGTGGTGTGAGGTGCTAGTGGGAAGCGCTGTGACAGTAGAAGTATGAAGGTATGCCAAGAATGGCAGTCGGAAATTGCTCAGAAAAGTGGTGTGAAGTGGGAACGTAAAGTGGGTGTGGACTTTTTAGTGTGAAACAATGGTGAGAGTGATGTTGGCTAGACAGGCATTGGTGTGATGTAGTGGGTGGAGTACTAGTGTGAAGTAGTGGTGAAGACACATAGTGTCAAGTGATAGAGGTATGAATTTTGAGTTTTTTGACATGCTTTTATATCAAATATTCTGCAACTAGTATTCCATGATTATAGAATATAAGGTTTTCTCCTACATTTCTAATTTTTCCATCACAGCTTTGAGTCTTCTTGGAGTCCACTGCTAAGCTCTACTATTCACATTATCTTGAATAATTATGCAGTGCATTGATGATTTGTGTCACAAGTTTTGAAAGATGTATTTAACGATGGATGCTCCGACAGCTTTTAAATCTGTCAATCTAATTTATAAAAAAAATATGGTTAAGATGCTTAAAAACTATTACCTCAAGCAGCGTCAATTTAACTCTGACGGTAGTAACTCGCAAACGTTAAATCAGCCGCAGCTGTTGGATGTAGGGGAATGCTGATGGCTTTAGAAAGACAAAGGGGCATATTATCAAGCACAGCGTTAAAATTATCGCCGCTTTAGCGGCCGAAAACTGCCGCTAAAGCGGCGATAATGGGCTTGATAATATGCTGCAGAGAATTCCAATAGAAGCTCATGTTGACACCAGATCATGGGCTTCTATGGGAATTCTCAAGGGCATATTATCAAGCCCATTATCGCCGCTTTAATTGTAACGCTGTTTCTTGATATTATGCCCCCATGTGTTCTGGCTGCACACATTGCAAAGTAGAGCTATTTGAGGAATTTGGAGTAAGCTAAAAAATCACTGCAAGGCTACCACCGAAAGGCGAGATGAACGGTGACGATATTAAAAAGCTTTTCACAAATAAATCCACTCTGCTCGAAGAGAGAGTCAAAACAGCAAAGGAGATCTGGGGAACTTCCGGTATGAGAACAGGGGCAGTGCTAACCGGTTCCCACGGTTTTCTCGCTCATCTTGAGGCCAACTTCAGGAGCCTACTGGCATGCCCGTACGTAAATTCTGTCAGAGGTTTAAATGGGCAGGTACTGTCAGGAACTCAGTACCTGCCCCTGTTTGATTTGAAAAGGAGAGTACCTTCACCAATATACAGTGGCGAGGTGGAAGGGCAGCAGCAGTGGCGGTGGCAGGGGAGTGTTGAATTAAAAAAATAAAATTAATTTTAAAACTTACCTGACCCTGTGTCTGCCTCGCGCTCTGATGCTCCTCCGTTCTTCGGCATGTCCATGGGACAGACTCCCCATCCAATCCAGATGCTGCTCTCATACTATGAGAGCAGCAATGAGAGCAGCGCCGGGATTGGCCCAAGCATACTGCTTAGATGCTCCACTCAGGCACAGTGAGTCTGTGCCGTTTCTCCACCCGGCTGTAGAATACAGCCGGGTGGAGAAACCTAAATGCGAATGTCTGTTTGGCCAGCCCGAGACGGCCGCCCAAACAGATATGCGCACTAAGAAGTGCACAAACCAGTCCTCCTCCCTCTCCCATGGCCCCTGCCTGCCCCTCCCTACACACGCTGGCTCAGCCAACAGCTATAAAAAAATAAAACAATAATACAATATAGTTTTATTTTTCAGCTGCTGGCTCTGAGTCAGTGGGGCGACGCTCCTCCACCATTGCGCAGGAGCCGCTCCTGCCTTCACTTCTCTGCAGGGGTGCAATGCTTTCAGCAAGGGAGTAGCTTTGCTTCTCTGCAGGAATGCAATGCTTTCAAGGGGAGAGTACCTTCCCTTCTCTGCAGGGGTTTAATGCTTTCAACAAGAGAGTACCTTCCCTTCTCTGCAGGGGTTTAATGCTTTCAACGAGAAAGGACCTTCCCTTCTCTGCAGGGGTTTAATGCTTTCAACGAGAAAGTACCTTCCCTTCTCTGCAGGGGTGCAATGCTTTCAACGAGAGAGTTCCTGCCCATCTCTGCAGGTGTGCAGTGCTTTCAACGAGAGAGTACCTTCCCTTTTCTGCAGGGGTGTAATGCTTTCAACGAGAGAGTACCTTCCCTTTTCTGCAGGGGTGCAATGCTTTCAACGAGAGAGTTCCTGCACATCTCTGCAGGTGTGCAGTGCTTTCAACGAGAGAGTACCTTCCCTTTTCTGCAGGGGTTTAATGCTTCCAACGAGAGAGTACCTTCCCTTCTCTGCAGGGGTGCAGTGCTTTCAACGCGAGAAAACCTGCACTTCTCTGAAGGAAGCATGGTGAGTTCCGGCACTTCTGTAGTTCACCTTCAACCATTGGACCACCAAGGCCCTTAGTTTGTTTCCATAGAAATTGGGGATGAGACCTTCTCTGTTCTATGCATTTCAAAACAGCGAATACTTTGCTGTGCAAGTGGGTGTGTCCTGTGCTAACCATAAAATTCCTGCTTGGACCGTTGCATGGTTCTATTATTCTTCAGACCAACTCCCACCTGAGGAAAATAGAAATGTAGAGTCCTACTAGGTGGTGTGCAATTTGCATGGCTATATGCACTTCTGTAACTTCTGTATTTGTGGCAGTAAATTAACCAGCTCAGCTTTAGATTATGGTCACAAAATGATCACACTAACACTTCCTGCTTCAAATAAAGCACCCGAAAAGCCCTTCTTTTTTTGGTAAGCGACTACAGCATTTCTGAAATAACCCCTTATCACCCAATGGTAGCTTGGCACGAGCAGACAGACTTCTCTCAGAGGCAGTGTGTAAAGCATTTGTGAACACATACAGTAATACAGTGACAACACTACAAATGGACACCACACAGTTTAGAAAAACAAGTAATCTTTATCTAAAGCAAACAAGGCCAAAATGACAATATCCACAATACAGTACTAAAAATATGATTCTTAAAAGGTAGAAACAGTTTTGTTCCACAAAAATGTGGGATGCAACACTTTTACACAAGGTACCTTGAATGTGTCAAAAAAGGCAAACAAAAAGGGGCTTAGGGAAGGTGATGCGTCGGTTTCTTACACTCAGGAAAGGTTATGCATCGGTTCCTTGCTCCAGGGGAGGCGATGTGTCGGTTTCTTACTGGAGAGGATGTGATGCGTTGGTTTATTACTGCGTGGGTAGGTGATGCATTGGTTTCTTACTGCGTCCCCCAACGATGCGACAGACTTGACGCTTCGAAGCGATGCGATGATTTCAGCCGCATCCCCTCGATGCGTCGGTTCTTCTTCAACAGGGCCTGTGTCAGAATCAGTACATAGATTTCGGATGGTAGAGAACGGTGCACAGGATTCATTGCACGGCAGACACTTCAGCCGCGAGCAGGTGCTGCGCTGATTCTTCACCAGCGATGCGTCGGAAAATTCTTCTCGCACCGCTGCGATGCGTCGGAAACAGGCGATGCGTCAATTTTCACAGTTCTTGCAGTTTCCAGTCCCCAAACAACCTCCAGAGGTCCAGAATACTGGCAGGCACCTTTCAGCAGGTTAGAACTCACAGCACAAAAGTTCAGGGGGGACTGGGGGTGAAGTCTTTGTGTCCCTGAGACTTCAGAACAGGAGGCAAGCTCTATTTCAAGCCCTAGGAGATTGTCCTCAAGCAGGGGACACAGCACACAGCAAAGTCCTTCTACTTTCCTAGGCAGAAAGTAGCCACTGCAGGCCAACCCCAACCAGCTAACAGCACAGGGGCAGTATTCTTCCTCAGTTTTTCCAGCTCTTCTCCTTGGCAAAGGTTCTTCTTGATTCCCAGACGTGATCTTTGAAATCCTTTCGATCCCTGAGACTTGCAACCGGAGGCAAGGTCTACTTCAAGCCCTTGGAGAAAACTCTAACAGCAGGGTGATGAAAGCACAGTCCAGTCCTTTCCCTGCCCAAGGCAGAAGCAACCACATCAGGCTAACCCCAACAGCAAACAGCACAGGGGCAGTACTCCTCCCCCAGCTTTCCCAGGTTCTTCTTCCTGGCAGGTTCCTTAGTTCAGCAGTAATCCAAAGGCCAGGGGTCTTGCCCCCAACTTTTATGGTCCATTTCTCTTTGTTCTCTGGTGTCAGAGAGGCTCTGTGCTCAGTCAAAACCAGTTTTGTCCTCTCTGGTGTAGCTTTCCGGCAGGAGGTGGAGACAGCATTGTGTAAGGCAGACCAGGGCTATTCAGGTGCAAGGAAATTTCCTCTCCCTACTTTAAATGAAGCCCAGGTCTATTTAGCCCAGCCCTAACTCATTCAGGAAAGGCAGGACACACATCAACTCCCCTCCCAACGCCCGGTGGCTGTCTGAGAGAATGCACATCCCCTGCCCCTGACAGTCAATCCACAAACCAGCAGAGGCACACAGGATGGCTAAGCAAGAAAATCCCCACTTTCTAATATAAAAATCATCTTTACTAAAAGATGCATTTTTATATTCTGAGTTTAGGCACACTAAACTCCATCTTTCTATCTTGTCCCAATGGGAAGTTATATTTATAAGATGTTATAAATAAACGTCCATTCTATCCTATGGGACAGATAGCCTTTCAATAGTGAAAAATGAAATTGGCAGTATTTCACTATCAGGACATGCCACACACATCAGGGCATGTCCTACCTTTCACAAACATTGCACCCTGCCCATGGGGCTCCCTTGGGCCTACCTTAGGGGTGACTCACATGTAAAAAAAAGGGAAGGTTAGGGCCCGGCAAGTGGATGCACTTGCCAAGTCGACATGGCAGTACCAGACTGCACACATACACTGCAGTGGCAGGTCTGAGTTACATTTACAGGCTGCTCATGTGGGTGGTACAATCCGTGCTGCAGGCGCACTAGTAGCATTTGATTTACAGGCCCTGCGCACACACAGTGCACTATACTGGGGCCTTACCAGGAAATCAAACATGCCAATTATGGAATCACCTATCCATAAATACAATTTACTGGTAGAGCATATGCACTGGTCAGCAGTGGTAAAGTGCCCAGAGTCATAAAACCAACAAAAACAGGGTCTAAAACAGGATGCCAAAAAGCAAAATGTCTGGGGATAAACCCGCTGGAAAAGCCAGGTCTAAGACAACCCCCTTCCAGCCTAAAGCCAGGGCAGACTCATAAATCCCTTGATGGACTTCCCGGCTTGGGGCGATAAAACCTAGACCTGGCCCACAACAGCAGGGGCACGTTCTGGTTCTACACCTTGCTGAACCCAGTTGGATCCCTCTGTCCATACTCTCAGGGCCCACTAGGCTAACCCTTGGGGAACCGTCCTTCTCACCTGGGGACCCCATTTGTGCAGCACCTAACCTTAGCTTGCTCATAGTTGTGTCCCAGCAGGTAGACAGTACCCATATGTCCAACACAGTGGTTTGGCCCAGTCCACCTCCGGGGTGGGCCTCCTGCCTCCCTCCCAGGAGCAACTCTTTCCACCAGGACAGCAAGCCACAGTGACCACTGACAGCTGTCAGTGATGAGAGCCAGGCCCTAGGCTTTTCATAGTTCTCCAACCTCTGTGGCGTCAGAGTCTGGGGATAAACCCGCTGGAAAAGCCAGGTCTAACAGCCCCCCACCCTTCCGGAACCCTGTCAGGAGCTCTCAGACCGACTGCCCGTGCAGAAGGGCCCCCCCTGGAGCTTGGGTCCCCCCCAGTACCGTGGGGCCTGCAGGGGCTAATGTTACACCACTCCCTTTCCAGCCGCTCACAGACCCTCCTTCTGATTCCGTATCCCTGACAGAATGGGGAAGCCGCAACTGCTTGAACAGCAAGCACTATGGACATAATGTGGTGATGACCCTACAGCTCCTTCTGGGTACCACAAATAGGAGATGGACCCACTGGGAAAAGGATGTGCCGTTCTCTCCAGATCCTTCTCTGCTGTAGGCAAGGCAGTGGGCTGCTGATGTTGTGCTCGGTTGCAGAATGCCAGATCGGGGCTGATGAACCCAGTTCCGTTCTCCTTCTCTCTTGAATTGATTGGATGTTTTATTATAAAATGAAGATAGTCACAGACTAGCTGATCCTCTCTCTACGGATGCTGTAGCCTGAGTGCTAAATGATTGAAACCAGGCTCATGTTCAAGGTAAGAGGAGAGTAGGCTTTTACCCTTCCTGTTGGATAGGAGCCTGATTGCTTTGCTTCAAGCTTCACTGAGCCCTGAGCTTTTCCCAGAATAGAGGACAATCAAATCTTAATGCTTAGTCAGGTGTGACTTAATATGTAGGGCATCGAATTACCCACTGTCAGTCCAGCAGTAAGAACTCAAAGGTTTTACAACAACATATAAATATGTTTTGCACAATTTTCACAAATATTTCAATCTCTTCCTTTAGCTAGAATTTCACAAATCTGGTATTTGCACACTGTTCTATGGTGTACGTTTGGGGAAATTACTCTAGACATGATCACAGTGTTTATTTATGAGGAACCAATGTTCAAACTTAAAAGGTCGAAAGCACTTTTGGAGTATTTGGATTGATTTCTGACAAAAGAGGACTAGTAAAACATTGTAAACATGATCCAGCCAGCTTTTCTTTAATCCGCTTTCCTTGAATGTCTTAGCTTCAGTTCACGTGATCCTTGGTTAGGGCAATTAGTCATTCAGTTCCAAGACACGAAGAGGCTGTTCTATGTGGGGAGTGAGTGATTCTTGATCACCTAGTCAGTCATAAGGGTCATGCATTAATGTACTTTAAAGATGTATCTCTTACCACGACTGGCTACCTTTCCCCGTCTCCATTAATATTCAAATTTTCATTTAACTGGTACATAAAGCAGTCAGTCTGCAACATTCTACTCCCATATAACATCTCTAAATTCATAATTACCACTAGATGTGTTTATGCATATAACCTATATCTATCACAAAGTGGCCACTGCCACTCTGTAGTTATAGTTTTTTTATTTTTTTTATTTATGGATTTTTAGTCACAGATAACAACAGAAACCAAAAAAGCATACATAGCTCAGAGAAAAAATGAAGTATATAGAAAAAAAGAAAGAAAAAAAGAGAAGAGGGGAGAAAAGCAAAAATAAAGAGAGAAAGGAGAATATCAGACATCAAAACTGTAAGAAATGGTATGTACAGATTGATCATAAACATAATATTGTCGAATCCAGATTGGGAATACTTATAAATAGGATTATCAATAATTCATGACAGAAGTAAAGACAAAAATAATGAGGCAGTTAGTCCCACTGAAGGCTTGACTAGACCCTTCCGAATTTCACCCTTGAGCGTAGACCCCGAGCTTTAGCTACTGCCAGCTCCATTTCATAAACCCCCCTCAATAATAACCAAAAATCAGTAATCTTGGGACACAATGCATCAATCCAAACCCTAGCAATGCACAACCGGGCAGTAATGATAATGATTGAGACTAAGGAGGTGGATAAATAGCCTGGGTCTGCTACCAGGCCCAAGACTATTTCTTTCTCAGTTAATTGAATCTTCTTGCCGGCCAACCTACTCAACACACATGTAACATCATACGAGAACGTAGTTAGTCGAGGACACGTAACAAACATATATCTGAGATCGGCAGCATACTCATTACATTTAGGGCAGTATGACTTCGATGAGACCTGTAAGGTAGTCCATTTCGAAATGATCTGCGGGGTATAGTTATAGTAAGGGTTACCAGAGATAGAGATTTCTGTCCCTTAACTTTGCACCTGTTCGACGAATATTAGCAAAACTTTTAGAGTCCTATTGCACCTATTGCTTTGGTGAAGGATTGAGGTTTGGGGGCATTTGGTCAACAGGGTGCAAAGAAAAAAGGAGGTCCCCAAACACACTTGCACGAATATAGCATGTCACGATGCATGCTAATACATTGTGTACTATTATAACGCAGTTGTTACAAAGAACGCGTTGTTAGTACGCAATACTTTTACATCGCAGTCATTACAACGACTTGCTGTAGGGGGGTGCTGGACTTAGGAATAATATTATTTACTATTCCTACTCCAGTTTGCGCAACAGCAGGGAAGGTGTTGGATTTTATATCCAATACCTTTGCGCCCCCTACAGCAAGTCATTGCGATGTAAAGGTATTGCGAAGTAACAATGCGGTCATAACTACTGTGTTGTAATAGCATAGCGCTGTTTTAACAGCTTTGTAAATGCTGTTTTCCCCCTGTACACTGCACTGATCAACTCTCTCCTCCACTCTATGCTCGTACACTCTATTGTACAATACTCTTTTCCACTATTCAACACTTTTCTAGTACGACCCAGCACTCCACTCTACTTTACGAGACCCCACTCCAATTTATAACAGTTTGCTACCTACGCTACACCATTCCACGCCACTTTACTCTACAACACACCAATATTCTCTATTGTACTTTACTCCACACTAATTTACACCACTTTACTCGACTATACTCCTCTGAGTGAGATTTTATCTCCCTCTACGCTTCTATACAACAATCCACTCTGCACGGCTCCATTGTTTGACGCACTACTGTACTCTATGCAACCCGACTCTACAACACTCTACTACACTGCATGCCACTCTCTGACAGTATACTCTTATCTATACCTGTACACTCCACTGTACTATACTGTGTGCCACTATACAACACTCTACTCCACTCTATGATGCTCTATGATACTGTAGTCCACTGTGACACTGAACGTAACCCTTTGTATGCCACTGCACCCCACTTTAGTCCACTCTACTCTGACAGAACTCCACTTTGCTCCACTACCACTTACGGCACTCCACTTGACAACACTCTATGCCATTGAACTCTATAACACTGTATGCCATTCCACTCTACTACACTCTACAAAACTGTACTGTTAATCACTCCACAAAACTCAACTAGACTGTATGGCACTCTACTCTACTGTAGTCTACATCACTTTCCAATACTGTGTGACACACCCCTGCACTCTACTGTACAACACGATACTCCACTTTATGACACTTTACTCGAAACAAATGCTATGCTACTCCACTCTACTGTGCTCCACGCCACTATAGTCTATGACACGCCACTCCATTCTTTGACACGCCACGCCATTCTACACTACCCCACTCCAGTGTACTCCAGTGTACTACACCTTATCCCACTCTATGCCACTGTACTAACCTTTCGGTCTACGCCCCTCCACTGTTCGACACCACACCACTGTATGCAACACCACTCTACAACATTATACTACACTTTATACCACTCTACTTCACTCTATTCTCATCCACTCGAGGTCACTGTACTACACTGTATGACACTTAATGACACGCCACTCAACTTCTCTCTACAATACCCCACTCCACCATATGGCACTGCACTTGTCACTGTCCTCTATGACACTCCACTTGATGATACTACATTCTACAACACTTTACTTCACCCTACTCTCATCTAAAACACTCTACTCCCCTCTATGACAGTCTATGACACCCTACTCTACCATTTGACATGACACTCCACTGTACAAACTTGCTGCGCTAGTCTACGATACTTGACTCCACAATATGAGACACTATGCCACTATACTATATAACACTTTACTACGCTGTATGACACTCCACTACACTCCTCTCTACTACACTCTATTCCTGTCTTCAATTCTACACTCTATGACAATAGACTTTACAACACTCTCCTCCACTCTACCGGTCACAAAAATAAAATGTAAAAAAATGTTTTTAATTCAATGAAAAAAACAAGGGTTAAATCTTAGTTATAGTGAGGAAAACTTTTTTTTCCTATAAAAAACAAGCTTGAACTACACAAGCTTTAAAAATTGTAAAGTTATAACTTTAATTTACAATCTATCCACCACCTTCAATTTATTATAAATAGCACACCTTGTTACACACTCTATTCAGCTCGCTAACCAGACACTAACTACAACTCATCAGTCTACCATGCAATGTGTTCTCACAAATAATGAAACTCCACTGTACACCACTACACTGTACGAGACTCTCTGCCACACTACCACACGACACTGTACTTGACAACACTGAACTGTATGACACTCTACTCCAATGAACTACACTCTATGCCACTACACTCTACAACACTGTGCTGCACTCTATGCCACTCTGCTTGATGATACTCTACTCCACCACAGTCCATTTCAGGACACTACAGTCTACGACACTCCACTGTACAACACTTTACTCTACTGTTCGTCACGCTACTACACTGTACAGCATGCCGCTCCACTCTACGATACTCTACAATATAATGCTCCACGCCACCCCACTGTCAAAAACTTTACTCCACTGTATGCTACGTCACTCCACTCTACTCGACTCTATTCCACTTTACAATACTCCACTGTACGACACTAGACTCTATGACATTCTTCTTCACTGTACTGTACTACACTCCACTTTACAACACTCCAATGAATGACACTCCACACTGTGATTTGAAACACATTTTTATTAAAAATTAAAAAACATTAACATGCAATGAAAAAAACAAATGTTAAGGATTATTTATAGTTAGAAATACTTTATGAATTATTTCTATACAAACCCAACTTAATATACACAAACAATAATATTTGTAAAGTTATAATTATGACTTCGATTTATAATTTATGCACCACCTTCATATTACTATAAGTTGAACACCTCCAAACACAGCCTTGTCACCTCACTCGCCACACTGCATTAACAACAACTCATGCCTATTCCATGCACTGGTTGTGCCCTTGCATACTACATCACTTATAGCTTGTTAAATCATAGTATTCATAACAACACATAACTTCTCAAATTATGTAATTTGTCATAAGACAGTGCATGGTAGAGTGTGAGTTATATTTATTTATTTATTTAAAAGGTTTTATATAGCGCTGGCTGGACCCGAGGGTATCAGAGCGCTTTACAAGGGTATTAATTGCAAATAAGGCAAAATATTACAGCGTGGAAGTATACAATAGGAGGGCAGCATAAATATTACACAATCAAAATACAAAAGTTGCAAAGGGCTACAGCAAATCCTGAGAGGTTAGGCTAATGAGGGAGGGAAAGGATGTAGAAGAGGGATGTCGGGTAAGGAATGGGGAGAGGCTAGGGAGGGGGTAGGTTGAAGGCAATAACATACCGCTATACATGGACAATAAATAGTAATGTTACAAAATTACAATGAGGTAGTATTTAAAACTCGACCGGACATTAAAAACAACTCCAGTTTTACATGATCAAGTTACATGTATTGCAATGGGCTACTACAAGTCCAGAGCGATTAGCCTAGCGTAGGAGGGAAAGGATGGAGAAGAAGAGGGTCACAGTAGGAGGTCGGATGGGATGAGTGTCCAGGGAAGGGATTAAGGACCCCAGTATTTGTTGAGCAGGAGAAGTTTGAGGTCTTTTTTGAAGCTGATGTAGGAGGGGTTGCAACGAAGATCTTTAGGGAGGGAGTTCCAGATGTTAGGTGCGTTCCCCAAAAAGGAGCGGGATTGTGTGGTTTTCTTGTTTAACAGAGGAGGGACAAGAGCGAGAGTGTTGGAGCTCCTCAGTGCTCTAGAGCAGCCATGCAAGCTGTCTTGTAGGAAGCTCTACCTTCAATGGGAAGCCAATTGAGGACTTTAAGTGTAGGAGAGATGTGATCAAACCGTTTGAGGTCTGTAATGAGTCTAGCAGCCAGGTTAAGAACAGATTTGATTGGGGCAAGTTAGGCTTTAGGAGTTCCAGCGAGGATGGCATTACCGTACTCGATTTTCAACAAGACCAGCGATTGGACAACTAGTTTAAAGTCGTCTGCAGGAATGAAGGGTTTTATTTTCTTGAGGTGATGGAGTGTGAAGAGAGCGCTTTTGGACTCATTTTTTATGTGGGGCATAAGGGTAAGGTTCTGGTCAATGTTAAAACCGAGGGATTTAACTGCTTTTAATATGGTGAGAGAGCAGCTGAGTGCGGTAAGGTCAGAGATCCATGAAAGAATGGGAAGCGAGTTATTTTTAGGGGAGAGAAGAATGATTTTGGTCTTTTTTGGGTTGAGTTTGAGGTGGTTGTAGTGGAACCAGGATTGAATCTTAGTCAAGGCATTATTGAGGTGAAGAACATCCGAGCGGGATTGAATCTTATAGTAAAGTTGGGTGTCATCGGCGTAAAGGTGGTATTTGATTCCCGCTTGTTTAAGGATAAGGGTGAGAGGTTCCATGAAGAGATTAAATAGAGAGGGGGAGAGGATAGAGCCCTGGGGGACCCCTAGGGAGACGGGCAAAGGTTTGGAAAGGCAGTCACGGATTTTAATTTGCTGGGTTCTGTGTTGGAAGAATGAGGTGAACCATTTGAGGACTGCACCGTTGAGGCCAAAACGATCTTTCAGAGTGTTAAGTAGAGTAGAATGAATGAATCAATGTGTCTATCTTATTGGAGCAGGGCGTTATAGTTAGTGTTGTCTGATTAGGGAGCTGAAAAGAGTGTGTAACAAGGTGAGCTAGTTATAATAATTTGAAGGTGGTGGAAAAATTGGAAATGAAAGTTATAACCATAACTTTAGAATTTTGAAAGTTTGGGCATTTAAGCTTGGTTTGCATAGGGAAAATAGTTTTCCTAACTATAACTGAGCTTTAACCTTTGCTTTTTTTCATTGAATATAAATATATATATTTAATTTATATCAATTTAGAGAGCGTCATAGATAAATTCTTGAAAACCATACACCAAATGAGGGATTTTAAGTATCAGTTTACATATTGACTTTTGAAGTCCCTGCCAGAATGTGAATTCTTCCCTGCATGAAGGCAGTTGCTCGGGATTAGCTTGCCTGTTCCAGGGACCTGTTGAAAGACCTTTTCCACACATTCCATTTTCTTTTCAGAAACATTGCACTCACATTCATAGACTGCACTGAAAGGTTCTTGTAGTTTGGTTTCTCAGTGAGGTGGGAAAATTGCTTTCATTTTTTGGAAGGCTGTCTCAGGATTTGCAAATGGAGTGAGGTGAATGTTTAAATATGGGGAGAACTGTACCTCACTTTATAAAAATTCCAAAATAATTAATTTGTCCCTAGCAAAGGGACCTGGAGATTGTGTTGTCACAAAGCACCTTTCCAGGACAGGATTGGCATTATACCAGAGGAAAAGTAGATGGGCAGCGTGTACAAACTGATGTAGGTTGCAGTGAAATGTCCAACCAAAGATATGTCAGGATTTACCTTCAAGTCATTCTAAATGTCTTTCCTCATATCAAGATATGAAACTAAATAAGAAAGGAAGTCTTCTCTACATGGAGGAGCTGTTTCTACTTCCTGGGTAACTTCTGTTTCT
This sequence comes from Triturus cristatus, assembly GCF_964204655.1. NCBI lineage: Eukaryota > Metazoa > Chordata > Amphibia > Caudata > Salamandridae > Triturus > Triturus cristatus. The sequence goes on along the minus strand of NC_140587.1, from coordinate 257,844,450 downwards.
AGGTATTTGGTTTACGAAATAGGAAGCCAGTTTCCTGATTTTCCTACAGGGTGCAAGTGAGGTCTCAGTCTGCAGACAGCTGTTGGCCTGTTATTTTCAGTTTTTAGGAATTTTCCTTTCTATAACTCATTTCATTTACATTTGGTGTGGACCCTTTTTTATTAACTCTCTGGTTGTTTGATTTGATGAACCAAAGTAACTATCAATTTGCTATAGGTCTGCCTTGCAGCGCTGTGGGTCTTTGTGTTTAGGCAGGGTGAACGTTCACTCAAAGGTTACACCAAGACTTTAACCTGTCTGTCTTACATTGTAGCAAACATACGCCTTACAGTACCATAAAATGAACCTACAGAATCCATACACAGCTGAAATTGTGCTGCCACTTTCAATTTATTCAAGATGTGGTCCCAGTATGACTTCATTTGTTGTCTTCTATTGGATATGGAACATTTTGGCTTTTTGGCCACACCCTCTCCTGGATAGATTTCACAAGGTTAAGAGTATTTGGCTATTGGGTTTTAGATAATGATACAATAAGTGCTAGCAGGGGGATATCTAGCAGTCCAGTTCCTATTAAATAACAGCTTTCTCTTAATATTCCTCATCCCCCCTTTGATCGGTAAGCCTGAGGAAGAAGGCAGCCCTCAGAGAAAAGTGTTAGATGTAAAAGCCCAATCAAAGAAAAATACATTTCAGACATAGAGAACTTTAAGGTCTTTATCTTATTTAAAGACCATGAAATACATTCAAGGAAACAAAAACAAGAGATATATTGTGAGAAGTTGGGTTTCTGGTTGACTGGGGTGTGAGCCCCGATCAAGCAGCAACCACAATCCGTGTCAGGGTGAGGCACAAGCAAACCCCAAAGCAGCCTGCGCTTACCCTCTGGTAGCTTAGCACAAAGCAGTTGAGCTTAACTGAGAGGCAATGTATCAAGTATTTGTGCTTAAAACAGTGAAAACACCACGCAAAAAGATTCCACACCAGGTTAGAAATATAGAATTTACTTTAATAAATAAAACAAGACCGAAATGACAAATATCCAACAGTAGAACTGGAGTTTTGAATTTTTAAACAATAAAGTGTAAAATAACGTCTAAAAGCAGAAAGCGCCAACCGCAGCTATCTTGTTGCGCTGGACAGGATCAATGTCATAAGTTCAGACTGTGCACGATGGAGCGCAGGTCTGATACAGTTCCTGATTAGTCCCGCTGAAGTATTACCTTCTAAAGTTTTGTGTCAAGTGTTCCGTTCGCTTTGAAGAGGGTCAAAGGCAGCAAGGAGAATGTTGCAGACGGTTGTACGCGTGGCATGAAGAGCAGGCCGGGATGCAGATGGGCGGGCTGGAGCTTCATGTTGGCTGTCCCCTGTGGGCTGTTGATGCTGCTGTGCAGAGTGTGTGGCTGGCTTGGGACAGCACACATTGAATTTCGGTGCAAGTAGTGCATTCCCACCCATCCTGCCAATGATGGCCCATCCAGTCACACATAAGCTACCAATTGTATGTGGCTATCTAAGAGGAATACACAAAGTCCAACTGTAAGATTCGCCCAGTCATGTGACCCAGAGACAGGCTGAAGGCATCAAACGACTGAGGCAAGAAAATACCAACTTTCTAAAAGTGTCATTTTCAAAATTGCAATTTAAAATCCAGACTTCATCATAAGATAGGATTTTAAATTGTCATTCCAGAGACACCAAACACGAACTGGTTATCTTATGGGAGAGATAGGTATTGAAGTAATGAAAAAACAAATGTAAGACTTTTTCACTACCAGGACATGTACAACGTACAAATATATGCCCTGCTTTTAAATATATTGCGCCCTGCCAAAAGGTTTAGTTTGCCAGGTCAAAATGGCAGTTTAAACTGCATACACAGGCTCTGAAAGGGCAGGTCTGAGACATGTTTAAAGTGCTACTTGAGTGGGTGGCACCACCAATGCTGCAGGCCAACTAGTAGCCTTTAATTTACAGGCCCTGGGTACATGCATTGCCACTCTACTAGGGACTTACAAGTAAATTAAATATGCCAATTGGGTATTTGCCAATGTTACCATGTTTTAAGGGGAGAGTGCAAGCACTTTAATACTGGATAGTATTGGTAAAGAGTGCAGAGTCCTAAGACCAGCAAACATGAAGTCAGAAAAACAGGAGGTCTAAAAGCAAAAAGGTAGGGGAAATATATGCCAGGGATGCCAGGTCTAACCTATATACATTTAAGGAAACAAAAACAAAAGGTATATACATTTATGGAAATAAAAATAAGACATATTTTGGGGGGGTTTAAGTATGCTAACTCCCAATTTAACATAAAAAAGTTAGTAAATTAGTCCGGATATGCCCATAATGCAAATTCTTAGCAGATAAGTGGGGTTTGTGTACATTCTGAATGACTGTGATTTACTTCACATTTACATGTGGTGGGAGAGCTAGCTTATGAATGATTTCCCTTGTGGTAGCATCAATTATTGGTGTGGGTATCTTGAAGTCTGAATGTCCTAGGCTTGATAGAGGTTGGAGCTTCAGCTCAAAGATGCTGATCTTAGGATCAAAGATGTTCACACTCCTGCTGGCTCAGTGGGTAAAACTGTGATAAATGACATTCATGATGATGTTGAAGGAAGATGCCTGCCTGGAAAAGACTGTTACATTCCCATTAAGCAAACGCAAAGTCTTCGGCTCCAGTATGGAGATGTCAAACTAACTGCTCAAACATGTTGAGGAATCCTATGTGGCTGACTGAACATTCCAGCTCTGAGGTGGAGTTTCCTGAGACAGGCCACTGACAACCCTAGGGCCTGTCTGCACTGGACCCAGGGTCAGAAGACGCTGGTCTTTGGAGTTAAGCATACAGTGCCATCTAGAGAAAGACGCATGAACATCTTCTGGGGTCAGTGGGGCAATTTGGTACCTATAAAAGTGTAAAATAACGTCTAAAAGCAGAAAGCGCCAACCGCAGCTATCTGGTTGCGCTGGACAGGGTCAAAGTCATAAGTTCAGACTGTGCACGATGGAGCGCAGGTCTGATACAGTTCCTGGTGAATAAGGTACCATTATTTCCTATAGTGAAGGTTATCAATGCATGCGTGTCTCCAGTCTCTCCTGTCGAGCAGGTTATATCTTCACCACCTTTAGGGTGCGTCATCGCAGGCCTCAATGATGACCCAGATGTACCCACTTGCAAAGGTCAGTGCACTACTAGAAGACCCGGAATCAATCCAACTCTAGTAAAACAACCTCTCCTGTCCCTCCATCAGTTGCTAGCCAATTCACATGAAGCCCAAATATAGAGCAAGTGCTCTCGAGAAGATAATACCTGGTGGAGATTAGGGGAAAAAGCCATCTCTTCAATGGGGAGACTGGCTGTGCTGCATGAAGACAAAATCTACGTTGAAATCACAATTTTGCAAAATGTGTCAGATTACATGTTAGGTTAATGTAATTTATAACGCGCTCAAATCAACCTGAAGGGTATCTCGGCACAAACAGGCGACAGGGCAGCGGGCACAGCTAGCTCAGAACAAAATTGTCTTAAGTAATTCCCTAAAATGAAAATGATCCGCACAGATCCTGATATAGTTTGTTCCAATATAAAGGAGCCATATAAGAAAAGGACCTGCCGCCCAAGCAGGCCCTGGTAATACACGTAATGATTAACAGTGCTTTATCACTTGATCTCAAAGGTCTTGGCGGGCAGTAATGTCTAACTTTGGTATCTAAGTAAGCAGTTAAAGTGACTGAAATTAGATAACCTAAATTCATTAATTACCCGAGTGCATCGGTTAACGTCCGATAATGAGGCATCGTGTTTCTGCATAAATATCTTTGGCAGAGCTCCCAGCGATCATGTCATCTTTAACCACTGATCTGAAGAGGAAAGTCCAGAATATACAAACTGGCCACCATTCCCCCAGGTTGACTACAAAAGCCCAACTTGGGGAAGGTACAGGCCCTGAAACACTTCAAACATCTATCACAGTCACCAATCAGGCTCAAATGATCTCTCAGGCCCAGGAAGGGCTGATAGCTTCAGCTGTTATCTCTAGCACAGATAAGCAAACACAAAAAGGGAAAAATATGGAAGCATCTTCTGTCTTGCTTAAGTTGGCTAACCAAGCAAAAACAAACAGTGTATAGTCTCAAAATTCCCCAATTATGTCAAGAAAGAATAAAAACCAACGAAGAAAATTTAATGAAAAGTCAAAAAAAGGGGCTTCATCTCCAGTAGCGGCTGGCATCTATGGGGAGCGCTGAGGCAGGCAAATGGGTGGTGGGTAGTTGTGCACTATTGCACGCGCTGCAAATAAAATAATAAAAAATGAAATCCACTTACCTTACATGGACTACTCGGCCTCCTCCTTGCAGCACGTCCTCCTCCTGCTGCAGTCCGATGTTCAGAGCGGGCCCCAGCCAACTGCCGTAACCAATCCAGGTGCTGCTCTCAGCAGCATGAGAGAGGCGCCAGGATTGGAGGTAGTTGCCTCTCTCGTCGCTCCTGAGGACACAGGAACCGTGCACTTGCGCTAACCCAGCTGTCTTACGACATATGGATAAGAGCTTTCACAGTGCGCATGTCTGGCTGGCCATCACAAGATGGCCGGCCAAAGGGGCATGAGCACTTTGAAAAGTACCCAGGCAGCTCACCCTCCTCCCTGCTACTACCACGCAACAAGCCCCGCCCCTCCCTGCGATTCGGTTTGGGACGGGGAGGATGAAAAATAAAATGCTAATAAATTAACTTTATTATCATTTTATTTTTTATCTAGGGGTTTTTGGTGGCATTTTACTTAGCGGGACGAAGCTCCTCTGCTCTAACGGAGGAGCCGCCCCACCTCATCGCAACAAAACTACTTTTTTCTATCAACCCTGCTAGCATTGTGACAACAAAGGCTTCACTTTCTTCAGTATTAGGAAACAAGCATAGTTCCAGTCATAGCAAGCGCAGGCTACACAAACCGAGCAACAGGTCTACTTTATTTTACCATCAAATGCAGATGAGCTCATGCGATCATACGCGGATCCTATGGCACCTCTCACTGGGGATAAGCCATCACGCCAATCACCTCGCGGATCTGTCTGGACCACCTTTAACTCAGACATACTTATTCAGACCGTGAATGCTGTGGGTGATGGCAGCACCACACAAGTGGCAAAGCCATTGGAAAATCTGCCTACACAGTTTACCTCCCCTGGTAACGGGCAGCATTGGCCTGGTTCGACAATCCCCCAAAACAGTCGTTTGGAGGACACCAGAGGCCCTTTAGACTACAATCGGAGGACCAGACCAGTCGATACTGAAGGGGCAGCTCAAACAACATCATACTATATCCTGAATATGTTTCACATGGCAAAGAAGATATACAGAGTAGAGTGAGCTTACTAAAACTATTTGCAGCCAACCCAAGCCTGAGGAATATACCCTCTGATGATATATCAATCAATCAGTCAGGATATTGTAAGCGCGCTACTGACCCGTGAGGGTCTCAAGGTGCTGGGGGGCGTCCGCAGATCTGTTTAGCCGAGGTCTTGTGGGTCTTCCTGAATGTGTTCAGGCAGGTGGCGCTTCTTATGTCTGCCGGTAGCTCATTCCAGGTTTTGGCTGCAATGTGAGAGAAGGATCTTCCGCCTGCTCTGGCTCCGTGGATGCGCGGGGTTTCGGCCAGTGCGAGGTTGGAAGATCGGAGGTTTCTTTTGGGTACGTGGAAGTTGATTCTGTCATTGAGGTATTTGGGTCCGTTGTTGTGTAGTCATTTGTAGGCGTGAGTGAGAATTTTGAAAGTGACTCTTTTCTCCACGAGGAGCCAGTGGAGACTTCGTAGGTGTTGGCTGATGTGTTCGTGTCGGGGGATGCCGAGTACAAGTCTGGCTGCGGTGTTCTGTATTGTCTGGAGTATGCAGAGTAGGGACTTGTTGATGCCGGCGAGGGGTGCGTTTCCATAGTCCAGTCTGCTGGTGATGAGTGCGTGGGTGACTGTCTTCCTTGACTCAGGGGGGATCCACTTGAAGGTCTTGCGGAGGATGCGGAGGGTGTTGAAGCAGCTGGAGGTGACGCCGTTGACCTGTCGGTTCATGGTGAGTGATGAGTCAAGTAGGATGCTGAGGTTCTTGGCGTGGTCTGAGGTGGTAGGTGGGCTTCCGAGGGTGGTCGGGCACCAGGTGCTGTCCTATAGATTGCATAGCCTTCACGGCGGGGCTAAAAGATTAACTAAATGAAAGAACTGAAATTTATATTTCTGATAAAAGCATTGGCCACCGAATATATGCAGAATAACAAAGCTTGAACAATGGGGAATAGTGATCGTTGAACTTATTGGGGCTAAATATCCATCAATATTTGAAACTTTTAGACAGTCCAAAAGAGATCACCATAGAATGAGACCTTTTTCTCTAAAGATGTCAGTTCTGCGCAGTGCCATTGGGCAACCAGACAGTACATCTCACCAAAAACTGCAGAACAATTTAATAATGAGTAAAGTTTTTTAATCGAGCATAAGGACTTGATGCTTAGCAAGTGCAATGGCAGATATCTGGACCTGGCTTCCAGGCACCATCCAACACCAGCCATAACCTAAATTCAAGCCAGCATTTCATCATGTTAAATATTTGCTCATGGAACATCAGGAGCTATATGTGGTGATGTGATGCTGGCAGAGATCAGCATGAATACTGTGATGTCATTTGGAGTGTTTACTAGCATCCTACACTGTGTGTTCTCTGAGTGTCAGTTACCACTTGTGCCTGGGCTCTGCCAGCTGGGACGGCTCTCTGTACCTCTTGAATAAATCCTACTTCAACATTTACCCCTGGGTCCTCTTCACTTCGCATCACTATATTACCTTAATCTCTTCACCTGACTACCTAACACATCAATGCTCCTTTTATATAGTTTCTCCACAAGAGACCTGGAAAATGAGCTCAATTCCTTGGCCAGACCACACCGAGCATCAATCTGCAGCAACAAGGCCAGCGAATGGCGGTCGTCCCTCTGGTGGCACCTCAATATACGTTGACAATCAACGGGCCTTCCCACCACTATCTTGGCCAAATTAAAAGGTGTGATCATTATACTAAAACTCACCACATCAGCAGAGCTAAGCAGCTCACTGCGTTCCTTGGTGCTCGCAAATATATACATAAACCCCAATCCGGATAAGAAAAGGGAGACAATAGAGTATCGACACCCTGAACCGATTAAGACCCGGCAACTTAAATTCTATATGGATATTAGCAGGGGACTTTAATGCTAATCTGCTAACTATAACGAATGACCAGGAATAGATTGAACTTTAAGATAAGCTATGGGAAATTCAGCCATTCAATACTTCTTGTCCTACTACATGCTCCAAGCTCTGCTCCACACTAACAACTGCCCTGAATGCCTTGGGTTTGAGATCATTGATTGGCATTAGCTGTACGAATCATGACGGGCATATACGCACACGTCGCCTCAATGACTGGCAACACCTGACTATCTGTGGATAAGGACTCAGCACTTCCACTGTGTGTCAAATTAAAAAATAGACCACACACTCATGAGTGAGCATGCCATATTGTCTTGTTCTTTCCACCTGAATGCCACCCATTTTCATAAAGAAAAAATGCTGGGACATCAATCAAACCTGGAAATTGTTAGAAGAATTTAATGGGGTGGTGGCCTAAATGTCAACATGATTGAGCAAATACAAACATATCTTCTGTCCTTGGAAAGGGAATTCAAACAACTAATTAAAGGATGGTCTGAATTCACTAATGGTCTATTAAAGACTTGTGCCCTTTTGCTGCTAGGTCTGTGGGCTTATTACTCCCATTGACTACGCTCTCAGAAAAAACATGATCTTTTACTGTTAAAAAGACACCTAAACAGATGTATAGGCGCTGCACACAAGATTAAAACAAATACAGCCTTGAAGGAGGAACTTAAAGCTCTACGAAATATTGTCGGTGTCGCATGTAGAAGAAAAAGAGCAGGCGCAGGACACTCAATGGTGGGCTGTTTTCCAAGCAATAAAATCTAAGTACTCCAAAAAATTCTGGCTCCTGGTTCACAAACTGTCAGAGATCCAGCCTAAAAGAGAATTACTTAACATCTCAGCATCAGGATGGCTGAAATATATATCTAAACTATATGTCGACCTTCTTTTTTTACTGCCTGCGTCAGTGACCAACCAAGACACGACTAGAGCTTGCGCCCCTTGCACAACCTTGGATCTAGTCACGGAGGACATGGTCGTTAATACCTTTGCCGTGGGGTGCTCATAAGGCGCTTCAGGCCCAAATGGTTAAGGCTATTATTCAGAATCGTTAAATCAAGGAGTAGCCAGAAAATTAAAATATCCCCCACTTTGATCCATCCTTCGAATGCCGTCAGGTGAGCAATGCGAGTAAACTACCCACTCTAGATGAAGAACCTTAATACAGCTTTCTGTCCATCTATTTCTCCATCCTTTAAACCTGTCATGCATCCATCCATCTTTCATGTTTCCCCCATACAGCTATCCTTTCTATCCTTCTACCCTCTCATCATTGCAGTCTTGCATCCATCCTTCTACTCACACTTCCAACCAGTCCTCCATACCTTTACCCATTCATCCATGCAGGGCCGGACTGGGAATGCAAACCGCCCCTGGCCTTTAAGTCTGACCAGCCGCGGGGGGAGTCGTGGGGGGCGTGTGGGGAACACCGCTGCTGCTTTTGGTACAGGGTGTCTATATTGCAGGACTGCTGCAAAACCGGTCCCCTGTATCAAAAGCGGCCCCCATCCCTCCAGCTTACCGAGAAAACGCCCGGTGCCTGCTACGGTCAGTCTGGCCCTTAATCCATCAATTCATTTTCATCCATTCACCAATTCACCCTCCTTTTATCAAACCTCCAATTCATCCTTTCGCCCTTCCATCCAGTCGTCTATTCATCCATCCACCTATTAATCCAGCCTTTTATCCTTACAGACACTTTCTCTCACACTCTCAGGTAAATCTCGTTTTCTCCTTCCATCCATCAGTCCTTTTATCCTTGCATTCATTCCTTCATCCACAGTTCCTTCCTTCTTTTTATATGTCCTTCCTTTAGCTCTTCCTTCCAAACCTCTCTCCCACTCTCTCTTTCATTCCCTCTCTTTTTCTCTTAATTTCATTGCTGTGATTAACTCCTAATCACCGTGTTGTTTATTATTTTCCTTTCCTTTTGATTTTTTAATAGCTTTTGTCTGGAGAGCTGTAGCCAGGACAGGGTCATAATAAATAACTATAACTGTCAAGAGCACCCCCGCTTGAGCTGTGAAATTGGGGAGTTCACAAAGCCGCTGGGTCAAATTGGCTAGCCCCCCAGTTTGATGATTGTTTAGCTAGGCTTGGCTCGATGTAAATATGGTGGACTCACAGGTGGGCAGGATGTTTTATGCAGTGGGTGCCTGTCTGCCACGTCCTTTGCCTGTGCTCCTTTCTTTCCCGCCCTTGACATTACTGGCTTGTGCCTATTTTTAGAAAACTGAACATTAGACCTTGGAAAGCAGCAGTCGCAGAATGCCTGAAAGCACAGTCATGTCAACTAACAGCAAGATTTGTAAAACTCATGAAGGCGCTACAACGAAGTTGTACGCGGGGCGCTACGGAGCCAGTGGGCCGTTCAACGCTAATTTGCACGCACTTGGGGGCATATCAACAACAACCGGCGATAATTATCTCTAAGCGCACTTAGCGCTAGGATAATTATCGCTGGCTAGCGTGAATTTTTATCGCTGAGATAGCGTGCTATTAGCAACGCTTATCTCAATAGCGATAAAAATCCTCACGCCAACAGGCTAACGTGAGATTATCGCTGGAAACCCAGCGATAATCTCACGTTACCTTGTTGATAGGGACAGGCAAACTTAGCCATGATATCCTCCTTCCATAGGATATCATGGCTAAGTCTGAAAAATACCAGACGTAAAAAAGCAGCGTTAACCGCGGTTAGCGCTGCTTTTTTTGTCTCTAACAGGGTTAGCGACATTCTTGATAATAGGAGAAATGTCGCTTAGCGACATTTCTCCTATTATTTTACTCTGGAACGCCCCCTTTGCATCTCATTAGAGATGCAAGGGGAAGCGTAGAGTAAAAAGGTGCTAACATGCAAATTTGCATGTTAGCACCCTGTTGTTGATAGGGCGCTAGTTTTATCTCTGCTTTTTTGGCTTTTAAAGCCAAAGCCCTTGTTGATATGCCCCCAAATCACTGTCAATGCACCTCATTGGACAGTTTCTTTCCATCCTTAGTTATGCTGCTCTCTATTGGCTGTCGCCTTTGCAAACCACTCTTTGCATATACAGTCGTTTACGCGAGGAGCACCTGCACTTTGGCTACCTTGAGTAGACACGACTGTATTTAATATGATCTTGGTATAATTATTTACTGTCCTCGCAAAGATGAGAGCTATTGTGTTGCTAATTTACACAGCACTTTTTGAACATGAATTAGGAGGACTTGTTTAATTGCAGCAGCGGATCCACCGGTTTACAGCTGTAGGCTCCAAACTTGAATAGTCACTGCACTTTTACTGTCTGCGGGGGAGATTTGGGAATTTAATATGATTTTGATGAAAAGCACTGAATTATAATTTACACTCTCAAGGGATTTAGTCATGTGTTCTTGTGCACATACGTTAGTTTCTTGCGCTTTATTAGTCATTTACAAATGTTTGTTTTGTAGCTGCTAATATAGGCCGAACTTGAGGGCAATGAGCATTTGCACTTTAATTACAAAGCGGGCTGGCCACATGCTTCTAACTTGTTGTCTTTTAGTTATGCTTTTTGTGACTTGTTTTATTTATATTAATTGGCAATTCTTGCTGTGATATGATTTGCAATGAATTAATCATGCAATGAAGAATACAACTTTGAAAATTTGAGGAGGGAGCTTAGTGCTGGTTTAATGACTAGCATTATAAATGAGTGAGAACAGGAGATAAGGGGTAACCGCTGTAATTCGATATTGGTACTGATAGAGTATGGTAGTTGCATCTAATGTAGGTTAGGCTCTGTTTTCGTAGTAATTCATTTATGATAAAGAAATACGCTGCACAAAAAAAAGAGATGATTAATTTGTGTTTTTCTGCTAAAGATGATAAATAAGAATGCATTTTTCTGTCCAGATAGGGTGTGGCTTAATGGCCAGAGCTGCCGACTTTGGAATTGGGGAACCAGGTTCGAATATTGGCTTTAGCTCAACATACTGTAATTCTGGGCAGATCACTTAAAGTCCCTGTGCCTAAAAAACAACAACAAAATGAAGTAATTGTGTAATGTAACGGGTGTTCATGAAAAGCGCTCCAGTACCTTCGAGTCGAGTTTGTGCTGTAAAAAACTGCATTAAAAAAAGGTACAAGATGATGAAGTTGTGTTTTCCTGTGGAAACACAAAAAACAAACGTGCCGCTCCTGTGGATTCTTAGAAGTGAGAACCACTCAACCTGTTGTGTGGTTGATAACCTAGTATAGGATGATCCTGACATGCCATTTTCTATTCACAGGAGTGGAGGTTATGTCTTCTACTTGCATTCTTTTAATTTATCGTGCATATGTTGTTGAGCTTGTGTGTGTTTTAATGTGTCTGCAAGAATGAGTCACTGAATGGATGCATGAGTGCAAAGATCAGAGGCAGGTGACTTATTGAGTGCCTAACCCATCAGTGACAAAAAAGGCAGTTAATACTTCAGCCATAATTATTAGCATTGCCAATGCTTGTTTGAATACGAGGTTGCTCTGATTTGAGGCTGCATTTAGAGTATGTTTTTCATGACATCATTCATCCATACAAAGGTATATTTTGTAGGCATTTCTGCTTTTCTTCATGGATGACCGGATTGTGCCCAACTCGTATTTCATGAACCTTTCCCAAGGTCGCTTGATGATGTGTCAGATTTTTTTAACCTTAGTAACATACCATGCACAGATACTGGTTTCATTGTTGCTGTTCTGTGGGCGTTTCCTTTGGCTTTCTCTCTTTCCTTTTTTCTTAGTTGCATTGATCCTTTTCTCATGAATTTTTAGTTTTTTATATTCATGTTATACACATTAACCTTCCTTCAGTATCGAATTTTTCAGCTTCCTCTGTGCGTTGGTGTGTCTGGACAACCAGACAACACTGAATCCCACTGTACTGACTTGTTAGCACCTCTCGGCCTCTTTCTAAATGTGCCTTGTGAACTGTGTTTAATTTAATATTATTACCTGTCTCCTTTTGATGCCATGGACATATTCTATTTAAGTTCTGTGTTCAAATTTCCAATCTAAGAAAGAGAACCAACTGCGGCACATCAAAGAGTCTTGAAGTAGGCGCAGCGTTCTAGGCCGTGGAATAGAAGACATATTGGTCTTTATTAGGATGTCGGTCTGTAAGCCTCCGACTGCTCGTTGGAGGCTTACTGACTGACATCCTTGGTTTGAAGTCCGACGCTGCATTACGATTAAGGCGGTTAGAATCTAAACCAGCCAGTCAATCCGCCTGGCTTCGGACGGGCTCAAGGAGTCCGTCGGCCAGTCAGAACTGCCACATAATCCCTTACGGACGGCATTTCCGCTGTCGGCATTATGATGTTGGTTTCCGACAGGCTTTCCATGTCGAGCTTTCAGACATGGAAAGCCTGTTGGAAAGCGACTCTGGGGGCCCCTAGCAGGGTGCCCTTCTCTCCGTGGCCTACGGTTGTGGGCCGGGGTTACCTCCCCTGTAAATCCCTGCACGGTGTGGCAGGCACCCAGAGGTGCCTGCCACACCGTGCAGGAATTTACAGGAACTCCATGTGTGGTCACATCGTATAATTGCAGTTTCAGAGCACCGACCCGAGGTCGGTTGGTTCCCAGAACCGCAGAGATGTCGGTCAGATGCAACTCCGGCGACATCGCAATCTCGCCCATTGAGTTCCGAACAGTATTTCTTTCAATCAGGCAGTAATATCTAGGTGCAGAGGAAGTGAGAATGCAACAGTAAGAGCTGTGCAACACGTTGCCAATTCGTAATTTCTGACGAGTTCGAGTACTAGGTCAGAGCCATGGGGTTAGAAATATTTCCTCTGGGAGAGAGAATTAGTGTGGATACTATATTTGAGGAATTCCAAAAGTGGCTTAATCTTAATGTATGCGAATACCAGACAGGGATAGTGAATGAAATGCAGGGCGTGATTGAAATATACAAAAGTTGAAACGTTAATAGGGTATTATTAAAACGTGAAAAACAACCAAAGAAAATTAACTTTTATTAACTTTTTTTTATCATCCGTAACTGTGTACCAAAGTTCACACGTTTTAGCTTCTACCTTTTCAAGATTAATGCCACAAGTGCCTATTAAACATGTCAGGAAGCAAATAGTCAGGGTATTTGATACTGGAAAACTTCACTTTGCGTGTTTTTATCGAAATAATAAGGCTGCATTGTGCTGTAGGGCCTGCAATGTGCTTAGGAGTGCTTCAATTTTTAGCATTTGCTGCAAGTTGTCATGTACACAAACCCAGAGATTCTGGAAGAAGCACAAGGCCAAGATCCTAGAAGCAGTTTAAATGGAGATGGAGAAAAACTAAAATGAACAACAGTAGACGGCAAAGCACCAACTTCCAATGATTAAACCTGCTCCCTTTATGTACACGGTGCAGGGATTTACAGTAACTCCTATTTCTCTATGGGAGCTTGTGCTGCGGCCAATTTCCATCTGTCACACAAGCAGTTTCCATCTGTCACACAAGCTCCCGTAGGGAAATGGGAGTTTGCAACCGCACCATGTGCGGTCGCATCATAATTGCGGTTACGGACCGCCGACAAGATGTTTAATGGAGATGGAGACAAACAAAAATGAACACCAGTAGACAGCTAAGCACCAACCTCCAATGATTAAACCTACTCCCTTTATGTACCAGAATGTGCAAACTCTTAGACCATGGGGTCATCAAGACACAATTCCGCCAGTATGCTGCATGTTGACCAGCAAGCACTCACATCCTCCTGCTGCACTCAAGAAATGTTCATCCTTACACGGACAGATATGATGTGTACTCCTTCACAGTGTTTAATTTGAGTCCAAGGGAATAGCCAGAAAAGCAACATACCCCCCACCCCCTTTCAACTAAAGCGCTGACGGCAACAAGCAAGCAAAGCAAGTGATCCCCAACCCTCCTAGATAAGCTTGCTATCTCTTCCATCCAAGCATCGATCCATTCATCCTTCCACCCTTCCAACCCCCTGCCGACATCCACTATTACACATTCTGTCATCCATTCACTGTTTGATCTATCAGTCAATCTTTCCCTATTCCATCCATTTAATCTGCCATCCATTGATACCGCCAACCACTCTGCCATCAATCAATCTATCCATCCATTCATCCACTCTGCCATCCATCCATTGTGCAATACATCATTCCATCTATCCACGCATCCTTCCATCCATCCACTCTACCATCCATCCATTATACATACACCAACTCAGCCATCCACCCATCTATTCATTCTGCCAACCATTCATTCATCCGTTCACCCATTTATCCATCTATCCCTTTACTCTGTCAACCTTTCACCTGTACATCCACCTTTCACCTGTACATCCACCTATCCATTCCTCCATCCATTCATCTACTCTATCCACGCATCCATGTCTGTCCGCCTATCCATTCAATCAGCCTTTCACCCACTAATCCATCTACCCACTCATTAAACCACTGATTCATTCAACCACCTACTCATTCATCTATCCTTCCCTACTTTCATCCTTCCTTACATTCCAATATTCCTTTCATCATTGGATTTTCTATTTACGTATCTTTTGTTCTTCCCTGCTGCTGCTTGCTCTTCTTTTGAGGCTACGTTCTTTATTGCGTTAAGCTGAGTTAAAGACTGACGAGGCCCAAAGAGGTCCATACAGAACCCCCGCCCCGCTGTAGCTGCCAAAGCGAAGGGTTCGCGACGCCCCCGTTTGTGCCAGTGGCTCCGGTGGCACAGTTTGTGTAATTCAGATGAGCAGAACAACACTTATTTATTAATTCCTTATGCCTTGAAAGCAACTAATTCTTCATGCTCAAGCCATTCTTCTAGCTCTGGGGCCTTGAGCAGTCCGAACTGTCGCACTTGTCGGAGTGTGATGGTTAGTTCTTGTGCCTGTACTGTCATTGGCAGCAGTGGCAGGGGAAATGGGTGGTGCAAGCTGTGGTGTCCTCCTAACGAGGGCCTCAGCACCTACTTTTATTTTTACAAATTAAGCACTGCTCTTAGTCATGTATAAGAAAGTGCCCCGAAGTCGCTGAAGATGTTATGCTATGTTCTGGAAAGCAAATATATCATATATCAGGAAATCGCTAGTGAACTTGCTGGTGTTATGCACCAGGATGCTGCAGAGTGCTTAGGTGGGCTCTGTGCACATGTTTCAGTGTGCGGCCAATGAAAGCGAAGGTGCTGCTCAGGTCACACGGCTGCAGTAACACTGGGGTTTGCTTATTGTACCAGGACAATGGTCATGATATGTTATGTTATGCAGACATGTAGAGCGCACTGCCACCTGGGGGGATATCCTGGCAGTGAGCAGGTGTGAGAAGTCACTGAGAGTCTAGGGGTCAGGCCGCAGTTCTCCCCAATACTCACTTGCGCCCCCTAGCGCGGGCATTTATTGCATTGCATTGTGGGTTTCCATGAATCCTCACTGCAAGAAAGATTTGTCATGCTGAATCTCAATTAAATATGGAAAAGTTTGAGTTTATTAATCAGAGCGCTGTTTCCGGGAGGGGGAGTTACGCTTTCCGGTAGGCTGCTTGGCCACCCCGCACGTGCACAATGGCGCAAATAAACGGCGCAAAACCGCAAGGGCCCCATTATGGAGATAATCTACAGGGCGTACGGGGGTGACCTGGGGGGAGAAGTACCCTCACGGGGAACGTGCCCTCTGCGCATGCGCATTCCGGTTGGAGGGCGGGTATAAGGGCGTACGAGGGTGACCTGGGGGGGAAGTACCCCTCATGGTGAACGGGCCCCCTGCGCATGCGCACTCCGGTTGGAGTGTGTGCATAATAGGATAAGGATCTGGCGCCGGTTATTGACCTTGCCGTAGACTCACAATAGGGATACGCAGAAAATAAAAGAATTAAATATTGTTATTATGATTATGGATGATGGTATGTTTAGATTCGGATAGAAAAACCTTGTATTAGAGATATGTTAAGGTTAGCCATCTGACATCTGCACCTACCAATGTAATCAATGTAATGTAATGGTTTTCTGCGTATTGTGTAAATATTGTATATTAAATTGGTTTTAAAATATTTTTATGTAAATAAATCCGGCCGGGGGGTTTACGATCCACTAATCCAAAAATTCTTCTCATGTGATCTTGACATTGACAGGGGAAGAGGGGGTCTAGGTAGTCCCTGGCCACACCGCCTTTCACCGTGAAGGTGGAGCCCAGACTTCGGTTTAAAGGGCTGCAGAGAACTCCCACCCTCCCCCCAGGCGGGTGCAGTGTGTGCTTGCACCCTCCTGCAGCGGGATGAGTGGTGGGGGCTCTGCTACACACATTCCCCCTTCAAGTGGGTACATTGGTGGCTTCACCGACTCTACTACTCCTCTTCTATTTTATTTATTTTTGCAGTTTGATAAAGCACAAACTCGGCCCAAAGGCATTGGAGCGCTTTATATGAGGCCAGTTAGATTACACAAGATCAGAGTCATTGTTATTTTCTTAGGCACATGGAGATTAAGGGATTTGCCCAGAATCACAGGATGTTGAGCCGACGCCGGGACTCGTTCCAGGTTCCCCAGTTCTAAAGTCGCCAGCTTTGGCCTGAATAACACATCCTCGCGTCTGTGTGGTGCACAGTCAGAGCGCCAACTGAAAGTCCATTTGCCTCTGCGCCTGCATCTGTAAAATTGCACTAAACTTATCCCCATTTGCATGCAGCCATGCCTCCTGCAAGTGAGGGAATGCCCCCTTGTGATCACGCTGGTGCAAAATGTGCCCCTGCACAATTTGTATTATAGAAGAGGCCATACAAGCAGCCGTGGTCCCTTTTTGAATACCAGAGAGACCAGGGGGTTGAAAGATGTCTGTTGTGCCCCTGGGGCACTTACTGTAAAATGGGACCTGGTGTATTTGCTCCTCATTTACAGATTGGAGCTAAAGATGGGGAATAATTCAAACCATTTTTTGAATGTTATTGCCTTTAATGCATCATTTGCATTTACCACCCGGAGGATGGCTGTAATTGCTCCCACAAACACAAAAGTGATCACAGGATGCTGGTACCTCCTGGTAGATGCTACTAAGTAAGCAGGCACGATACAATTAATGTGAGTGATAGGCTCATACATAGTATAAAAAAATGGGGAAACTACAAGCCCCAGAATGCTTAGTGCTGAAAGCTAAAAGGCAAGTACTGCCTGAGAGGCACCCTCATTGCAGAAAGCCAGCTTTCACAACTCCAGCACGTTAGTGAAGACAGGCATTCAGTAGAGGTGGCTGTAGAAACCAGCTGTGCTTAAAAGTCCAAAAATAGTAGAACGAATCCAACATCTTATTCAAGCAGGAATGTTGTGCTTTCCATCTATTCTAGTCGAATGCAATGGACTAACAGAAGCGAGGCCAGACATGTCAGCCTTCCAGTTTTCACAACTTATGTGGTTTTGTGGTAAGCGCTTAATCCCTGGGTGTGACGTGGCAGGAAAGAAGGCTGGTACCCACTGTAAACATCGTGGGTTTCAATTACCTTACAAGTGGCGGGAAAGGATTATGGTGCTTCAAGCACAGAATAACCACTGAAGAGGAGTTAGCAGGTGAAACGCAAGTGCTTCTTGGCATTTACGGAGAATCTCAGCCGGGTCACAAGGTCTGCACAATTCAACGTGCCCACAAACCCTTTATTACAGAAGACACGCCCTGGTGTAATGGCAGCTGTTCACTTCCGGTTAGCTGCCAGACCTTTCTTTAAAAGTGTATTTGCAATAAAAACAACAATCAGTACTTTTTTTTAGCCTAGGGCCAGCTCAAGGGTAAGACAATAGTACGCAAGCACGTAAGATGCCAACTGCAGGGGGCGCCATGTTTGTCTTTCAAGTACGAAATGTGGCTTAAGTCTTTGCACAACAGATCATGGCGGGTCTCGGAGTGGGAGGGGTGGGAGCATGGAATGATTGAAAGGGCCTAGGAGATCTGGCCTATGGTGCCTGGTTGAAGATGCCTCCTTTATAAAGAGAATTTATTACTTGTAAACGCCTTTATTCAATACGGGCTATTTCGTCCTCTGTGTCGCTGAGAGAATGAAGCTTATACAAATAAAGATGTACGTATGTTTTGAAGGAGGGAAAAAATATCGTCACGAGTACACCTGGAAATATATATATGTTCAATACCCTTTGAAGACGAAAGTCTGCAGATTGCCCACAGTGCAGATAATTCCCATCAAGTCTGTCGAAAATGGCAATTTCCACGTTGAAACTTTATTTCCCTCCACATTAAAAAATAATAATTCAGAGTGGAGTAAAGACTTCCCCTATAGTTTCTAAAAATGTGGGGTTGTTTTGGGTTTTCACACATACTCCAGTATTCTTAGCACTAAGGCTAAGTATATATACTGGGTGGGGGTCGCCTAGCAACATGGTCGACAGGACGTAAGCCCAGAGCTCCCGGCGGCCCACGACAAAATCCTTCATCATCCTGAATCCTGACTGTGCATTCCACAGGAAAATACTTGTGGGTACCCTCTGCATGCCTGTTGAGGGGTAACCAGGGCTGCCAGCAAATACATGTCGTTGTCAGAGGCCCGGGCAGGGCCTAGTTGGGAGCAGAGCTCATGGTGCCATTTGAAGAGCTGCCTGATGAGTGATACCTGTCTCTGTAACTCCAGGTCGATACGCCAAGCACCGTGATCGATTGGGACCTGTTGGGGTGAACTGATAACTGGTCCTTCCCTCCTTCCTCTACCAACATTGAGGTGATGGCGGACCCGTGCTTCGTGTGCTGCTCCTCCGAACTGAGCGCCTGGGGACTGGCAGCACCACAGCGAAGGGCCATGACCGGTCCCGGCAATGACCGAAAGGGACCCGTTGCGTGTGGTGGCCCCCGGATACCCGCACCCAGCTTGGCAGCACACGACAGCGATGGATGGCCCCCAGCTGCAGCGGAAGGCTGAGTGCCGGCACCCTTGACAAACGTCTTCTCTGGAGGCCTGTGACGGGGAGCGGTCAGACCCAACTGGGCATCTGGCCGATCCTGAGTCCTGCGAGTGGCGGCCACAGACTAGTAGGCGGAGCCCTGGTGAATGGAGGAAGGTGAGGGGCTCCGCGGGAACCTCACGCCTGCGGATGGTGGGAGCAGTTCCCCCTACGGGATCCAGCAATAACATCCCCTGCCCTTAACGACCAAACCCCGTGATGGCCCAGGTCCCAAGGTACCTGCGCACTCTGGGTTGTGAGCAACTGCGATGAGTCGGTGGCAGTGCTGCAGATGCGGTGGCCTCCAGAGGCATGTCTTAGTGTGAACCGGAGTGCCGGAATAATCTCATGGGGCCCAGAACATTGACCGGGAGACCAGGGATTCCAGCAGCAGCAGTATCATGTGGCGCCCAGCCTCTTGGCTGCAGGACTATCGCCTCTTGACAGAGCACATAGAGGGGCCTCAACCTCGTGCAGCTTTTCTACGAGAAGAAGCTACAAAGACCATTGGTCCACCACACATTGCGGGTCCTGGAGCCCCTGAAGCTGCTCTTTTGCAATGAAATGACCTTTGTAGTGGCGTGAGGGACCCATCACCTTGATCAATGGGCCTTGGTAGGACCCAGTGCTCTAACATACACATTGAGACGTAGTGGCTGAGGGAAGGAGCGACTCAGCTTCCTTTGCCCTCCTGGGTTGACAGTCTAGTGAGCGGACGGGACTCTGGATTCCAATGCAAACACACATGAGCAATGAGTCCGTGTTTGCATGTCATTGAGCCTGGTAAGAGAACCCCTAAGTATGCCAGCACCCCGTTAAGCCAATGGAGACCTCCCCGAAAGCATAGTGATGCTGTATTGAAAGCAGGAGTCCCCATGATTGAAGTACTGTTTTTGGCAGTTTCCCTTATATGACCGCACTATAGAAAGTGCCTTGGCCACCATTGACTAACATAAAATAACGGGCGAAGACAGAGCACCATGTTCCCACTCCACCAATACCATTACGCAATATACTACACCGCGCCAACAGCCACAGAGACTTACACGTCACAGAGGGGGAGGATAGTGGGGAGAGCCAGAGTCCAGAGTCATCACAAGCAGAACGTCATTAAAAACGAAGATAGTGTCAGTATCCATCGATGTAAAACTTCTGAAAGTGGACCTGAGAAAGGTGAAGGACAAGGTTGAGACAGCTGAGAGTAAGACCACAGAGCTACAGAGAGAAGTCACGGTCCTGAACCAGCAAGTGGCCCAGATGACCACGGCAACAGCAGAATTGGAGCGTCGGGTGGAAGACTCTGAGCATCGCTCTTGTCGTAGTAACCTCAGCGTGCTGGGAATTCTGGAGAAAGTCTAGGGCACGTCACTGGAACAATTCCTGGAGAACTGAGTGCACAGGGAACTGAAACCACCAGGACTGACACAACATGTTTTGTCATGTAGAGAGCCCTAATTTCCCCACCGCCATCAGGCGCCCCTAGGTTGATCACCCAGAGGAGGTCTGGGAGTGGTTGGAGATGAGAGATGTTACAACAGCTCCAGGAGCAGGTACTAGCCGCAATTGGACCAAAGGTTCTCGCTCCAGAGGAGGAACACAACAAAGTTACTGCTCTCTGCCAGGAAACACCAATGCAGAGCCACTAGGTCTGCAGAGAGTTACGATAAATGATGATAAAACAATGCAACTAAAGAACACTGCAGAACATTCACCAGCGTCAAGCACAGACACACAGCTGCTGGACCCTGGGGCTCTAGAAGGAACCTTAATCACTCATCCCGACTTTGTGCCAGACACCATGGCAGAGGCAGCCCAGCAAGTTGAAGAATTGTGAGAATTCTTCCATCTGTATATTTAACACCTGGGAGGAGGGAGAACATTCTTAGAGACATGGGAGCTGCACCCAGAGACTCGTATGTATTTCAGTCCAGGCCCTGCGGAGGCTGACACCTAAACAGGTAAACATTTACTCAGCGAAAATTCTGAACTAACAATAATCCTATGTAACATTTGGAGTGTGGGTTAAGGGTACTTCCTGATTTGCTGGCCGGGAGTTCGTAGATAGACTAGAAGTAACAATCCCAGTTGGACATCTTGGGATGCTGCGCAGGTCCTAGCACATGCTGTGTCTGTGGGCATTGGTAGGACATCAGTTGAGCCATGTATGCCTGCAGGAGGGTGGTGGAATTCCATTGTTTTTGATTCAGTTTCCAGTTGAAGGTTTTGTTGAATGGCAGCCTGGAAATATACCAAACAGGTGTATGGTGATATCACGACCGAATCCCAGGGACAAAGGGGAGTATCTATAGGTTCCTGACATGGAATGTCAGGGGACTGGGTTCCCATAACAAATGTTATAGGGTGCGCTCATTTCTAAAGAAAGACATAAGATTAGTATATCACACCTACAGGACACACACTTAGACGATGCAGGGGCAGCCAGACTGGGAAAAAAGTGTCGAGGCCAGGTATATCATTCCTCACACTCTACCTATGCCAGAGGAACACTCATATGGGTGGCACTGGGACTGCCATGCTTGTTGACCTCCATGGAAGCAGATGTGGGTGGGAGGTATGTGTTTTTACAAGGTTCCCTCGCTGGTCGAACGATTACACTCCTCAACACCTATGACCCTAATATCGACAACCCAACCTTTTTCCTGTCAATGCAAGATCTGGCAATGTAGGGGATGGAGGCCTCATTGATATGGCTGGGAGACTTTAACTGTGGCCTGGACGGAGACCTGGACAGGGCACCCCCAAGGGCTAACAAAAAACCTCTCATGACAGCGGCACTTAAGGAAGTCATGCATAACCTGGGATTAATAGATATATGGTGAGGCAGAAACCCAACACAAAGAGCTTAAACATGCCATTCCACAACAAATAACACCTTCAGTAGGTTAGACAGAATACTAAGTGCTGGTCATAGGTGACTGGAAGATATGGAAGGAACACATATGGGATGCTTTCCCTCAGACCACTCCCTGTCAGTTGTGAAATGAGATGGGGCCATCCACCTCTGGGAGCCAGTATTGGAGAATGCTTGCAGAGATACTGACAGATCCAGTAGGTAGGGAGACATTGTCACAATCCATGTTTGATTATTTGATCATTAATTGGGGCTCCACGGCTTGCAAGGCCATAGAGTGGGAGGCCCTGAAATCTGTAATATGGGTACCTGTATGGGACTAGCATGTGGCATGCGTCGACAATTGCAGTCAGAGCTGCGTAGGGAGGAAACAAGTCTGGCTACAACGCATTCTAGGGACTTGACACACTCGGAATGGTAGCTAGTGGAGCAGGAAGTGCTAGGCGTATAGAAGACATCTGGGATCGCCTCGACAACTATACGCTAAATCAATACAGACTGTATCTATATAGGGATGGAGATAAGTCGGGGCACCTCCTGGCATGGATATTGCACAGGGAACATCCTCCCCCATTCATATGACATTTACTCACACCAGAGGCCAGGTCAGTCGTTACAAGACAGGGCATTGTGGAAACGTTTAGGACACACTTACAGGAAATGTATACAGTGGACCCAACCTTCTCCCCAGTCAGCTACACCCCGTTACTAGAGAGCTTAACAATGTTGCAGCTTCCTGAAGGAGCTAATGAGGAGCTGGAAGCCCATTTGGCACTCAACGAACTCAGAACAGAGTTGAGCATGCTTCCCCACTCAAAGGCTCTGGGAGCGGATGGTTTCCTAGCTGAATTTAATCAGGCCCACTGGGCGGAGACCACTCAACGCCTAAAAGAAGTTTTTCTTGAAGAGTTGGACACAGGGGTACTCCCACCAACTATGCAGGAGGGGCAAATCTGCATGGTGCTAAAACCGGAGGGAGACGAAACGAACCCAGCGGCTTATCGGACAATCACGATGATTAATTCAGATGTGAACATTTTGTGCAAACTGCTGGCAAATCGGCTAGCTCCTCACATGACAGCCTGGATTCACGAGGACCAGTGCAGTTTTATTCCGGGCCGGCACTGGTGTATGAACCTGTGAAGACTTGAGCATGTTCTCCTTGGGGCACAGAGTCATGATGGCGAGATGGCACTGGTCTCGATTGACCTAGCGTAAGCGTTCAATACAGTTGACTGGGGCTATTTATTGAAGGTACTGCAGGTAGCAGGATTTTGATCTCAATGCCGAGGTTGGATTAAATTGCTATACACAGACCCAGTCACCAGTGTGCACATGGGACAGGCTCACTCAGAGACGTGGACATTAGGCCCGGGGACCCGACAGGGGTGTTCACTCTCCCCACTCCTGTTGGCCCTGGTGGTGATAGAGACTTTGACGATTAGAGCGCAACTGCGTCTGCATCACTGCAGTATACAATTGAGAGACGTACACCATACCATCTCATTGTATGCAAATGATGCATTATTTTATGTCTCTTCACCCCATATTGCAATGCCATTGCTACTGCATCTCCTGGAGGAATTCGGAGACGTATTGGGACTCCAAATTAACCAGACCAAATCTCTGATATTCTCTCTGGCCTCCCTGGTTGGGACTCCGGCCGAACATATCCCCTCCCGTGGTTTGCTTTGGGAACTGGTATAGTTTAGATACCTGGGAATACAGGTAGCCCACACCAGAGCACAACTGCACCATAATATGGGTAGGGGGCTTGACTCTCTAAAAACTTGGCGGCCTTCTAGAATACTCTCCTCATGTCCCTTATGGGCAGATTAGCCAACTCTAAGATAGTACTCCTGTCAAGATGTTTACTTACTCAATAACACTTTGCGCCCAATCGACAGCTGAACTCGCTCCTTATCTCGCTCCTATGGGCCAGTGGGCGTAGGAGAGTAGCATTGGCCACATTAACCAAGCCTTATGAAGCAGGTGGATTGGTGGCCCCACGTTTGGATCTCTATTATTATGCCGCCCAATTAAAACACACTGCACGATGGCTGAACACAGAACCTAGTTGGGAGACTTGGCTCTTGGGTGGACGCTTTTCGTCTTCCTAAACTACTAATGGAGGGGGCGGGTACAACAAGAGATATTCTGTATATTATAAAGAGAACACCCAGTAGCTTCTTCTTAAATATGGAAACACCCAGCAGCTTCTTCTTAAATAAGGAAACACCCAGCAGCCTCCTCTTAAATAAGCAGACACCCGGCAGCCTCCTCTATAACATGCGAGCAACCACCACCAGCCTCTTTTCAAAGACTCAAACACCTGGCAGACTCAAATTAACAAAGCAAACACCCAGCAGACTCTTCTTAAATAAGCGCACACCCAGCAGACTCTTCTTGAATAAACGCACACCCAGCAGACTCTTTTTAAATAAGCGGGCACCCAGAAGACTCTTCTTAAATAAGCGCACACCCAGCAGACTCTTCTTGAATAAGCGCCCACCCAGCAGCCACTTCTTAAATAAGCGGGCACCCAGCAGGCTCTTCTTGAATAAGCGCACGCCCAGGCGACTCTTCTTGAATAAGCGCACACCCAGCAGACTCTTCTTAAAAAAGCGGGCGCCCGGCAGACTCTTCCTGAATAAGCGCACACCCAGCAGACTCTTCTTGAATAAGCGCACACCCAGCAGACTCTTCTTAAATAAGCGGGCACCCAGCAGACTCTTCCTGAATAAGCGCACACCCGACAGACTCTTCTTGAATAAGCGCACACCCAGCAGACTCTTCTTGAATAAGCGCACACCCAGCAGACTCTTCTTGAATAAGCACTCACCCAGCAGACTCTTCTTGAATAAGCGCACACCCAGCAGACTCTTCTTAAATTAGCGGGCACCCAGCAGACTCTTCCTGAATAAGCGCACACCCAACAGACTCTTCTTGAATAAGCGTACACCCAGCAGACTCTTCTTGAATTAGTGCACACCCAGCAGACTCTTCTTGAATAAGCACACACCCAGCAGACTCTTCTTGAATAAGCGCACACCCAGCAGACTCTTCTTAAATAAGCAGGCACCCAGCAGACTCTCCCTGAACAAGCGCACACCCAACAGACTCTTCTTGAATAAGCGCACACCCAGCAGACTCTTCTTGAATAAGCGCACACCCAGCAGACTCTTATTAAATAAGCGGGCACCCAGCAGACTCTTCTTGAATAAGCACACACCCAGCAGACTCTTCTTGAATAAGCGCACACCCAGCAGACTCTTCTTAAATAAGCGCACACCCAACAGACTCTTCTTAAATTAGCGGGCACCCAACAGACTCTTCTTGAATAAGCGCACACCCAGAGGACTCTTCTTAAATAAGCGGGCACCCAGCAGACTCTTCTTGAATAAGCGCACACCCAGCAGACTCTTCTTAAATAAGAAGGCACCCAGCAGACTCTTCTTGAATACGCGCACACCCAGCAGACTCTTCTTGAATAAGCGCACACCCAGCAGACTCTTCTTAAATAAGCGGACACCCAGCAGACTCTTCTTGAATAAGCACGCACCCAGCAGACTCTTCTTGAATAAGCGCGCACCCAGCAGACTCTTCTTAAATAAGCACAAACCCAGCAGACTCTTCTTAAATTAGCGGGCACCCAACAGACTCTTCTTGAATAAGCACACACCCAGAGGACTCTTCTTAAATAAGCGGGCACCCAGCAGACTCTTCCTGAATAAGCGCACACCCAGCACACTCTTCTTGAATAAACACACACCCAGCAGACTCTTCTTGAATAGGCGCACACCCAGCAGACTCTTCTTAAATAAGCGGGCACCCAGCAGACTCTTCTTGAATAAGCGCACACCCAGCAGACTCTTCTTGAATAAGCGCACACCCAGCAGACTCTTCTTGAATAAGCGCACACCCAGCAGACTCTTCTTGAATAAGCGCACACCCAGCAGACTCTTATTAAATAAGCGGGCACCCAGCAGACTCTTCTTGAATAAGCACACACCCAGCAGACTCTTCTTGAATAAGCGCACATCCAGCAGACTCTTCTTAAATAAGCGCACACCCAACAGACTCTTCTTAAATTAGCGGGCACCCAACAGACTCTTCTTGAATAAGCGCACACCCAGAGGACTCTTCTTAAATAGGCGGGCACCCAGCAGACTCTTCTTGAATAAGCGCACACCCAGCAGACTCTTCTTAAATAAGCGCACACCCAACAGACTCTTCTTAAATTAGCGGGCACCCAACAGACTCTTCTTGAATAAGCGCACACCCAGTGGACTCTTCTTAAATAGGCGGGCACCCAGCAGACTCTTCTTGAATAAGCGCACACCCAGCAGACTCTTCTTGAATAAGCGCACACCCAGCAGACTCTCCTTAAATAAGCGGACACCCAGCAGACTCTTCTTGAATAAGCACTCACCCAGCAGACTCTTCTTGAATAAGCGCACACCCAGCAGACTCTTCTTAAATTAGCGGGCACCCAGCAGACTCTTCCTGAATAAGCGCACACCCAACAGACTCTTCTTGAATAAGCGTACACCCAGCAGACTCTTCTTGAATTAGTGCACACCCAGCAGACTCTTCTTGAATAAGCACACACCCAGCAGACTCTTCTTGAATAAGCGCACACCCAGCAGACTCTTCTTAAATAAGCAGGCACCCAGCAGACTCTTCCTGAACAAGCGCACACCCAACAGACTCTTCTTGAATAAGCGCACACCCAGCAGACTCTTCTTGAATAAGCGCACACCCAGCAGACTCTTATTAAATAAGCGGGCACCCAGCAGACTCTTCTTGAATAAGCACACACCCAGCAGACTCTTCTTGAATAAGCGCACACCCAGCAGACTCTTCTTAAATAAGCGCACACCCAACAGACTCTTCTTAAATTAGCGGGCACCCAACAGACTCTTCTTGAATAAGCGCACACCCAGAGGACTCTTCTTAAATAAGCGGGCACCCAGCAGACTCTTCTTGAATAAGCGCACACCCAGCAGACTCTTCTTAAATAAGAAGGCACCCAGCAGACTCTTCTTGAATACGCGCACACCCAGCAGACTCTTCTTGAATAAGCGCACACCCAGCAGACTCTTCTTAAATAAGCGGACACCCAGCAGACTCTTCTTGAATAAGCACGCACCCAGCAGACTCTTCTTGAATACACGCGCACCCAGCAGACTCTTCTTAAATAAGCACAAACCCAGCAGACTCTTCTTAAATTAGCGGGCACCCAACAGACTCTTCTTGAATAAGCACACACCCAGAGGACTCTTCTTAAATAAGCGGGCACCCAGCAGACTCTTCCTGAATAAGCGCACACCCAGCACACTCTTCTTGAATAAACACACACCCAGCAGACTCTTCTTGAATAGGCGCACACCCAGCAGACTCTTCTTAAATAAGCGGGCACCCAGCAGACTCTTCTTGAATAAGCGCACACCCAGCAGACTCTTTTTGAATAGGCGCACACCCAGCAGACTCTTCTTGAATAAGCGCACACCCAGCAGACTCTTCTTGAATAAGCGCACACCCAGCAGACTCTTATTAAATAAGCGGGCACCCAGCAGACTCTTCTTGAATAAGCACACACCCAGCAGACTCTTCTTGAATAAGCGCACACCCAGCAGACTCTTCTTAAATAAGCGCACACCCAACAGACTCTTCTTAAATTAGCGGGCACCCAACAGACTCTTCTTGAATAAGCGCACACCCAGAGGACTCTTCTTAAATAGGCGGGCACCCAGCAGACTCTTCTTGAATAAGCGCACACCCAGCAGACTCTTCTTAAATAAGCGCACACCCAACAGACTCTTCATAAATTAGCGGGCACCCAACAGACTCTTCTTGAATAAGCGCACACCCAGAGGACTCTTCTTAAATAGGCGGGCACCCAGCAGACTCTTCTTGAATAAGCGCACACCCAGCAGACTCTTCTTGAATAAGCGCACACCCAGCAGACTCTCCTTAAATAAGCGGACACCCAGCAGACTCTTCTTGAATAAGCACGCACCCAGCAGACTCTTCTTGAATAAGCGCGCACCCAGCAGACTCTTCTTAAATAAGCACAAACCCAGCAGACTCTTCTTAAATTAGCGGGCACCCAACAGACTCTTCTTGAATAAGCACACACCCAGAGGACTCTTCTTAAATAAGCGGGCACCCAGCAGACTCTTCCTGAATAAGCGCACACCCAGCACACTCTTCTTGAATAAACACACACCCAGCAGGCTCTTCTTGAATAGGCGCACACCCAGCAGACTCTTCTTAAATAAGCGGGCACCCAGCAGACTCTTCTTGAAGAAGCGCACACCCAGCAGACTCTTCTTGAATAAGCGCACACCCAGCAGACTCTTCTAAAATAAACGGGCACCCAGCAGACTCTTCTTGAATAAGCGCACACCCAGCAGACTCTTCTAAAATAAGCGGGCACCCAGCTAGCTCTTCTTTAATCAAGGAGACACCGAGTAGACACTTTGTAAAGAAGGCAGCAATCCTGTAAACACACAAACACCTTGCAGCCTCTGCTTATAGATGGGAGTAACCAGCAGTCTCTGCCTATAGATGGGAGTAACCAGCAGCCTATTTTTAAAGATACAAACACCCTTTAGCCTCCTCCTAAATAAGTGGACACCCGGCAACCTCTTGTTCTAGAATGCAGCAACCAGCAGCCTTTCTTTAAAGATAAAAACACCCTGCAGTCTCCTTTTAAATAAGCGTACACCCGGCAGCCTCTTTTTAAAGAAATAAACTCCCTGCAGACTCTTCTTAAATAAGCGTACACCTTGCAGCCTCCTGTTAAAGTAGGGAACATCCAACAGCCTCTGCTTATAGAAGGGAGCAACCAGCAGCCTCTATTTAAAGATACAAACACCCTGTAGCCTCCCCTTAAATAAGCGGACACCTGGCAGCCTCTTCTTATAGAATGGACCTACTTGCAGCCTCTTTCTAAAGACACAAAGCACCCTGCAGCCTCTTCTTCAATAAGCAGACACCTGGCAACCTCTTTTACAGACCCAGACACTTGAAAGGCACTTCTTAAACAAGAGAACACTCAGCAGCCTCTTCTTAAACAAGCAGACATCCTGCAGCCTCTTCTTCAATATAGAAACACCCAGCAGCCTCCTCGTAAATAAGCGGACACCCAGCAGCCTCTTCTTAAGTAAGGAAACACCCAGCAGCCTTTTCTTAAATAAGCGGACACCCGGCAGCCTCTTCTTAAGTAAGGAAACACCCGGCAGCCTCTTCTGAAATAAGCGGACACCCAGCGGCCTCTTCTTAAATAAGGAAACATCCGGCAGCCTCTTCTTAAATAAGCAGACACCCAGCGGCCTCTTCTTAAATAAGGAAACACTCGGCAGCCTCTTCTTAAGTAAGGAAACACCCAGCAGCCTTTTCTTAAATAAGCGGACACCCGGCAGCCTCTTCTTAAGTAAGGAAACACCCGGCAGCCTCTTCTGAAATAAGCGGACACCCAGCGGCCTCTTCTTAAATAAGGAAACATCCGGCAGCCTCTTCTTAAATAAGCAGACACCCAGCGGCCTCTTCTTAAATAAGGAAACACTCGGCAGCCTCTTCTTAAGTAAGGAAACACCCGGCAGCCTTTTCTTAAATAGGCGGATACCCGGCAGCCTCTACTTAAATAAGGAAACACTCGGCAGCCTCTTCTTAAGTAAGGAAACACTCGGCAGCCTTTTCTTAAATAGGCGGACACCCGGCAGTCTCCACATAATTAAGGAAACACCCGGCAGCCTCTTCTTAAATAGGCGGACACCCGGCAGCCTTTTCTTAAATAGGTGGGCACCCGACAGCCTTTTCTTAAATTGGCGGACACCCGGCAGCCTCTTCATAAGTAAGAAAACGTCCGGCAGCCTCCTTTTAAATAAGCGGACACCCGGCAGCTTCCTCTTAAATAAGCGGACACCCGGCAGCTTCCTCTTAAATAAGCGGACACCCGGCAGCCTCTTCTTAAATAAGCCGACAACCGCAACCTTTTATTATAGAAGGGAGCAACCGGCACTCTCTTTTTAAAGAAATAAGCTCCCTGCAGCCTCTTCTTGAATAAGCGGACACATGGCAGGGAACACCCAACAGGCTCTCATTAAAGAAGGGAGCACCCGGCAGCCTCTTTGTAAAGATATAAACTCCTGGCAGACTCTCCTCAACAAAGTGAGCACCCACCATCCTCTTCTAAAAGAAAGTTAATAATTTGATAGATACTATAAAATATATATTTAAGACTTTCAATTGGCAGTCCCTTGCACAGTATAACTTCCTTCCTTTGGGTTCCTACAGTTAATCTACACTTTCCCCTCTACCCAGCGAAAAAATAGTGTTATTTTTTATTCTTTCTTGATATTGCCTCCTTTGGCAAACCCCCAAGTTGGATTTCAATCTCTCGGTATTTAAAAACATGTTTTGGTTTGAGAAAGCAGTTAACGGTTCATTTGTTTCCTTCATGTACGCTTTACAAACTTGGATACAGCCATGTGTATCGAAATACAAATTGTACCCCAAAACATGTGAGCCTCTAACAACAAATATAGGAACTTGTCCACATATTGACCTATCAGAATTCTCTAAATGAGGGTTTTACCTGACCATACACGCCTTTTTTACTCAACTCTGAGGGTTGTGATGTAATGATGTTCCATCATCCAATAAGAATGAGTCTCTCACAGATTTGTCACCAGATAATCTGCATTGCCCAAGGTATTCATTAACAAGTCATGTAGCACTGTCTGCCAAGGACATTGTAGCAAGTACATTATGTTTAGGGCTCCCGGCGTTACGGTATTTATTTTTGGGAAATTTCTGTCTGTATTTATCCATATTTATTTTTTGTCAACTTTATCTGTATTTATCCATATTTATTATGAGTTTTGTGGAAAAATAAAACTGAAACTGGTATATTTCCACATTTATTTAACCACTAAATATGCACTCACACTTGAATGCCTGCCAGGTTTCAGTGATATGAGCACCTGCAGAAGATAAATCAATGCACTTATATGAAAATTTGCACATTTCAGTATCCGCCTTGTGCATAACTACTGTTGTTTAAGCCTCTTTACTAAAATTCCTTTCTTTTTTAACCCCTTACCTATCAATCCACACAGTTATTGGCCTGGCACTCACAGCAAAGTGTATTTTGAACCACTCAAAAAGCACCCAATATCCGTTTTTATCCACATTTAAAAATAAATACAGATAAGAAAATAAATGTTTTTTGTCTGTATTTATCTGTCAAAATCAGTAAAAACGAAAAACAGGGAGACTGAATTATGTTTAGGCCCACAGTTTCCACCAACGCGCTCCGAAGGGTGGCAGGAAATGACCTCTTGATAATGACCTCTGGAATGTTCATTGGTGCACGATGTTCAACTATGTGTCTTGGAGGCAATTAAATTCATACTTTCCAAAACACTTTTATTCAATAGTTGAAAACTTTTTAAGGTATTTTTCTCCTGCGCTCGGTAACACTATCGTAGCAATCTGAAACCGTTCGTACTTGATCTAAGTGTTGCAGAAATTGCCCTCGGAAGCGGAAGTGACCCCCGTACCATCAAAGTAACTGACATGACCTTCCACCGAGATGACATCACTGGAAGGCTGTATTTATTTGTAAGAGTAGCCATTACATCTGGAAAATATCAGTGAAAGTGGGGTCTGCACGAGGTGATCTGTAGACCAACAGCAACTGTTCTGTTTGAGTTCTTACTGAATACTGCACCAGCTTCATCATTAATATTAAGACTAAGGATAACTCTTTTAATTAAAGATGTATTTTTGCAAAAACGGCTAAACCTCCTTTTTAATTATTTCCATTATTTTTCAATATACCGTTGTGTCCCAGCAGTGCTAGACTGGTCCCCTGGTGTGCGTGCATCCTTTGTGTCAGTGAGTGCTTGCTTCTGCGCTGCTTTCTTTATTAGCACGCTGCATTCTCACTTCTTGTATTGCTCTCTCTGGAGCATCAGTGTTATTTCTGCTAGTGTCAGTGTATACTCTGCTATTGTCATTGCACACTCTGCCATTGCCAGTGCATACTCTGCTAGTGTCAGTGCATACTCTACTACTGGCATTGCATACACTGCTAGTGTAATTGCAATTCAATTCAAATAGCTTTATTTCGACAGTTTGTCATAAAAGCACAACCATACAACACATAACACATATATAAATAACACATAATATATACAATTACAGATTAAAAAGACCTATTAAATTCCATATACTGTCGGGTATCTAAAAAATTTAAGAGCAGTTAAAAAAGAGGGGGAAGAGGCAGTCACAAAAACAGGTCCTATTAAAAAGATACATTTTATGTTAAAATAGCAGCAACATTTTTATTTAAAGTGCGAGTGCGGATAACCCATGTCCAGCCCAGGAATTTGGCTGTTGCTATGGCTGTACTAGGGCTACAGTCAGACCCTAAGATTCTCAACGCAATGGCACATCTCCGGACACCCATCAGGCTGCAAATCGGCCTCAGCCATCTTCTCCGTGGGGCAGCATAAAGTGGACAAACAAAGAAAATATGGGGGATGGTCTCTGCCATTGTCACACAATGGTGACATTTATCATCAGTTCTAGATGCCCATTTACACGTAAAGGACTTTATAGGCAAACTACCTACCCTAAACTGAAAATAAAGTTTTCGATCAAAGGGCCTCTCGATCAAGTCCCAGTAAGCCTCACATACAGGCCATGATTTAAAATCCAAAAAACGACCTGTTAGGCTAGTTGCAATACTGGCATGACCTATAGATGAATAAACCATTTCCCAATATTTCTGCTTCAGTTGTACCTTTGTCGGAAACACTGCCGTCTCAGGGTTATTCCAGAGTATCTCTAAATCCAATTTAATTAGTAGGGCCCTAACCTCCTTTAACCAACCTACTCTGTGGAAACAATCCCGCAAGATCACATCCTTGAAACCCATAGCGTACTGCACAAGTTCTGGGGTGACCCAAAGACGCCTCCAATAAAGGATTGGCCGCAGCTTTGCTGTGTCCACAATGTTCTTCCTCCCTAAGTCTAGATGGAGCGGGAGCATGGGAGTACTTTGCGGGACACTTGCAAGGTTGCGTAGAAATTTATTTTCTAGTCTTACTAGGTGTGTTAGGTCGTTGAATCCCCAGAGCTCAGCACCATAGAGGGCCGAGCTCACTGCTTTGGCGTTATAAATCTCTAGGGCTGGAGTGATTGGTTTGGTAATGGAGGATTTATATTTCTTGGTCAGACACCCTATGTGTTGATGTAATTTTAGAGCTGTTATGTCCAAGTGGTGTTTCCAGCCCAAATCCTTTTGGAGAGAGATGCCAAGATACGTGAACGCACTCACCTGTTCTAGGGGCTCATTGTTTAATAAAATACTGCCTCTAAACGATTTGTGCTGGTTAAAAGCCATAAACTTGGTTTTCGAGATGTTTATTTCTAACCCTCTCAGGGAACAAAAATCCACAAATGCATTAATGGTCTTCTGGAGACCACTCGGGGTCCTGGAGATGAGCAAAGTATCGTCCGCAAACATGAGGACAGGGACATGCTTGCCAGCCAGAAGGGGAGCATCGGTAGGGACCGCTGAAAGATACTCAACTACCCCGTTGATATATAGAGAAAATAGGGTAGGAGCCAACACACACCCCTGTCGGACGCCCCGCCCAACAGGGAAAGAATCGGTAACCTCTCCCTGTACCCCCCATCTGACTTTAGCAAAATTGCCCTCATGCAGGCGGACGAGAAGTGTTAATAACTCTGGAGCCATCCCCATATCGCCGAGAACACCCCATAGTTTCCTCCGCGGTACCAAATCAAACGCTGATTTGAGATCTACAAAGACAGCGTATAACGACCCCTCATTCAGGAGCACGTTCCTCCAGTAAATAGTTATAAACCGAAAGATTTGGTCTATGGTACTGGTGCGAGAGCGAAATCCCGCTTGAAGTGGGGACAAAATGTTAGCATCCTCAACCCAGGTCTGTACTTTTCCTAACACTAACCGGCCCATAACCTTTTGAATTGAGTCAATAAGACTTATGGGCCTGTAATTACTGGGGAGGGATTTGTCACCTTTTTTAAAAACAGGGATTATCTCAGCACCTTTCCATGATGGGGGTACTGGGGCCCCATTAGCCACTGCATTAGCAAGAAGGGCTATGTACTGGCACCAAGTTGGCTTGTCACTTAAAAATATATCGGCCGGGATTCCATCCATACCTGGAGCTCTTCCCTTTGCTACACAGTCTAGTGCTGCCTCGACATCCTTAATAAAAAACACTGGACCAGAATAAAATTTTTCAGAGAGGGATGGTGGGGTCTGTTCGTTAATTGCGCTACAAGCATACTGGGGACCAAAGAATTCAGTCCATTTTACCTGGGGAACATTATTCTGTGGGGGATCGGGACGCCCTCCCCTATCCCAGTTAACAATGCTCCAAAAGGTTCTCGAATCCTTCGCATCACAGGCATTTCTTAAATCCTGCCACCATTGTTGGTCCCAATCTCTTTTGGCTTTTTTCTGTGCCTCCCTGTAGAGATCCCTAGCATACCTAACCCCCATGTGATCTCTTAACCTTAGGGCTTCACTTAGCCTTTGTCGAGCAGTTCTACAAGAGGTATCAAACCAACTAGCATCATTAATTTTCGAAACCTGTCTCCCTGGCTTCACATCCCTTAAAAAGTAGGATTTCAGGCTACCAAATAGGTTAGTATGGGCTTCAATTACGATTTGTGGGAAATCTTCCCTCCAAATTCTTGACATAAGGTATTTGGTACTCTTGGTTACTTCGGCTTTAAGAGCTTCCAATTTCTCAGGATGTTCAGTTAGTTTACTCCATTTTACACGGCGTTTGTCGTTAGTGATCACTACATCCGAGGTAACGGTTCCCTCAACGTGGGTCGCGTCGCCCTCTCTAGTAGTGGCCCAAAAATCCATGCAAAGAGGGTTGTGGTCGCTTTCAAGCCGCCATATTACCTTCATGTCATCAAGTCTATGCCATATCCTGAGATCAATCAGTATATAGTCGATACGGCTAACGAAGCGCCCATTGTCAAAAGTATATTCACCTTTCAAATCAGATCTTGTGCGCCCGTTTGCTGCCCTAAGACCTCTTTCCAAACACAACGCCTTAAGCTGAATTGCAGCGTTAGACCATTTTACGACAGGTGGTAAGTCAAGCCTAGGGATTCCCCATCTAAGATCTTGTTCTAATGATAGCTCTTGTACCTCGTTACCCAGTGGTTCGAATGTAGTGTTGAAATCCCCTGATACAATTGGGATGGTATAAATGGGAAGATTTTCTAGTTGTAAGTCCAAGGACGATATTGTCTCTGAACTAAGACCTCCTCTCAACCCCCTAGCATACACGTTGAATATAGCAAGGGTACTCTCATTGGCCCTACTAAGTTTAAACGCTAGAATATCTAAGTCTGAGGATTTTAACAGTTCCACATTATAATCTAATTTTTGGCGAACCCAGGCCACAAGGCCTCCTACAGGGCGCCCTTTAGGATTTTTTTTTGCGGGGGTGTAGAAATTAAGATATCCAGCCCTAAAAACAGGAGCAACAGCCCAGGACTCCTGGAATAGGCAGATATCATAATTATCAATAAAGTTGCCCCATTCAGGAGACAGCAATTTCTGGGTAATACCTGCAATATTCCAGGATACCAGAGATATTTTGCTACCAGTGTAATTGCATACTCTGCTAGTGTCATTGCACACTCCGCCAGTGTCAGTGCATACTCTGCTAGTGTCAGTGCATTCTCTGCTAGTGGAATTGCATACTCCGCCAGTGTCAGTGCATACTCTTCTAGTGTCAGTGCATACTCTTCCAGTGTCAGTGCATACTCTGCTAGTATCAGTGCCTACTCTGCTAGTGTCAGTGCATACTCTGCTAGTGTAGTTGCATACTCTGCTAGTGTCAGTGCATACTCTACTACTGGTATTGCATACACTGCTAGTGTCAGTGCATACTCTGCCAGTGTCAGTGCATACTCTGCTAGTGTAGTGGCATACTCTGCTAGTTTCAATGTATACTCTGCCAGTGTCAGTGCATACTCTGCTAGTGTCAGTGCATACTCTGCTAGTGTCAGTGCATACTCTGCTAGTGCAATTGCATACTCTGCTAGTGTTATTGCATACTCTGCTAGTGTCAGTACATACTCTACTACTGGCATTGCATACACTGCTAGTGTAATTGCAAACTCTGCTAGTGTCATTGCAAACTCTGCCAGTGTCAGTGCATACTCTGCTAGTGACAGTGCATACTCTGCTAGTGACAGTGCATACTCTGCTCGTGTAATTGTATACTCTGCTAGTGTCAGTGCATACTCTGCTAGTGTCAGTGCATACTCTGCCAGTGTCAGTGCATACTCTGCCAGAGTCAGTGCATACTCTGCTAGTGTCAGTGCATACTCTGCTAGTGTAATTGCATACTCGGCTAGTGTCAGTGCATACTCTGCTAGTGCAATTGCATACTCTGCTAGTGTTATTGCATACTCTGCTAGTGTAAGTACATACTCTGCTAGTGCAATTGCATACTCTGCTAGTGTTATTGCATATATTGCATACTCTGCTAGTGTCAGTGTATACTCTACTACTGGCATTGCATACACTGCTAGTGTAATTGCATACTCTGCTAGTGGTAGTGCATACTCTGCTAGTGTCAGTGCATACTCTACTAGTGGCATTGCATACTCGGCTAGTGTAATTGCATGCTCTCCTTCTGTCCTTGCATACTCTGCTAGTGTTATTGCATACTCTGCTTGTGTCAGCACATACTCTGCTAGTGTGACTGCATACTCTGCTAGTGTCAGTACATATTCTGCTAGTGTTAATGCATACTCTAATAGTGTCAGCACATACTCTGCTAGTTCCACGGCATACTCTGCTTGTGTCAGCACATACTCTGCTAGTGTCAGTGCATACTCTGCTAGTGTCAGTGCATACTCTGCTAGTGTTATTGCATACTCTACTAGTGTCAGCACATACTCTGCTAGT
Source organism: Triturus cristatus (assembly GCF_964204655.1). NCBI lineage: Eukaryota > Metazoa > Chordata > Amphibia > Caudata > Salamandridae > Triturus > Triturus cristatus. The sequence goes on along the minus strand of NC_140587.1, from coordinate 257,807,410 downwards.
TCCACGGCATACTCTGCTTTTGTCAGCACATACTCTGCTAGTGTCAGTGCATACTCTGCTAGTGTCAGCACATACTCTGCTAGTGTAATCACACACTCTGCTAGTGTTATTGCATACTCTGCTAGTGTCAGTGCATACTCTGCTAGTGTCATTGCACACTCTGCTAGTGTCAGTGCATACTCTGCTTGTGTTATTGCATACTCTACTAGTTTCAGCACATACTCTCCTAGTGTCAGTGTATAGTCTGCTAGTGTCGGCACATACTGTGCTAGTGTCATTGCATACTCTGCTAGTGTCATTGCATACTCTGCTAGTGTCATTGCATACTCTGCTAGTGTCAGCGCATACTCTGCTAGTGTCAGTGTATACTCGTCTAGTGACAGCGCATACTGTGCTAGTGTTATTGCATACTCTGCTAGTGTCATTGCATACTCTGCTAGTGTCAGCGCATATTCTGCTAGTGTAAGTGTTTACTCTTCTAGTGACAGTGCATACTGTGCTAGTGTCATTGCATACTCTGCTAGTGTCATTGCATACTCTGCTAGTGTCAGCGCATACTCTGCTAGTGTCAGTGTATACTCGTCTAGTGACAGCGCATACTCTGCTAGTGTCGTTGCATGCTCTGCTATTGTCGCTGCATGCTCTGCTAGTGTCGTTGCATGCTCTGCTATTGTCGTTGCATGCTCTGCTATTGTCGTTGCATGTTCTGCTATTGTCGTCGCATACTCTGCTAGTGTCATTGCATACTCCTCTAGTGTCAGCTCATACTCTGCTTGTGTCATTGCATACCCTACTAGTGTCAGCACATACTCTGCTAGTGTCAGCACATACTCTGCTAGTGTCAGCACATACTTTGCTATTGTCAGCGCATACTTTGTTAGTGTCAGCGTATACACTACTAGTGTCAGCGCCTACTCTACTAGTATCAGCACATACTCTGCTAGAGTAATTGAATGATCTGCTGGTGTCAGTGAATACTCCTGTTAGTTTCATTGTATGATCTGCTAGTGTCCATGCATACTCTACTAGTGTTGTTACATACTCTGCTAGTGTCATTGCATACTCTGCTAGTGTCAAGGCATAATCTGCCAGTGTGAAAACTATAGAAAACAAAAACAGTTCAATGAATACTCTGCAACTGTCACATATTATTTTGCTATCACTATATACTCTACTAATATCAGTTTTATCGCATGCTCTGCCATTGCATGCTATTTCCTTTAGTGCCATTGATTTACCTATTATCATTGCATACTCTATTAGTGTCAGTGATTAGCCTGATGGTGTCATAGTTTATTCTTCATACTCTGCTGGTGCCAAACCAATGCAAAAAAACAATGCAATGCATATCACATATTCTTTTGTTATAAGTGCATAATCCTCAAGTGTCAGTCCTTACTCTACTAATATCAGTGCATACTTTGCTAGTTTCAGTTTATGCTCTGCTAGCTTGTGTTCATACTCTGGTACTTTCAATTCATGCTCTGCTAGTGCAGTTCATCCTCTACTGGTGTCATTTCACACTTCTAGTGACACTGTGCACTTTGCTAGTATCAGGCTTTGTTAGTCTGGGTGTGTTCTGTAAGGTTGTCTGATCCTGCCATATCTGGCGCACTTCTTACCCCCGTAAGTGGGATCTATGTGACAACCAAGCGACTCAACACAGACGGGGTGGGTTCATATTCATATTCAAGAGCCATAATTGCATCTCGGGTTGATGATGACAAACTCTGTTTTGTTTTGGTTTCCCTCACAAGGAAGGGGCATTTAGGCTTTTATGGTGGCTAGTCAGGCTTCAAGGCACGAATTGTGGGCAGAGGATACTAGGCGGTATCTTTGTAGTCTAACCTCATTCTCTTCAACCAAGATGTCTTGCTAGGCAAGCAAGGCTCCCAGTGTTTCAATGCCTAGACTGTACAGCTTCTTTGCAATTGTGGCGCCTGCGGGACACCTCAGGTCCAGAGTACAAAGCGATCTGTTTCTCAGAGCAGTTATATGATCCAGTAGAGAACGTGTTGGAGACACCCATGTAAAGAGGAGAAAGTCACTAGCAGGGCTTGGTGGTCAATGGCCGAAGGCGGCTAGAAGATCAAGGACAAAGAGAGAGATTTCTCAGTTTTTTGGACGTCATTGACCACATCTGCTACTGTGCATATGGTGGGACTGATAATGTGTTAAGTGTTACAATAGGAAGATGGTGCAAAGACAGGTCACAACTAAACCTGACGTGGTTTTTTGTTTCTTTTCTTCTAGGTTTCCAGGCATATTCCAGTCATTCAGCTCTTTCAGGAAAATGTTTCCAGAGGTCTCAGGATACTGCTACTGTGTAGATAGCCTAGGACGTGAGCTGGAAGGCACCGGTGAGTGGAGCCTGGAATCGTAAACATACCTAACCTCGCTGGCAGATTGTGGGGACCACCTGTAGATAAAATGCTTTCTTTGCACAGTCCCAATAAAAATATCACCTTAGAAATTTGTAGAAAGTTCCATGCTTGCAAATTTGAAAATTATTCAATATTTTAAGAATAACAAAACACGTCTATGCTGGGAATGTTGGCAGTATGACAAAAAATTAGTCAGTAGTGAATCAAATTTTAAGCCCGATAACAAAAGGGAAGAATCAACAGATGATATAATTCGTAATAGTCATAATGTGGATATTGTGGGGCATATTTACAAACCAAAGTTGCTGCTTTATATTGTGTCACCTGGAGAGAGCAGTACTGTGCCATATATTCAAAGAAATGTCACAGTTCTGCTCTCTCTATGTACTTGAGCACTTGTGGTTGCCTAGCAGCAACGTGGGCACGCTTGCGCCACACTGTAAGGGTGTCTGTGTTGTGCTCAGGATGGTTTGTGTGCAAGATCTCTACTTTCCTACACAAAACTATCCTTTGAGTCTATTTTCTATTTGCTTGTGTGCTGCACAATGCAGCCCACTTAAAGAATGCAGACACATGCACAGAGGAAATAACAAGGAGAAACAAAGATATTTCTCCTCATTATGCCAGCCTCAGGCAGGCGCACCATTTTGTTGAAAACCTATGTCTACATCTATTTGTGAATATGGGTTTTCGCCAGAGTCTATGGATCGGTGCACGGAAACACCCCTGTACCACCTGTGTAACGACTACCTGGAGCGATGTAACACAAGGCAGCACAATGTGCTACATTACTTTTTCCTACAAAGCCCTGCAAATCAACATTTGCATGGCTTTGTAAATACCCAAAAAAGGATTTTGCCTTGGGCTGCATCAAAAAAGTGTTGCCACCGCTATGCAGAATCTTTGTAAATCTGGGCTAGAGCGTAGAGAGACACACAAGAAATGGCCTGATGAAAAAGAAAGTGCCCACCAGTGTGGTTAAGAAATACCCTGCACTGGCAGTACCGTCTTATATATTAGAGTGGTTACTCCAGGTTTTTCTTCTAGAATCAATATGTTTAGAAAACAATAATAAATATTTAGAAAACAATCATAAATGTTTTTCTAAAACAATGCAATCATGCACAGCGGGCTTGTTGGCCAAGGATGAAAAAGTGGTGACCCTTATACAGAATAATTATGCAGTGCGAGAGGATATGTTTATGTACATCAGGTACAGGGATTATGATAGAATTCTAAGAGCCTGGTGTTGAAGAGACAGGAGGAAGCTACTAGGTAAAAGGTCACCTGTTCATTACTGTTGTTGTCGTGTGGATGGGACAATGTATGTAAAAAGGGTGTATACATGACAGGACTAGCCTAAAGGACATGACAGAATAAGTGAGCTCTATATGTGTGTGACTTTATTGCTCTAGTGATGTACATAGTTGTGAACTTATGGAAATACATTTCAGAGTATGGTGTATATGCTTCTGACCATGAGCTGTTATCACAAAATAGTACTTAAAGATAGGTTCAACCCCCCTGTCCCAATAACCTATTGCCGGCACGAGGGTACATATATAATTACAGTAAGAGTGTTTATGGAAGGATGCGTGTTATAATACATAAAAACCAATACACTTTGTGAAAATTCTACAATGCTTGTAGAATTTTAAGTGTTAATATGACATGAGGGTGTCCCGGTGGATGACGGTATTTACCGCATTTGCAAACTTTAAGTTTCTCTTCAATGCACAAATACCTTTCTGAACTGTGTATTGGGCCATTAGCTTCAGCACCGGAACTGCAGATTGTTCCTCATTCCAAAAAATAGATGGTTACACCAGGGAGACAATAATGTGGAATCAAAGTGGAACTGAAGAATATACCCTAAAAAATACAGCATTTTTAAAGGAGGCATTTTATAAGAGGTCTTCTTCAAGCATTTGTACTGACGTGTCTGTCTCCCATAGGTCTGGAGCTCCTATTGGATGAAGTCTATGATACCGTTGCTGCAGGGCTGGATCCCGCCCATTCCTTCACTGACACCATCATGTACCGCATTCTGCAGAGACGGTTCCTGGGAGTGCAGCTGATCATCTCCGGCAGATTTAGGTGTAAGTATAAGGATTACATGCGTGTCAGCACTTCCGAAAGCAGGAGCACATTAGTAGGTCTGGATTGGCAATGAAGCTGCCTGCAATAGGTATTGTATAAATTCTTTAAGTGGCTCCACACAGAGAAATAATACTCTCTCACTTCATGCTATTGGCTGTTTGATGTATTGTTCCACTTTCCATGAAGGGTTTCAATTGAAAAGCATGAGGGACCAGCCGCTACTGTCTTTACCAAAAGCAGCGCTGACCTGGAATCCTTCACAGATCCTTAAGGGAGCAGGGAGGGGGCCAGCGCACCCATCCCTGGAGTGCACTGGGGCCACAAAGAGCAGGCAGGCAACAGGTCAGCACACTAGTTTCCTCAAGCAAAGTGGCAGTTTCTGCAGCAGCCCAGTGGGCAAGCATGTCAGCATAACAAAGCAAAGTAGTCCAAATGGCGGTCCTCCTGGCATCAAAGCAGTCCTCAGGTGCAGTATGTAGAGCCAGCAGCGTCTGGTTACAAGTCCACACATTGTCTACAATATAGGGTCAGAGCCCCTGTACTTATACTCCTAAATGTCTTTGTTCAGGTGATGACTTCAAAAGAAACCTTAGAAGTGCACAACACCCCCTTTCAACCCTTTGGCTCCAGACATCAATAGGGGGTAAATCAGCCTATTGTGTAAGGGCAGGACACAGCCTATACAAATGCAAGTGCTCCCCACCTCCCTCCCTCCCAGCCCTGAAAGATTATCTGTATGCAAGATGTAACCGCGTCACACCCAACCCTTCCAGTGTGATAGCTGTCTGGAAAGTATGCACAAAGTGTAGCTGGCAACCTGTCACAGACGTGGATTGGAGGCAGGCTGCAAAGCAGAAAGAGTTATAAGCACAGAGAAATGACGACTTTCTAAAAGTGGCATTTCTAAAATAGTAATAACAAATCCAACTACACCAGTTAGCAGGATTTATCACCACTATTCCAAACATACCAACCATGGGAATGCTACTCCTTTCAGATGAGGAATTACCACTTGAACCCATATAAGGGAATTCCTAATGCTAATAACACAAATTAATGTTGGTGGAGGTCTAAGGGAAAGTTTTAGTACAAAATTGTAGACCAGCAGGTTGTAATTTCCCCTAAAGAACAATAATCACAGCACTGAAACAACCTGGGTCTGGGGCTGAGTAAAGAAAGTACACAAAATAGCCAAGGTAAACCCCATTATAAAAGTGACAACTCTATAAGAGAGCCTATCCTTAAACAGGACCCATCAATCACTTAAGGTGGTTAATTGTTATTATCATCTGGGTCTGTATGCTCCAACCTGCTGGACCAGTTCATGAAACAGTGATCCGGTCACTAGCATGGAAGAAACAACAAAGGAGGATAGTCACCTGATCCCTCACGGGTATTGTCTGGGATGAAATCCTACCCAAAGAGCAAAACGGGAGATCCTAAAATCAGCAGTAAAAATTATAATAGTGTGAATTTAAAAATGGCTAAGGATGCTCAAAGATTCTTTATTGGTAGAGGACCCTTGTCAAGATTAAGAAGCAAAATGGCAATATGGCATAAATAGTTTTGTCATTATGCTATTGTCCATAGCATGATTGGTCAACATGTTTCTGCCCACAAAGGATCAAATAGTATCAGGGCTTTCGTCAGGACCTAAATTACTGCTGTGGTTCAATGTGAAAATGTGTCAACAAAATATTCAAAAAGGGGTGTGTGAATAAACTAATCCTACCGCACCGGTCAGGTCAGGAACAATCAAAACCGGATACCTGTGGAAGAAAGTAAGAAGATACAATAGCCCATTGTGTACAAACAAACTTACTCAGTGGTCATTAATCCTAAATGACCTTAAATCACGCATATATTAATGCTGAATGGCATTCAATGTAATAAATTGAATTGCACTTACCCATATCAAGTGGGTGCTGCCCTCACCTCAACCTGGTCTCAACTCAGGGAAAGGGGCCCCGCTCTAAACATAAAAACAGTAGGAGAGAAAACAGGTAGCAACTGGTAATACCTGAAAAAACTCTCCTCTTGAAGGCATGGTATAAAACATGAGATGCACCCAAGTAGCGCAATGGATGGCAAAAAATGGTCAATCAAAACGTTAACAAAATAATAATAGCAACTAGAAGGACCCGGACTGCGGTGCCTTATGAAGACGGATAGGTGTTCACTCCCGTACTAACTCTCATGGTGCTACTAGGCAAGTGGAAGAGCCACATAGAAAAGTACCCCAGAGAGACAAGCCTCTTAACAGGTTTTCCAGATCCTTAAAGGTAAAAGGTCAGACCAAACTTAGGTAGAATAAGGAGGAAACCCAAAAGTGATCTCTCAGCGCTACCAAATGCTCAAGACCAACAAGAAATTAAAGCAAATCAACTAAAGTAACAAAAAGCAACCAAAGCACCCAGTACATACGAAACAAAGTTGACAGAGCTACAAGGTCTAAACTCACCTGTCCGTCGGTACCCCGGGGCGGTCTTTGAATCAAGACCGGAGGTATCTGCGGACGAACCGACACTGTCTACTTATCCCTCTCTATCCGTATTCGATGCAGGTGCGACGGGCTGGATTAGGTGTCCACAAACATGCCTGTTCTATGAGGCCCGCGCATGCGCAGAAAAGGGAACGCTAACCCGCAATCCCTCACCCGCAATGCGCGTGTGCAGTATCTGTTACCCACTCTGTACTGTGCCTTGCCAGCTCACACTCGTAGTGTGGAAGGAATGTTGCTATACGTAAGAACAGATAGCAAACGAGTTCTCTGTTCACTGAAGCCCGCGCATGCGCAGAGAAGGGAACGCTAACCCGCAATCCCTCACCCGCAATGCGCGTGTGCAGTATCTGTTACCCACTCTGTACTGTGCCTTGCCAGCTCACAATCGTAGTGTGGAAGGAATGTTGCTATACGTAAGAAAAGATAGCAAACGAGTCAGTGAATCACTTCAGAGTGTATTAAAAAAGTGCTTGAAACGCCGTATCCTTCTGTATGTAAATACCCAAAGTCATTGACTTGGGGCAGTGTTTTATATGCTCAAAACCAACCAAGAGTGCTATGGGTCAAATACAAATACCAATAGGGGTTACAAATAGTTTCCATATGGTAAGTATGACAAAATAACAAACTCCCAATAGTATCATCTGTCTGGCATGCAGGTAAATCCATATCCTTAATACTCTGTGAGAGGAAAGACTATAGCAACAACCAAGGAATCTCATCATTCAGACCTTCAGTATCTGAGTGCAGTCTGTGCACCCACCTCTGCTCTCTGCGTAATAGGAACTTTTGGATGTCAGTTATGTGAGCTGGAATACGTGGTTGTTCAAGGATGACCCACTGTAGCTCGTTCTCCTTGTGGCCCACTGATACAAAGTGGTTAGTGAGCTTGGTCGCACTTTTCTTGCACCGAATGGTGCTCTTGTGCTCCGATATTCTCACTTTGACCTTACGTGATGTCATGCCCACATAGTTCTTGTTACAGGGGCATTTTATTAGGTAGATCACCCTTTCGCTGTTGCAGTTCGTGTGTGCTTTAAGGGACCAAGGTCTACTTGTCCCAATATCTACCTCGGTAGTATGCCGAGTTTGAGAACATACTGAACAGGTCCCACATGGGAAATGACCCACAACTGGTGGTAATCCCCAAAGTGTAGTTGATTCTGGGTTCCTCATTAATTTAGGGCGGGTATGTACCAATTGGTCTTTCAAATTCGAACTCCTTTTAAAGGCAAAGAGGGGAGGAGGTAGAGAGCTACCCTCTATTTTGAGCACCCTCCAGTTCTTTAAGATGCTCTTCTTGAGTGCATTGGAGTAGTTACAAAACGTATTGACACAAGTAATCCTTTTGTTGTCTTCAATGGGGCCCTGTGTTCTCTTCTCAAGCAGAGCCTCTCTATGGTTGTTCCTAGCTCTTTTCATAGATGTCTTGATGATCTTCTTAGGGTACTGCCTCTTCTGTAGTTGTGTGGACAGAAAGGAAGCATGTTCATTGTATTTAGACACTTCAGAACAATTCCGCCGAATGCGGAGAAATTGTCCAAATGGAAGGTTCTCCCTAAGAGCTCTGGGATGGTGACTCTGGAAATGTAGGAGGGAGTTCCGTGCCATCGTTTTCCTATAGAGTTCAGTACTGAGAGTGTCATTATTTGGGCTGATCCGTAGATCCAAAAAGGATATGCTTTCTCTTGAAAAATCACAGGTGAATTTCAGGAACCTGTTCTTGTTATTCAACCAGGTATGAAAATCTCTGATTGTCTCGATCGAGCCCCTCCAGATGACAAAAATATCATCAATATAACGTTTCCAGGTCAAAATATGACCTAGAAACGGGTTTGTATCAGAGAGGATCTCGGTCTGTTCGATCTGGTGGACGTACAGATTCGCTAAGGATGGTGCGAAAATGCTCCCCATGGAAGTCCCAGAGACTTGTAAAAAGAGATCCTCCTCGAACTTGAAGAAGTTCTCTTTCATGGCTATGGTTGCACATGTCATGATGAAGTCCACTGGAGTTGGGCTCTGCATGGAGACACCCTCAAGGAGCATTCTTACAGTAGTTAATGTCTCATCCTGTGGAATACATGTATACAATGACTCCACGTCAAAACTCACCAAAAAATCTTGGGTGACATCAAATGGCATCCCATCCAGGATGCGTAGCAAGTCTTTCGTGTCTTCAACAAAAGAGGGCATGGTTCTCACAAGCGGTTTCAAGAAAAAATCTACGAAGGTAGATAGGGGTTCAAGAACAGACCCTGTCCCCGAAATTATGGGTCTACCAGGTGGAGGAAAAACCCCTTTATGTATTTTGGGTAATACATAAAAGTAAGGGATGATAGGGTATGCTGTATAGAGGAACTGAGCCTCATGAGCAGTGATCCAGCCTTGTTCTAGGGCCTCATCTGTCAAGATAAGTAGACAGTGTCGGTTCGTCCGCAGATACCTCCGGTCTTGATTCAAAGACCGCCCCGGGGTACCGACGGACAGGTGAGTTTAGACCTTGTAGCTCTGTCAACTTTGTTTCGTATGTACTGGGTGCTTTGGTTGCTTTTTGTTACTTTAGTTGATTTGCTTTAATTTCTTGTTGGTCTTGAGCATTTGGTAGCGCTGAGAGATCACTTTTGGGTTTCCTCCTTATTCTACCTAAGTTTGGTCTGACCTTTTACCTTTAAGGATCTGGAAAACCTGTTAAGAGGCTTGTCTCTCTGGGGTACTTTTCTATGTGGCTCTTCCACTTGCCTAGTAGCACCATGAGAGTTAGTACGGGAGTGAACACCTATCCGTCTTCATAAGGCACCGCAGTCCGGGTCCTTCTAGTTGCTATTATTATTTTGTTAACGTTTTGATTGACCATTTTTTGCCATCCATTGCGCTACTTGGGTGCATCTCATGTTTTATACCATGCCTTCAAGAGGAGAGTTTTTTCAGGTATTACCAGTTGCTACCTGTTTTCTCTCCTACTGTTTTTATGTTTAGAGCGGGGCCCCTTTCCCTGAGTTGAGACCAGGTTGAGGTGAGGGCAGCACCCACTTGATATGGGTAAGTGCAATTCAATTTATTACATTGAATGCCATTCAGCATTAATATATGCGTGATTTAAGGTCATTTAGGATTAATGACCACTGAGTAAGTTTGTTTGTACACAATGGGCTATTGTATCTTCTTACTTTCTTCCACAGGTATCCGGTTTTGATTGTTCCTGACCTGACCGGTGCGGTAGGATTAGTTTATTCACACACCCCTTTTTGAATATTTTGTTGACACATTTTCACATTGAACCACAGCAGTAATTTAGGTCCTGACGAAAGCCCTGATACTATTTGATCCTTTGTGGGCAGAAACATGTTGACCAATCATGCTATGGACAATAGCATAATGACAAAACTATTTATGCCATATTGCCATTTTGCTTCTTAATCTTGACAAGGGTCCTCTACCAATAAAGAATCTTTGAGCATCCTTAGCCATTTTTAAATTCACACTATTATAATTTTTACTGCTGATTTTAGGATCTCCCGTTTTGCTCTTTGGGTAGGATTTCATCCCAGACAATACCCGTGAGGGATCAGGTGACTATCCTCCTTTGTTGTTTCTTCCATGCTAGTGACCGGATCACTGTTTCATGAACTGGTCCAGCAGGTTGGAGCATACAGACCCAGATGATAATAACAATTAACCACCTTAAGTGATTGATGGGTCCTGTTTAAGGATAGGCTCTCTTATAGAGTTGTCACTTTTATAATGGGGTTTACCTTGGCTATTTTGTGTACTTTCTTTACTCAGCCCCAGACCCAGGTTGTTTCAGTGCTGTGAATTCCTAATGCTAGCCTATGAGAGGAGTAGGCCTCACAGTAGTGAGAAACCAAAAAAGCTGTTTGTCACTACCACGACATGCCACACAATAAACCCACCTGACCTACCTTTTACTCATGCAGCACCCTACCCATAGGGCTACCTATGGCCTACCTTAGGGGTAACCTACATGTAGTAAAAGGGGAGTTTTTTAAAGGTTTGTCACATAGCTTTAAATGCCAAGTCACTGTGGCAGTAAACTGAGCACGCAGACCCAGAAGTGGCAGACCAGAGACAGGTTTGAAAGGCTACATCTGTGGGTGACACAAGCAGTACTGCAGGCCCACTATTGTCATTTAATTTACAGGCCGTGGGTATATGGGATGCCACTTTAAAAGGGACTTACAAGACAAATTAAATATGCCAAACAGGTGTAAACCAATCATGCCATGCTTTAGATGAGAGCACATGCACTTTAGCACTGTTTAGCAGTGGTAAAGTGCCCAGAGTCATAAAGCCAGCAATAAGCGGGTCAGAAAAATGGGCACATTCAATAGGTGAGTAAGTAGTACTTTATGACATGGTTAATAGAATGGTTCCAGAGGATTGTAGGAATCACTGAGGGTCCCAAGTGCCCATTGACAAGAATTACATGACCATTGCAACACTCTGTGTGCGCCCTGATGTCTTCATTTAGAATAACCTGCACCTCTTGATGAACATGACGTAACATAACGTAACATACCATAATGTTCATGGAACAATGTGACAGTGGTGCCCACTCTAATTAGCATGTTATAATTGGAATTAATATTGCTGTTGCTGAAGAAAGACGCCATGTGTGCACTGGTTGTGTCTCGTACCTTCATCTTCTGTCACTGGTGATAATACACTCAGTAATTGTGCATGTTTCCTGCAGGTCCATCTAAATGTGAGCTCGAGCGGTTCACGGCGACTGAGTCTGGGGATGTCTTTGTGCCATCCTGTGATGACCGTGGGGAGTATCGGCGGGTGCAGTGCCAGCGTGGAGGGCAGTGCTGGTGTGTGGATGCCAGAGGGAGGGAAATCTATGGAACCAGGAGAGCCGGCGAGCCCCCGAGCTGCGGTATGTGTCATAAGCCAGGCTTTTCACAGACATTTTATTGATATGTGTACTTTTCTTTAAGCCTTGAATGTCACTCAAGTTCCAAACCCGCAAACACAACCACCTGTACGACCACTCCCTCTCACTTGTGCCCAAAAGAAACTCTAAAGGTTAGTTGCTCATAACATGGAGACTGGTGACTATTCCATCATAAATGCTGATAGCCAGATTGCATTAGAGGTGCTGTTTTTTGGGCCGTTTTTGAAAAAGGAAAAAGTCTCATGACCAGCTTTCAGGCAACAAAACAAGCCGTTTTAAGCAAACGTGTTTTTGTCCACGGGGCCAATCTATAACCACTACCTGTGGATGACCCTTCATGGATGAGTCGCAGGCTCCACCAGGATCCTCAGCTCAGCACCTGCGCCTTGAACCAATAGGTCACTAGAACCCTAAGCACCCCAGGAGCCGTATTATGGAAAGTGCCCCGGAGATGCAACGGGCATGTGCGCCTGTTGTGTGCACTCCGGGGGTACTTTGGTATTACAGGAAGGGCCGCAGATGCGGCTGCTTTAAAGCTCCTCAGTTTTTCACTTGAATGCGCTGCCCCCAGGGCAGCACGACTTTGTGACTTCCCGTGGGGCAGGACGTTCAATGTATTTTGGCGCACTTTCCCTGTTTGCACTCGGCGTACCTGTTTTAAGGTGCACCATGGTGCTAAAGGAGTAACTGCACCCTAAGGGCCACCACAGGCCTCTATGGATGCTTCCTGCGCACTCCTGGGGCCGAATTATACAACGCAGCACATTTTATCCTTGTTAGCACCGCGCGCACCTTTCAAAAGATGTGCTCTGCACTAACAAGGAGAGTGCGCTGTATTAGATTGAATGCGCTGCCCCTAGGGCAGCCGCAAACTCATGCTGCCCCGAGGCCAGCTTATTCATATGAAATACGGAGCGTCTTTGAAGCAGCTCCTTTTAGGTGGTGTACTGTCAGCGCTGCTCCTAACAGCTGCTTTACTCTGCCCCTGCTCCCGGGCCATATTATAGACACGGTGTAAAGAGATTTCCTCTTTTGCATGGGGACATGCCCCCTTGCGAATGAAGGAGTGCCCTCTGATGATAGTGCTGGTGCTATATGTGTGCAAATGCTAGGTAATACCAAAGTATTCCGGGGGAATGCAAAGCGGGCGCAAACTCCCATTGTGCCTCCGGAGCACTTTGTATAATACGCCCCCTGGGCCTCTCGGGAGAGCGCATCCCGTAGAGCCTGAGGGCCACCAGCTTGTCTTATGTCCCCAAACCTGGTCCAGGTGCATGATGCAGCTCTTCTCATTGACCTGTCCCAAAGAGGTGGTCACTCAGCCTCCCTCCACACCTCCTATAGCCCGCAGAGGCAAAGATGAATGAATCGGGCCCCGTGCGCCCTTGCTGTCCGTTACACCACATGAATACATTGTAAAAAAAAGTATATAGGTGCTGCGATTTAATAATTCCTGGTGAATGTTTGTCTTTTACACTCATTACTCAACCAATGGATCTCTCCTCAGGCTAACTCCCCCACTCCTGTACCACAGGGATGTATTTCTAACATTATAAAACTCTGGGATGCCGCTGGTGTTCGAGGAGGGGCAAGGTGTGTGTGCCTAATGCAGCGCTGTAGAAACAAAGGACGGACAATATAAATACACCTGCAGCTGGTCTCCAATGGGCTCGCAATACCCCCCCCCCCCCCAACACCCCCCACCCAGAAAGTTCTGAAGACAGATATCTAAAGGAGAGCCATAAAGACTGATAGGAGCAGATTGATGAGGAAAACGGTAGAGAGGTAAATGTGTTGGGGGAAAAGAGAAAGAAGAAGAAGAAAGGAGAGCAGGACATAGAAATGGTAAAAGAGAGTAAGGCTCGGGGAGGCCGAGTCTGAAAGAAAGAGAGTGTGTGGGGCCGGCAAGGAGAAAATTAGAACACTGTCAGAAAGAGAGTGAGAGAGAAAAATAAAGAATACAACTATTGTTGTTGTGTGGGTTTGACGGGAAGGAAGAAGGGGGTACTTTAGAGAACGAGTAGTGATCATATGGCATGGGAACTGTTCACTTTTTTCGTGGACAGGTACATTCATGACACGATTAATACAATTGTACCCCCAATCACTGATCCCCAAGACTGTTGCATTTGGCATGCAATTATGCCGCGCAGGAAGAGATGGGGTTCTTTAAATATGTCAGTCAACATGCCGATTGTGTCGTCTTGGCTCACAGAGCCAATCCGGGCCCCTCGCTCGACTCCTCCTCCTATGCAATCTCCGCTCACTCACACTTAGGATGTACATCACTTTCTGCCTTCATAAGTTTATTGAAAATTCTTGAAAGATCCTCCCTTTCGTGGGTTTTGTAGGTATAAGCAGTGCTTAATTTGTAAAACACTAAGTGCCGGGGCCCAAAGTATTGCTCAGAAGCCCACAGCAGGCGTTACAAATATCAGAGGTGATAATAATTTATAACACTAAAAGTAAGAAGACATAACAAACAATTAAAAACAGTAATAAATATAACTATATAAAAAAGCTATTAACCACTTAAACAATATTCCTAACTGCAATATTCTGTCTCACAATATTCTTGACATCACAACATTTTTCACACAATATTTGTGTCCAACGATATTTTTGGGATGATATTAAGGTTGTGAACATTACACACAGTGCAGAATTGGCTCCTGCAAAATGTGCAAAGAGATTTATTGTTAAAATAAAACGTGCTTTTAAACCATATCTATTTTTAGTAATATGCAGTATGACTGTGTTATGCCCTGCATAGTATTTTCATATCTTGCAGTTTCCCAGTTCTCCTGCTGTTCAGCCACAGCGTGTGTTTGGAGTAGAATGTTGAGAATGCTGTGATGCATAGAACGTTGGGAGTCTGACAGGGTGACAGATGACAGTTACAGATGGGCTGAGCAGCAGACTGGCTGCTCCTGGTGGGGTTAGATACTACCAAGGGGGTTTGATACTACAAAGGTGTATGCTGTGGCATAGGACCAAGGACTTACTACTGGGCTAACCTACTTTACCTTATCCTGTTACCTGTACTACCTGTTGGATGTACCAGTAAACCAACTTGCTGTACAACTGGAATAAAGGTACTAAAGAACTTACATGGCTATCAGCGTCTACTTCATGTAAGAGTACAACATATTTTTGGCGACGAGGATGGGATTAAGAGTACAACAGACTGTCCATAGTCGAAACCTTTTTTATACATTTCCATCAGAAGGTCACACTCCAGAATTAATTTGAGACCTTTACATTACTCTAAAAAAGAATGCATCTTTGTCACCATGATGCCTCAAATGACTCCATCATTTAAAACCCTATGCTGGCTCCCAAGCAGCCTTTAAATTTGCTGATTAACCAATTATTCACATTTACATTTCTTTCAGGTAGCAGACACCTTGGCTAGAAGGCTTGTTTTTGTAAAATTTAAAAAAAGATTGAAAACGTCGTTCCCAATAGATCCAGCCCACTTCAACCACTGATTTCATGTAATATATTTACAATAAAAGCATTAAAGAAGCGTGTCATGGAACAAAAAATTGACATTAAATCAGTAAAGAACACTGTTCGAAATCTTAGCTGTTTGGATAGCTTTCAGCAGGCAAAGCCTTCAGAACTGTCTCATACCTCATCTTTGCAATAATAATAATTATGAATATATGTATGGCCTGTAAAAACTTTCAATTAATAGATGCTATTATCCTCCATCTCAATTGTAGTTTCTTCTTCAACCTTTGAGGCATCCAGCTCTGAAAACAATGGCAGGGAACCCATGGGAAGCCTCTAAAGGTGTGGCAAGCTTCATCACCAGGTCTCCTTCTGGTCCTCATTTTTCAGGGACCTCTTATGATATTGTTTCACTCGGGCTTTAGTGACACTAGAAAGGGTGTAGGGTCATTATACCCTGTCCACATCCCACATCTGTATTTGCCTATATCATGGACACCTGCTATTAAAGGGATACCTGGGTGTTTATAAGCTATTTTTTTTATCTACCAGTAGACCCCGGCTGAAACAATATCCTAAGGGCCCCCTGAAAAACGTTTGAGCCCATCCTGGCTTTTAGGGACCAGGATGAGACCTGGTGATGAAGCATGCCACTAATAGAGTGGGTGAGGGTTTTTAACAAAACCTATGGTGGTTTCCCATGGGATACCTTCAGTTGTTTTCACTTTTGATTCCAATTGGAAGACTTGTTGATCACAAGGTGTAGGATGCCTTTTTGTGATGAATATTTGATTAGGGAGACTGTACCCCATATCCTGATATTAGTATTTCCCCTCACTGGTCATAAAACAGCTTTTTTTAACGAGATTCAGGTTCTTTGTCATGAAGATCTGAGTATGCTCTTTAGCATTTCAGCCTGTGACCTAGAACTTTCTTCTAAGCATTCATTCACTCAAACATAAAGAGTAATGAATTGTATAATAGCAGCATGTGCTAGTAACAGGGCATGTAAACCATAGAGAAACATACGTGTTAGTTATTAATAATACATTTATGTTCTTTTTTCCTCCACACGTCTCTGGTTGTGTAATAACTTCATTTGTATTATTCATGGCTGTGTTAGTTCACGAAGAGGATTTAGCATGGTTATGCTGAAAATCATTGAAGAATTGCACTTTTGCAGAGTGACTCCTTGGTTCTTTACCCATCAATAACTCTTGTTTTGCTTGACGTCATCCTGCAACCTCGCAATACCTTGGATGTGTCTGTTAAAATCCACCTGCAAGGGGCAGTCTAGACAAAAGGGCTTTACAAGCTTTGGCCACTGGTCTGTCTTTTTGGACCCAATAATAGAGTCTGTACCGTTTCAGTCCATTGCTTTGTCTGGAGTGCACAGCATTTGGGAGAGTACAAAATGTATGTTAGTTACAGGGCGTTGTCCAGATACCACAAGATCGCATGTTTTCTGAGGCCGTCAGACTAAGTCTTCCATCTTTTTGAACTGAAGTGTATAAGTATCTTCAGCTGGATAATAATACCAAATTTCTTGCAAATGGTTTGAGAGAAATATAGTTTGTGATGTGTGATATATAAACAGTTATTATTAAAGTACAGGCTCTCTTGTTCCACTGCATAGCATAATGTTTTGGAGATTTTGTAGTCATTTGAATTTTGTTTTTTCTTGTTTTAGGTGATGGACAAGGCTGCATTTTTAAAAGACGTCAAGCACTATCTAGGCTCTTTTATGGTCCCGTTGGATACTTCAGGCAACATAGTCTGTTCGAGGAGCAAAACAAGATCTCACAGTCACAAGAAACCAGCCCAAAACACTGCTCTTCCTATCTCCAGGAACTGTTTGCAACATCTGGGCTCCTGTCTTATGTTGGTCAAAGACAGGAAGTCAACCAGTCTAAGATTGTCCCTGTGCTCTCTGAAGCAATCCAGGGGTTGTTTCCATCTAGAAAATTGGGTAAAACTGCTCTTCAGTTGACCTCCAGTCCACAAAGATTTCAGCAAAATCTGTTTGGAGGGAAGTTCTTGAAGAATCTCAGTCGGTTCAACTTTACAGGCTCCCTTGGCCAAAGGGGAAAATTAAACTTTAGTCAATTTTTCGAGCAGGTTGGTCTACAAGGAAGGTATAGTGGTGGCAATTTTGTAGAGCTTGCTAAACTCTTTTCTCCAGAAGACAATTCTTATTTAACAAAAGAGTCGCTTGGGTTCTCAAAAGAGACATTTAATTTGGATCAGACTATCTCTGACAATTTCGGTCGCAGAGTGAACTTACAGGAAAACCAGAAAATGCTCACGGCTCTCTCCTCACTTCTGGAACAGAAGGAGTTCTTAACACTAATGGAGCATGTCACTTCTGTCCCTGAAAGCATCGATGTGGATTTAACGGATGTGATCAAAGCGGTTCTAGAGTCACAAGAATGTGATGCTTCATCAGAAATCTTTGTGCCAACCTGTACCAATGATGGAAGATATGAGGAAGTCCAGTGCCTCGCAGGAGAATGCTGGTGTGTCGATGTATCAGGCAATGAAATCCCTGGGTCAAAGATCCTTGGCAAACATCCAAAATGCCCAACTGAATGTGAGAAGACAAGAGACAGGCTGAATACCCTAAAGAAAAGCCAACCAGCAAATTCGGAATTGTTTGTCCCCTCTTGCACATCAGATGGTGCATTCCTTCCAGTGCAATGCGTCGGGAAAAGATGCTTCTGTGTTGATCTGGAGGGTAGATCGCTTCCAGGAACGGAAAGTGCTGCTGGGGAGCCATATCTATGTGAGTTATTGGGGAGACACAAGCTGGTGTAGTACCTCCACTAACAACTCAACCTAATTCAGATTGGTAGATTATTATAGATATTAAAAGACATTCTTATATATCAATCTTAGTTACAGTTAAAAAGTTAGAGCAGGGTTAAGATTGATTTGCTTATGGCTGAGTCTTTTCTGAGATGGCATGGAGGGCAAAAGAATGAGGGGTTGGAATGCTACCCCAAGTTATTGGCAGTGGTTAGGCTTATTAAAAACATCCTCCCATCCCCTTTCAGCCAGTCAGTGTGTGCTTGAGCACGCTTGTCTTAAGGGTGCGTTTTCAAAGATGTTGTCCCATGTCTCAAAAGAAGTAGCTGATCTTGTGCCCCACTTTGATGACGAAACAGTAGCCCGGTGATTTAACATTCGAGCACTAGTGGTTCTTGATGTGCATGCTGGGGTGTTTTTTAATGAATGCAATGTAAATCTGAGTGTTGCAATCCAGTTTTAGTATTTTTGATTGAATCCAGGGGACTGGATGAAGACTCACCATTCAATGTGGTTGACAGTGTTGAATGTCTTGCCCACTACTAATAAAATAAGTGGGATTGTGTTACGAAGCCAAGGTGACTAATGTTGAGTAAGTTATAACAGTTTGCATGCCATGAAGCGAGACGTAGGACTGCGCCTAAGTGGTCAAATTTGCTAATTATCTCCTATTGTATCCTGGAACATGCTGTGATGTATGTAATATTGTGATTCAATCATCTGTGGTCAGAGTGCCTACAGAAGAAGAAGTTGAAGGGCAGTGCCTTCATTACTGTGAACATAAAGAGGCAGAGCACACGAACAGCCCCAAATGACTTCCTGTCTGCCCAGCAAATCACTTACAGATGGTTGACTGGTGGACTGGAAGCCACTGTTAGGACATCAAGTAGCTACAGGAAGAAACGTGACAGATAATTATTAGTTACACCATGACTATCATAAAGGACAGCCCTAAAATCTGCTTAGTTGAAATATTGTGATGGCCACTCGGGCTAGTGGAACAGAGCACTGTGGTCATTTTAGCTTACCGTGATGATGGTGACTATGTAGCCAAACCAACTGCAATAAGTGCTCTGAGACTGGTGACCAGGTGGCAGGATACACATCTACATTGCCAACTGTGCTGATTTGTAGTCACGTGAAGGTAGATTATGTTCAAGGAAATCAATTCTTAGAGTGAATCAAAATGTGCATATTCTGTTAGGTTGCCTTGTGACACGTATGAAAGGACGGGGTCGGTGATAGCTAAAGCAACTAGAATAAACCAGGCAAGTCGCTGTACAAAATGTCTTTACCGGGTCCTAGGAGGCAGAGTCAGCACTGGTCTCAGACCGACGCCTAGAGCGTGAGGCGACCCCCATAGAGTACCCGCTGTAACCCGCAACAAGGGAGACCAGGTTCAAGTTGAACGTATGAACAAGGGAGTAATTACCATCTCCCTGTACTTCCACGAGAGCACCTTCGAATATTAGGTTACTCAACATTGCACTAGGTCCTGAAGAAAGCCCACCTGACCCTTCGGGGCTTATGAGGGCTGAAACATGTCGACCTTTTTTTGACACCAATTTTAAAAGTGCACTAGACCATAACAAGTCTTATATGTGCACACTTACAAGATATATTTTTAGAAAACCATCCCGAAACCAGTACTAATAAAGATATCTACTGGTTTTACGAGATTTTTATTAAACACTTTTTCACCACAAGTCACCTCACTTTTTTATTCACGATCACTACTGAGACTACCAGTGGTACAACCTCCGGGTGGAGGAAGCATTGGATTAACCCAATGATTATGCGATCACGTTGATAACAATTAAGCGGAGAACCAAGATATACCGCTTCACTCGATCCTTTGCCAAACGTGAATGAGGGTTTCTTAAACAGTACGATGTACTGACTTTGCAATACCCTGGTTCTTTCAGGACCAGTGATCCACTTTCCTATTGATTTTTGCTGCTTTGTGAAATCATGGACACCTAAATGGCAAGGACTGGAAGGGAGAACATATTCAGGAAGACATTGTGTATGCATGACGTGTTCATATGTGTGTGATATGTATAAATATTAGTGTGCTCTTTTATTTTAGGTCCCAGTTCCTGCCAGCTGACCGCAGGCCCGTACTTCCTGCAGATGGCGCAGCTGCTGTTATCCAGCCCTGCCACCCTGCCTCAGTTCTCCAGTGTGTATATCCCACAGTGCAAGGCTGATGGAGGGTGGAGAGCAGTGCAGTGCAATGGCCCCACTGAGCAGGTCTTTGAATGGTATCAAGCATGGGTCACACAGAACAATGCAGGCAAAGATGTGCCTCTCATGGACATTCTCAATGAAATTATGGAGTATAAAAAGACGTCGGCAAAGGATTTTGCCGTGTTTGTTGGCCAGCTCTACGGTGCGGGCCATCAGAATGTTTTCCCACTATTTTCCAAGTATGCCACGTTTGACAGCATTCCTTCAGGTGTGTTGGAAGGCAACTTCACATCTGAAACTGATAACATTTTATTGAACCCATATATATTCTGGAGGCTTTTGAGCGGCAGTGTGTCCCGTTACCCAGGATCCTACAATGATTTTAATCTACCCTACGGTCACTTTGAGCTTCGTAATTGCTGGTGTGTTGATGAAGATGGAATAGAAATTCGAGGAACAAGAACTGAGATCAACAAAATTCCAAAATGTAAGTAGAATTGGGTGGACCTTTTTAATTTTGTTTATCTATATCCACTTATTGTTATCTGCCAAAACATCCATCCTTTCTTTGCATGTATGTATGCATGTATGTATTTATTTATGTATGTATGTATGTATGCATGCATGCATGCATGCATGTTCATACATAGTAAAAATTCTAGTCATGGTGGCTTTGTGGCTAATTAGCCAGTTTTGAAGATGGTCCAGGCCATCAAAGAGAGCCAATATAGTTCTGTAAGGAAGGGGGTGATGTTATCATATTTCTTATGGACCTTGATGAGGAGTGCAGCAGCATGTAGGATGCCCCTAAGGGTGCCAGTGTGGAGTCAGGGAGTCCACGGAGCAGAGTGTTGCCCCCACCCGAATGAGAGAGTCTTCAACAGCAGTTGTGACATTGCTTTCTGGAAGAAACAGTTTCACTTTCTTTAGAAGAGAACTGTTACCAGGCTGTCTTTCTTTTATGTATGAGAGCTGTCAAAGAATCATGAGCAAAAAAAGAGTATATCCTGTACAAGGATACCAAGAAGAATACGTACAAAGTTGTGTAAAACTACATTCCCGTATTTTGCCTTCAGTAGTCCGCAGGAGGCATCTTATGTGACAACGAATTAAAACAGACATCTGTTCTAATGAAACAAGAGCTTTAGGAGTTTTCTAACAGAGGTTCATTGCTGATGCATCCAGTTAACATCACTACCTTAGAACCTTTTTAACGCTAGATTTTGCCCCCTACTCTGAAACACACAGCGCTACTGCTGAGGCATAGGCACACTTCATACATGTTTCAGTGTACAACTAATGCACCACAGGTGCAAACGTGACATACTTGAACAACCTAAGCAAACATAAGAGAGACCATAACCCTTCATTGTTGAAGTCTATACTAGCCTCAGGAAACAAGTCACCGAGATCAACAACCTCTGCTTTGCATTCAACCCGAACAAATAGTGTAATACATTCCAAATCAAACTCCCTACAAACATTCATTCCCGAAATCCACAGTCTGAATGCTATCATGTCCCACAGTGACCCCAGGAAATCACAAACAACACTTGTGGTATTAGTACCATCATGGTCTAAGCAAATAATAGGAACCAGGTGCCCTTCAACAAGATAGCCTCAAAAAGGTAATATTGAGCGTCATTCAATATACTTTATCACCTCTTCCACACCTCCACTTAATACAATTTTTTTATAGGTTACTCACCATACTCCTTACCTTTCACTACTATTCACCAACATTACCTACAGCTACTACATTGCCTAGTGCCACTCTGCTACCTCAAGACCCTCTGAAACCTGCATAGGATTTCCACCCTCCAGTTTACAACTGATTTGCCCTGTCATCTTATGTCACCTTCTGTACAACACCAATCGAGCATCTGTGTCTCTGAAGACACTGCCTTCTTCATACTCTAGAAAGACAAAGAATTCTCGCCACCGAATTGAAATGATATGGCTGATCTATACATGCTCCAAGTCCTGTTCTTTACCTCATGCTGGCCCGATGAACACAAATCTGTCTTGACTCATGACACCCAGGACATTTTGACAGAATCCAAATGCCATATAGTTGGCCTCATTGTGTCATGGTTTGGAGACAAAGCAAGAACCACTTCCTCCTTTCGGGCCAATCAAATCTTCTTGCAGAATAAGGAATATATGCGAGGGAGAGAGGCAGTAGTACCAACCTACATGACAAAGCTGCTCTTTCAGGTCTGTTCATGCACTAGACTCATGTATTCACTGCAGGGATCTGTGTTTGACCTCATTGACACAAGTTTGAATCCTGGAAGATCCAATCAGTCTTTCATCCTGCCTTGTTCGATAAAATAAGTACGGTTAAGTTGGGTATCATCTGCTATTCAGTGCCAAAATCCATGAAAGTGAATGTATACTTTATAAATGCACTTTACATTATGTCCTGCTTTGTAGTCCCCCAACGCTGTATTCCTGTATTTGAAGTGAATCGCCATCCACTGCACATGATTCCAAACAGTCCTTCCAACACATCAGTCTTCTACTGCCACAGGGACACAAGCCCATTTTCTTGGATGAATTCTCTGAAATCATTCTACACCTGAAGATGCCCTTGCTGCAAAAGACACAGGAAAGGTCATCACAAAGCCATCATGATAGACAATAAAGGCTTACTTTGAATAACGAATAAATGAGGCACCGATCAGATGAAGCAAATTTTCTTATATCAATGAGGAACTGTACAATATGGATGCCCTAAAAAGTGATCACTGCAAATCCCAACATCGTTAGAAATAACTTGAGTTTTTTTAGTCCTAAACGCCATATTCAGCAATTCCATCATCAACACCGTGGAAGAGCACGACTACACCCTCATTTCACCTCCTCCACCACAGTCCTCCTTTATACAGATGGAATCTGCTGAGATTCTGAACCTCTGCTCATCAATTCATTAGGTGTCCAATTCTTCTCTCTATGTGTGCTCACCTACATGCCTTAAATAATTCTCCTCCACTCGATCAAGAACTTCCTTTTCTCCGTTACAATTCTGGGTCTTCTGAAACAGGTGATCTTCACTATTCTTCTGAATCCAGGACAACTGCTGGCATATATTAAGACACCCTTTCCTCTGCAAAGTCATGGTAAAGGAGGTGATGAGAACTACAAAGAGTGTGCAAAAATGAACAACCTTCTCCACGCCCATCAGTCTGAATTCCACCCTTTGAAGGGTTCCAAATCCAGCTTGGCCAATAAGAGGAATGAGCATCTTCCTCCTTTGCCAATAACAACAAAATTGCACCTATGAACCTTAGTCCCCCAATCCTGCTGGTAATGCTCCAACAATGGACAGCCATTTCTGTACTTTCACTGCAATGGCTCCACTGATTTCTTATCAAATGAAGCTAAGGCGTTAGGATCGGGTAATCAGAGTCATGCACACACTCTGCCTTGTGACGTTCGTCATCATCCGTGTCCTGATTTCTTTTCAATATTTATATCCAGCCTCTGGGTCAGCTGCTTGCAGTACTACGTGAACTTCCAAATGTACACTTAAGACACCCAAATGTACTCCTGCTTGGAAAATGGTCCGAAGATTCCAAAGAACATAACTTCAAGCCTCGACCATATGGTCCACCAGGTGAAGAAGGGCTTCCTGCAGATCAGAGTATTTAGAGGCACTGAGCCCGATACACTACTGTTTGACTGGCTCTCTTTGGCTATTATGGGTGTGAGACATCCTCTTCCATTAAGGATGGCCTTCCCCGTTGACCTCCACTGAATATAGTGATGAAGGATGACCCCCTCCCCCCTCCCCATGAAGTATAGTACAGAGTCATCCCTTTATATCTGTGTGTCTTCTGGACAGGCACCCTACTTTTCGTGATATATGGCTCTCAGTGCCTGCTGAGTCGAAGCAGTAGCAAAGGGTGTGTACATGCAATTATCTCTTCATTAAAAAAATCCTCCAACTCCCCTACACAGACTACAGACTTATGCTGCTGAGACTCCTCATCCTAGAACAACTCAAACACTGCATTTTTTCTATGGTCTCCACACAAAATCATTGCTAGGCTCTGAATTATTTGGGCCCTGGTACCCAGACTGCGTTTTAACCGTCATAACTAAGACCACACCAAATGCACTGTTAAAACACTCCATTAGTACCCTGTAGATTCAAGGGTTAAATGTAAGGTCTTTTGCACTGTTCATAAACTATAGTGGTCAAAAGGCCCCTCTACATGGATGAACTTGTCATATGGATATGAGCCAACTTATTTAGGTACAGTCTCTGAACCTACTATAATCATCACCTACATCCTCAATTACAAAGAAGCTGCCACACAGCTCTACTGAACCTCAAAATGAACACAGGATGGACTTCAAACTGTGCTTCAAGTAGCACGGGAATAGAGAATCCAACTGTCTTCACAAAAGTATGATGACCAAGCCTAAAACCTGCCTACCTCTTAACAGGAGAGCACACCAAGCTGGGATGAAGCAGAGTCACATCAGAGCCAATACAGAGGAATCAGCATCTGAACTACATCCTAACATGATTGACTGTGTGCTTTCATGCTATGCAACACTAGGAGCTGCTCACCTTCCAGATTACCATTAATCACACTGGCACCCAAAATTGCCACAGAAGAGACCTGTAAGCCATTCAAACTGCAGACAGACCTATACAAATGAATTTGCCTTACTCTGCACAACTACAGCCAGCAGACAACTAGGGATGCTTGTAGTCAACACTTTAAGTAGGACGCATACTTCTCTGCCCAAAAATGTTTAGCATGGATGTAGTTCAAATGCCTTGGCATCATATTATGTTCATGCCTCATAAGACAGCATAGTTAGTCACGCATGCCTCGGAGCAGCAAATATCCAGTTTAAAATGATACACAAAGAGCCAATAAGCAGGCAGAAACTTCATCACACATTGAGGTGCCAGCCACAGGGTGCAGGGATTAACACAATCTCCTATTTCTCTGTTGGAGCTTCTGTTACAGCCATTTTACAGCCATAACACAAGTTCCCATAGAGAAATGGCAGAATGTGACTGCACAATGTGAGGTCGCATCATACTTAGGCAGTTGGGATCACCGACCAGAGGTCTGTCGGTCCTGTTTCTGTGATGCTGTCGGTCAGAGGAAATTCCGACTGACATCGTAATAGGCCCCAATGTAAGAAATCCGCCATCTTACAGCTCTGTAAAAGGACCGAAACAGACAGCCATTTTGATTGTGGTTCTTGAACGAAAGGACTTAGGCTCAATCTGAGGGCCTTCCACTGGCTGACAATGGCACAAAATATAGAGTTTAAAACCTCTGTCTCATGGGTAAATCAATGAGGGCTCTGAACTAATGCATCCAGTGCTGGACATACAAGTTGACACTTTACTACAAATCACCAATGAACTTTACTCGGCACATCTCAAACATGATGATCAACCCCACCAGGTAAATATGTGAAAGTAGATAAAGTACTGGTGGGGCAACAGGGTCTTGCGGATTGAGCCCAAACCTATCAATCTCTCTGCGAACCCTGCTTTTTGGATAACTGCCAGTTCACCTCTTTTCCTCAATGTACACATGCCGCTAGCTGCGAGTATAAAATAGTAAATGTAGGGAAAAGAAAACTTTCCCAAAGGCAGTCATTCAAGGCGATCAGTGCTCTATGGGCGCCAGGGAAGGGGCGTGCTCATTACAGATGTTTAAGGCAGCCTCCTTACTCCATCAACACTTACTGTTTTTTTTTTTATCATCACATGCATAAAGAGTTTATAATAATAAAAATCCACATTTGTCGAGCGTGAACAATCACCCGTAAGGGTTTCTAGGCGCTGGAGGCCGTCGGGAAGATTAAGCAAGCTATTGCCCAGAGTCACATGGTGCTGGGCTAATCTGCCGCCGGCGCCGGGGATCGAACCGTGATCCCCAGATTTCAGAGTCAGTCGCCCTGGCCGTGGCGCCACACCTCTTCCCTGGTTTCTCTTTCAGCTACTGCTGCTGTTCAGCTGCACGTGAAGGCATAAAACTCCAGTGCTTCATTAGTTGAAAAAAAAAGTACAGATGGCCAAACTTTTTCATAGGTGACCCACCGCCCACTTACATCATCGGACGGACCTACCTTCACCACTGTTACAGTCCGATAATTAATAGGGTCCTCTACATATTGTGACTAAAGTGGTACTTCGGTTGTGACTGAATTTAGGGCACTTGAAGCCACAAAACCTTATTGTCACAATATATGAAGCTTCCTATGCATGGTAACACTTTGCCTTTGGCACACCTCGCTGCGGTTTGTAATATGGCCACAAGGTGGGGCGAGTGGAATAACAGAACCATATATTTCAGTTCTGTCTAAACTGTATTCTGACAGTAGGGGACTGTCCTGGTCCCCTAAAATAAAGTCCAGTTTCCCACAAGTCACTACCAACTTAAAGTAAGTACTGCAAAACACACACTAATGTTTCTTGTAACAGGTGGGGTACAATATTGCAAACCTACACCCATCCTATTGTGGGGTTCCGCATGCAACATGGTGCATTGCACACCCTCAGAGAACAGCAGTCTCACCGCCCCCACCCCCTGTGACATGTCCTGCCTCCTCTTCGCAATTTAGGGTGTCCTCTGAGCCATAAAAGGAGGGTTGCATTTAGGGCTCAATGGGCGGGTGCAGATGCTTAGAGGGATAGGGGCAGATTGTGACACCACAGCAGTGCAGTCAGGCACTGTACAAGGAATCTTCAACCAAGCTTACTTTAGAATGGTGCATGCTGAAGGGCTTTAAATGGAAATATACAAGTACTGCTCCTGAGAAGTGCCCGTGCTCTCCCATTAAATGTATTGAAGCTTTGTAGAGAAGTGCAGGTACTCTCTCTTTCATCTTGAAAAAGTGCAGACACTCAGAACCGGACAGCACCTGCACATTTCAAGTACTGGTGTTGTGGAAAGGGTTAGGGTAGATCATTGGATCATTTGTTGCCCTCTGTAAACCCTCCTACATTGGAAGGGGGATAACGTACACTGCCCGAGTTGTCTATATTCTGCACCCCCCTAGCTGCTGTGTTGGCTGTCCTCATTTTCAGTGATGGGCAAATGTGCATGACCAATGGGTACAGGATATGACCCCATACTTGACATAAGTGTTGCTATTCATTATAATACGATATAGATAAACTGGAAAATATCTGATCCCATAATTAACCTTTAAAAAAAAAATGAAAACGAATTATGGATTGTTGCTGCTGCCTGTGGAATACAAATTAAGCACGCTGATTACGCCTCAGCATACTCTCATAATTCACATTTGAAAAGAAGAGGACATACACTTTCTCTGCTTCTGATTTCGTGAATACCAAACTTTTTTTTGGTCCATCCAATGTATGCCTTGTTTATCGTGGTGCAAAAACAATCTGCTCAATTCTCTAGTACACAAAGAGCAAAAGTAGTGATGAGAGAGCTTCTATTTTTCAACCACTGAAAATTCTCCGCTATATGGCCTCTTTTTAAAAAATTCTTTGAAGCACAGCGGAGAAAGGTGGGTCCATGTTCCTTCATACTAACAGGACTGGATTGACATTAAGAGACCAGCCCGAAGCTGTGGCCTACATCCCCCTATTCTTTGAAGTTTATCCACTCAAGGTGTGCATTAAAACCCCCCCATATTTGTTTTATATATACATAGTTTTGCGATTGACTGAAATCCTCGTATGCCCTGAAGAAGGTGTATGACTGCTCTTAGTCCCATACCGAAACACGTCTGCACTGTTTTGAAGAATTAATGAAGTCAACCATTTTGCTCTCCAAAGGAGACAAATAGTTGAATCATGCACCCAAACAGTGAGAGGGGGCTGAATGAGTAATTGATTAATAATTGTAGCTGAAATCAGTCAAAGGTGGGTGACTCACTAGGCCATAGCATCCTTGTCATTTTTTGTATTGCTTTTAATATGTTTGTGAGAAAGACTGAATACGGATGTATGAGTATGAATGAGAGATCAGGATGAGTGGTTGAGCTCGAATGTCTTGTGAGCAAGTGAGTGAAGGGGGTTTTCGATCAATGGGAGAATATTTCAAAAGAATTGTAATATAATGCAAAAATCAGGATTTAAAGAAAATAGTCATTTTAAAAGACAAAAAGGCAATAAATATGTTTGTGACAGTCAATAAAATTAGCTTTGTACAATAAACAGGATAGTATATTATGTTTTTTGCTCGACGTGAATGTATTGAGGTATATTTAACTTTGAGATCTATGAACGATTGGACAAGGATTGTGGGGTAAGTGGAATTTAGTTTTTCATTGGTAGGTGCACTGTGGAGATGGTTCATATTTTTGTCTACTCAAGAACTTGTGTGAGTAGGTCGAGCAATGCTTGATGTTGTGATTTTAACAGTCTCACTTTGTACTATGATTGTTTTTCACTTATTTGCACAGAAGTAACTTACAACAATGTACTTGTTCCTGGTGAAGGCTTGTGACTGGGTGGTCTTCAGCAGAAGATGCCGCCGTAGATAACGACTCTTCCTTTGTCCCGTAGGCCCCGGGCCCTGTGAGCGCGTCAGACAGCGCGCCATGCTGTTTGTGGACGAAGCGGAGCAGCTTGTCGCTGCTTCCAACAGTTCGCACTTTGCTTTTGGACACAGTTTCCTCCTGGCGAGAGGGGTCAGACTGACTGACAGGGAACTGTTTCGCCCCGCGGACACCTTCAGGTCCGGTATCTCCTTCTCGGAGCGGCTTCTAACCACAGGCGACTATTCTCTTCGACTCGCGGCGCAATCAAGTGAGTCCTGGGGCCGTATTACATGTAGAGCCCGGGAGTGGGCCGCTGGGTATTTGCCCCCCCCCCCTTTTGCACCACCAAGGCACTTTGGTAATAGAGAACTGGATGCAAACTAATCTGCTTTCCTTCCTTGACATAGATCGCACCAGTGCAAAATGTGAGTAGACACAAACCCAAGGGGAGACTCAATAATAAGCATGGGAAGCAAGCAAATGAGGGACTTCCTTTGAACCCACAGGCAAAGAAGCTGTCAGCAGGCTCACTGATTGTGTGACACATATGAAGTAGAGAGCAGTCAGTGCGCCCCCAATGGTGCCCCTCGGTACGGGAGCACTGGAGTCCCAGGGAATACCAGGCTTCCCCATGCAAGCACGTGCAGTCACACACTACACTACCTGCAGGTAGATCCCTGCCTCCACTGAAACTGAAGCTGGGTTTGCCACCTGCAGTGAAAGGCAGACTGGGGGAGGAGGTTTAAGCAGTGCCCACTTTTCAATAATGCGCGACTGCGCTATGGCCTGAGTTTGTGATTGCTCTGGGAACAGCAAGAGTTTTTATACCAGGCCTGGTCTATGGCCCTTGCACATAACTAAGTGGATGTCATGATGCAGAGCATCAGTGTGCTGCCAATATGTAATAGGGCCTCCATTCTATACAATATTTACCTTTAATGTCCTTATAATGTCATGCTTTAGGAAATGTATTCTGCATATTCTTGAAATCCACAAACGTTGGGTCATTTTCTTCTCCTGGAAAAACAGACGCATGCTGCCACTGAATTTGTAGTCACAGTAGGGAGTGGGAATGTTGCTCCTTGTGCTGTCTCTTAAGAGCATAAATGGCCATTTGGGTCTAAAAGAACAAACCCTGCGTTACAATAACTGGGGTACTGTTTTTGCAGTTAACTAATAACAACCTCCACATGTGTTCAATAAAAGTAAGAGTGAAAAGACATACTGTGTCACCTCATATAAAGCTACGGTTCCTACAGAAATCTATAGTTACCAAGAAACCGAAATATAAAGCTGTCGCAGAATGCTTGGGCCATCCCTTCTGCCTCCTCTTTGACCAAGCTGTGTTCATTTGGCAGGCCTCCCGCTGTCTGCGGTGCCTCCCGCTGTCTGTGGTGCCTCCCGCTGTCTGCGCGGCTTCCTTCTCTTCCATCTTTAATGCGGCGTCATATACTCGCCAGTTGCTGAAAAAAAGATGGAGTGCTATGGGTGTCAGCAGTGTTGGGCTGTACCACTATTTGTGTGGAAAGGGAAACTTCACACTTACTGTGCAATATAGTATTCCCTTTGTAACATCTGTTCCAATTATCTGACATATACAATTAGCTATAGTCGTTGGCACTTTACGGCCTCTGGACCCTATGCTGCTATACTCAGTCTTAAATTATGCTTAAATTGTCTGCCCATCTCCAAAAATCCAATGCAGTTGTCCTCTACACATTCTATATGTAAATGTTTTCTTGCACTGATCCTCTCACTGGTTATCCCTATAAAATCCTTGAATATTACTATAGAACAGCTAATAATCAAAGGAGATAATAGTTACCTTTAGTCGCACACCATACCGCCACCCCCCCCCCACACGTATTATGTGCGAGGCTTCACTGGACCACCTTACAGAAACATTGCACTGATGCAAACTGTGCAAATCCATTTATTCAATTTTTGAAGCTTTTGTAATACCGAAATGTCCAAGGTGACTCAGTACATGCTGCACCTCCTTTAAACATCTGCATGTGGCATCCTCATCACACATCAGCATGAGGCACCTCCATCATACATCCTCATGCACAACCTCAATCAAACATCTGCATGCCTCGCCCCATCATACATCCCAATCGTGCCACCTCAACTCAACAGCTGCATGTCTCACCCCATCATACATCCAATCGTGGCACCCCCACCGAACATCTGCATGCCTCACCTCAATCATACATCCATCTGTGGCACCCCATCAAACATCCACATGCTGCACCTTCCCAATACATCTGCATCTGGCAACTCCTTCAGACATCCATGTGCCTCACCTCCATCATACATCCACGTGTGGCACCTCGATCATACATGTGCATGTGGCATCACCATCATACATCCACGTGTGGCATCTCCATCATACAACCACGTGTGCCACCTGCATCATAGATCCACGTGTGGCACCTCCATCATACATGTGCATGTGGCACCTCCATCATACATCCACTTGCCTCGCCTCCATTATACATCCACATGTGGCACCTCCATCATACATCCACATGTGGCAACTCCATCATACATTCACGTGTGGCACCTCCATCATACATGTGCATGTGGGACCTCCATCATACATGCACATGTGGCATCTCCATCATACAACCACATGTGGCACCGCCATCATACATCCATGTGTGGCACCTCCATCATACATGTGCATGTGGCACCTCCATCATACATCCACATGTGACAGTTCCATCATACATCCACGTGTGGCACCTCCATCATACATCCACGTGTGGCACCTCCATCATACATTTGCATGTGGCACCTCCATCATACATCCATGTGTGGCACTTCCATCATACATCCACATGTGGCACCTCCATCATACATCCACGTGTGGCACCTCCATCATACATGTGCATGTGGCACCTCCATCATACATCCACGTGTGGCACTTCCATCATACATCCACATGTCGCACCTCCATCATACTTCCACGTGTGGCACCTCCATCATACTTCGATGTGTGGCACCTCCATCATACATCCACGTGTGGCATCTCCATCATACAACTACGTGTGGCACCTGCATTATAGATCCACGTGTGGCACCTCCATCATACATGTGCATGTGGCACCTCCATCATACATCCACTTGCCTCACCTCCATCATACATCCACATGTGGCACCTCCATCATACATTCACGTATGGCACCTCCATCATACATGTGCATGTGGCACCTCCATCATACATGCATGTGTGGCATCTCCATCATACAACCACATGTGGCACCACCATCTTACATCCACGTGTGGCACCTCCATCATACATCCACATGTGGCACCTCCATCATACATGTGCATGTGCACCACCATCATACATGCACGTGTGGCATCTCCATCATACAACCACATGTGGCACCGCCATCATACATCCACGTGTGGCACCTCCATCATACATGCGCATGTGGCACCTCCATCACACATCCACATGTGACACTTCCATCATACATCCACGTGTGGCACCTCCATCATACATCCATGTGTGGCACCTCCATCATACATTTGCATGTGGCACCTCTATCATACATCCATGTGTGGCACTTCCATCATACATCCACATGTGGCACCTCCATCATACATCCACGTGTGGCACCTCCATCATACATGTGCATGTGGCACCTCCATCATACATCCACGTGTGGCACCTCCATCATACATCCACGTGTGGCACCTCCATCATACATCCACGTGTTGCACCTCCATTGTACTCCATTGTTTAACCAGTTACGTGTCAAGTCGTTCCTTGTAGTCTTCACGTTGTGTAATGCAGTTCCAAGGCACACTAAGGGGGAGCATGCGCTGCACAAGTGGTCAATAATAAGGTTAATAATAAGGTTAAAATATTGACATTTTAAGAGCTCCATAAACATAATGAATGGCTCAGGGCCAGTAATGGCTGGAATGTCCTAGTGAGCTCCACCATTCCAATGCTTGTCTTTCTGTTACTCCCTTTTTAATTTAGAAAACGCTAGGCTCAGTGGGTGGAATGTTTCTATAGCAGTACAGCCCTTCTGCCCGGGGTTATTATGGTTGTTAAAGGTCCTACCCCACATTTTTGGCCTTAGCCTGTGGCTCAGGCATATACCTAGGGCCTTTAACAACCGGTACAGCCCTCGGCAGCCGGCGTCGATGCTATAATAGTGTTGTGCTACCCATGACTAGCTTACTGCTAGTCACGATGATAGAATCGGCATGCTGCAAATTCAATTCACTTGCTCACCCAGCCCTTAACACTCTCATGGGTAATGTTCACAACACTGTGGTATTAATAGCGTGCAAGCCCTGCTACTATTGAGACAAGTTTCACAGGAGTATCCATAGGCCAGTGTTACTTCTCAGGCACGCAGCTGGGCTGGTTCAATGCACTGACAGATGCGGGGCATCTATTTTCTTGTCTACTTCAGCTTTGCACTTCTACTGGAGGAGGTACTCCGCTTCTAGGCCTGCTGCGTTTGGAGAGACAACACTCTTTGGGTTTCAACCCTACATTCCTCAGTGCGACGGACTGGGAAACTGGCAGCCCGTGCAGTGCTACAAAAGCACCGGTAAGTATTGCATTTGAAAAGGCTTTCCAGCCACTCCTCGCTTCCTGAGAGCCATCGTGGCAACTGTGACTCCTGCTTTCTCTTGCATGCGCTCACTGTCTCCAACTCTCATTCTGTCTCTCTGCTTTTTGATCTCTCTCTTTCACGCTCTCTTGTACCCTCTACACCCACCTCTCTCTCTGTTTTTCTTTCTCCCCCTCCTTTCCCCCACACTCTCTCGTCTCTCTTTCTGTCGCGCTTTCTTTTCCTCACCTATCTTCTCTCTCACTCAGTTGTTCATCTGACCCCTTTTCTCTCCCTCACTCCAGTTCTCTGTCAGCATCTTTCTCCATTTCTCTCTTCTATGCAGCCCCTTATTCCCCCCTCCTTCCCTCTATGGATCTCTTCACCACATTCTCTCTCCCTCTCTCTCCCTTCTTTCTTACCCTCGCTCACTTCAATTAAACACAAATTGTACTTCATTGGGACAAATGTTGCCACTGCAAGGGTTGCCGAAGCTTCCTTCATTCACAGATTTATGGACAATTTCTAAGAGTGTGACATTCAGGCATACATTGGGGAGAGGATGTGGTCCGTCGGCTGGAGCTAACGACTTTGGTGCTGGAAACCGGGGTTCGAGCCTCGGGGTCGCGTCCACATCCTGTGATTCTGGGCAAATCACTTAATCTCCCCGTGCCTGAATGTGTAGGTAACCGGTGCTCATGTAAAGCGCTCCAATACCTTCGGGTCGAGTTCGCACTATATAAAATCTGCAATAAAAAAATAAATACATGTTCTGCTGCCTATTTGCTGAACATTTAATCGTATGCACACCCTCTCAAAATTGCGGTACTGCGGAATAAAATCATGTAGTAGACGTTCCTTTTTGGTCACATATGCCCCCCCCCCCTCCCCCCCATTAGGAAGAGTTTCTAGTTTTCTCCTAAACCCAGGCCATATTGTTGACAGATCCTGCCTGGTGGTGATGTCCATGTCTGACTTTGTAGAGATGCCGTGAGTGCGTTTCGGGCCCTAATGCTAGAAACGAAAGTGTGTCCTTTATGTAGGAAAATACAGCCTTGATTCGATTGGTGAGGGCCCTTGAGACCTCTGGGCCCTGGTGCCACTGCACCTGTCGAACTGTTGACAGCTACAGCCCTGTGTCTGTGCTTCCTGCTTTGATGTCAAATCTGAGGCCGTTGATCCTGCCCTGTGCCTGTGCCCAGATGCTCTGCCAGGGTGTCGTTTCTAGAATTCTGTAGTAAATTCGTGTGCTTTGCCTTGGTATCTGGGTTACCAGGTGGGATGAGCACCTTAGTTCAACTCCTTTTACTGGCAGGTTTAGACACTTTGGGGGATACGTACAATGAAGTGGCGGAGCGTGCCGTTAGCCTCCTTGGCTTAAAAACACTCTCCGCCACTTCGGAAACTCAGGGCTGCACCATATTTACAAGGATGTGGTGTAGCCTTGCGTTTCCCCCTGCGCTGGCGCTACACTTAAAAGTGTAGAGCTTAAAAGTGTAGCGCCAACGCAGGCACCCTTGCACCAGAGTGCAAGGGTGTCTGTGTGCAGGGGAGGATTGGTTGTGTATAGGAAGGTGTCCCTTCCTGCACATAAACAATCCTAAATGCCATTTTGTAACTTCCATGAGGGCTGCTTCATGCAGCACACATGAAAGTTACAAAATGGCATTTTTAAAAAGGTTTGTACATACACAAACAATGGCATTTTGCTTTTTCCATTTGTGCTGCTCAAGGCATAACCATAACCATAGCGTGAAAGGGGGCCTTATTTACAAGGCAGCGTTAAGCCACTTGGCTTAATGCTGCCTTGCACACAAGGCAAGGCCCCTATCGCCAAGTGAATGTCACAAAAAGTGATGTTCCTGTGGTGACAGGGGCTTGTACATATGCCACTGTGTTTCGGGGAATCTCTTGCCAAAATGTTCTGCTGCATAAATACTTTGTCCCATTGCTAGGGGGTTGTTGTCTCATTCTGTCATCTCTGTACCCTCCACCCTCGATTCCGCTGACTGTATTCCTTTCACCCGCCTTCTCAAACCCCTTCTCTTCTCCTGTGACTTTCTCTCTTGCTCTCTCTCTCTCTCTCCCTTGTATGTCTCTCTCCCTTGAATCTCTTTCTCCCCCACTTCTCTCTCGTCACAGCATTGATCTGTTGTGTGGATGACTCTACCTGTATCTATCTCTGAGCCTGTGAAGCCACCTTCGAATTCATTGCATTGACACATGGAATCGAGATGGACTGAGATTTGATGTTGATTTCTTCTTTGCCTGCTGCTCATTCCTTCGTGGGCTGGTCTTGCTGGGAAGGCTCTCTTCTGGAGTTCTTCCATGGCTGTCTTTGCTGAGGGAAATGGAAACAGGCCTTTGGCTAAGGGTGCATGATTGTCTTAGCATCTACCCACCTCTCCTATTTAACTTTGTGAGAGAGGTGGCCAGAAGCTTGAGTGTTGAGTTATTTATGTATGTAAGGTAAGTAAATGCGCAGGGGCTCGTAGAACATACCCCTTTAGCTTCCTCCATTACAGCACTAACAAAGAAGCTTGCTGAGTCCACACCATTATCATGGAATTGCCATCAGGAATGTCATTTGGCATGGCTGGCTAAAGATTGAGAAGCAATATGGCACTTTTCTTGCACATGATGACTGGATTGTGACTGTTTAAACACTTTCTGAAATGCACATTTGAATCTATTTCATTCCTTTCTATTCTAAAGGCCTCTTTTAGAAAAAGGTTGTAGAACCTCACATATTGTTCTGCTGCACCGCCATCAATATAGGTCTCATGTTTATTGTAATGCAGGTGGGGGATGCACCACCAGCCGAGGCTCCTCCGACTTCACCATTGGCTGCACATAAGTGTGGAGTTCATTCCACCAGACATGGCGGTGGGTTAGCTGGCCTGATTATTCATTTTGGTCATAGGTAACTCCATCAAAGGCCATCCTAGAAACGGTGATGGACCTTCATGAAGAGATATGTGGTGGGGCCTGACAATGTTATAAGCGTCTTTGGGAGCACGTATATGGACACGAGCATTGTCTCTCCTTCCTTTGAGGGTGCCTTTTTAATCCCCACATTTGTTGGCAGACACCCTGTTGGCAGTGCTATCCAATGCAGTGCTTAATGTGTACAAAAATAAATGCCAGGGTCCACTGCAGCTGGCTCTACTCCCATGTCACTCTAAACTCCAGGTTTAAGTCCTAGTTTTATCATGTTTTAAGATATATTAACTAAATGCTCCACTGAGTAACTCTGCTAAATAATACACGCATGGTGCCCCCATGTGGGGGACTCTCATAAAGACATTCTGGTGTTTACAAATAAGTGTGGGTGCTCAGCACTGGCAAACACCGCCACACATTAAGCACTGACAATGGTGGCTTTTCTGCCTGAGGCTTTCTGCCTTCAGTGCCTCCACTCCAGGGTGCATACAGAAGCCTCCACCACCGCTGCGGATCACACAGAACTGCACACGCTGTTACAGTAGACGAAGCCTCAGTAGTCACAAGCAGTATTTCCCTCTCCAGGTCTTTGCAGCTGAGGCACTGAGACTTCCCTTTTCCTGGGAGGCTGCAGTATCTATCCAGTCACCTCTTTGGGAAAAGATTTGGGGTCGTTTCTGGACCCAGAGTGGGCCAGCACATCTCGTTTCCTGGTAGCTACCTGACGCTAAAGGTTGTATCTTGCTCTCTTCTTCTTGCCAAGGTCACTGCTGGTGTGTTGACGAAAAGGGACAGTACATCACCGGCTCCCTGCGGACACGGGCATCACGTCTCCCTCAGTGTAAGTTGACTTTTCTTCTTCTAAGTCATGTGTGGCCTCTTCAGTCAGCCATCTATGTTGTACCATTGACGGGCAGTATTCGATGAGCACAGGTGATGGGCAGACGTCATGCCTGGTAAAATGTCCCTGATTTGAGATGAGAACTGGAGCAACCAGCTGGTGGGGTCCACTTTTTAGGTATTTACAGAACTTGGAAATTGACGATATAACCGATTGTAAATTTGGTCTCAGAATCTTTTTTCTTTTTAAATAATCTGCGGGATGCCTTAGCATCCAAGCAAGTGTTAGGGTCATTGACTATACACAAAATATATTTCAGGCAATTGGCGAGCTAGTAAAGATGTTTACACGTAACAACATTTGCAGAGGAAAACAGCCGCATTTCAGAAGCCAGTTCTGGAATACTAACATTTTCTGCTCATGCATTTATTTATTAGAAAGTTTTACATAGTGTGCTACTGCAAACAGCGAAATGTGTTTAATCCATATTTTTATCGCCATAACATTAACAGTGCTATTTGTTTTTGCAGGTAAAACGCCCTGCCAGCAGTCTCGCGCCAATGCCTTAATCTCCAGCTGGAAACAGAGTGATTCCAAGCTCTCGGGCACACCGGGTGCCCCTTTCACCCCAGCCTGCCTCGAGGTGAAGCATCTTTACTGTCTCTTTCACTTCCTTGTTGCCATCAGAATTACAATGAGATCGATGCCGTTTTTAATGTTCACCGTTCATTTTTCATACCCTCGGGAAAAAGTTTCAGCATCGTTGAAATCCATCAGTAATTTGATTCTTGATTATGAGAAGATAATGTAATTGGTTGAAGGACCAGAATTCCTACTATTTCCCCTAAATAACACCATTTTGCAGGCTATTGTAACTGTGGTAAAGCAAGTAGGAAGTAACCTGTTAAAGAACCTTGGAAAAATGACTTCTAATTGTATTCGTTTTCTTGTTCAGGATACAAACCCTTGTTTATAAAGGTCTCAGAGGGACGAGTGTCATGTAAATTCCTTACACTCCTTCCCAAGGACATTTTTAGATTCCTTACCATTCGATCACTTCAGGACATAAATATTTTGGAAGCCAGATTCTCTTATGCAGGATATCTTTTAATCAAAGATTTAGATTGTCTGTTCAAGAATGACTCCTCAACCACACGCGTGACCCAAAGTTTGTGCCTATACATTGATCTGGGCAATATGCATATCTTATAGGATAATAATAGGTTGAGCGTGTCCTGGCTGCCAGAACTAGACTTAAGAGCCCCTTATCCTGGATAAAAAAAATATTCAGTACAATTCAGACGATTTCCACAGTACACTGAGCAAATCATCAAATGATAATCAAATTGTAAGTATTTGGAAATGATACATTTGATTCTTCTTTATTTTTAAAGTTATTTTTAGATAGTACATCAAGACTCTGGGCGCAGGGTAACAGAAAACTTTACAAAAATAAGACAGCGCTCCAAAGCGCTCATGGAGATAAAGCATGTTACATCATCAATTGGATGTGCAGTATAGGATAGCCAATCAGGATGCACTTTTGGATTATGAAACACATGTAGCACATGTAGCTCATGTAATGTTTTCGTGAAAGTGTTGTTTGAGGTCACTTTTGAAGCCGGAGATTGACGGGGCCTGTCGGATGTGTACTATGAGAGCTTCCCATGTCTTTGATGAATGTTCTGAAACATGCTGCTTTAATGGGGAGATTTTTCTACATTTGTGAGCCTGTAAAAGAAAAGTTGATGGGTTTTAGGCATGTAAGGTAGAGGGCATGTGAGTTCTCCTTAGCAAGGAAGGATGGACTCTAAAATAAAATTTGATTGTTTATTATTTCCCACGGCCTTCCCCAACTATTCATTAGTAATGAGGGTAAAGGTGCTACAGGTAGTAGAAAGATTTGTGGAGTGCAATCCATATTCTGTGTGGCCGATCGAGTGTGTGATTGGCTATGTCTTCACTAAATGTAATAATTGTGGATGAGAAGTGGGACGCTGGGTCGTTGAGTTTACACTCCATACATGGGCTTGCAGTCGGCCTTATGCATTGATTCTCTAAGATTGGGAGTTGTCTTCTGGAGTGATTTGATATTCATATAAATCTCTATTTCAGGAAGAAGGAATTCGTTTGTTTGCTAAACATCTTGGCAGCTTTGAGTTAGAGACAGGAGTGGGGGATTTTTTCTGACTCATTTTGGATATTGTATGTATCACACCTTTTTACCAGTTATAATTATTTCCTTTGATCTTTTCAGTTTAGAGGTGGCCGGTGGTACTTTGTACATGATGCTGTAGATCTCTCCTTCATAGTGCTCGACCAACGTTTAGGAGTCAAGACTCCTCTCTACGTATAATTTAGTGTAAAGCTTAAAGGATCAAGGATCTTTTTGTTGCTAAGGTCCCAGAAGTTTAAGATTACAGCCTCAGGTTTAGCATGTATAGGGAGTGTTGAGGTATGCATGTTTAAGGTAGCGAGGAAGGGCCCTTGTCCAGTTCATTTCAAAAGATCCAGATAGCTCTATCTTATTCTTATCGCAAAGATCAGGTCCAAGGTAGAGTCCTTGTTTTCAGTGAAGGAGATGCAATGTTTAAATAGATTATTCTCAGATAGGAAGGATTTGAAGTTAGATGTGTGAGGATCTTCAAACTTCCCAATGCAGAATAAAATCTCCTAGGAAAATCTGATCACAGTAGGAGATGACTTGATGTTATCTGTAGTCAAGAAGTCCTCAGGGAAGCTCTTTTATTGTTGGTTGGTGTAAAGAAACAGGCTTATTGCAGGTTTACCCCCTCTGTTTACACCCATTTTGACTGCCGGGTGCTGGCGTAATGTCTCCGACATCCCCGGAGTCCTGCTAAACAAGGTCAGTGCATGCGCTCTGACCCATAAAAGGATACATGTTTAATTGGCTTGTCCCTAGGTGGGATAGCCTAACTTACATGCAAAGTCCCTAGTATATGGTGCCAGGGGTACCAAGGCCCTGTAAGTTAGCGAGTGTCCCCAGGGAATGCAACACTGTTTGTGCCACTTTGAGTGGGATAAGGTGAAACATGGCTCCCAGTCTGCCACTGAAGGGCAGTTGTAAGCTGCTGACTCGACTTTGCCATTTAAGGTAATGACAAAGCCCAATCCTCCCTTTTTAATATATGCAAGACACCCCTAGCATAGGCCTAATGAGCCGTAAAGCAGGGTGATGTAGGTTAAAAAGTGTAATGCACTTTTACATGTTCTAGCTATAACAACCCTAAATTCTCTTTTTTACTGTGGATAGGCTAGTAGCCCAATTGGCAAGTCCACAGTTACAGTCTGACACAGCAGTCCTGCTAACTTCTTAATGGGACTTCTAAAGGTGGTACTATATGAAAATAAAAGAATCAGTGCATTAAATCTAATTTAATGGTTAAATCAAATTGTATGTCACTGGTGGGCAAATGGTAACATAAGAATTTGCCACTTTAAGTTGTCCACCATTTTCTGTGCCCATTTACTGTTGTACTCGCGGTCTGTCCTGCCGATAGCTTGCTGCCCTCCTTGGGAGACATGCTAACAACTCCCAGGAAAGGTAACAATAGAGGCCTGTCACTGGAAGAAGTGTTACCCATGTGGCTTCCTGAATGGGGGAGGTTTGAGCCCAATATGCGAGCTTTCAAGGTGAATCTGCCTTTGAAGGGTAAATGGAGAATACTTGGGAGAGGGGCTGCTCTATAGTGTAGGTAGACCGGCTGGCACTAGTGACAGAGAAGGGAAAACCAGTTGCCAAAGTTTCCCCTTCATAGCCATACCTCTGGGTTGGGCTAGACCGCTCTGGATGCCAAGGGAGGGTTTTTGCCATTTTCGGAGTGGGCAGAATGGTGCATCCTAGGATAGCCAGATGCCACTCTTCCCAGGAAGTGGTCATCAGGAGGGAGGAAACTTGGTAGCCCACTGGCTACCAACAGCATCCTACCCTGAGGGCATTTTCTATACATATAGGGCACTCCTGTCACTCAGAACTCAGATCGCAACTGTACTAAAAGGAGGACCAAAAAAGGACTGCCTAGCTGCACTGTGAAACCAACAAAGAGAAGCTGCACCGGCATGGACTGCACCTGCTGAACTTGTTGGCTAGCAAAAGAGAGGGAGTGTGCCTGCTGAATACTGCTCAAGGTGAAGTAATCTCCAGAGACCAGCCAAAGCCAAGAGACACCATGCCCAGTGAGCTGGCCTCCTGTTCACAGCACAGAGACACAACAGCTGAGAAGCCTGCTGGGTCAAGTTAGCAGCTTAAAATCTTCACCCACTGCCAACCAGTGCCGTGCAGCACCAGGGACCAGCACCTGATGCACTAAGTTGCAGCCGAGTTTGCTGAGCCTGGATGTGTAACTAGAGTGTAATCGGGACCCCCAGAGGATGAGATATTGACCCAGTAAAGATTGGCCTGTGACTGCATTACCGGTAGTCCTGTGGCAACAAAACTTCTGCCACATCAAGAGGACTCGGAGGGACGTAGAGCCTGTGACCATGTCCACCTCACCCCCTTAGTGGACCGAGGAGTAGTCACAGTCAGGCCCCCGTCGACCGCATCACATTCACAGCATCCTTTGAGCATCTTCAGCATCCTTCAAGCATCAGCAGTATTCTTCGTCGCTCTCATCAGGACCACTTCCTTTTTTTTTATTTTTATTTTTTTAAATCTTTTTATTATTAGCAGGACAGGAGGTCAATTCCTTTCAACATACATAAGAAATTATAACATAACAAATCGAATTACATTAAAGCAGGGACGGCGGGAATACAAAGTTCAAAATTGAGCAGCAAGCATATTGTAGTTATTTACAAATAGCAGGTACATATTACAGTAAGAATAAAAAAACAGTAAAAAAAGAGAAAGAGAAAAAAAAAAAAAGAAAAAGAGGGAAGTTTTCACACAAAAGAAGATCCCCAAATTCTTTCTAGCCTCTGTAAAGATTTGACACCTCTAATCTTGGCAAGGGAAGACTCCATAATATATGTTTCTTTAGCGAGTATC
Organism: Triturus cristatus; assembly: GCF_964204655.1. Classification (NCBI taxonomy): domain Eukaryota; kingdom Metazoa; phylum Chordata; class Amphibia; order Caudata; family Salamandridae; genus Triturus; species Triturus cristatus. The sequence continues at coordinate 257,765,174 of NC_140587.1, read as the reverse complement.
CACCACTCCATAACATGGGGCGGATTGCTTGATATCCATGTTCTAGCTATAATCAGTCTAGCACATCCCATTAAGATATTTATGAGGTCATCTTGTGGGCTATTGAAAGTCTGTATACCAAGCAATACATATGCTGCATTGAGAGTTATTGGTCGGTGTAGTATCTAGGTTAAACCCTGCTTTACTTTCGACCAGTATTCAATAAGTCCGGGGCATGTAAAAAACATATGTTCTAAACTTGCAGCCATGAAATCGCATTTGGGACATCTAGTCCGTTCACTACTCAAGTTATTACTGGTCCACTTTAAAATTCTTTCTGGAGTATAATATAACTGACAGATGGTTTTGTATTGTTGAATTCTCAAGCTTGAGGAGTGAATAGATCGATTTAGACTGCAGAGAGCAGCAGAGATCTGATTGGCAGTGATGTTTATACCTAATCTTGCTCTCAATTTCTCGGCTATTTTCCCACAATCGTCCGGTTTGTAAGAAATAAAGCTTCTGTAACCCACACTGATGAGTGACCTAGCCTTGGTGGAATAGAAACATTGCCATATGTCAGAATCAAAGATATTTAACAGCTTCATTTTGCGTATGAGATAATCATGAATTTGAATGTATTTGAAACATAAAGTTTCAGGTAATTTATAGAGTGTTTTTAATGTCTCATATGCCAAAAAGCGGTCAGTACCATATAAATCACCAAGTGTTTCTATTCCAGCCAAATTCCAAGTTTTAAATATCCCATCATGAAATATTCCTGGCAAGCCGGGATTCGCCCATAGAGATAATTGGCGATGAAAAAACGAAGTGTTACATTTAGTTAAAATGAGTTGCCAGATTTTGACACTGTCTCTAATGGTCTTAAATTTTACTCGCTTGAAGTAGTTTGGATCATTCACTTTAGCTAGAAACATATTAGAGTCCTCGCCCAACATAAATTGGTAACAATAATATTGGTGCCTGTTCCGAATAAACAAACTGCGAAGACGGCTTAAAAAAGCTGAAAAAATATATAATCTAAAATCAGGAAAATTAAGCCCTCCTTGGCTAACCGATAATTTGAGTAAAGTAATTGATCTACGGGCTTTTTTGTAACCCCAGATATAGCTACTGAAGATCCCATCTAATCATTTAAAATAAGTATTATTGACCAAGAGTGGTATAGACCTCATAAATAAAGAAATTTGGGAAGTATACTCATTTTAATTAAATTAATCCGACCAGAAATACTAAGTGGTACCTTATTCCACTTTTTTAAAGTAATAGCAGTTTCTTTAAGAAGAGCCTCATAATTAAGGGTAGTTATTTCATTAATTTTAGAAAGGATTTTAACACCAAGATATGGGGCTGTTCCACACATACCTAGAACCGGAACCGGTGACTTATAATTCATAATAACTTGTGTTTTATGAGTATTGAGTTTGTATCCTGATACAGACCCGAATTTGACGGCCTCCTCAGTGATACCCGATATAGCTTCTGTTACATTAGTTGAGAAAAGGCTAAATTTTGAAATTATTAAAACAAAGGCTGATAAAGGGCGCGATGGGCCATCGCTCAATTACTTTGGGAAAATAACAGTTATACTTTTTGCGTGTTTTACGGCCCAAACACTGATGATTCTTCTATTATAGATCGGTTAAATATAGAATTACTTGATAGCAGTGGAGAGTTTATGATAATGGGGGATTTTAATCTTATCATGGATTACGATATTGATACTACCAGACACCGAGCCTTTCATAGGATGCGCCGCTCTCGATCTGCCATTACTGAACTTAGACGTATTCATAATCTAAAAGATGCACGGCGCACATTGTACCCTCTCGTCGCAGGTTTTACCTATTATTCAGCACCTCACCAATTATGTTCAAGAATTGACATGGCCTGGGTCTCCGACAACATTCTAGCAAATAGTTATATGGAGATCTGCCCGAGGGTGGCCACAGATCATAACCTAATTATTTTATCGTTTACTACCTTACAGAACCGGCAGAAACCCAGGCCATTTACGTTGCCTAGACATTTGTTGTCTAATAAGGACTATATAACACTCTTAAAGGTACACTTAGTGGAGTTTATTGCAATTAATTTAAACTCAGCTGCATCTAGTGTAGTCTGGGATACTTGTAAAGCTAGTATACGGGGTTTCACACAGCAGTTCGTATGGAACCAAAATTCACTCTATAAACTTGGTTTGGATACATTGGTCAATAAAGTTAGTATACTAGAAAAGCAAGTATCAGATGCATTGACTCAGGGACCATCAAACGTAACGGATATATGCCAAAAACTAGCCAGCTCAAAACTTAACATTAAAACAAGGCTTATGGAGAAAAATACGATTAGCTTACATAAATATCATCTCTCCCAATATGAGAGCGGAGACAGGATAGGTAAAATCTTAGAATATAAAGTTGCTGATGACAGGTCTAGAACACTTATTAAAGAAATTAGGGGTCCGAACAACATGATATATACTCAACCAGAACAGATCCTTGAGCAATTTGTGGCATTTTTTAGTGCATTATATACCCCAGAAGAACATCTGGCTACGAATAAGATACAAGAATATTTAGATTCTAATCTAACTAATGACAAGGAGACTGAAGGAATCGAGCTACTATCAGAAAATATCACCGAGGCAGAGATTAGACTAGCCGTTGCCACGTTACCTACAGGCAAAGCTGCCGGGGAAGATACTATCCCATTAGAAATTTATAAATTATGTATAGAGGAACTATTACCATTATTATCCATCGTGATTGGCAATATAGGAATTGCTGGGAATACACCTAAATCCTGGAATATAACAAGGATTGTCTTTTTTCTTAAAAATAATAAACCAGGAGATCAATGTGGGTCATACAGACCCATCTCGCTTATTAATACAGATGCTAAAATGTTTGCCAAGGTATTGGCCACACGACTAGCTCCACTAATCCCACATCTGGTGACTCCTCAACAACATGGCTTTGTTATGGGGAGAGATACCACAGCACATATCAACATGGCCATTACAGCATTTGATGTAGCTGGGATTAGTTCCACCCCACTCGGTATGATACTCTTGGACGCTGAAAAGGCTTTTGACCGAGTGGGGTGGGACTATCTGTGGATAACATTGACAACCATGGGGTTTAAAGGCCAATATCTTAAATGGCTACAGGCTCTAAACGATCAGCCAATAGCTAAGCTTAGCTCTGCTGGGATAACCTCAACCAGCTTCACAATTTCTCGAGGCACACGGCAAGGGTGTCCATTATCACCCTTACTATTCGCGCTATCTTTGGAGCCTTTTTTACGCGCTTTACAAGCTCACCCCAACATCGTTCCATTTAAATATGGCTTGAATTCGTTAAAAATTACGGCTTACGCTGATGATATAGCGATTTATTCAATCATCAGGACCACTTCCACAGGGAAGACCTGCTACATGTAAAAGGGCCTGGAACTGACTAAAGACTGCTTCACTGGCAGAAGTAACTATTTCTGAGGACCTGACTGGTCCCCCTGACTGCCTCCCTACCATATTTGGTTCCCTAAAAAGACTTCAAGTGACCACATTACAACTAGCCCAAACATTTTGATGAAAAAGTTTTGAAGTGTCAAATTTGTTGAACTTGCCATTGCTTGTTCGTAGTTGAGTAAAATAACTTATTTTCCTATAACTTGTAAATTCTCTTTCTCCAGAACCCTCCGATGGATCTTAAAAATGCAGTCTATTTTTATAAAGTGGATTTCTTTGGTGTCTTGTTGATTTCTTCTCCAATTGTTTTGGTGCATTTTAAACCCTTTACACTTTGTGTAAGTCTTGCTGCTCAGAGCCACAACTATTCAGGGCTGAGCTGGGGGTTTGACAAATGAAACATAAGGGTCCTAAAGGGGTTGGTAAGTGTATTTCACAGTGAGGTCTCACAACCGCACCATGTAAAACACTCCAATTCTTCACAGTTTAGCATAAGCGGAACATCTTTGGAGGTCTTCCGTAAGGTATTTGTTACTAATTAAAGTTTCTTGATTCTCAGTAAATGCTTGCTAATTCTGAAATTTGTTGTTTTTGGAGAGGCTGGGAAAAAAGGATCTCATAGGTCTTATTACTTACATCCTGTAATCTGATCTGGTATAAACCTCTTGTTGTAAGGTTGCCAGCCATACCGGGTCACGTTTAGCAAAAACACATGAATGAGAAAAGAAATAGGGCGCATTACATTGAGGTGCAAACACATCTAGAGACCAAATCACATTCAGGAGCACAGTAAAGTGCATGACATATGCAGGAGCAAAATCACTGTGTGGGGCATTGTGACATTAAGGTGCAAACACATGTAGGAACAAAGTCATAGTCTGGCTTACAAGTACATTAAGGGTCAAGCCACATATGGGAGAAACATTCCAGTGCTGAGCAGAATCTCCACAGAAACACAGTATGGAGCAGAAGCACAAGTGAAACAGTAGATTGTAACAGGATGGCGCGATTGTTTTGATGGTACGTGGTACCGTGGAGCAAATCAAATTAGACAAAAACATCTGGATCTGACTAACTGCAGTATTGAGCTCCTATTTTATTTGAACTTGCAATCATCTTGGTTGTATGCATTGCTGTCTGGGGGATACAGTAAGGGTTTATGTGGAGTGACTCACTGTCCCTACTGCCCGGGGGATCAAAAAGGGTTTTTTGTGGAGTGGCTCACTGCCCCTACTAACCTGAATGGGCACAAACAGGCATGATGCCCCAAAAAAGAAGCCCCTTGACTAGAAGATGCCTAGTTTGCATTGATCAAATAGGTACCATGTGATCAGGGACAGGAGGGTCATTCTCAGCTCCAGCAGCAACAGAAGCTCAAGCCCTGCTGAGCCCATGCAGGTGAGCCCTCAGAGGTATACTAATGGACCAAAGCACAAATAACTGTACCTGGCGAGGAAACATCGGGATCAGACAAGCCCAAATTGGTGCCCGGAGGTCACATCTGAGCATCGCGGAGGATCACAGCACTGGTGGTGGTGAAGACGAGGTCCTCCAATCCCGCTGCAGGACTTTGATGGCAGCAGGAGTCACACAGCAGTTGAGCTAATATGCATGTGAAGGCAGGAGGAAAGATACATCCAGGAGATATAGGCCCTATTGTAACGCCCTGAACGTCCCAGGATCGTTTAACAGACACGATAATGAGGACGCAACCACTTGTGAAGGGTTAGTTATTTTAATGAAGGCAAAACAATACAACGAATAAACAAAAGTTATAGTCACTGGAATCCTCCAGGCTAAGTACGTTACCAGCCCACAGCACGGATGGTCCTAACCGTCCTCTGCATATACGCCGATCCCGGCGTATGCCAACAGAGGGCAGAAATGAAATGGCCGACAATGCCAATCGGTAGGCTGTGAGGGGCACGACGAGTGTTGGGGAGAATCGAGGAGTCAGGGAAACACCCAGCCGGGGTCTCTACCTGAAGGGAGCAGCCGCTCAACCTCTTCCTCAGACTGCACCGGGACGCGGAGTCACCTCCTGGTGATGCGTCACCGATACCCCAATCAAAAGCAAGAAGACTGAACCGAGAGCAGCCGCTCGATCGATCCTGTGGACTTCCGAGTCTGTAACGCGGCAAACACCTCCTGGTGTGCGTTACAGCTGGCAGTCCCTGTATCTCTGGTCGGGCTGGGAGTTACGACTCCAACCAGCAAAAGCGCCACTGCGCTTTGACTCAGCCGAGTCAAAAAGCGAAGTTCAATGGTTGACCGGTAGAGCTTCCGGGTCCTTCACAGGTGACGATGGGGCAAGACACGGCCCAGGGAGTAACGACTCGACCTACCTCCGTTCTTGCCTTACTGGAGCACCACTCCGGAACACTGCTCTTCACGAAGCAGGTACGTCGGTGTAAACACAATATCCGACAGCCTTGTACCTCCCGGTTCCTCCCTTTATAGGGCGTGTTTTCCTTGAGTTATGTAACAGCTCTCCTGTTTACATAAGGGCGTGTTTTCCCTTGAGTTATGTAACAGCTCTCCTGTTTACATAACCTCTCAACCGCTAAGCATCCTGGGAGATGTAGTCCGTTTACGCTGGTTACCGTTTTCCTCCCCTCGCATGACAGGAATTCTTGACAGTACATCCTCCCTCTCAGCGGCTCCCCACGGGTCCAGCGCTGGCAGGAAAACGCCGATGGAACAAGGAGACCAAGCGCGGAGCATGAACCCCTTCAGCCGGTTCCCATGATTGCTCCTCCGGGCCATAGCCTTTCCACGCAACCAGGTACCACAGCTTCCCCCTGCGCCATTTGGACGCCCGTATGCCCGACACTTCATACTCCACCTCCGACTCCACGCATACCGGCCTAGGTGTCCCAGACGGCTTGGAGGGTGCTGGTTTGAGCAATGATACATGAAAGACAGGGTGTATCCGCAATGACTGGGGCAAGCACACCTTCACGTTCACGGGACCCAAACACTTGGTAATGCGATAGGGGCCCATGTACTTGGGATGGAACACACTGTTCTTTCGAAACCTCATGTTTCTTGTGGATATCCAGACGTAGTCTCCAGTGCGGTACAGTGGCCCGGGCCTTCTCTTCCTGTCGGCCGCAGCCTTGTATCGTCTCTTGGCCTCTATTAGGACAGCCCTTGAGCGCATCAACGTGTCTTTTATGTGTGCCACCCTGTCCGCTGTGGCGGGAATCCTGTCCTCTCTGAACGGATGTAGAAATGGCAAGAACCTGGGATGTTGGCCATAGTTGCTATAGAACGGAGATGACTGTGTGGAGCTGTGAGTGGCGTTGTTATAGGCTATCTCTGCAACCCATAGCAAGTCGACCCATTCTTCCCTGCCCTGGTCCACAAAACATCGCAGATACTGTTTGAGCGTTTGGTTCAGGCGCTCGGTTTGGCCGTCCGTTTGAGGGTGGTAGCTGGTGGACAGGGCGGTCTTAACATGCAGCGCAGTGCACCAAGTCTTCCAGAATTGCGCAGTAAACTGCGACCCCCGGTCCGACACGATCACCCCAGGTAATCCATGCAGTCGTACCACATTCTTTAGGAGTAGTGACGCCAATTCCCCGGCCGTAGGGACTCTCTTGCAGGGGATGAAGTGCCCCATTTTCGTCAAGTAATCCACCACCACCAGTATTGCCGTCATCCCCTGGTCTACCGGTAGGCCCACCACGAAGTCCAGTGATGTGCTATCCCATGGTCTATCCGGGGTCGGAAGTGGATGTAAGAGCCCTTGGGTTCGGCCATGGTCGGCCTTCATGGTAGCACACGTAGGACACTCCTGTCCCCACCTCCTGACATCCACTCTCATGGTTGGCCACCAGAAATGCCGTCCCATGCTAGCCACCGTTTTTTCAAAGCCCAAATGACCTGCGCATGGAGAGTCATGGCACCAGATGAATGCTTGTTTCCTTAGCCTAGGCGTGGGTATCAACAGGCACCTGCCCTTCAGGGGTATCCCGTCCTTCAGCTGCCATTCTCTGTGACTGAGGAGCCACCTCCGCCATGCGAATGACCTGATCCCTCTCTTTATTCCCCTCAGGAAAGTATCCGGTTGGATAACCCCCAATACCATCCTCGGGGAAATGATGGAACGCTCGGTCGCAGGCAATGGTTCCTTAACTGCAGATTGACGGGACAGGGCGTCCGCCTTCCGGTTTTCCGTCCCCGGCCGATATGTGATGCGGAAGTTGAACCCCGCAAAGAAGATCATCCACCGCAGCTGCCTGGGAGAAAGGTGTCTTGTGGCCGTCATGAACTGTAGATTCCGATGGTCCGTGTACACCGATACCACATGTCTTGCCCCCATCAACCAATGTCTCCATTCGGTGAAGGCGTCCTTGATTGCGAGAAGCTCCTTCTCCGCAATATGGTAGTTGCGTTCGGCGTCGTTGAGTTTGCGGGACATGTACGCAACGGGATGAAGCACCCCTGTGTCGTGGTTGCGTTGGGACAAGATAGCCCCCAGCGCCACATCCGAAGCGTCCGCTTCCACCACGTAGGGGAGATCCGGATCGGGGTGAGCCAACACCGGCGCCTTACCAAAGGCGCTTTTCAGGGCCTCAAAGGCTGTGTTCGCTTCAGGGGACCAGACAAACTCCTTGGACTTCCTCAGTAGCTGTGTGATTGGGGCCACCAATCCTGAAAATCCATCTATAAACCGCCTGTAAAAGTTGGCGAAGCCAATGAAACTTTGGACGTCCTTCACGCTTTGGGGCACCGGCCATTCTTTCACCGCCTTGATCTTTCGTTCTGCCATCTCCTGTCCCTCTGGACTCAGCATCACTCCGAGGAATTCCACGGACGTGACGTGGAAGTCACACTTGCTGAGTTTACAAAACAGCTTGTTTTCCCTCAGCTTTTGGAGCACAGCATTGACGTGGTGTACGTGCTCCTCCACACTGGACGAGTAGATGAGGATGTCGTCGATATATACGACCACGTAGATATCCAACTCCTCTCTGAATACCTCATTCAGAAAGTACTGAAAGGCTGCCGGGGCGTTGCACAGACCGAACGGCATGACGAGGTACTCAAAAAGGCCGAACCTGGTCTTAAAGGCGGTCTTCCACTCGTCTCCGTCCCTCATGCGCACCAGATGGTATGCCCCTTTCAAATCCAACTTGGTGTAGATACGAGCTTTCTTGACCTGTTCCAGCAGTACACTGATGAGAGGCAAGGGGTACCGATTCTTTATGGTTATCGCATTCAATGCCCTAAAGTCCACACAGGCTCTCAGCTCTCCATTAGCTTTCGGGATGAAGAAGAGTGGCGAGGCGGCCGGAGACTTGGACGGGCGGATGAATCCTAGCTTGAGGAGTTTATCCAGGTACCCCCGGAGATGCACGTTTTCAGGCTCCGTCAGGGCATACAGCCTGCCGCTGGGAACGCTGGCCCCTGGCACCAGGTCGATCTGGCAGTCAAACTGTCTATGTGGTGGTAGCACGTCCGCCTTCACCTCATCAAATACATCCTCAAAACTGTGATAAGCCTGGGGGAGAGCCACATCTTTTTCTGCCGCTGTAGCCACCGTCTGACTCCCGCTCTCATCTGCGTCAAGGGATTCCGTTCTTTTTCCACAATGCAGGATGCAATACGGTGACGTCATTTCGACGCGATGTGTTGGCCAATCCACAGAGGGGTTGTGTTTCTGTAGCCACGGCAATCCCAATATGACGCCATATTGGGGCGCTCGGATGATGTTAAAATCGATTTGTTCCAAATGGTTCCTCCCATATCTCATCGGAAGGACCCCCGTGTGCTGCCCGATGGGCCCCGTCACCAATCGCCTTCCGTCTACAGCATAGACGTCTTCGGGTACAGCTTTGGGAAGAAGCACTAGCCCTAGCCTGCATGCCTCGTTGTGGTCCATAAACATGCCAGTGGCCCCTGAATCCACCATGGCCACAACGGGTATCCACTGGTCATGCACTCCCACGTGCACCGTGAGAAACGGGTGTCGGTGTCCCTTAGTGACAGAGTTGGAGAGTGAAGGGATGGATGAGTGACTCCGAGATGCCCCTTCTTTGGTCTGGGAGTCCTCTAGTTTTCCGCCGGTATGTCCACCACGGCTGTTACCGACCGGTTGGCCCGATAACGTGACGTCTTCGGTTTGGCAGGGCATTCACGTACGTAGTGGCCTTTTTTGCCACAATATAGGCACAATCCTTGTTTACGGCGTGACTCTTTCTCCGTGGCTGTGAGGCTCGCTCGTATTGCGCCGATGTCCATGGGTTCTCCCTTGGATGCGGTGGAAGTTTCAGGACTTCCCACCGTCACATAGGATGGAAGGGATTTTCCTTTTCTCCCATGATCCCCTTTTCTTTCACTCAGCCTATGTTCCAGCCGTAATACCAGGTTGATAAGGCCCTCACATGTCTTGGGTTGAGGGTCAATATGAGCCACGGCGTCTTTGAGCTCATCGCACAGCCCGTGATGGAAGAGCGCCGTCTGTTTAGCAACAGGCCACTTGGTTTCCGCAACTAGCCGTCGGAACGCGTTGAGATACTGCACCAGGTCGTTGGATCCCTGTCTCAACTCACGCATTTCACGGTCCGCCGTGTACGAGTCAGCCCTTCTGTCGAATACCTTCAGGAATTCCTCGCGAAAAGCACCCCAATCACATAAGATGGGGTCGTCCCTGCTCACCAGAGGTACGGCCCATTGTGCCGCGTTTCCAGCCAAATAGGAAATAAGGAAAGCCACACGAGCCTGACTCGTGGGGAACGCCTTTGGTTTGCACGATAAATGTAGCGCCACTTGTGTGAGGAATACCTGCACTGTGTTAGGATCCCCACTGTACCTCTCTGGTGTTGCCAAGGGGATGGCTACCGGCATTTCCACTACTACCGCAGGGGTCTGGTTCGTGAGGGAGGTGCTGGGCGTGAGCGGGTCCAATTGGATAGCATCCAGTCTGGCTTTTACATCGGCTGTTTCTTGCCTAGAGGCAGCCACTTCAACTTGCACGGTCGCTAAAGCAGCCAGCACATCATCAAGTGTTGCCATGTCTGTTATCGACCGGGAGACAGTTAGTGTTATTACGGTCGGATATTTTGTAACGCCCTGAACGTCCCAGGATCGTTTAACAGACACGATAATGAGGACGCAACCACTTGTGAAGGGTTAGTTATTTTAATGAAGGCAAAACAATACAACGAATAAACAAAAGTTATAGTCACTGGAATCCTCCAGGCTAAGTACGTTACCAGCCCACAGCACGGATGGTCCTAACCGTCCTCTGCATATACGCCGATCCCGGCGTATGCCAACAGAGGGCAGAAATGAAATGGCCGACAATGCCAATCGGTAGGCTGTGAGGGGCACGACGAGTGTTGGGGAGAATCGAGGAGTCAGGGAAACACCCAGCCGGGGTCTCTACCTGAAGGGAGCAGCCGCTCAACCTCTTCCTCAGACTGCACCGGGACGCGGAGTCACCTCCTGGTGATGCGTCACCGATACCCCAATCAAAAGCAAGAAGACTGAACCGAGAGCAGCCGCTCGATCGATCCTGTGGACTTCCGAGTCTGTAACGCGGCAAACACCTCCTGGTGTGCGTTACAGCTGGCAGTCCCTGTATCTCTGGTCGGGCTGGGAGTTACGACTCCAACCAGCAAAAGCGCCACTGCGCTTTGACTCAGCCGAGTCAAAAAGCGAAGCTCAATGGTTGACCGGTAGAGCTTCCGGGTCCTTCACAGGTGACGATGGGGCAAGACACGGCCCAGGGAGTAACGACTCGACCTACCTCCGTTCTTGCCTTACTGGAGCACCACTCCGGAACACTGCTCTTCACGAAGCAGGTACGTCGGTGTAAACACAATATCCGACAGCCTTGTACCTCCCGGTTCCTCCCTTTATAGGGCGTGTTTTCCTTGAGTTATGTAACAGCTCTCCTGTTTACATAAGGGCGTGTTTTCCCTTGAGTTATGTAACAGCTCTCCTGTTTACATAACCTCTCAACCGCTAAGCATCCTGGGAGATGTAGTGCGTTTACGCTGGTTACCGTTTTCCTCCCCTCGCATGACAGGAATTCTTGACACCTATAAGGAGACCCCGCTCAGCCCCTAAAATGAGAAATGTGAGCTTCGCCGTTGGTGGGTGTTAGTTTAGTATGCTAGAATGGGTGTGTGATTATTTCTAGCCTTCAGTCAGAGGGTGGATAGGGGGAAGCTTAGATGGGCACAGAACTAGAACTAAAAAACAAAACATTTTCAGGCAAACACAGCAAGGAGATGGATTCCCTACAGTAAGTCACATACTAATGGCGATTGCGTAAACTCCTGTTGTCTTGATCTGCAATTTTTATATTGGTGTACAGGTATAAAAGCCTGAATCCTGAATAAGTATTGTGACTATTTTAATTTCTTATTTTTGAATATGGAATTAATTATTTTTAACATTTTAGTATACCTCTGGTTAAATTTCAGTTGATTTGGTGCAAATGGGAAGATCTGCATCTAGTTGCAGCACATGTCTTTTTGAACATTGTTTTGAGCTGAAAAACTACAGGACATTCTAGAGCTTGAAAATATTCTTTTAAACCAACAGTCATCATCAGTGGCCAGTTTGAAGCTTAAGGTGCATTAAAATGATAACTGAGCAATTTTACACTAGAGATTGCACACGTCTTTGCACTCACTGACCAATGCAAAATGATGTTTGCACTGATTGGTCACTGCAATAATTATAGTTGCAATGGATGAAAATTACTTCCTGCACTGGACGGTCAGTGCAAATGCTAGTGCAAAATTGCTCAGACACTAATATTGTGAATGTGATTTCTTCCATGAAATTGATTCGATACTAGCCCAATGTATATGCAAACACACCTGTGATGCTGCTAAGAAACCCCCTTTAACTCTTAAACTTCACTGGTGTACATTTTGCTCCTTTGTGCCAGCGTTGTGATTGGTCTGAGAGTCGTGGTTCAGCGCTCAGCCAGGAAATGGGAGCCTGGGCATGTTCTCCACCTATGCTGTAATACAGTCTGAGTGACCAACATGCAAAGTGCACATTAATGTTTGGCTGGCCAAATATTCATGTGCACTTACATGGTGCCCACCACTCCTCCCCCTGTTCTGAGAGCAGAGCAGATCCACCACACCCGCTAAGACGCAGCAGCAGGAACAATTAAAATGCTAATAACTTTGAGTTATTATCGTTTTATTTTTCCTTTTTTTCCACTTTGTAAATCAGTTGGGTTTCTCTCCTCCGCCTTAGCGGAGGAGCTGACACTGCTATTCAGGCGCTAGTGACAACTCCTCCCACCACTCTAAATGCAGAAAGGTCTATTCAGCCTGGCCATGAGTCGCCCAGGAAAGGTAGGACACACCTCAACCCCCTCTGTGACTGACTAAAGTGAATTCACATCCCCTGCTCCTGTCACTACAAAACCAGACGGTGAATACACAAACAGGCAGAGGTACACAGAATGGTAAGGCAAGAAAATGCCGACTTTCTAAAAGTGGCCATTTCAAAAACACAATTTAAAAACCATCTCTACTAAAAGGTGTGTTATTAAAGTCTGAGTTCAAAGAGCCTAAACTCCATTTCTCTATCTTGTCCCAATGGAAATTGACACTTGGAAGATGTTACAAGGCAGCTTCCATGTCAACCTAAGGGACAGACAGCCTATCAATACTGAAATACGAAATACTCATTATATCACTATTAGGACATGTAAAACACACCAGCACATGCCCTAGCTTTCACATATACTGTACCATGCCCATGGGGGTACCTTGGGCCTACCTGAGGGGTGCCTTACATGTAAGAAAAGGGAAGGTTAGGGCCTGGCAAGTGGGTGCACTTGCCAGGTTGTCATGGCAGTTTAAAAATGTGAGCACAGTCACTGCAGTGACAGGTCTGAGTCACGTTTGAAAAAGACTGCTTGTGTGGATGGCACAACCAGTGCTGCAGGCCCACTAGTAGCATTTGAGTTACTGGCCCTGGCACCCTCAGTGCACTTTACTGGGGACTTACCCGTAAATCAAATATGCCAATCATAGATTACCGATCAGAAGCACAATTTACACATAGAGCATATGCACTTTAGTACTGATTAGCAGTGGTAAAGTGCCCAGAGTCCTATAGTGAACAAAAACAGATCAGAAAAATAGGAGGCAAAAGGCAAAAAGTTTGGGGATAAACCTGCAAATAGGGCCAAGTCCATCCAGAAGATTAAGACTCTCTCACCTTAAGCTGCATAGGTAAACCCATTAGGAGCCCAATCACTAAAGAGACGACCTATCCCAACATACCAACAGAGTCACCAATACTACCTCCGGTCTCTCAACAACGAGGCATGGAAACTGAAAACCACAGTTCTCTTCAACCCAGTACAGAGTATGAGAATAATCTCAGCTCCCAATCGAGCAAAACTTACAAAGCCATGCAGCTAGCTATCAGGGACATGAAGAACCTACTTCTCCTATCAGAAAAATGTCTTTTAAAACTGGAGCGCCTACAGAAACCTGATCACGATACCCACAATAAAATAAAATCTATCCCAATGGCAGTGACAAACAGACTATCCCACTCTCGCAATCAACTCGGATATCTGACATACATTGAGCTACAAACCCTTGTGCTATCATATGAACCTTTCCCCAATCCTCCCACTAAGTTAGACAGACATCTCATTCAGTCAGTCCCAATTAACTTAAGCAGAACGGCAAAGACTAGCCTTAGAAGGCCAAACTTCAGTAACCTAAAGAATGTGATACTAATCCCCGAAAAGCAAGAATCACCACTCATCAAACCACAAAAACCTATTCCGTGTCTACTACTCAACTGTTCATCAGCAAAGAAACATGCCGCAGACATAGCTGACCTCATCTTAAACCATGAAATAGACGTAACTATTCCAACAGAATCATGGCTCTCTGACTCATCCTCCCCATGCCTATATCTATTAGTCCCCCCAAACTATTGTATTGTGAGACTAGACAGACCTAACAAAAAGGACGGAGGCATAGCCTGTATACATAGATCCGATATAGCCATTACAAAAGTGCAATCTGACCCTGTAGAGTCTTGTGACTATCTCGATCTGTCATTAAGATCCTCAGATAATCAAACTTGCAAACTTGACACATTTTACCACCCTCCTGGGAAAAACACCTTGTTCATAGACCAGCTGATAGAAATTATCACAGCAAACTCGACTCCCCATTCTAATGATATTTTTCTAGGAGACTTCAATCTTCACTGGGAGGATCATACCAACAATCAGATCAATCTACTCAAAACATTCCTTGGAGAGCAATCGCTGGTTCAAGAATGCCACCTACCAACCCATTCGAAAGGCTCCACCCTAGACTGGATCATCTCGAAAGAAAAAGCTGTTGACAAAATCGAAATCACCCCCTGCGACTGGTCTGATCATCACATCATTACCTTCCAAATACCCCACATAAAAAAGAAAACCTCATCACAACCAATTTGAACCCAGAAAATGGATTTGCGACACGAGAGTGCTCAATATGGAAAGTCTTGCAGCACGCTGTGAGGAAAAATTGCAACCTCCAAATAACCTAGTAAACATCAGTGACCTCACGGAATACTACAACAATACGATGACGAGCATAATAGAGGACATAGCCCGTTTAAAACTCAAAAGGATCCCTGACAAAGACAAAAACTCCTGGTTTAATGGATCCCTCAACGAAGAAAAATGATCACTCAGACTCACAAAACGGAAATGGCGACAACACCCTTCCTCACCACACTTAACACTACTAAGACAGGCTAGAAATGTCTACAATAAAAGCATCCTAAATTCAAAAAAAGACTTCATTAGGAAAGAACTGGATAATGCGAAAAACTGACCGAGGAAACTCTCCCAAATACTAAAAGATCAATCCAATAAAATGGCCAAATCTGCACCAACAGCTACAATATCAAACATGAGCTGCGAAGAATTCACCTCCTTCTTTACAGCCAAAGCCATATCGATGGAGAGGGAGATACCGAGAAGCCCCACATCAGGTGTGAAAAGCTCACACCAGTTGCATTCTGGTACTTGCAGTTTTAAGCATTAAAGTTCCAGTTCACCAGTAGCAGAGGATGTCTAGTGTGTGGAGCTGCGGCAGCCGCGCGCCAAGGCAAGGCAGCAATGGATTAAGCTGCGGAACAGTGGAGTTGAAAAACACTATTTAAAAAAAAATAAAAAAATGGGGACTATACTTGGCCCACAGTCCTGGCGACAGAACCCTGTAAATGATCTAATTCAACGAATTATTAACATTAATTTCACTTTTAAGAAAGTTCCATTCACCTGCTGCCACTTGGGGATCCGAACAGACACAAAAAGATCATAATTTCAGCCGCAGCATGTTAACACGGGGGCTCCAACCCGCCCTGCTGCTACCGGTCCATCTGCAGAAATATTTAACACCCGAGGGTAGAATTTCGGCTTTGCCGCCCGCCGCCCACCGCCCACACCTGTGCCTCCACCATGCCCACCGACAGGGCAGTTCATGCGTTCACAGTATCCTGATCTGGTCACCTTGCAAGCAACACGAGCCCTTTGACCCCAGGCTGCAGAAGGCACAGGGTTCCCATCACCTGCTGAATTCACGGACATAAAAGGGGGAGTGAAAAAGAACTGTGGGGTCGGGAGCAGCAGCCTCCTAAGTGCAGTGCACTCAGATCCAGTCCAGAGGAAGTCCGGTAAAATAAAAAATAAACACGCATGTCTGGAAGAGATGCCGTGCACGCGCGTGTGTGAGCTAAATCTCCAGTCCGGGTGGGCGGGGCCTAAGGGCGACAGGGCAGACACAAACCCCGCTTCCAAAGAAGCGGGACACAAGGACTATACATCTCGCCAAGGCGAAGCAGCACATGCGCTGCAACGCAGGCAAGACCTAAAAAGGGCAGACATTCTAACAGTGCTAAGGCCTACTTGAGGTATCTTTATTGAAAACAACTAAGTGAATGATTTATTTAGCAAAAGTAAGACACAACACTTCCAGCCCTAAGTAAAATATGCAACATATTTCTAAAGGTTATGAATATTATAGCAATTTAAGTCGGCAATATATTATAAAAAAGAATTCTAAAAAAGTAATTTAAAGTTCGTTTTTTAAAATTTCTGCTCTGCCTACTATAAATCTCAGTTTCAATGATCTCTTTTGCAATACCTGCCGCAAATTCTTTCTTATTTTTACTGGTCTCTACTATTTAGATATCAACGACATATCTTCAGCTCTTTCTGTTTGTCTTATTTCAGACTGGTGAATATGCTGGGCAGCAACACTCTGGTGCCGGCACCTGGTGTGTAAATCCTATCACAGGAAAAATAATCCGGCAGCTGGACAGCCAATCAAACAGCAGTGCTGCATGTAAGTTGAGCTCAATATATTGAAATTCAACCGAGCCCAGAGTAAATGTTCATTAGTTCTTGCATCTTGCATAGCGCTATGTACCATATGTGCAGTGTTGCAACATTAGCCCCTCTGGTGCCCCTGCCAGCCTTGTACGTGGGCGGCGGGCCCCTGGCATGAGAGCCTCTGAGTAGGTGCGGGGGAGGGCGGCCTCCATGTATTTTGCAGGGGGGGCCCTCAAGTTTTGTGAGGCCATTGCATATGCGCGCAGTCACTGCACTTCACAATGTGCGGGATGTGGGTCACATAAGTATAACAAACTACTCTAGATACTCTTAATTGAGTATTGCGTGGGGGGCAAGTGATGCTTAATCATTGTAGGTTGATAATCTGTTGATGGGTCTGAGATATTATTCACAAGGTGGGTTAGCTGTGGGAATTGATTTTATTCTGTGTATGGTGGACGCGGAGAGGGAGCGATAATCTTAATGCTGACGAGGAGAACTGAAGGATATTGAGAAGAGGTGAGTACTCACAGCATCCTGAAGGTACCTATAGCAGCAGGGAAGAAGGATGGACTTATTGTGAAAGGTACTTACTGGGTCAAATAATTTAAATTGGACCAACACAAGGCAACAATGGCACAGGAAACAAATGCCAGCCTAGTGTGATTATAGAGTTCATCCTTCTAGTCTAAAAGGCAATGGCCCTTCAGTAAAACATATTATCTTGCAGTTATTAAATCTTTTCTCATGTCTCTTCCCCGATTAATTAATGTTGGTATTCGTTTTATGGGACATGGTTTGGTCTGTGACTACTTTGATTTTTGACGCTGTTCATTATGCCACAACCTACCTATGGTAGTCTCTTGCATTGCTTTAAGTGTAAGTCTGTTTAGGTTAAGAGATGTGGTTGGTTGAAAGAGCTTTGCCGGTTCAACATCAATAAGTAGTTATCCCACTTAGATCCTTGGTCCTTGTAGCCATAGCTTCCTCGGTTTCTTCCAGGTAGGCGTGCACTGATGAGACAGACAATGAAAACTACCAGGCCTCGTCTCCTGTGAATGGGAAAAGCAGCGCACCTAGGTTCAGAAGCTCACTGTGCCACAGAACCCAAACCGCCCTTCACCATTAGGCCAATAACATCAAAATGTGTCAGGGGATGCTTCTGTGGATTAGCAATTCGTAGATTCAGTGCCTAATTTGTAAAAGATTAAGTGCTAGCGCCCAATGATCTGCTCAGAAGCCGGTGGCGGTGCTATTAAATTTCAATGCACGGATTGCCCAGCCTTGAATCCACCTTATGCCTCTTTAATCCATTACCAGACACACCTTGCCCCTTTATCTCACTCTTGCAGGTTCCTACTTTCTCACTGTGTGAAGTTTTTTCCGTCGTTCTCCTTTGTGTTTTTTTCAACCTCTTGCTGTCATTCAATGTTTGATGAGGAAAAATAAGTGCTGGTCCCCAAAAATGAGTGCCGTGGTTTCCACCGGCTCAAACTAACCCTTACATGGAGTATCTTTCTGCATCTCTGGCATGACTCTTTCATGGTTCTTCTATCTGGCTGATCGCACATACTCTGTATCTAAGGACAATTCCTCTTCACCCTCTCTTTCCCTTCTTTATGAGTACCTCAAGAGTTGATCGTGGACCCAGTTCTCTTTTCCATCTATGCTACTGCACTCTGAGGGATTATCTAGTCTTTGAACCTTCCATACCAACTTTACTCTGCAGCACTTTATCTCTTCATCTCTTTTTTTTTCACCTCCTTTCTTTATGATACCATTTCCTTTGGTCTTTCAGGAATAAACTCTTGGGTGTGCTCCCAAACATGTCCTTTCACACATGCCACACAACTCCTCAAAAACAGTTGCTTCATTCTTTCCCTCATCACTCCTCTATCTTCCCCTCTTACATCTTTCTCTTTATTCCTCTGCCTACAATTCTCTCCTTATCCTTGCATCTTCTCTCTCTTTCTCACTCCCGTTGTTGTCATCTGTACAGTCTTCACAACCACTGATCACTTCTGACATTCCCAGTTCCAAAATTCTTATTGTCAATCTTATTCTATCCCAGGTTCATTAAGGTTCCTTCCGGCTTATTGCTGTTTCAGCTTATTTCCGCGTGCCTTTCTAGAATCAGCCATTTTATTCTGCTATCCGCCTTACCGTCAAGCTTTATTTCACCACTTGACTCTCTCCCGACCTTATATCTCTTCTCTGCCTATTTTTAGGTCTCGCCTGCGAACGCAGCGCGGAGCGCTGCTTTCGGCGAGATCTATTGTTGCTGACTTGCCTCGGAAGGGGGACAGGAGATGTGCACGCGCAGGCTTTTGGCGGATTTGAGTTGGTGTACGCGCCTACAGCCACGCGGCGTGCACATCTCCTGTCCCCCTTCCCTCGCAAGCCAGTATGCAGTTTCGCTTTCGTCCTCACCAGCCTCCTGTAATTCACGCACGTACAGACAGACACGCGACGTGCACATCTTGTGTTCCACTTCCAAGGCAAGTCATCAATTTTGTGCCATCATACTCACTGTTGCCACTGATCCTTTGAACATTTGCGCTGCAGATCTGGACGATGCTGTTAAAATCTCGGGACGGGGAGCGCTGCGGGCCCAAGTGCCTGGGAGCGCTGCGGGCCCAAGTGCCTGTACATGGTGGCGGTAGTGCGTCTGCTTTTTCTCGCTGCTGTGAAGGCTTCCCAAGTGCTACCTCCTTCGATCCAATACGGCGATCTGACGTGCCCCGGTACTGCTCCCAAGCCCTCTCCACTGCTCCGGACTGCACCCTAGCGTTAGGTCCCCTATAGTCGGGTCTCTGAACGTGCCCCAGCTCTCAGCTGCGTACCCAAACACCCATACCACGCATGCGCCACACGCTGAGCAAGGCACGCCTTACGGCGGGCGCACTCGATCCTTACGAGCTACTGTCATAAGGGCTTGTTTTTACTGCAGTCTTCTTACCTCTATAAATGACTTAATTACAATGTGAGCACTTACTGCATATTTAAGGAATTTCAGTGATTAAATACTACAATGTTAGTATGGCCGTTAAACCAGTCTTACGGGAGGAGTATTTTAGCAGCCCTTTTGGCGGGGTTCCCTTGCATGTCGCTGCACTTTAATTTAATACTAAGTATGAAATGAACAGCCGATCGGAAATAATTCATGGGATTTAGAAGCTCGCGCACTGTACCCCTGCACCGTGTTTCCGTTAGTTTACCCCCGTGTCACGTTTTTTGTGTGCGCCTCACAGACTGTCTTTTTCAGCGGGCACGGAGGGAGCAGCGCCCCTCCTCGAGTGGGACCCCCCTGGGGATACAGGTGAGGTGAGTGCAGTAGTCCTCTCACACCCACAGTCAGATCAACCGGGAACATGTGCAACACGCGACCCCTAGTCTGCAAATGTACAGCTTATGCCCCAGTACGGTGACCCCGAGCCCACCCAGGGGTCGGGACGCGGCGACGCCCACACAGCCCTTGAAACAACACCGCTTCACTTAAGACACCCCGTAGTTTGATGTCCCCAGAGTAAATGTCGTGGACAGTCCTGACGCCACCCCATTGAATTTTAGTGGTAGAACAATACAAGCATTTGCAATGCAATAGGTCTCGCATTTACGCGAGTTTAAGCTATTGCCGTCATAAATAACAATGTCTTGTATTTATGTTTTCAAAACCAATACCAAAATAAAAGGCATAGCCATTTACAATGCCAATAGCTCAAACTTGCGTAACTGCGAGACCTATTGCATTGCAAATGCTTGTTCTCTTTCCATCCACAATTCTACTTGTAATGCTTTGTCTTCAAATGCTTTTTTCCATCTGTAGGTCCCCATTTAATCCATTATCTTCAAATGTGTCCCTGGTTAGGCCCTTCCTTAACTTACTTCTCTTGTTCACCTCTTTGCACCTTCTCTCTCCCTTCGTTCTGCCTCTCAGTTTAGATTGATTTTCCCTGTCTTCCTTGTGTCCCTCCTGATGTATATATTTTTTGGCTTCTTGCCCCTATACTGGGAAATGCTTTTTATAATGTACTGTATTTGATATTTGTTATGCACAGAACATATTTTATGTGTAAGTATTCTTCAGCCTTCTAGATAACATTTTGACTGTGTTAGGTGCATTATAAGATAATTTAGAGTGTCAGGTGGTTTATAGCGCGCACCAGGGAGCTACAGCGATTGATAATATATTGAAATCTTTCTTGTTGCTGAGTGCAAGTGTTTGCCTTTTTAGGCCCCGGTTTGTGCACCGCGTCTCAGACTGAAGCAAGGGCCCAGGAAGTGGGGCTCGGATACATACCTGTCTGCAGCGAGGACAACCGCTTCACCCCCGTGCAATGCGAGCAGGGGCAGGAGAGCTGCTTCTGTGTCTTTAAGAGCGGCGAGGAGGCCCCTGGGACAAGAGTCAATGCCACCGGACGCCGGAGACCCGCCTGCGACCGTGAGTAACGGCGACGAGTTTTAAGAAAGGAACAACTCTAGGGTGGATGCTGCTCTCATTTTTGGATGTA
This sequence comes from Triturus cristatus, assembly GCF_964204655.1. Classification (NCBI taxonomy): domain Eukaryota; kingdom Metazoa; phylum Chordata; class Amphibia; order Caudata; family Salamandridae; genus Triturus; species Triturus cristatus. The sequence continues at coordinate 257,743,846 of NC_140587.1, read as the reverse complement.
CAGATTCATATTCGAGTCTACTACATTTTTTTCGCAGCCTGAAATAAAATCATTAAGCATAAAAAAAACAATCATCGTTAGAAGAAGAAAAACGCGGGCCTGAGAAAATATAAACTACTGTAATCATCGCAGTAGATGATTCTTAATTAATAGCAATTCATAATACACAATTTTGCGAGTGCTACAAAAATATGAAATTACTTTTAATTCAGTAAAACAATAATGATCAAATACGAAACCAAGATTCATCTGTAGTTCAGCCATCACATTTGGATAAAATGTTATGCAATTTGTCCAAGAATTTCATGACTGATGCCCTGATTAGGTGTGCTGCACCAGTTACTACTACTAATGTTGTTTCTACAACCCATACTATTACTGATGCTGATGTTAATTCTGTTATTACTACTATGCCAATTTCCATTGCTATTACTCTTACAACTACAAGAATAGACACTACTAGAACTATTACTACTATTTCTGCGGTAAGCACTACTACTTCTAATACTACTGTTATTGCAACTGATACTGATAGTATTTCTGGCTATTGTTACTATGATTACTTATACTGGCTTTCCTTTTACTACTAATACTATATTCACTATCACAACTATCACTACTGCATTATTCTATTAGCACTGCCATTGCTAGTGAGACTATCGCTATTGATATTATGAATACTCAGCAATGCACTCCTGTTACTACTATTACAACTAGTGGGAGAGGATGTAGCCTTACGGCTAGAGCGGTAGACCTCAAAGCTGGGGAACGGGGCTCGAGTCTCGGCAACGATGCTAAAACATCCTGTGTTTCTGGGCAAATCACTTAATCTCCCCGTGCCTAACAAAAAAATGAATGTGTCCTTCTGTAATGAAACTGGTGCTCATGTAAAGCGCTCTGATACCCGATTCTCGGGTCTAGTTCGCGCTATATAAAACTCTAAAAAATAATACAAACAAAAAAAAACTATAAGGAGTGTTATTCCTACTATTGCTTCAATTGCAACTTCAACAACAAATATTACTATGACTATATCGGCTTTCTCGAAACCCGAACGTACATGATGAATCTGTCCCATTCTCACCCACACCTCAACTAACATGGCAGTCCTACCAATGCGGTCACTTACACAATAATTCTGATATTCTCTGCCGCCCTCTCCCTTTTTACAAACCCTCAAACGAAGAAGTATCGACTTCCTTCACTTGAAGCGACTTGGTTGAGCCATTCTGTGATATTGTCATATTCATGCCAATTTTTGTACTAGGGCAGTGGACCTCAAATATGGGGAACCAGGTTTGGCTCTCGGCAACGACACTCAACATCCTGTGATTCTGGGCAAATCACTTAGTCTCCCCTTGCCTAACAAAAATGAATGTGTACTTATGTAATGCAACTGGTGCGCATGTAAAGCGCTCTGATACCCGATACCTTTGGGTCAAGTTCACGCTATATAAAACTCAGAAGGAAATATATATATATATATATATACAGACACACACACAAACACACATATGTGTATATATATATATACATATATATATATATATATATATATATATGTAAGGGCTGCGGTCCACTGGTTTTAATTGCTGGAGGGTGTGTCTGCTGTACCAAATAAAAGCGACGGGGAAAGCTCTTCTGTGCTCGAGTGCTGCCTAATTTGTCGAACATTCCCCGAAGGAGCTGAATATATATATATATATACATATATATATATATGTATATATATGTATATATATATATATATGTATATATATATATATATATATATATATATATATATATATATATATATATATATATATATATTATTTATTTATTTGTAACTATACCCTTAGGCATTTATAATGTTCAATGTGGTCAAAAGTTTGCATCACATAATGCAACTGCTGATGGTTTCTGTAACTACAAACCTCTGGTCCTAAAGTGCATTGTCTGCTCTTTACGCCAATGAACAGTGCACTGGCAACTTTATAGGCCATGATAGCAGTTTTAGAAAACGACAAAAGATATATATATATCTTCCGGGTCCAAGGGCATTTTCAAGAATAAGGAGTGCAAGTTTCATGGCAGTGGTACCTCACTATCTTACAAGATTAATCTCATTTTGAAAACATGGCATTGTTTGTTTTTCTTGAGATGTAGGATACCCCGAGTCAGAAAGTGAAATCTATCAATGGCCAATGTGAACTCACAGATTAGGAGGGGTCTTTCTATCTAGTGTAATGACGAAATTCGGGATAACAAGACACTTGCTTTTAGCAGAGCAGGCATACTTCTAGAGGAATGTTTTGATTTCTCTTGACATATTTTGGTCAAGCACTACCTAAAACATCACATTATGTTATGTTATGACGATTTAAATCATTCGAGCTGATGGCAACAGGGGTGATCAAGTCTGTGAGGAGATTGCTGAAGGTGACACGTGGTCCGGGGGGTCGGTAGGCTATGGTGCCTTGGATGGAGGTGTGGTTGCTGGTCTGAAATCGAAAGTGCATGTATTCCGGTGGAAGTTGTGCAGGTGATGGAGTCCTTATGGATAACGGCGAGGCCTCTTTCTGGTCTGCTCGTTCAATCCTGGTGGAAGATCTTGTAGCCCGGTGGGATGACTGTGACGACGTTGTGTGTTGATGTGGGTTTTAGACAGGTCTCTGCCAGGACATCTCGATGGTGTCCCAGACTCAGTAGCGTGTTTGTTGATATATCTGGTGTTGAGCAGCATGCATGCCAGGCGGGGTGAGGCATGTGTGGCACGTGGGGAGTGCGTGTTGGTAGAGATGAAATGGCAGTAAATGCGTGAGAAAGGTCCTACCGTGGAGCGAGGTGAGGCGTGGAAGCAGCTGACGTGGCAACTTCTGGTGTTGAGTGCATTCAGGCTGGAGGCTGTGCAGTGGCAGCATTCAGTCGGACCAAGGTTCGTGGTGCTAAGCTCGGGCCAGCAATGCTACAGCTATACATTAGCACTGTGGTTGCCATTAAGTAGGGCCTACAAGGCTGGAGCGCAGGGGGCGGAGGGTGGGCATAGGAAAGGGAGGGGCGCAGGAGAAGGCATGCAGTGGAGATGCAGGTAAGGAACAGGGAGGAGAAAAGTTACAGGAGGGCAGGGCGCAAGATGTTGGAGAATGTGAGCGATGGAGATGCAGGTAAGATGTGAGGGATGCAGGAAAGTGTGAGAAAGCTCTAAGCACAAAGAAGGAAAAGTCACAAAGAAGGAAAAATGGGTCACAGATAGGCACAAAGCAAAAGACTAGAAAATGGAAAAACGGGCTCAAGGGAGGCCCAAGAGAGAGAGAGAGAGGAAAGCGGGAGAACATGCAGAAAGAGACCAAAAAGAGAAAATGGAAAACGAGCACAAAGAGGCCCAAGAGAGAGAGTGAATAGTGTTACATGGACATAAAGAGAGAAAAGGACAGTGAGTAGGGTTAGTGGAAGGAGCAGAGGGCGAGAGCGAAGAATAAATACAAGAAAGAGCTGCGGCATCGAGGCCAGATTCGAAAGGGCCTTTGACAGGTCGGAGGACCAGTCCCTGGTAAGCAGGAGCTGGGGCCTAGATACCTCCTCAACTAGTCAAAGACATAACCCCCTTCAAAATACCCTGCCTTACCAATATATGCCTGGAATGTTGTGCTCCCACATACCTGCAAACCAGCATAAAGAGATAAACCACTCCATACACATATATTTACACAAACTCAGCCTCCGCACGACCTCCTAAGACTAACTGCAAGACCCAAAGAGACGGGCGTCTCCCTGTGGCCCTAGTATTTATAACAAATCAAACAACACCTACTCAACTCTTACATTCAGGAGAAAGCTCACAACCTACCTTTTCTAATTCTTATTGACATCCGCTCCATGACATCTGCCTCCTCTCACAAGCGCCTAATGCATATATGGAAAAAATGTAGAATTAAATATATATTGTGGGAACACACAGGAGAGACATGCCTCTGACGGTTTTCAACTCTGCTTTCCACTGACATTTTGGAGACTGCAAAGGTCTATGAACTGTACTTATGAATAGAAAGAAAATATGAGCACATGTATGTTTGCTGGATTTATCAGTAAGTGGCTCTAAAATTAAGGCATGAAAGCGAACAGGTGTGAGAAAATCTGGTTCTGGAGGTCCCAGGACCATCAGAAGTCACTGAGCCCCAATTGTTCCAATAGGGCTCTTTCACCTCTACTGTTCTGAGATCTCTGTATAGCAGACCCTCAAACCTGACTCTTGAACTAATGGCTGAGCAGTGCAAGTCTGAGAATTCAGCAATGCACACACAGAATGACAGTATATAAAACATTGTATAGTCAGTCATATTTCTTTAAAAAGAAAAAGGGGCACATGCATCAAAGGTTTTTTCGATCGCAAACGGTGCGATTCGCAAAAATCGGCCGTTTGCGATCGCAAATTAGCCTTTGGAGATGCATGAAAGTGTTTCCTAAGCGCAATTTAAGAATTCGCAATTATTTGTGAATTCCTAAATTGCGATTGCATTTAAGGAATCGCAATTTGCGATTCCTTAAATGGAATGCTAGAAGCACTTTCAAATAGCGATTTCGCAATTTGAGACCGCAAATTACAGACAAATCAAACTTGTCTGTAATTTGCAAAAACTTTGAAAAATGCACTAAAATGCATTTTTTTAAGTTTTATGTTACACACACATATGCCCTTGTGGCATGTGTGTGCGCAACATGGGTGCACATCACAATTTCAGGGGTGCAACAGGGTGTCATTTTGACACCCTTGCACCCTTGAAATTGCATGAGCAATTTGCGAGTACCTACTGGTACTCGCAAATTGCGCATGCAATCTCCCATTCATTCCTATGGGCCTGTAGGCCCATATGAATGAATGGAAAGGCATTCCTTAATTGTGACTCGCAATTTGCGAGTCGCAATTAAGGACGGTTTAGGAATCGCTATTTTTATAGCGATTCCTACATGCATAGGCTTTTGCAATTCCTTAATTGCGATTCCTTAATAATCGCAATTAAGGAATCGCAAAAGCCTTCCTTGATGCATGTGCCAGATTATGCCTTAATGCACTCACAACTAAATACTATTCACAAAATTAAAACTTTTAACAGATTCTCAGTTCCAATTATAAATTGAATTGTCTTCAAAATGAGCATTGCAGAATCACAAGGGTGTGAATTACCTATTCTAAAGAAATATTGCCGGTGACCACTAACCCGATATAGTGTGTTCCTGATGCCTCTGAATTGTTGTGCATAGATATAACGCAAGACCTACAGCCTTAAGTATTCATATTTTACTTTTGTTGATACTGACGGCCTAGCAATTATTCCTGACCCCACAACACATGGGCTTAGCTTAACGCCATATACCTTAATAACTTGTTTGCTGTGGGTGTCCTGCCACTCCAGGGCACCCTCTTTCTCCTTCATGGAAAACTTAGGTGGAAAACTTCTCCTTGTCCTGGGTGACGTGGTGGGCTGGCCCGGCTGGGTGGGTGTGGGGGGCACGGGTTTAAGGAGGGATAATCCAAGCTAACATAACATAACATACCCAATTGCCTTTGGGCGGGTTCCCAACCTAACTCTGGTTTTTGTTCTGGTACCCCAGATCATTGAGTATCAGTTTTTAATCTCTTTTCTTTTTGTTGTGTTTGTTTATATTGAAGCCTATGTTTTTATTTTCTATTGAATTGGGTGCTGCAGTCCTACTGCAGTGCGCCTGCACATATGCCATCTCATACCTGGCTGGCTGAAGAGGCATTGTCAAATAATTTCCTTAGAGTTGAGTCATGGAATGCCACCTGGCACTCTTGTCCAGCGTTGGGTAGCAGAGCCTCTCTTACCTTGCTTCATACTCCGAGGCGCAAAGTGTGGGGAAAGCTCACACAGAGCACCTGAGAGGGATCTTGCTGCATGGCTGCAATGCAGGGACCCAGGGACTCCAATGGGGTGAAGGAGGTTTTTTTCTGGTCACACTTGATTGCGGAGGCCTTTGACTTAGCTAATTTTGGAAAATTTAAATCAGAGGGTGCGACGACATCCATTAGCCTGAGGAGTCTTGAATGTGTCGTGGAGCTCATGATTTGGGTTTTGACGATCTCATTTGCACATGTTCATCTGGTTTGTCAGGGTAGCGTCACATACATCAAACATTATATGGACATCTGATGTGTGCTGGAGGGAGTTCATCTTAGAGGACATCTTTGTTTTTCTCTTTTTGATTGACCTTGATGCATTGGTGTGGGTGAAGTTGATCATGTTCCTTTTGCAGTGAGTAGGTTTGGTGATGTAGTTCTTGATGTTCTGAAGTTGAGGAGTTCATAGAGAGACACTTTGTTTTAGTGCTTTAGTCTCTTGTATTAAAATCTCTGAGGAATGTTGATTGGGTGTAGAGAAGGGAGGAACATGTAATGAGCTGTAAGATTTGAGATATGAGAATGTGTATATTGTTTATGGAAGTTGGTGTGTGTCATGTCTCTGTTGCAAAGAGTGTCTCTAGGCTGTGCTGTGAGAAGATGTCAGTTATGTCAAGTGTGTGTTGATGAGCATGAGTTGAACGTTTTGCACTGTTGGTGTGGATGTTTGTATGAGGGCTAGTGCGTGGTTACAGAAACCTAGTTGCCTTGCTGGTTCGATGTTATATATGTAGAATGGGTGTATCATTGACTGTATATGGTTTTTGTAAGGCTGCCTGCCTTTGTGTTCATTTTTTATGTTCGCAGTTGATATGTGCTGTGCTTGTTTCAGAAATAATCTTTGTGTCCCACCCAACTGCACCATATCTCACTTTGTGAAATGGTGAGAACTTTAATATAAAACTGATTTTCTTTATTACCACCTGAACTGCTTTATGCCAGTGTGTTCAGTGTGTCAGTCGTTTGCCACGGTTATCTTGTATCTGCGACACAGTATAATAACCCTGTGATGCCATTTCTTGCAGGACCGCAATGTGCGACCTCCTTCGACACCCTGGATCAGGATAATGGTGCTCTTTTTTGTGAGGTGTTATCAGTTGGTGGGAAGCAGGTACACCAGTGCCAACTTCTGTGTCATGAAGGATACGAGAATGCATTGGCTGAAACATCATACCAGTGTGACTTGGAGACACGTCAGTGGGTTTCGCAACCCCCACACCCAAAGGCATGCCAGAGTAAGTACTAATAGAAGGTTAGAAACAATGGTGTCTAAAAGTCTTTCAAGAGATGTATGTAGAATTGTTACAGAGCTCTGTAGGGTTGAGTGTTACCAGGTAGAACCTCTAACGATAGCTCGCGTTTCAGGCACCCATTACGAGTGGCCCAGGATATGTACATTATGGAATTACCAATACTAGTAGTCCTGGTAAATCTGGGCCAGGATTTTAGAATATCCACATAAAATGTACATATTCACTGGTTATTTGGCCCTTGGCAATCTGTGAAACAAACTTTTCGAAATCATTCCTGTCTGAATAATTGTTTTAATAGCCCATTATTCATTTTTGTCAATATGTCTAAAAAATGATGAGGGTTGATGAGAATTCAAACATATCACTTCTATCAACCAACATGTTCCTCATTATCGTCACAAAATAAATTTGAAATTTAAATCTCTCAGCTTGAAGTCTTGGGCTAACACCTCTTCATGGCGTTAAATTGATTGAAAACAGCTGTACCATTGATGCACGCTTTCTTAGTCTGAGATAATTATAATCGCACACTGGGCCACCATTTGTTAAACATATTGAATATGACACCCCGTGGTGTCCTCGCATGACCACACTGGGCGATGGTCTCCAGATGTTTGTACGTTTTCTATAGAAGGACCAGAGCGCTGTACGTCCATGGCGTGGAGAGGGAAGTAAAGAGTGTGGGTGTGGTGGGAAAGCTTATATTCTTGTAAGTTACAAGTTGTAAGCCCTGATAGCATGGGTCAAGGGGCAATGAGTAAAAGGGGGCCTTGGCAAACTATGGAGGTTTTGTGGCTGTTTCCAGTGACAGAATAGATCTGTGTTAGATCGTCCACAATTGGATATTTTGCACTTTTTTTGTTAAAAGGTAATTCACAAACTACTAATATTTCCATTTTTAAATGGTACCTCCCGCTTGTAGAAATAAAATGCAAAACATTATAGGTGGACATAAGTTCACTTGGAGGTGAAAGGGCAAACATACGCTCTGTGCGAACTCCCGATCGTCCATGATGCAACGTAAAGGCTGCAGACAGCACGTACCCAGCACTGAATTTGGCCAAGACTACCTGACAGACAGCTGAGGCACACACTTAAAAAACCCAGCCCGGCCGCCTGCCGAAAGCCTCAGTGACCAGGGCAGCACTACACCAACTGGCAGGCAGCTGATGATCTCGCGGTAGCCTAAGTACTTAAAAAAGTAAATTTTTTGCAGATTAGCATTTAAAAACTCTGGCACACACTGTCTAACTGACACTTACTTGTGAGCCATGGCAATTTGGGTTTACAGGCCAGCCGCCTGCGTCCTTAAGGTCCTGGCCTGTCCCTCCCTCGGCAAACGTGCGTCGGCCACCCGGGCTCAGACTCCTCACTTAGGCGCCTCAGCAGCAGGAACAGCTAAGCTGCACGGTGTGGGCTCCAGCAGCCGCCGGGGCCCGTTGGGTTGAGCCCAGCGGTTGCGGGTCATTATTAATTTACCACGCACGGCGCTGCAATGATTTGCCGCACTCTTAGCCAAGCAGGCTTCCCACAAAAGTGACGTCCTGCAGCACGCGCCTATTGGACACTGCCTCCTGCCATCTGAATTAATGCAGCGCCGCCGCTCCGGAAATCTCCTTTTAGCAATACAATGTGGCAACCAGTGAATTAGCAGCAACTACCCAGCCTCCAAGCCTGTCTGGAGCAGCACGCTGCCATTCTTATATTTTAGTGAGCACTACCAGCACTACTGCAGCTTGACAGCAAGGCAGGTGCTGTGCCTGTTATGCGTGACTTCGCATTTCAGTGAGGTTAATGCGGACCACGGCATTGAAATGTGTTAGTCTAACGCCTGAAGCGTGATACTTGGCAGAGCTGATCAACAGAACCCATATTTCCTGGTCTACGTAGCTAGCCCCCTGAAACTCTTTGTCCTACCGGTAATTTAATTGAAACAATCAGTTTGAAATAGATTACTACGGCTTTATCCCTTAAAGCGAGCACTGGAAATACTAATTTAAAACCACTCTCTCCCATAGATTTGGGCTGACTGGCATCTTAAATAGTGGATGAGCTGGCTAACAGGGCATAACACAACAAAACTGTCAAAGCATAATGGTACATAACAACCACCGTACAACACAGTGCAGTAATGGAGGACAAAAACACAACAGCCCAAAAACCATGCAACACTTCACCACCACAACTAAATGCGGCACAACAAATATGCACATTCATCATTGTGACGTATTACCACCTCCAGAAATCTGCTTTCATAATACAGATGTCAACGGTGGTGGCTACAAAGCTGCCTTACTTTGCACCAACGACATGTAAAGGCACCAGCCCAAAATGCTTTATGATTCCTACATAAGTGTATCTGCTGAAATTGATTGTATTGTGCATGGTGCGTATGTTGGTATGTTTCTGGAGATTTTATTTCCAAATTTGAATCTGATGAATGACACCTGGGCACCGGTTAGGAAGATATGTTGTAAAACAATAAAGCTTGTAAATGTGCACTCTATATTTGAAAGAACAGCATATTGTATGTAGTAAGAAAGGATACAGGTGCTTGATATGGGCGTTTAGGGATGCCCTGGTGGGCATACTAATGCCAAGATCTTCTTGTAAATACTTCCAATGAGGCAGCAACAGCCAGCATCGGGCTCACACCAGCATTTACCAGTGGTTTTAATTACTTGACAAACACACTGTTCAATTATACCTATACTGCACTTTAGAGCTGCCTTTATAACCCTGCTTTTGATGAATATGCCAAGCACAATGCTAAAATGTGTAGTAAAACACGCCAAGTAGCAAAACTGCACCAGTATTATGCCTCGGAGATCAACAGCTCTGACATCCAATAGCATGCAGTGTCAGTGCCCTGGCACGTCCCAGCATTCTAAATCTAATGCATTTTTTTTTACTTGTAGTTGGTAGCCTATAATACCGACTAAAACAGTCTCGTGCACAATTACGTGCAGAAATATAAAATGGCACTTTTTTAACCAGTAGTAAGGTATGAGGTCAGTTGAAGTGGTGTTAGCTGTTAGCAATATTTCAAGAAAAGATATTTGGGCCTTTCCTGTTGGTGTTCTTGAGAGTGGAACGTGTTAATCACCTGAAATTGGGCTTGTTGTTTCCTTATAGGGTTTGGACAACCCTAAATCTGGAGGAATAGATGCATGGTATTGTTTCCAATATTGCTCAATATAGTGTAATGCAGTCAAACAGTCAATACACAGTGGCAATTCAGGTTCTGCTGAATTTTTCATACTGGATCCTAAGGCACTGATATAGAGTTTGGTAGACAGGGTACTCCATCAAAAACGATAATTCATTCTATTGGGAGTCAGCGGAATTACAGTGTTTCTCAGGAAATAACCTTATGCTGTCTCTGCCAGCAGAAACCTGTGAGTGACTGCCCATCAGAGATTGGACTATTGGTCAATGTACCTCTGACCATCCGCCTATTTAGGGCAGAAGTTCCGACATACTTTTTCCTGCTTGGGCCAACTGAAGAACGCCTGGTGGTCATGAAGAGGAAACCAAAGAAAGAACCTCTAGACACTAGGAGAAATCTCCCAGTTTGTCAGAAACAATTGGTTTTTTTTTCAGTGACTTCCACTTTGGGAGTTTATTTTTGAAAACCTAAAAGCTTTGCTGAGTGGCCGGATTAAACATGGCACCCACTCGGCAAAGTTTCAGTGCCTTCAGCAGAGGTGCCTCATTGGTGGCTTTCCTGGAAACACTAAGAACTCCACCTACCTTGCAGAGAACTCTAAGTATGATGGTTGGCCTTCTGCCAGGCCAGCAGAGTACATCCCTTCAGTGCCCTGGTGGACTCGTGGGCCATCTGTCATACTGTAAATAAGGATATAAATAAGGCGCTCCGACAGCTCCATAGTGTTCATAAGGGATTCGGCAAGACTTTCCCCTTCTTCAGATCCACCAACAATTCGCTTCCAAAGCTCTTACTCCTGGTTTAATCTTTAGTCTATGGACAGCTCAGCAACTATTAACAGATTAAAGGCAGCTCAATGATAACCAGCAAATTGTCTCATAGATGACCTGGTGCGGTAGAGCTGGAGACTAGAAAAGTTAATAAGTCACCTGTCAGGTTTATAGGGCTTCTATCAGCTGGCAGCATACAAAGCAGCTACGAATGCCAGCGCTTGTATCACTAACTGGATTCAGACCCTTGATACTGATTCAGTTTATTACTCACTTTGTTTTCTTCGTTTCTTCTTTCTCTTTCCCTTTCTTCCCCCCTCCCTCATTGCCTCCCTCCCTCCTTCCCTCCCTCCCTCCTTCTTTCTTTCTTATGTATTTTGTTTCTTTCTTTCTTTTAAAAAAACAACTTTTTATTAGGAAACAAAATCGACATCTTATATCGTTGACATCATAATCAAGAGGCAGTACTCAAATCTAACAAGTATACACGTCTACAGAGGACAATTACACATTAAGGAATACCAAACACTTAGGGAGATACGGTTAGGTCACGATCCTGCACTGGCGTTGGCGGGGCGCATATGTCTCCCCTATAAGCATTCCATGGGACATCATCTTAAAAAGAGCTGCTCTACCCAACATGGAGAGTGGCAAAGATTTCCAGGTCTTTATGTCTTTTTTCAGTCTTGGCATGGAGGGTAGGAGGTTGCGAGTGAAGCGGCTCAAGGCACTTAGTGAGATGTAGATGCCTAAGTATTGAAAGCCATTAGATACTATCTGAAGTGGGAAGTTCCTCGGAAGGACAGGGGGCTCTCCCTGCAAGGCATAGAGAACCGATTTTGTCAAATTCACCGTGAACCCGGAATACCTTCCAAACACTGCCAAAACATCGAATAAAGATATCAAAGAAGCCCTCGGTGACGTCAGGCACAGCAGGATATCATCCACATACAAGGATATCTTATCTTCCCAATCCATTGACCAATGCATTCTGTGAATCACCGGATTTCTACAGATCCACGCCACCAGAGGCTCCAGGGCTGAAGCAAATAAGAGCGGGGATAAAGGACACCCCTGCCGCGTGCCCATATTCAATTGAAATGTCTTTGAAATGCGATTATTCACCACTACCTGGGCCATTGGCTCTGAGTATAGTAGCCTGACCCAAATCACAACGCTCAGACCAAAGCCCATTTTGGCCAGCACCGCAAAGAGATATGGCCATTCCACCATGTCAAATGCCATGGTGGCTCCAAGGAGACCAACACTGCCGGTTCTTGGATAGTAGCTGCTCTGCCCAGTACGCCATGCACCCTACGTAGATTCAACGCCGTGTTGCGATGGGGCATGAAACTGGATTGGTCAGGATGTACCAGACTATTTATCACTTTTACAAGCCGGTTCGCCAACAACTTTGCGAGATTCTTACGCTCCACGTTAAGTAAGGATATTGGTTTATATGAAGTACAACTAGTTTTGGGTTTCCCTGCTTTGTGAATGGCTATTATGTTAGCTATTCTTTTGTCTATGGGAGCGCACCTTTTTCCCGACTGTCTTCAAACATCGAGCGGAGATATGGGGCTATTTTATCTGGTCGGAGCTTGTAGAGTTCAATTGGCAGACCATTAGGACCTGAGGCTTTCCCGGACTTAATTGCCCGTATCGTCTGGGCTACCTCTTCATTTGAGAACTCGGACTCAAGATATTCCCTGTTTTCATCGGACAATTCAGGGAGTGAAATGTCCCAGAGCAGTGAACAATTCTCTTCCAGTGAGTATTTCCCACCTGTACTGTATATCATTTGATAGTGGGCAGCAAATTGGTCCGCGATGTTCTGTGGGTCTGTGATAGCCCCAGTCCCTTCTACATGGAGCTCAGGCACCAGGCGACCAGCCCCTTCCCTCTTATCCAACCATGCGATTAGTTTCCCTGCCTTGTCTCTGTGCTCATAGATTCTGTTTTGGGTTTCCCTTCCCTGGGCCCTGGCCCTATCCGTCGCTATGGCCTTGAACTCATCTTGTTTTAACTGCAAGAGATGTAACTTCTCAGGAGTAACCGCTATCTCTAACTCGTTCTCCAGTCTCAGTATTTCATCTTCAACCAGTGTCAACTCTTTCCGTTGCTCTTTTTTCTTTCTTGCTTTCGAAGAGAGAGCCTGCCCTTGAATCACCGTTTTGTAGGCTTCCCACAGCGACTGAGCGGACTCCACCGTACCCTCATTTTCAAGGAAATAGTGATCTGTTTCCTGGATTATGTTCTTTCGAATGCTTCGGTCTCGGAGGTACCATGGGTTGATGGTAGCTATCTTGCCTGCTTTCTTCTGGCCAAGCACCATATGTGTCCAGATCGGCGAATGATCCGAAATACCTCTGCCCAGATGCCGTATTTCCCGAATGTCAAGTGCCAGTACAGCCGGTACAAGTACATAGTCGATCCGCGAGATTTCTTTCTTTCTTAATTACTTTCTTTCTTTCCCAGAAATGCACCATAAGTGGTACAAAAGATGTGAAAGAATGTAAATCGCAGGCTGGAGGTAGTGAAACGTTCTTAGTTAATCACACTATTGAAATTTCAAGGGAGATGGCAGTTGTAATAATGCACTCATGGAGGAATAGGGGAGGCATATTATTGGCAGGGCATGTATGGTGATCAGATATTGCATACCACATTACTGAACAGATAACTTTTTAGAGCAACTTTTAAGACTGCTCAGGAGGAGCAGGAAGGTTTGGCGGTGGAGAAGGAGTTTCGGTGATAAGGACCCAACAGTTTGAAAACCCAAAATCTGGAGGTGGCGCACTGCATTGTAGATGATGTCAGTAGGGTTTGGCTGGCTAATATGAAATTAAGAGTGATAGTCTGTTGGAAGGTTGTTGATGAATGTGAGCACTACTATGGGTACCATATAGATGGCTCTATTCTTGGCATCTGGTGACGGTATATGGAGGTGGAGTGATGCTGAGAGAGATTAAAGAGTTTGCAGTCATGAAGTTGAGGGTGTTACCCATCAGGGCGTAAGACTAGATAGAGATGCGACAAGCAACCTGATGGAATAACCAATTCCACACCATGGAGTGGAACAGTGCTGAAAGGTAACAGTAGTCGGATCTTACGGATGGTGGGCAGTTGCTGTTGTGCTGCTGATGCAGGGTTTCAGCTGCCTGCCTGCGCCATCATGGAGCATACCGAACGGAGCACCCTTGTTCCTGGCTAATTGAGTGATAAATAGTGATTCTGGAGGAAAGAGGCTCATTAGAAAGAAGGGAGGGAGCATTTCCTGCTGGAAAGTGAAGGAGTTCCATTTTCAATGAGTTTAGCATCAAAGATTGTAGTGCAAAGCGTTTGGAGTTCAGGCGTGAGGGTTGGAAAGGAGAAGAAGATTTTGATATCGTCAGCAGAGAGGTGATGTGAGAAGCCTAAGGAGGAGAAGGTGTCACCCGGGAGTGATAATAAAAGCGGGTCAAGTACTGATCCTTTTGGATCACTCACTGAGAGAGAGCTAGAAACAGGTGACACTGTAGGAGCCGTCGGAGAGGTAAGACGGAAAACAGTTAATGCATGGGCTCCAGCGAGAAAGATAGACCACTGGCTCAAATGCTTCTTTCTTAGTGGCGGCTTGACACAGGGTAGGTCCCGCTCCTCCAGGAGCTCTAGTAGCAGCTCCTTTTTTGCTAATACGCAAGCGTCTCGGACGTCAGGACTGGGGCAATTATCCCCCTCCATTTAGGTGAATCCAGAAGGTATATTGTTTATCTGCTAATGATGGACTACATTGAGAGTCCAAACTATCGGGCACGGCACTTTACAGACATGCACTGACACCGTCCCTACTTGAGTCGATGAGGAGCCCTTGGTCCTGACGAAATGCCAAGATCCCCGGGACTATAATAGGCATGAAACATGTTGACCCCCTTAACTGCACATAAACTAATTGGAACTCGAGAGGCTGACATTCCCCCCTCTCTAGCCACGACTTTACCGTCCTTTGTTTTTACTATAGCATAGTAACCCAGCCAATAAAGGAATCCTGTGGGATCCCTATTGCTATTTTTATTCTGCACTTACTCTTTCCCACCTCTACTCATATTACTCTCTACACATATGCCCCTACACCCCTCAGACTGCACATCAGTGAAAAGAAAAGACCTCCGGTAAAGAGCCCCCAGCTGGGCCCGTTTCCCATTGGAGCGCCGGCCCAACGAGGAGCTGCCTGATGATGAAGCATGACACCTCTCAGGGTGTGTGAAGGCCCTTGCTCCTAAAAGGAGATATGCCGCCCTCTATCCTTCTGATATCTGGCATATCATTCCACTTTGCCCCCATCCGCATCTCCTTTCCCTGTCTCCTCTAGGAACTGCATACCCTTGTTCTCGCCATTCAAATGTCTCTTTGCCACATTTGACATTTAATGTCAATCTCAGAGCATGAAACTTTTTTTTAAAAATTGCAGAAATCATTGATGAGTTAAGTTCTAGCTATCGATATGTCAAACAGAATGCAACTTTTAATAACTGGTACTGCTGCTATCTACTACACATTGCCTGTTCTAGTTCTGAAATGCCTATTAAATCAATACATGTTAATTATTGTTAGTCGAGCAATAATTACTTCACACTGGCAAAACCATCACTTGATGTGTGCGTGTGAGTGATCCACTGAGGTGACTAATACATTTAAAAAATACAGAGCGGGCTTTTGTTATGAGGAGACAGAGTATTTGTTTTTGATTACAATTCTTGTGGATTTGAAGAAGATAAAATTAAATGCAATAGTTCAAACAATGGCACTGTATTGTAACTTAGAAAGAGTGATATATTTTTCTTTCACCAGAACTCCAGTTGCATCAAACAGTCAAAGTTCAAACAAACTTTCAGCTCCTGCTACCCGCTACCAAGGCCTGCAACTCTGGCTACTCAGGACTACTGCAGGCGTTCCAGACCTTTGTGCTCGATGACCTGAAAGCCCGCGGACTTTGTCATATCAAGGTATTTCACCTATGTGTGTAGATGGAAAAAAATTGTGAAACTCCTCCTGCTGGACTTTTGTTCATGGAAGTTAATGATTTTAAGTGGTGAAAGATGCATGGCCTGGATACCAATGACTTCGATAACACAGGCTACATTGTAGGTTCCCCTAGTTCGCCTTCTCTCCCAGAGGAGGACTGGTGGTAGCAGGTGGGGTGCACCTGCACCCAATTTTGAGGACTGAGGCTTATTTTTCATGATCAGCTTTTGAGCCACAGCAAGAGAGAAAAGGAGAAAATGGAGATAGAAGGAGGAAGGGAAATATAGGAAAATCGTGACATAGGGAGAACCCAGGGATGGAAAATAACCTATGAGAGTGAGATAAGGAGACAGGAAATGCAGGGTGGTGGAAGAAAGAGGGTGGCATAAACAGTCGGCAGCCTTGATGTTCTTCAGCCACAGCATTTGGTGAGGCTGATCGGGACCCTGAGAAAAACTTTGGGCCTTTGCATTTTTGTTTACATACTAAGCACTCAGGCAACAATCATGTTTGTCATTGAGCCCAGCATTCATATCGTCCACTACTCTGACCAACAGTCTACCCTTGACTTCCCCCCAGTAATTGTATTTTTCCAGGGGCCATGACCCCAAGCAGAACCCTATTGCTATTGAGCTTGGATCATGCACTACAAATACCAACACATATATACATACAAACATACATACATACATACATGCACATAACTCCATTTCCACTTCTGACATCCTGAGAACAGTTTTACATGCAGTAGGTTGTGCATAAAGTGTTACATGCCAATGCAGTGATACGTCAGTTTCAATACTAATTAAATCACAGGCCCAGTGTGGCACATCGGTCAGTGAAATGCTTTCATATTGGCTGCATGTAGCATTGTACATGCAGTGGTAAAAATGTTTCAATGTATTGTGCGTGAGCTCATTTATTTGAGTTGAATGTAGTGACAAGTGGTCTTCTGGTTCCAGGTCACTTCTTTGGGAAGCACCAAAGTCATTCCATTTTGTGATGACTCTTCAATATCCGTCGAGTGTCTTGGATCTGAAAAACTGATCGTGAAAGTTACCTGGCGATCTCAGCTTGAAGATATTCCAACGGCGGACCTACCAGATCTACATGATATTGGTGAGAATTTATTATTTTCTTCTCCTGACGTTTTCCTTTCCAATGGACTTAATATTGGTGTCAGACGTCAGGAACTGATTTCTAGTCAAACCTCATAGTAATCAGTATTCATCCCACCCAATAAATACCAAATCTTAAGTATGATCATTATCTCCAGCCCCTCTGGGACACTCATAATCAAGGTGAAAATTTGAAGCCAGTTTTCCAGGTTGTGGGGCAACCAGAGCTTTCTGAGAAGTACCCGTGGAGGGTCCAGCCATTTACCTTGATGCTGCCGACCCGTAGGTACTATTGAGGTCCAGTTGGGCAACTAGTTACTCTATTTTGACTTTTACCTTGGCAGTGATGGGGGAAATCACTTACTGCTTACTTAGAGGTTGTACTAGGTTTAACACAAAGATACAGTATGACTGAAAAACAAGACCGGACTGGTCGTACAGACGATGTTAAACTGTATCACAGATCACCATGGGCCCGATTCACAGAACTAACTATAGACAAAATCCTAAACTTACTACCATTTTGGTATTCACAGAAGGCACTTACTCATTTTGGTATTCACAGAAGGCACTTACTCATTTCGATGTTCACAGAAGTTAGTAGTCCTAACTTTAGGACTCCTAAATGCCTTCTGTGAATACCGAAAGTCTTAAAGTTAGGATTTTTCTCAGTTTAGGAGTAGTAGAGTTAGGAGTCCTAACTTTACTACTCCTAAACTGAGAAAAATCCTAACTTTAAGACTTTCGGTATTCACAGAAGGCATTTATGAGCCCTAAAGTTAGGAGTCCTAACTTTACTACTCCTAAACTGAGAAAAATCCTAACTTTAAGACTTTCGGTAACGTGCCATTACCGAATGTGTGTTTGTGATTGGCTCAAAAGAAGGAGCACATGGTAGCGTGGAAAAACAAAACAGGAACTGGAAAGTCACATCAGCATGCGGCCTGTATCCGTGACGTCACAGTGTCTGATACAAGCGGACAATAATAACGGACTGAAATCAAAAGCTTAATTTCGCGAATCCACTTCAACTTTAATCAGATGCAGATGCCTGTGGCACCCTGTGAATTCTCTCTTCGCTTCTGCTCGATATTTGCGTTGATTGTACTGCGTTTTCTTAGAAAGCAAGAATAATGTTACACATGGTTCATTTAGATACACACAGATTAAACCACAGCCAGAGTTCATTCCCAGCACATCCCAGGTGCTCATTCTGCTGCTGAGAGATAAACAGATATCTCCATGCCCAACAATCACGATTTGTGACGCTGCCATGTCTGTCCTCGGCATCAAAGACGGATGTTGGAAATCAAACTCCAGCTGGAAGACAGAGAAGAGACCCACTGGGTGCCAATCACACTGCCAATGCCCCACCTGAAGTAAGCCGAAGTGAACCGAGGTCGAGACGACAGCACAATAAACTTGTCAATTGCAACACAGCCGGCCTCTGCTTATCACAGCCAACAGCCCTGTTTGAGAAGCACGGATAATGTGAAAAAGATGATAGACAAGCATTTGTAATGCATTAGGCCTCCAAATTTATGTGAGTCCTATTGCATTGCAACTTGGCATCATGTACCAAGGGAGGGAGGACGAGGGGGGAGAATGCACGGACATCGGTAGGGAGGGCGAGGAGCAGAAGGCATGGACAACGGGAGGGTGAGTGGGCAAGGAGAGGAGAAGGCATGGACAACGGGACAGAGGGCGGGGAGGGGGCACCAAAACAGGTTGTGTTGCGCGATTCTAGACCCCACATCATCACCCCATGTTGTTTGAAAAGCTGCGTAAACGCTACGTGTGCCCCTCTACACACTACACATTTACCTGGTCCCTCTCCTGCGGCGGGCTCCGGCTCCAAAAGAAATAGTACACGCCCTGTGTACCAACCAAGTAAATGGGCCAGTAGCCATGGGAGGATACAAATGACGACATGGCTGTACTAAGGAGGGACTTACAAGCCTCATAATGAATCAGTAGACAGCATTTACAAAGGACAAACACACAAGCCAATGAAAAATAAGGGCGGTGGTGTGGGTGAAGCTTTTCTCCATACTGAACTACCACAGCTCTTCGCAGAGCAGCGCTTGCGCGCTGGCTCACTCTCAACCTAAAAATGTAGGGTGAGCATCATATCCACCAACAAATGGTTCACTCTTAGAACTGACACGCCAATTAAACCCTTTAACAAAAAATGTGTAAGGCCCAGTCGAAGAAGACAACATTTGCTGCAAAAGACGAAGGAGGAGCTTAGACAAAGCCATCAAAAGAGTAAAAAAAAATGCTACATCACACACTTTTATTTAAAACCACGGTCTTTTTCAATATCTAACAATAACTTACTGACTTCCTCATCTTCCTCGCATGCATATTTACCAAATTTCACAATTCTCGTGTCAATGCCCTGAAGTGCCTCATTAACTCCACCGCCGGCCAAACTCTGCTCTTACAATCAACCACAAGCTCAATCCAAGCCGTGCGCCCCACTGAGGCCCTAACCCTGGCTCTCAAAACAAAAGCATGATACACTCCTTCTGCACCATGCATGCTGTTCCCCCCACTAGCGATGAACCTAACCAACATGATCAACGCATTCCTCCTACTGACAGCACTGTCCCATGCTTTCTGACACTCCAAACTTGCCTTTGCCTCATAAATCAAAGCGGTTACAAAGGGTGGGGACATGCACTTCTTCCTTATCTGCAAAATTCTACTCCTTCTTTCTTAAAATAGAATCTCAAAGGCCTCTTCTTGGCACACCTGGACTATTGTAATATCATCTAATGTGTTCTACCCAAGAAGCCCACTGCCATGCTCCACAGGGGTGTACAAAATGGTGTCATAATTTCTCAGGAAATTTCACAAAATTGGATGAACATTTTGCCATATTACACTGTTGTTGCAAAATGTATTTTGCTGCTATCATGCGTCACATTATTACCTGATCGTGTACCTTGAGTAAAATACTTCATGAGACTGGTTCGAGCAGAAAGTGCCTCTTAGGGAGATACTTTCTGCATGAAGCAGTCTCCTGCTGGTATCTTGTGACAATTTTTGATTTTTACATAAGATATGCACTTGGGTATAGAAATTACACAAAATCACTCAATGTGAAATTTTGATGAATTTCATGAAACATGATTACAATTTAAGCCAGCCCTAACCCAAAGACTTGAGAACCAGTTAGCCAGAATGTACTCTCATTCCAGAAAGCCAGACAACATCAAACCCATCTTTGCTGCTCTTCACTGGCTCCTGTGCCCTGTTTTCAAGTGAGCATCTCCTGATGCATTGACTGTGTGATTATGGGAAGTTGACATGGGTCATTCCAAGTAGCTGGTGTCTCTGGGCCTGTAATTACCAGGTTCACAATCATTGGACCCAGTAACTCCAGGCTTGGAAACACTGGCAGGGACAGGGGCAGCACTACAGGGGGAGAATACAGGTCTCCCCCAGTCAGGGCCAGGCATTACCTGGCTCCCGTCCCCTGTGCCTAAGCCCCATCAGCAATGCTGGGTGTGAGTATGAACCCAATCATATTCAAAGTCGCAGGCCAGAGGCAGTCAGGGCCTCCATCCATCCTAATTACTTTACTAGGGATCTGACTACGCTACCCAAGAAGACCAGATCTTACTGGGTTGTGAGTACATCGCTCACCAACCTGGTCTCCCTTCTACCTAAGAGCTTACAGCTGCAATGCCGAGGGCCCTGCAAAAGGAGGAAGATATGGGCCACTTCGAGAGCCGGGGGTTGATGGTGCCTCTTCACCCCAAACCACTGGTCCATGAGCTAGAACAACCATATGCTGAAAGCACCGCCCTGAGGATCCAGGGCACCCCTGCCTTTCAGAGCACTACACGTGGGAGCATTCAATGCTGCTCCTGGAGTCACCATATCTTCCCTGGCCTGCCCTGACCCCAGCCCTGTTTCTACCTCCACAACCATCAGCCTTCCACTGACATTTTTCGACGGAAATGTCAGCAGATTTGTCTTTGGAATCATGGCAAAACCACCTGAAAAGGACAGGTATTCCTGGGTCCGTTTGACTATTCCTTATTCCAGGGACAACGCTTGTAATTGGCAAACTATTGCGCATGCAAACCGACTAGAATCGGCGCCCCGGTATCTTCGCCTCAAAATTCAGTCAACTCATAATGATGGGTTTGGTACATATCAGGCTCAAAGTTTAAGCATCGCATATCATTCAAGTGTGCTGAAGCAAGGTTCCTGCATACCTGTAGATATTGACACCGTTCTATATCCCTATCAGGGCCAATAATAGATGTCGCCCTAAGGGCAATTCTGGCTGGTATTCGCCTGCTTGTTGTAATGCCAAAAGGGTCTTAATCAATGCAGTTAAACTTAAGGACGGTGATCTGATTTGCATTGCTAGGAAATCCTATAGAGGTGCCATCTCTAGGGCAAAGATAGAGCGGGAGAACCAGTTTTGGTGTGACCTGAAACTGGCAAGCTCCGCTAGGGACTCGAAGGGTTTTTGGGGATTGATTAGAGCCAGAGATAAACCTGTGGACTCGCTCATAACTTGTAATATCCCTGAGGCCTCATGGTTCAACCACTTCTCCTCTCTATATAATGTAGCAATGGGCATTGGGGAAGTCCCTATTGATGCTCCTTTATCAGTTCTCCGTGAGCTGAGTACAGACTCTAAGTTTACGGTCAAGGAAGTGGTGGACGCAATTAAGTGTCTTGTCCCTAACAAAGCTGCGGGGCTGGATGGCTTACCAGGGGACCTGTTACGCATCAACCCGATAGAATGGGGGAAACTTATTGCTTCGCTATTAAATGCTAGCTTTTCAGATGCAGTTTTCCCAGAATCCTGGAGGGGCACTGAAGTCGCCCCGATCTTCCAGAAAGGGTCTCGGGACGACCCAGCAAATTATCGCCCCATAAGTTTATTAGACTCCACGCAGAAGGTGGCAGGAAAGGTGGTCCTGGGGAGGGTTGTACAGTGGGCAGAGGAGAAAGGTATCCTCGATTTTCAGGCAGGTTTTAGAACGGGTACTGGGACTATCGAGCAAACATTCCGGTTGTTGATGCTCTTCTGGAAAGTGGTTGTACTGGGCAAAGGCAGTCTGTATCTGGCATTTATAGATTTGCGGACTGCCTTTGACCTGGTCCCTAGTAGCCATCTCTGGAGGGTGCTATCTGGGCTGGGTTTGCCCCCATATTTATTGTCCCTGTTAATCAAAATGCATGCTGAAAATTTTGCGCAGATCAGGTGGGGAAACCAGGGTCAAAAAACATCACGAATACCTGTAAATAGAGGTGTCCGTCAGGGATGCGTTCTAGCCCCCACTCTGTTTTCATTGTATGTTAACAGAGTGGTGGATCACCTTTTACAAATCCCTTCAGATGCCCCATCGTTGGCAGGCAGGAGGGTACCTACCCTTCTGTTCGCAGACGATACCCTACTGATCTCTAAGACCCCGGTAGGGCTACAGAACCTTCTAACCAGCTTCCAGTCTTTCTGTGATTTTAGGGGATTGGAAATTAACACTGGTAAGACCAAGTATCTGGTTCTGAATCCCCCTAAGAAAATTGGTAGGCCACCCTTACTAAAATCAGTTCCCCTAGAAAGGGTAAAAGAATTTGATTATTTAGGAATTCGCCTCTGTGACACTATGAGATGGAATTGCCACCTCCACAAGATGCTATTGAATCACAAGAGGGTGGTGGGGGCATTACTCAAAGAGCAACGGGCCTCCTCCCTCAAACCAATTGCCCCGGTACTTGATATCTATAGGGCAAGAGGCGTGAGTGCGGCGCTTTATGGGGCGGAACTTTGGGGTGTGCAAAACGTGGATCAGTTGTCCTGCTCTGAAAACAAATTTCACAAGGACCTAATGGGGCTCCCATATAGCACTCCAACCTTACCATTATTGCTTGATATGGGTAGTTGGCCCATTAGCGATCAGGCAAGGATGCGCCCTCTTCTTCTTTGGGCTCGCATTTGGAGAGTCCCCGCACTGGCCAGCTACGCAGACGGCTTAAAAGAGATTTTATCGATGCCTGGCTGGTCCAAAATTAGTTGGTTGAGGGAAGTCAAGCGACTATTGGTAGAATTGGGGATAGAAGAAGCTTGGCAGTTAAGAATTGCTCCCCCCAAGTCTGTCCTGAAGAAACTGTATTGGAGATGGGTGGTAGACGGGCGAAATACTAATTTTAAGCAATGCAGGTCCACTACAGAATTCCTATTAGTGAAAGAGGTCTCTTTTTGCGAGCCCTATCTCGATATGATATCAAAATCTAGAGATAGGGCATTGTATTTTAAATTTAGAGTAGGATTACTTCCTCTGGGTGAACTAACTGTTAGGTGGAAGGCCCCAGCCCAGACTACTTCTTTTTGCCCACATTGCATGTCAAGGTTAGAGTCAGTTCCCCACTTCCTATTCGAATGCCCTGCCTATGAAGCTACATGTCGCAGGTGGTTGAAACCTCTTTGCAGAGAGTTAGGTACCAGACACTATAGGGAGGCCTTGCGAATTTTGAAAACGGACTCGCGGCCCCTATTTGCTTGCGGCCTGGCGAAGTTTCTAAGCTGGGCTTGGTCGATTAGAATAAATAGGCTTTTGTATCTTGTTTAATACTGGTTTTACTATGTATCCTTTTTATGTTATTTATTGGTGCCTTCGTATTATGAATTGTATGTATCTTTAACGTTTTTAAAAATGTGTTTGTATATGTACTGCTTTTTAAGACATGTCTTTTGTCGAAATAAAGCCTTTCTACTACTACTACTATATCCCTATCTGAGATTTACACTCAACGTCTGATTATCAGATCGACTGATGATCCCTTAAGAGACCACAGTGGCAGATCTGTATGTGTGTGAAATGGGTGGTATGTCCTTGACCCAAAGTTAAGAGCTAGGTCCAACCACATGAATTTCAAATAACTTGAATCCTGAACATTTTAGACTCACCTTGAACTGAGATTGTCTAGAAACATGGGTCCTGCCGAAAAATATCAGGCTTGGTTTACCATCCTGCACAATCGGATGCTAATTTCCCCCCTGACCTTCAAATAATGTCATATGCCTGCTCAAGTAACAGAAAAGGAAATGTAGCAATATGCAAGCATCCCTAATATTTACATGCATTATTAACTAATTGGTATACTTTTAACATTTTGATATTACTTTTTGTGTTATTGTTAATTAATATTTTATTTCTGTTATTTTATGACTTTTAGGAGTAGTTTAGCATATATATAATGTAATCCTTTCCCTTAAGAAAAACCTTTCATCAGTAATACACTCATATTACTCTTGAACCCCATTCTTAATTGTTCGTGTAGGAAGGTCCCAGTGATATAAAAAAAGGTTAATTATGTACATGAAGACAAACTACCAGTAAATGTTATTTCATTTCATTCATTATAAATATATACTGTTTTCATTCTAACTCAGTTGGAAAGTCATTAAGATGTTCGCTTTCTTACAGAGCATGCAGTTGCGGGTGAAGGTCTTGCTGGTCGCTTTGTGGCGATGATCAGGAGTGGTGACTATCTTCTTAATGTGGATTCCAAGCAGTTGCCGGCAGATGTGTCCATAGACTTTCCTCAAGATGCCGATTTCAGTCTCTCACCGTTGATTCAACTGGGATGCATGAAAGGGTTCCGAAAAATGTACGACCTGCAAAGAAAGCCTACAGGATGCGGTATGTTTTTTGTAGAAAACCGATTCAGAGCGGATCCATGAGTTACACAACACAACTAAGACCTCAAAGCAATCTTAAGAGATCAAATTATTTACTGGTCAGTTCAAAATATTCTATTTACACTGAAAAAATGTCCATCTATTTACCTCACAGTTTAATGACTGTTGGACATCAGAGTGAAACAGAGATACTTAGGGCCTGATTAATAATTTGTAGGAGGGTTACTCCATCACAAACGTGACAGATATTACGAACGCCTCTTCACAAGTGTCATAGGATATGATGCACTTGTAATAAGGCAGATGGGATATCCACCACATTTGTGACAGACTAACACTCCCACCAAACTCTCAATTGGGCCCTTAGTTGGATTTGCTTTTTCTAAAATACCAATCAATGGCAAAGCAAATAGGTCTCACCGTTTTTAAAGAAGCAATGATGTTGACATTTTCTCACCCTTCAAAAGCTGCAATCAGCCCTTTCCTGATATAGACAGCCGCTTCTTTGGCTGGTACTTAAAGGCCCACAGAGGTTGAGGTAGTGTTGGTAGGGTAAGTTAGTTAGGATAGGATTGGTAGGTTAGGTCTGCCATGCATGGCAAATAGGTTAAGTATGCCATTTCTGATGTCATAGAACATGAGTGATATAATATGTGAGGTTATACGCAGTGCATGGCGTGGGCTCAAGTTACAGTTAGCTCCTCTCAACCTTTTACAGTAATAAATCCTTTTTTAGACATCTCGCTTAAAATTCACAGCATTGTCAATAAGAATACGTTCTGCTTTTAATTAAGCACTCATTTTGCTCATAGATGAGTATTTTGTATGCCTGTCAGTGTTTTCCTTAATATTAAAAAAATAACAATAATAACCATAATACTGTAAAATGGCCTCCTTGCTGAGCAGAATCCATTAGCAGAATTACTTCGTACCTTCAAAGAAAAGTGTTGTGTTATCATGGCAGAAGATGAGGTTTGTGCCAGTTGTAAGTGGTGAACTTAAAAGACATACAGAGCAAAATATCACATAGTAGATTTGACAAAGGGCCTTGAGGGTTCTTTACAAAAGCCTGCGAGCTGCAGGAAAAAGATATAAATCCAAAATAATATAAAAGCAAGCAAAAAAGAAATGAACATGCAAAGGCAACTCCTGAATGGACGGTGATTCTTTTATGATACGCTTTGGCCTTGAAAACAACAGGTAGCAAAGCTGTAAGTCAGTAATTAAGATATTGCTGTGCTAACAAAGTAAATACATCAAAGGGGCAGGGAGTCATGCGTGGATGCGCGAATAATTTTAAAAAAAACAGCGTTGGGATTGGTAGGCAACCATGCTCCTCTGGCCAATCACTACGCGGCAAGGCAGCGTTGTGATTGGTTTTGAGCGTCCTGGTTTGACGCTCAACCAGTGAATGGGGGTCTGGGCATGTTCTTCATGCAGGTTGTAATGCAGCCTCCATGGAGAATGGGGAAAGTGCGCATGACTGGTATGGGCGGCACCAGAGGGCTGACCAAACAGCCATGTGCACTTAGGAGTGGACAAACCACTCCTCTCCTGCCCTGCTCCAAAAGCAGAGCAGCCCCGCCCACCCGCCCATCTGCAAAGCTGTACAAACATAAAATGATAATAACTGAAAGTTATCATTTTATATTTCCTCTTCTCGCATTGGTTGAAGTCAGTGGGACGACGCTCCTCCACCATAGTGACGGAGCCTCCACTGTCTTTATACTTCTTTCTGATGTATTGATGACAAACTGGCATTTGATGGCTCATCTCTCTTTTACTTCAGTATGTGGAAACAAAGTAGAAAAACATATGTTGTCAAAACTAACGCTGCAAAACCTAATATAGCCAAAATCTTGACTTTAAATAAGCATCTCCAAACAAAAATATACCTTATTCCAGTATTGACTGTGTGCACCCAAATATACAAGGACTGGAGTCAGAATAGTTAAAAAAAAAAAATGTGGCAAGTGAGTTTAAATGGATTTAAGAATTAAATAGAGGTCGGAAAATGTGTAGGAGTTTGTGTGTGTAGCTCGAGATTTTTTCTTTGTGTTTTTCAAAAGATGTTTTTTCCTGCCAATGTTTTCAGACCCTCAGTGAGCACGAGGACATATTAATATTCCCAGGCTTCACTCATCGGGAACAAACTTTAAGAGCTCACAAAGTACATAATCTCTCCTGAAGCTACTTACCCTGATAGAATAACACACTTGAGAGTGCCCTGGAGCAGTGACTCAGATGGAGGGCCTCAGGCCAAGTACTTGAGTGCTGTGCTCCATCTGAGTTACTCAATCTAAAGGGGAAGCATGCTCTTGAAAACCTATCTTTGTTTTTGAAGCATCAGTGGTATTATATTTACTGTGCAGCCTCTTATAGAAGCATCCATATTCTCACCTCTAACTGGACACAGAATGGAGGACAAACGGGTCCAGATGTTGGAAAAAGGGCAAGGGCAAATATGTAAGAGCAGCATAAAGGGCAATTGACACAGGCAGGAGGTGGAGATGCTGTGGAAGAGCAAAACGGTTGTGATTGGAAGCAGGCAGGTGGGCAATGTCCAGAAGTAATGAGACAAAGGGCAATGTGCAGATGAAAGGGACCAGTTTACAATATGCAGAAGTAAGGGGACAGTGGGCAGTGTGCAGAAGTAAGGGGACATTGGGCAATGTGAAAAAGTAAGGGGACATTGGGCAATGTGAAGAGGTAAGGGGACATTGGGCAATGTGAAGAGGTAAGAGGAAATTGGGCAATGTGAAAAAGTAAGGGGACATTGGGCAATGTGAAGAAGTAAGGGGACATTGGGCAATGTGAAGAGGTAAGGCGACAAAGGGCTGATGGAGAGATAGGGGAGAAGGAGCGCATAGAAAGGGGGAGAAAGTAATAGGAGAAGAGGGCACAGAGAAAGGCAGAAACAAAGAAATAATTCAGAGGGTGCAGCTGACGTTGAGCAGGTGGCAGGATGGAGAGAGTAAACACAGAAGAGTGCAGGCAGTAACAGGGTGAAGGAGTACAGGTGAACGGCAGGAGGATGGTATGAAGTATAGGCTTAGGCACTTGAGGAGACATACTGGTGAGGTAAAGGAATATGAGTCTGCCCATTGCATTAAAAATTAAGGGGAGGGACCCCCAAGAGGCTGAGACAACATAGCGTATTTATGTACTTGTTTATTTATTTATCAGTCTTAAATAGCATGAGTCAGACCCAAGGGTGACTGAGTAAGTAAATTCAAAACGGGGTACGGAGTTCCTCAGATACAGGAAAAATACAAGAGAAGGAGATGGGAACCAAGAGGGGGACCAGGGTTAGTCACCAATTGGTTGAAGAAAAATAAATAAAATAAAGGGGAGGGCCAGGGGAGTGCCCTTGGCGGAACTAGAGCTCTCACACACCCAGCGAGCTAGGTGTCATGCTTCATCATATGAGCACTGCCCCTCGTCAAGTCGGCGCTGCAATCCTTGACGGGCTCCCGTAACCGGGGCTCTTTGTCGGGGATCTTTTGTTCCTGCCGATATGTGCTTGGGGTGAGGGGCCTAGTGTGATGAATGTAGTAGGAAATGAAGGTGTTTAAAAAAGGTTAGTCAGTCCTAATCATGTTTTTTATTCTGAAGGTAGACTACCCTATTAAAAAGTGGTGTAGAGTGGCTAAGTCATAGAGTTAAGGTATCTAGACGTGAAGCCCTACTCTAAAGGATCAACATGTTTCTTGCCAAAATTGTCTGGAGGATCAGGGCAATTCATCAGGATCAAAGGCTGTCTACATAAAAGTGGTAATGTGGACTCTACATACCACGTCCTAGGTTGCTGCCCTAGTATAGTGACTAGATAAGCTAGCAACGGTGCTGGCGGAAATGAAGGACACCGATTGGGTCCAACGTCAAGGAACGTTAAATCCCGTAGACCTACCCGAATCGCCACCCCGGTTCCTGGCGGTTCGGGTAGGTCTACGGTTACGGGAGCCCGTCAAGGATTGCAGCGCCGACTTGACGAGGGGCAGTGCTCATATGATGAAGCATGACACCTAGCTCGCTGGGTGTGTGAGAGCTCTAGTTCCGCCAAGGGCACTCCCCTGGCCCTCCCCTTTATTTTATTTATTTTTCTTCAACCAATTGGTGACTAACCCTGGTCCCCCTCTTGGTTCCCATCTCCTTCTCTTGTATTTTTCCTGTATCTGAGGAACTCCGTACCCCGTTTTGAATTTAGGTATCTGGGGCATGTACGCTGGACCTCCTTAAATATAGCCCCTCGTCCCTCCCTTTGGATTATTGACTGAGTAAGTAAACATAGTGCAAGTATCACAATTGCAAACAAAGATGCAGTTTTACTCAGTAGCTGCCGCCACAGGTAAGAGTGGTGGGGTGGGGCAGGGCGGCCGGGTCGGGGCGTCACGTAGATCGACAAACAAAGGAGATAAGTTAAATTACATTATTTTTTAAACCACTTAACTTGCGAGTCGGCGATGTGGCGAGAGCAAGGTAAGTGGTTTTGTTTCTTATTTATTTACTTTTACTGATACCATGGTATGTTGACTTGCCCGACCCCCACCCTACCCACCTCGCCGCTCTCACCTGTGCCGGCCGCCACTGATTTACTTCTAGGGAATTCAGTTGTTCACAAAACAATCTAAGCATTTTTGTGAGTAGCTGTAAACTAGTCCAGGCGTAAGTGTGATTCAACTGTGAATTTCCAGAAATGAGCTCTGCTTATGCATCAATAAATTCTTTGTGATAACAAAATGTTCTTTTCTGTGAGTAAGCATACCTTAATCACCTACATTCCTAAGTAAGTCACATATAAGGCTGGAGTAAGACCCAGCTGCTCACAGGAAAAGCTTTGGGAATTGGTCCAATAGCTTTTAGGAGCCTATTCTGTAGTCTAATCATTCTCACTGAAAAAGGAGACCTTACTTGCAACTGTTACAAGCACTTTAGAAACCTATTGGTGTGCATGTGGTGTACGTATGGTGCTGTGACGTGAGAGGAGTGTGTACGATAATGCTCAGGTTTCTGTGCATGTACGTTCCAAAGA
The DNA here is from genome assembly GCF_964204655.1 of Triturus cristatus. Taxonomy (NCBI): domain Eukaryota; kingdom Metazoa; phylum Chordata; class Amphibia; order Caudata; family Salamandridae; genus Triturus; species Triturus cristatus. Next base: position 257,713,926 of record NC_140587.1, on the reverse strand, counting down.
TCGGTGAGTACAAGAGAGTGGATTCTGGACATCATGCTTTAGAAAAAGTAAAGATGAAGCTGGGTCCTGGTTTGATGGCACTATTTCCTTTATTTGCAGTCCCTTGTCCTCCTGGAAGTTACTTCCAAGATGAGGCGTGCATTCCATGTCCCCGTGGTTTCTACCAAGAGCGAGCCGGAAGCGTGGCCTGCACCATGTGCCCTTCAGATAAGAGTACCATCACCGTGGGCGCCTACAAAGATTCTTACTGTGAGTATTATTCATGACTTAGGCAACAATAGCGAAAGAATGCAAAGACATTCTAAATACCTGACAAGCATCCCAGGATCCCAACAAAGAGGATGACTTGGGCTATTTCCTGAAGCCTGGTGAGATGCTGCTGCTGGGGCTTTAGGATGGACTCTGGGGCCCATCCATAGACTGTGATGGCAATGAAAGAGGTCTAAGGAAAGAAGTTCATGTTTAACCAATCATGTCAACACAGAGATGTATGCATTGCTTGGTGTCAGGAAGTAATGTTGTTGGTGAGGTGGCAGGATGTGCTCTCAGTCGAGCCGCAGCATACAGGCATTTATTCTACCACTACCAAGGGGTTGGAGCAGACTGGTTCATGTTGGATAAGGTGAGACTACAGGAGTAGGGCTCTAGAAAGGAACATTGGCACTATATGTACGTTGTTCTGTCAAATTAGGCCTAAACACAGTGGTCGAAGAGTGAATTGGATGTAACAGCAGATGTTTACCTCTTTACATTGTTCTTGATGCATTAAGAAGCATTGATTCTGCATTTACATTGACCTGGAACCTGAGACTGGGGGAATGGATCTGTGACGTAGCAGGTCAGGGGCAATATACAGAAAACGCATTGGCAAAGCCAGTCGGTCTGACTTTATTATAGTAATGATGAAAGCGATTGGTATGATGTGGAGATAACATATTTGTGCCGAATACAACTGCATCAGAAAGGAGATAATCGGTGGTGCTCCACCCAAGAAGAAAGAGCAGAGACTTACTGGTGCAGCTGTTCTGCCTGCCATGGCGGAGAGAAACCTCTGACGAATGGTGGTAAGCAACTCGCTGCAAAGTTGGTGAAGAAGTGTGAAGAGTCTAAGACAGTGATGAGGGACTAATACAGGGCAGCACAAATAATACTATTTGTATCACCGTACAAGTGTATTATGTGAAGAACAAGATGAACCTTGGTTACGGTGTGTGCTTCATAGTGTGGTAAACATGCTACTTGCTTATTTGTGGATAGCATGTGAGGAAGTAGATGCTGCTAATAAATAAGAATATTGCCTTCTGCTCTGAATGCGTGTGTGCGATAAAGCATTGAATGTGACAAAATGAATGGTTGGGCTCTTAAGGGGTAAAGTAATCCTTCATAATGTGCAATAGAAGTGCTTCCAAGGATTCAAGCCTGCAACATTTGGTGAGAGAGAAATACTCCTCAGTAATCCCCTCTATGTATATTTTTAAAAAGTAAAATACAAAATGTTTTTTCACCACTTGTCCAATGACAGACTGTAAGAACAGGGTAAAGTGCTAAGAGAGGCGTTAGAGATAACTTAACTGTTACTGCATTTATCTTGGCATCAAGCCTCAAAGGCCCTACTTATTTACTGTAGAATTGATTATGGCCTTTCTACTGATCATATTTTCTTCACCACCACACCCAGTCTTGTGCGCGTGGGACTGGGCTCTTGAGGAAATTATTATTTGTATACATCTTGTTTCGAAGTTAGATGGGGCAAAGCTTCCACTCTCACAGCTATTTCAAAGAAAACTGCCTTTCAACAATGCATTGCAGTGGCCACTGTCTACACCTAGATCATCAGATGCACCTTCCTGATCCTTGTTCTGGCAGGAAATAACCTTAGGCAGACCCACCGGATAGCCCTGGAAACAAAGAGATAGCAGAGGAAAAAGTAGTAGGGGGCAGGGAGACCGCCTCATTCCACATCATCATGGACTCTGTTTCCAATAATGAGCTTTTGAATGACAAGCCAAGCAATTCTGGTTGTGGTAGTCTTGATTTCTTCCATTGAACTACGTAAAATAACACATCTGATTTTAATTGTTTTTAGGTTAAAATCTCAGGAGTAGAAAGAGTGTTTGCTCTGACGATAGGAGTTAACTTTTGAGGAGCGTTGACCTGTGGGCAGCATCCTTCCTCCATCTTGCATTCACCATTTTACTGAAAAACATTTAGTAAATAGCAAATCATGACCCTAATGACAGGTGCACTGCCAGTGTCTGGACACTCTGCACACAAGGTGTAACGATTTAACTTCATATTGTTAAAATATTTAAGTTTCTTTCTTAATGGATGTGCAATTTGTGCTCTTCTTAACTGCAAAAAATAGCCACAGAATGTTCGTAAATATCTCAAACAAACAAAAAGTAAACAAAGATAAAAAGACCACCAGCTGCCTCAAACTGGACGTATATGGGGAGGCGGGTAGGTATTTTCAATAGGTGCATCTAATGCACCCCAAAAGGTAATTGACACCAACCAAGACTTATACACAGGGAGTCAAGAAAGTCTACCCCCTTGTGACTACAGGGTGGGGAAACTAAAGGTGTGTCTATGCCATCAGGGCACATCATAGGAGTGACTCAGAGAATCCCCTATTTCGAATTAAAAGCCCCATAAACTGTTGCCAAAGAGATAGCGGAACTTTTAGGGCCAGGGAAAAGTGACAGAGATGACACAGCTGCCCAAATAGCCGGCGTTTCCGTACTTACGCCTTAACGCATCTCTGGAAACAGAATTGTGAAGCAAATTTGATTATTGAATATGTCTTACTTTGCTGAGGAAGCCCTCACATGACATCTATGATTTAGCTAACATTGTATTTTTGCTGATGTGCCATTCTTGGAGAAGTTCTTTGGTAAGTGTCCAGTTGGGAAAGCTCTGACTCCTGGAGCTCTTGATCACCCACACACGCCAGGTAGTCCTAAACCTGGAAAAACAACACAAAGTCTTATTGCAGGCCTCCATTTTTGCCCAGTCTGAGTTATGAGAGCCCGCCGATTATTTGTAGGCGACAGTGTTACTAGCTCAACTACACAACTCTGCTTAATATTCTCTCAAGCATGACTAAGTTTTGTGATAAAATAGCTGGTGATTAATACATAGAAAAGTGAAGTTGATGCGATAGGGAGAACTAGTGGGCTGTGCTTTCCTGTTCCTATTGATGGGATTCCAGATACATTTGTTCAGTCATTCCACTGCTCTGCACCGAGAACCTCCTAGCCCTCATGAGCCAGCCTGTCAACGCTTCTACTAAAGGTCCAGGCCTACTTGGAACAGAGGATTTGGGATATGTGCAAAGCAAGGCCATTGACATTGCTATAGTGAAGTTTTTAAAGAACCCAATGGCCATACCATCATGAATTCCATCATTTTATTTCCATACTGCTAGCCAGAAACCGTTACAAATCTGGCAAAGGATTTGACTTTGAAGGGTGTACTATCGTGAAATAAGGGTGCAGTAGAAAATGTGGTCTGCCTTTTATTTCAAGAGGTTCTATCTAATGTGTCTTTTTTAAACAGGCCTCACTGGCTGCCAAATGAACAACATTAGCCTAAAATGTGACGAAGATGGTCAGTATAAGCCGGCCCAGCAAGATGATGTCACAAAGGCGTATTTCTGTGCGAGTGTTACCGGCGAAAGACTGGCGTGGACAGAAACGGAAGGCCCACTTAGTGATGCACAATGCTTGTGTATGTATCTCTTAATTTCTGTGAATTTTGGGAGTGTGGACAAGTGTGTTAGTCTAGAGTGCTGGAGGCACAAGTGTACATTGCTGGGGTTTTAAAGACTACGTTCACAGGTTTCATGTGTCTCCCACTTTTAATTTATTCTATTGCTTATATAAGAGCTCTTTTGGCTAGTTGTAGAACGGGTAGTATAAGCATCAGTGCAGTAGGTTTAAATATTTTGTGCATTCAGAATATGTATGATTTCCTTAACTATCCAGAAGACTGAATGCAACACATAAATAGCAATTTCTCTTGATGTGTGCATATTTTGTTCATGAACATGACCTGCTACAGGCCCCTGGCTCTGTTTTACTTACTCTGATATCCATAAAGGACACCTACCTTTATACATTAAACTGACAAGAAGTGTTAAATGATTGTCCTCAGTAAGGGGCATATCTACAAGGCGGCAATATAAAATTATTGCCGCTTTTGCGAAAAGCAGCGATAATTTTATCACTATATCAGCAAGGTCACGCTATCGCGTGAAACCTTGCCTTAGCGCCTGAATTCCTAACGCCCATCTTCGAATCTTTAATGAGATGCAAAGTGGGCATTCCTCCCCAGGATAACGGGAGAAATGTCGCTAACCGACATTTCTCTTATTATCAAGCCTCATGCAAAGCAGCATAGCGACTAGAAAAGTAGCGATAACCTCTGTTATCGCTACTTTCCTTACACTTACTTTGAAACTGACTTAGCCATGATATCTTATGGAAGGTGGATATCATGGCTAAGTATGTGAGGCCCTATCAGCAAGCTTTCGCCAAACTTCGTGGGATTATCACTGGGTATCCAGCGATAATCGCACGTTTGGCAGTTAGCGCTAGGATTTTTATCGGTTTTGAGATAAGCACTTCTAATAGCACGCTATTGCAGCGATAAAAATTCACGCTAGCCGGCGATAATTATCCTAGCGCTAAGTGCGCTTAGCGATAATTATCGCCGGTTGTTGCTGATATGCCCCTAAAGGTTTTGTAGAAAAGAGTTGAGCCATCTCTGATCACTCACAAATGTCAAGATTTGTCCACGGTGGTGGGAGCAAAAGTGAACTCCTTGGCCATATTGTATGTAGGGTGCACTCCCTTAGTCTCAAATAGTTAGGTCTAGACTGGGTTAGTGCGCCCTACACCATGAATACACTACCACAGTTCAGCTATGAACTCTCACCTTCACTGGGGGCATCACTGAAAGGTGGACCAGCTGTTTGAAGCAGCCGGCGTGCCTTTCAGTGTGCAGGAGGCAACCATGCCTGCATTTGAAAGGGGGAAGGGATTCTCCTGGGGTCAGGTGCAATGAGTGACTGCACCTGCATGCAGAGTGATAGCTGGGGGAGGTTCATATGATTCTCTTTCTTCATTCCAAGGGATGCTATTGGGAAGGGGGGCGCACACTACCTGCACCACCTCTTTGTGGCACACAGTCAGTGCACACCCTACCCTCCTCCTTGCTTCTGCTACCATGTCTATAATACAGCACATGCTCAGTGGCAGTGTTTCTTCATTTTCACAGAGCCTCATCCCCATGCAAATGAGGGAACCCCCCTTGAGATTGTGGCAGCTAACACTTAGCACCAGACTAATCTTTATCACAGAAGAGACTTCTCAAGCATACGCAACCCCGTCTGTAACACCAAAGTGACCAGGGGGCTGTCCAAAAAGCAGACATACTTGCTTGTTGCACCCCAGGGGTAGTCAAAGATGGTTTTGTGATGCTTGAGAATGCTCCAGTAAAAGTTATTTAAAGCTTGAATTTACTATGATTTCAGTAAAGCAGTTTGTACATGTGAAATGAGATTTATTCCTAAGAGCGGAAGCTGGAATTATGTTTTTCACCACTTGAATTTAAAGTTGGTTGCAATTCTTATCCTCTGCATTTCAGTACATATCCTAGACTGCCCATTAATCAAGAGAGGCGGTTACATGTGGACATTATGTATTCAGTCCTCAGAGTAGAGTTTGCCAAAACCATAGAGGACGACTAATATGTATCTGAATCCTTCTCCTTTTGGCAAAAAGGTAATCCGAAAGATACCTGTGCAAAGACTGCATGGCTGAGGGAGCAGGCAAGAGTATCTGGGAATTATAATCATAGTAATAAGCGTTAAAATAAAAAAAGTCAAAGCAGAGAGAAAGGTGGTGTAAATAGAAAAAGAGAAGTGGATCTGCAGTGGGCTCTGGCACACTCCTGAAGTTTGAAGGATGGAAAGTGGCTCTGAACTCCTGCATCATGTAAGTGCAGTGTGGGAGAGAGGATTGCAAGTAATCTAGCATTTCAGAAAGGTTTGGGTGAAAGACTAGAAGAGAATTACACAACACTTAACATTTAAAGTAGGGTCCAGCTAAGGTGTCTTGAGAGAAATACAGAAACAAAAAAAAGGTTTTTGATAACGGAAAGCGAAAGACTGAGGTAGTGTCTTAAATAAGGTGTAGACATAATTGATGTGGGATAACTCTTTCATATGTTAAGGAATCTATCTCTTTACCCTGTTTCACTCGATGTTTTGCTCAGACCATCTAGTGTTATCCCTATATCGATGGCCTCCTTACCATGCTCGGCCATGTGCTCTGTTTAACCCCTTCACTGCAAGGCCTCCCCCCGTGCTATGCCTTTTTTGGGCTATTTGTGGTAGTTTGTACTTAGGCCCCTGTAACGTTTTGCCCACATAAGGTATCCATGCCAAATTTGTGTCCTTTTCTTCCAACATCCTAAGGATTCTAAAGGTACCCTGGGTTTGTGGATTCCCCTGGAGAGGACTGAGAATTTTAGCAAAAATACAGCTAGGTTTTTGTTTTTTAAAATAGAAAAAAAGTACTGTAGAAGAAAGCGTCTGTTTTTTCCCCTGCAAATGGTATCAACAAAGGGTTTGTGGTGCTAAAAGCACCATCTTCCTACTTTTCAGGAACAGGCAGACATTTGTCAGAAAACCAAACTTTTCTACACAGTTTTGGCATTTAGCCTATTTTTCCTATTTTTGTGCTTTCAACCTCTTTCCAGTTAATGGGTGTGAAAACAATAATGGATCCCATAAAGCTATACAGCAGACTAAATTCAGCAAAGGGTCATTTGTTTAGATTCTTCAATGTTTTTCTATAGAAATAAAAAAATATTAAAATTGAGTTGAGAAAAACTGCTGTTTTCACCTGTAACGTCTTTTAAGTATTGCAGATGTTTTAAAGCAAAACATTGTTATGTCTGCTGGACCCTTCTGGTTGCAGGGATATATAGGACGTGTACGTTCAACAAGAACCCGAGGTACCCAGAGCCAATAACTGAGCTGTGAATTGCAATGGTTTTTCATTGTGTACCGGGTATATAGCAATTCATTTGGTAAAATATAAACCTTGAAAAATAGGTAACAAGGAAATCTATGTATTTCCGAAATGGGAACGAAATAGAGTTTAGAAGCAATGGTTATTTGCACATCTCCGAAATTGTGGGTACCCGTACCAGCATGTGAATTACAGGACATTCTGTTCAGGATCACTCTGTTGAACACTTTGTCTTGATAGAAGTGATTGATAGAAGTGTCATCCCTCTGTAGTTTGCGCAGTTACTCAGTTCACCTTTCTTGGGGATCTTGATCAGATATACCTTCTTCCAGTCTGATGGCACCTTTTCTTCATCCCAAATCCTTCAAAACATGGGGTAGAGCATGTCTACTGATGTTTCAATGTCTGCCTTCAGTGCCTCTCCTGGAATGTTGTCAGGTCCTGCTGTCTTTCCAATACTCATATTGGATGGCTTGCCGTATTTCTTTGTTGGTTGGTCTTCTGCAGTTGATTGGCAAGTTCTACTCAGCTGGCTGTATGTCTGGTGGAGACTTCGTTATGTTCAGCAGTTCTTCAAAGTGCTCCACCCATCTTCATTATTGGCTTTCTTTACCCCTGATTGTCTTCCCAGTTTTTTCATTTACAGGTCTTTCTGGCTTGCTATATCTGCTGAGAATTTCCTTGTTATGTTGTACAGTTCTTTCAAGATTCCATGGCTTGCTGCTTCCTGGGCTACTGTGGCAAAACCATCAATTAATCTTTGCTTTCCTGCTCTTAAGCTTCTCTTTGTTCCCATGTTGGTTATGGTGTATTCGTCTTGATTGTTCACTTTTTCTGCTCTCGTTCGTCTGGTGTTGACTGCAGCTTTCTTTTCCCTTCTCTCTTGGATTTTGTAGAGGGTCTCGGTGGAGATCCACTCTTTATGCTGGTGTTTCTTTGGACCCAGTACCTCTTGGCAAGTTGATATCACTGTTTCTTTGATGTTCTTTCACTGGCTTTCTACTGGGCCTCTTTCATCCTCTAGTTCTTGCAGGACTTGAAACTTGTTACTGAGGGTGACTGAGTATTCTGTGCGTCTTTGCAGAGTTTGGTGTTATTTCACTGGCATTGGTTTGTCGGTTCCAGCCATGCTTTCTTCAGCTTTAGCTTTAACCTGGCCATGACAAGGTGATGGTCAGATGCCACGTCCGCTCCTCTCATCACTCTCACATCCTGCAAGGACCTCCGGAAATTCTTGGCAATGCAGGCATGGTCAATCTGATTCTCTGTTGAATGGTCTGGTGGCACCCACTTTGCTCTGTGTAATCTTTTGTGTGGGAATACAATACCGCCTATCACCAGACTGTTCAGGGTACAGAGATCTGCGAGCCTTTCACCAGTCTTGTTCATATTGCAGAGGCCGTGGCTGCCGATGACTTCTTTGTACATAGTGTTGTCGCATCCAATCTTGGCATTGAGGTCCCCCATCAGAATGGGGATGTATCTCTCAAGGCATTTCTCCAGGATGGACTAAAGTTTGTTGCAAAACTATTCTTTTCTTTTTCGGCTTTGCTGTCATTTGTAGGTGCACAGAACTGGATAAAATTCATGTTAATTCTCTTTTTCTTCATGCAGAAGGTCACTGTGATGATTCTGGGACCATGGACTTCCCTTCCAATCAGAGCCCTGTTGGCAGCTGGCATTGGCATCAGTGCTACTCCCTGAGTATGTGGGGCATCCTCTTCCTTATGTCCAGAATACGGTAGCATTCCTCCTGGAGCCAGCCTTTTCTGTCCAGACTGTGTTGGTCTGGTCTTACTGATGCAAAGCATGGCACGGTTGTATTTTTTTCATATCCACTGCCACTTGGGTTGTCTTGCCTATCTCATACGTGGGCCTCACTTTCCATGTCCCTATGGTGATGGTATTGGTTGAAAGCAGTTGGATCGACTTTGTGGCTTCCAGGGATCTTTGGCTTTCACCACAAGGCCTCATAGCACTCCGTGAAAGAGATCCCTCTCTCCCCAAGTCTGGGATGTCTTTTGGTTGACGTTTCTGTAGCTAGGAGTTTTTTACATGGTGTGGTAGCTAGCCCCATGAATAACCCTCCTCTTTTCACACCAGGACTTAGGACCGGCCATAGCGGAATTCAACTAAACTACCTGGCCTCTAAAATCATATGGCAAGTGTTCAGTGCAGCATGACACAATTCAATTTACTGGTCCACAAATGCAGCCTCAATGTGTGGTGAATCCCTACTTTGGAACTCCTTACAGGTAGATATCAGGCTTCAGTGAAAGGATGAAGGCTTTACTATTTTAGATCAGCACCAAAAGATTCCATGGGGTGTTAGGCGCTGCGTTAATACTGTCACTTACTCACCCATTTGCATCCATAAAATTGATCAATTAATTTCAAATGTTGGTGTGTCTGATCTCCCATTTGTAACAGTGTATGATGTTTTTTCACATTGTGATTTCTCGCTTCAGGTGATCCCAGTTATCATCTCTCTTCACTTTTCTTTCTATCTTACCAAAATGGGGAAGGCTCGATTTGCTAAGAGTCGAAATATATACTGTCTTTTGCAGATGTACTGTGGGCTGTATAAGGGCTTTTTTTATTATTTGCTATCGGACTTTGTTTTATGGCACTCTTCTTCTTGAAATCATCAATAGTGGAGAGTGGAGGTGTTAAATGAATATAGATTCCATTTTAAATCACCTAATTTCTTTTGTTTAGTGATGAGAAAGTTTGAGGCTGTTCCTGAATCCAAAATAATTTTCAGTGAAGAAGTCGAAGGGATCATACAATCGGACCTCTCCGTCGGAGGCAATGTTAACTTTGTGTCATGCTTCTCAAGTAAGTGGATATAAGGTGGGGCAGAAAAGTGACAGAATTAGGGTGCCTTGAGTAGATGCTATGGTCCTGGTTCCACTGTGAGTAGGGAAACAAGGTGTAATTTATACAAAATGTAAAGTATAACTGTGTGTGTGTGTGAATAATAATACATTGATGGTTCATATAGTTTATTAATTATTTTATGTCAGTAAGTCAACTAAGTGTAATTAAATATGCACCTATGGTTTTCCCATAGAATGGTGATTTATGCCCATTTGAGTGAACCTATTTTTTTTGCACTGGATTTAATCATAGATACTACCAGTAGCTATTGTGTGTCACCCTGCATCTACTTTAAAGCCCCCATGCATACTTCACAAATGACCGGATTAAAAAAAAAAAGTTTATGGCAACTTACCTTGGCTGCTTTCTGCTGCTTGGTACCTATATCATCAGTAATCCAAGGTGTGTCCTATGTATTCTGTACCAAGTTTTGAAGCGGGGCAATTGGAGTTGGTGCTGCCTGATGTAGGTTGGTGGTCTTTGTACTCCTACTTCTCTGCTATAATAAATTCTTGTTTGAAGAGCAGGTGGAATTGTTTTCAATACATTAAAAAAAATCTTTTATAAATATATTTACATTATTACTTTTTAAAACAATGCAAGTAGATGTTTTTATTTAGTTCTTCATTTAAAATAAATATATTGATTTGGATTACATTCATATTTAACATAAAAATAATGTAGTAATATAGATTTATTATGTAATAGGCTTTCCTAGCTTCCCCATTCTTTACTAAAGAGAGAACGCCAGTGATGAAGAACACCGACAATTTACAATTGTTTTGCTCCACCCCCTGTTGTAGGCGTAGAGACATATGCAAAACTTGGCTACACTTTGTAGTAGCTTTACACTTGGAGATGGTGATTACCCAAAAGTTGTAAAGTTGTTACAAAGTGTAGGAGTACATTTACACTTTGTGATTATTTATCTCCTGTTTGAATGAAAATGTTCCAAACAGCTGTCAAGGATGGAGGTGCGCGATTAGTTGAAGAAATATCTGCATGGCACTGATTTTGCTTCTCAGTTAATGCAAAGTGAACATCTCGCTGACAATTAGCTGTGGCTTCTTTCAGATTGCGCAGAAGAAGAGTCTTGCGAGTACTTCACTGTGTCTATGAAAGGTACCGAGGTACTGTGTGAGCAGTACCGAAGCGCACAGACCAACTTTAACTGCAGCACCTCAGAAAAGGTAAATATTCATGTGAAGGATATCAACAAAACTGCTGTATGTGGAGCAATAAAGGACAATAGAAAGTGAGAATTAACCATGAAGGTGCCTCAAGTGTATATGATGTGTGGATTCGTGGTGGTTTTTCAGGGCCATATTATTGAAGAGATTTATCAAATTAAGACTTATTCAAATAATTTTCTCTCAAGAACGGTGACTGGGAGTTCGAAAGATTCCACAGAACTTAGAATAAGGTCTGAAGGGGGACTCATGGGCTTTTGTGACTCAGACTTTAAATTATCAGCCCACCTCTCCGGGCCTCCCATTCCTCTTACCTGTATCGTTTGGTCATTCTGTTGTATGACACTTGTCCCAGTCCTTGTCGACTCCCTTCTAGTGGGCATCCCCAGGGTTAATTATTTTAACCTACTAGCTTAAATATATGCTTTCTGCCAGAGTGGCGCTATCTGTAGTTTAGCTTTTTCTACTACTGCTACTACTGGTTTATACCAAAAATTGCCTTTCCCAAACCCAATTCCCTTCATGAACCTGTAACTTTCTCATTGCTCTCATTCCCATAATGTCTCTGGGATCCCTCTGGCTTTAATAATTCAAATAGAAATCACTTATTTTTGGCCTTCTTTAACCCTTATCCCTTTTCTACATCTCCTGTGACCTTATTCTCATCTGATATCCTTGCTTCTCCCTCTCTATTCAAGCTCTCTGAGTGCTATTCAAAACTGAAATGCACATCTATTACAGCCACTTCATTTAGATATCAGCTTCTCAAAATCAGAAAAATCCACCCAAGGCCTGCAATTCCACACAACTATGTTCCTTCAAAAACTTACTTGTCGGGGTGAGGTACATAACTGCATTGGTTTTCCGGTCGCCCTTCCGAACTACACCTTCTCCCTCTTATGAAAGCTATCACTTAGCTCTTCAGGCTACTACTGACTGGTTTTCCCTCAGCCCATAGCAGTATGATTTAAGTTCCTCAACGTATTATTAAAACCTGAAATTCTCTCCTGACCTCCTGTAGTATCTTGGTTATAGTGCTGTTCTTGTCATTCACTGCTCCACCAGTGGAACACTGTGGAGATAATGTAATATGGCATGTTGGTCTATGAAATCCACAGGTGGAGAAGGGTCAAGCGCCTTGCTGGCTGCTCCTGGTGACGCTGCATTACTGCTGTATCACTTCTGTACTATTGATCTACAATAAATACTCCTAAAACATCCCAACCTGCCTGGAGTGATCACTACACCTCCCCATGCACTGCACACTGCCAACCTTCACCTCCTCATTGTTTCCAAACCTCGCTGTGCAAAATCTAACTTTTCCTCCTTCCACCTTTGTGGTTGCTACACTACAATGCGCTTACACTTAGGCTCTTGTTACAGATTATCCGGAATTTGATAAGGGTATACCAGGGGCTAAAATCTACATTCCAGCTGATATCCTTGCACCAAGTGTAATTTTTTCTGAGTTAGGTACCTAGAATCGGGAACATTGGGTCGTGACTAGGGGGCTCATTGTATGCTCCTCCTGTTGTACTACAATGGTTGGCCGGTGCCAGGCAGTGCTTCTGCCTGCAGACCCTGCCAGTGTAGTGGATTCATCGAGTGCACATCTGAAGTCCTGCTCCAGTGCGTCAAGGCCAGGGATCCCTGGGTACATTGTATGCGGGCCCAGGATTACCAAATTCAGAGTTTGCGGAACGTAATTTTGGACCCAGAGACCCAGAGCCACTCAATTACAAGTGGCTGAACTCTACTTGGGGTTACTGGAGTCACTGCAAACCAAACACAATCCTCTCCCTGTAAAAAAACATCCTGTTGTTGTTACCTCCACAAATATTGGTTACTGTCCCATTTATTACCTCCCAATAACCAATTCCTTTATACTGGTCAAGCATCCAATCTGTTTAGCTATTTTATGACCCTTGTTTCTATTTGAAGAATTTGTGTTTGATGTTCTCTTACAAAGAGTTAGTGTGTGTGTGTGAATAAACTCTTTTCACAGGTCACATATGTTATCCTTACAATGCTAAGTGTACTATTAATTTAATTTGATAATGTATTTTTCAGGGGGAAAACATTTTAGGAAATTCTGCTTCCATGGCTTTTGAATTCGTCAGCTGCCTGCTTAAGGTGAAAAGGAGTGACACCGACAAGATAACCGCATTCCGGAAAAAGGGTAAGTGGGCAGTGTTAGTATCATCAATACTTAAGTGGAAACATGTCCAAGATCAGTTTACCTAACCCAGCATCCTAATAGAGTACTCTAAAACTGCTGTTAAAATATGTAATACGCATTGTGTACTCTCCTTGTGAGACATTTCCCTACCAGGATCTCTCCCTCCAACAGTGCTGCTCTGTCCTTTTGTTGGTTAAAGCTCTTTAATTCTGGGTCTGAAGGCCCATTTGATTTCACTCAATGGACACCTTTCTGTTCAATCCAGACACTGTTACCCTTTCTCCAAGGCTTTACCACCACTTTGCATATATGTCAGTCTCCACTTGGTTATACCACAAGACGTTGTCTGTTATTATCCAGAACTTGGGATGTTCTCCTTCTTTCATTTATGTGAACTAAAGGACTTTGAGGCCAAAGGACTTTGAGGCCAATGCAAACCAATAGAAATGTATCTGTCAGTTTCTTTGCAATCCTTGATTTGAATTGGTCTGCCTAATCCATTTATTTGGTTTGTTGTAATGACTCTTCCAATCTCTACTTACCCAAACTTTCCTCACTCTGGATCACAGTCCAGCAGTTTCCACCGCACACACAGTTCTTTTCTAGTATCCCCCCTTTTGATCTCTCTATCTACTCCTCTACATTTGTCTCTTCCGACCTTTCTTCTAAAATCTATCTTTTCTGCTTCTTCTCTCTATGGTGGCTATCTCAATCCCTCCTGTTTCTTCCTTGCTCTTTCTTCTCTCTGACTTTACTTTCTCTTTCTTCCTCATTCCAGTCCTCCTTCGATCATTGTCTTCCTGCATCTCTTTGTCCCGCTATTATTTTCTTTAATTCTCTCTACACCATTTCTCAGTTTCAGAACTATATATATATTCATTCCTGAAAGGGAAGCCATGTAGTTACTAGGAGGCAGGGACAGTTGAAAGAACCTACATTGGGTAGGTCGTTCGACAATCTTTTTTGGAGATAGACTTGTGTGAGGACTAGACATTAGCAAGAGTGATCTGTGCTAACAAATTTGGCTAACTCCACTCAATTCATCTAAAGGTTAGACGCTGTCTATCTGTGGATGTGAGGTAAAGGAAATTCTTTGGACTGTGAAATGGAGATTGATTGGAGGGGAGGCCCTTTGAGGTTCCAGGTTCCTTTCACTCACAGTCCCACGGAGCTTGCAGCCTCTACCACAGAGCTGCGTTACTCATTCACTAACCTGTATACGCATCTCTTTAACCCATCAAGGTTTGTGTGGTGACTTATGTTTTGTACTTCTAACCTAGAGACCATGGTTCTAATTCTGGCTATGGCACTTGATCAAACATTCTGTGGTTCTGGGCAAAGTAATTCATATCCTAGTGTTTGAGATGGTAAATCTGTCTACCTTAAAAGCCAAAATGGTCCCAATAGTCATGGTTTAAACTGTTCCCCCATTCTTCACCAATCACATCCACTTCTGATCCCTGAAACCTTTCTACTACCTATGATCTAATATATGGCCTCATTAACTGCATCCAGAGTTTCTCATGCAAACGATTTAAATACAATTAAAATACATGTTTTCACTGCAAATTACTAGGATATACACATAGTGTAGTAGAAAAGGCTCACAACGTTTTTTCCTAGTAGATGGTATGATGGAGAGAGCAAGTAAATTAGCTAGCAGGCTTCTCATCTTTGCAGAAAGATATTGTGAAAAGGGGCATACTCTAAGTCTTACATGTATTTCTCAAAAGGAAAAGGATGGTTAGTTATTTACTCTATGATTCCAGCTTCATGGTAGAAGCTTAGAACTGGAACTAACATAGGCAGGATATTCTCCATATCAGCAGCTGGGTTGTTAGTCTGGAATTTGATAAATAATAATCTACGGGTAGGAGTGCAATAGACAATGCATATCTTTTCTTTATCTTTACCAAGCCCAAGTCACTACCACTCATGCAAAATTGCAATGATTCCTCGAAAAGTGGTACCATTTCTGCCACGTTGTTGGCCTTCACTCAGTAAATTTCAGATAGCCGAGCACACTTGACTCATCGCTATAGACAACTTGCACATCATAGGGCCTGGAGCTCAGTAACATGTTGATTTCTAACTTCCAAATTTGTTCACCTTCAACCTGTAGATAGTACACTAATGTTTCAGTAACACAATCTGTCTTCCCCGAGAATCCTTTTTTAAGGGTCATAGAATGAAACAGGCTTTTCATTCACTACCCCTTCCTAACAATGTATTGTGCTTCTCTAATGACCACTTTGGTCCTGATTCTGAGGTGCCCAGTAATCCTGGTTTCATCCTGTAATGTAAGTTGAATCAGAATTACAATATCCACAGTAACTCCCTGGATCTGGGCTGTATCACCCGGCCACTCCACCTGCTAAAAGTTTAGTCAAAGTCACAAGTGTCTTTATTGGGAAACAACCTTTACAACGCAACTATTACATCGCACTACACTTACAACGCAGGCATTACAACGGAACATCCTTTACAACGCATGACACTACAACGCATACCATTACAACGCATACCATTACAACGCAGACACTACATCGCATGTCACTACAACGCAGGCATTACAACGCATACCATTACAATGCATACCATTGGAGTTAGAAAAGTAATTTTTAACCCCTACACTATCCAACACTTACCCTACTGTTGCACCCCCTGGAGTTAGAATAGTAATTTTTACCCCTAAACTATCCAACACTTACCCTACTGTTGCACCCCCTGGAGTAAGAATAGTAATTTTTACCCCTATACTATCCAACACTTACCCTGCTGTTGCACCCCCTGGAGTTAGAATAGTAATTTTTACCCCTATACTATCCAACACTTACCCTACTGTTGCACCCCCTGGAGTTAGAATAGTAATGTTTAACCCTATACTATCCAACACTTACCTTAAATGCAATGTAACAGTATGCGTTGTAATGGTATGCGTTGTAAAGGTAGTATGCGATGTAATGGAATGCGTTGTAAAGGTAGTTTTTAAAAATGCGTTGTAGTGTTATGCGATGTAATGGAATGCGTTGTAGTGGATGTTGCGATGTAAAAATTGCGTAGTAAGTGCATGCGTTGTAAAAGTATGCGTTGTAACGTCATACATCCGTGTCTTTATTTGGCCAAATTAATGTGGCCATACTAACACACTGTATAAAATATATTTCACAACAATCATAGCCATGGTACAATAAAACATAAATTAATAATGATAATTTTGAAATGCCATGATATAAGATCTCCACATAGTGCAATTAAGATGCATAACTTTTCCTTATCTTCATAGCAGCAAGAATATAACTAAGTTCAGCAGAGCAAAATTCAGGCGAAGCTCAGCTCAGCTTTGGAAATAAATCAGCCCATCTCTATAAGAAATAAAGTGCTTGTGCTGAAGATTTGGATATTAAAAATGCTCTCTGCAATACAAAGTGCAAACAATAAAAAAGTGCAGGGTAGATTGGGCGGAGGCATTCTCAGATGGGGAGTGTGGATGAGAGGCAAACCACCTAGAGGGAAGGCCACTGAAAAGTGGGCCATGTTCAGTCTCAACCTGGTCAAATAAAATCTGTGCTCATAATTAGTAATCCAAGATAAATAAGGTTCCATGCCTGAGGTAGTAAAAATTTGCATGTAACTTATAACTGAGCCCATGTCGAGAGACCTCAGTATTCTAATTTCCTCTCTATGTTATTCAGAACATCGTTTAACCATTTCTTTAGTTTGTAGAACAATACTTTCAGCGAGTCAAAGAGGTGACTATGGGCCACATGTACAAATGTTTTTAGCTGTCGCAATCAGAAAGTCAGGAAGTAGGTGACCGCTAAATAGCCTTTTGATATGTAGTAACCTATTACCGTCTCACAAAATAGGGTTTGCAAATCGGTATTAGAAAGTGGCATGTCGAGGGCGTCCCATCCTAATAGCGAGTCACAGGGAGATGTATGAATGTTTTGCGACCGGAATGCGGTTGCAAAACATTCACAGTTTACAACCTACTTAACCGGTTGAGTGCTCATGACGAGCTCAGCTCGTCATGACGAGCTCAGCTCGTCATGAGTCACAGTGGAGCTATGCTCATGACGAGCTGAGCTCGTCATAACGTCCGCAGCCCGCCCACTCGCGATTAATTCCCCACCTGTGCGGGAGAATTAATGAGTGGGCAGGGTCGTGACGAGCTCAGCTCGTCATGAGCACAGCTCCACTGTGAGCCATGATGAGCTGAGCTCGTCACGAGCACAGCGGTGCCGCGGCCCCCTCCTCCCCGCCCCGCGGGGGAATTACCCCCACGGGAAAGGGGTTAACGTATGTGGTAAGCCAGTCGCAAACATGAAGGGGTTTCCAGGGGACACTGTCCATTTGTGAACGGTTGCGAAAATGTTTTTTAAGAGCAGGCAGTGGTTCCGCAGACCACTGCATACTCTTAAAAAATGAAACTGAAACTTTTCATTTTTCCTTTTGATATGCATCCCGTTTTCCTTTAAGGAAAACGGGCTACATTAAAAAAAAAATGTTGCTTAGTTTAAAAGCAAACACAGACATGGTTGTCTGCTATCCCGAGCAGGCCACCATCCCTGTGTTTTTAGAGATTCCCAATGGGTTGAAAATTATGACCTACCTCATAAATATTGGTAAGGTAAGTAGATTGTGACCCTATTATGACTTGCTAAATGTGTCTGAGACACATTAGTACATAACATTCTGCGACTGCCTAATTGCGAGTTGCAAAAGGTTGCAATTTAGAACACACAAAATGAATTAGTCGTATGTGTGGCCCCTATATCTCAAGATGTTAAAAGTATCTAACATATGTCCGCCATTGAATGGTGATCATATTGTATAGGTATAGGCATCCCTCCAACATCTGTCTTGAAAATCCTGCCTGAAGACTACTCCATAACTTTAGCCACAATAATAGAGGCGCCATACCAACTTGATCCTTCAGAAAGCTCATTTCCAATTCCAAATGTGAAATAAAACTTGAGGTAGCTTTAGGAATGGCTTAAAGCATACATCAAAGTTTATTTTCAGCTCCCTGTAATTTTGCAGGGTGAGGGTGGCCCCAGACTCCTGCCCATATGTGCTACTGGAACACACTTGCTCCTTTAGAGCTGGAGCATCTCCTTAATTGGCTTGTGGCCTAACCTTTTAGCAAATCTAAAGATCGTGTGACAGGCTGCCTTCATTTTGGTTAATTAATCTATCCAATGCCCCATTAGCATCCAAAAGAATACCTACTTAATTGAAAGAAGGTACTTTTTCATTCAATGACCGCAATATAAAAGTTTTGGGACTTTGTACATTTAGGGCCACAAGTCATTATAAAGAATTTTTGCCAATTTATTTTGAGATTTAGTTTTGACATAAAATCATTAAAATCATTTAAAAATTTCTAAAGACCATTTGCTGTCAGTGCTAAAACAAATGCATCGTCTTCATGGAGCAGCACCGGGACTGTATGGGGGACAATTATTGGTACATTTTTACTACAGGACCTTAGGAAGGTATCTAGAGAATTAATATAAAATAAAATCAGGAAGGGGGCTAGTATACACCCCTGCCTATCCCCTCTAGCAACCTTTATTCGGTGTGTACAATCCTCATACTGTGTGTAACAAACCTTTGTTGTTGTATCCTAATGCAAGCGCATTACTAGGTCCAACAAAATTGGATCGACCCCCGCCCGCTTCATTAGTTCCCACAGTCTACTGAGTCAAAAGCCCAGAAGAAGTCCATGAATGCCATATGCAAGGCAACTCTGCTGGCTTTGTCGTATTACCCCAGAATCTGGAATAGGTTGAGAGCTTGCTCCATAGTCCTTAAAGTGGGTCGGAAGCCATATTGCACTGCTGAAGATAAAGAGTTGGCCTCTGTCCACGTCTCCAATTTACCCAAGATCACCCGCCCTAAAATCTTTGCTGTGGAATCTATTAATGAGATTGGATGATAACATGCGGGTAAATTCCGCTCACCTTTTAAGATACCCATACATTTGTTTTTAAGAGGAAGATGATAATTGGTTTGGAGTCTGTTAAGTGTTTAATTTTGAGCTTGAGCCTAATTATTATACTGGGCAACTGGCACTAAATTTTTATAAAAGAAACCCAATGGCAGGATCTTTATAGGACATGGTTTTACCGTGCCAGCTCTTGCTTGTGCGGGGACTTTGCCAGCGACTGTGGGGTTACAAACATTTATAATTATGGTACCACCTGGGTATTGCCTTTTCAAAGGCCCAATGTCCCCCACAAATAGGATCTCATTAAGTCCCACTGGCGGCTCATCATATGATTCAACCAATATACCACTTTGTTCTTAAGTGCCCATGTTGATTCAGAGGAGCCAACAGGTAAAATGGGTACGTTGGCTAAAACAATTACATGATGGCAGGAGTCAGGGGGAAGGTCAATCGCTGGCAGAGAATCCGATGTTATGCGATTTCTGTCTGGCTGAATTTTGAGGCATATCGGGGAGTGGGGGCATGAGCCCCCTGCTCTCCTCCCAGAGTTTTCAAGATGGGAGCTATCTCTTGGGTTGTAGCCAAGTTCTCAATGTTGGCACCATCACTTTCCCTAATTTCCCTATTAATGGTTGCGGAGCAGATATTGTAGTGTTTGATGAGGAGTTTATACCGGCAACTATAGGTTGTTAAGTTCCGTGAACTTAAAGAGCCTCCCTCCCCAGGTTTTACCAATTTACTTAAGCTGGTCTTAATGGCAAGAATCTAGTTATAGACCATGCATAGTTTGTCATCCAAAAGATCACTGAGGCGCCCTCTTATAATGTTCCATGGATCCACGACCTAGGATGGTTGGACATTCAGGGTCAGGTTGCCTTTGTGTTACCATGGTGTGCTTGGAGGTAAACAATTTTGGTTTCTGCGTTCTTTTCCTACGTTTGGCCGCTGGCCTCGGGACAGGCAAGTTGACAGAAATTATGGTGCCATTTGCCTTATCAGCCCCATCTGCTAGTCCAGCACCAATGGAATGATTTTGACCAATACTTTCCCCTATGGACGCATCATCGTTAGTTCGAGGAGAGGATCTGTATGGCAAAGTGGGGCAAATGGGGTATAATGTCATGAGGGAGAGCCACCTCTTCACCAACTTTATTTCATTTGAGACAAGGTCCACGGCTCTCACTAAGAAACTGTCAACTGTACATGAGCGTAATTGAAGGCCTGTGGTGGTCATGGGAGTAATCGTTCTTTTCCCCATGTCAACCACAGAGGAAGGTAAAGATGGATTAAACGCACAGTACCTTATATGGAGGCAGTAAGTTATTCTAACATGCCGCAAAGAGCAGGATCCAAGGAGCTAAGAGAGTGAGCCCTGCCTCTGTCGGACTATGACGGGCTAAGAAGGGCCCGCTCATGGCCGGTGCACATGCCTGGGCACGACCCGCGCTGTGGGACACCTCTCATCTCTTTATGGTTATTCAGCTCCCAATCGGCCCCCATATGGTAGCCTGAAAAGCTGGGGGATGTAGTCCCACCCCAGCAAGTACGGCTGTTTGGCAGGGCAGAGAACAATGTCAGTGGCTTGTAAACAAGGCTCCCGAGTACGGGATGCCTCTCATCTCTCTATGGCGCTCCGGCACCCAATCAGCCCCCACGTGGTAGCCTGGAAAGTTGGGAGATGTAGTCCCACCCAGCGAATACGGCTGTTTGCCAGGGCAGAGAACAATGTCAGTGGCTGGTAAACGAGGCTCTTTAGTCTTCTGGTAAAGTACCAGGCAATGAGAATTAAGAATTATTGGGGAATTTACTGATGCCTCCAGTAATTGCTCATTACTGGACCCTAGGGGTCCCACTTTTAACCCTTCATAACTCAGGCATTTGTAACTCTGTAGGTCGGTGTTACCAGGAATTACTCTGATACACTTATATTAGGGCCCTTTATGGTTCTTTGTGTTTCCTGCTTCTTCTACACAAATGCTGAAGTATGTTTCACATCTTTTTCTGTTAATGCACAAGATTCCTGTTAGCATAGGACAAAGGAATTGGAGGAGAGGCATAAGCATAAGCACGCACTGTAAAAAACAGAAAGATTAGCAAATATGCACTAGTTGTTAAAGTGATAAATTTAGAATGTAAATGCTGGGCAAGCAAACCAAAGCATTCATTAAAGGCTCATTTTTTCCATTCATTCATCTCATTGCAAGACACTCACAAAACTAATATGTTTATTCTACTATTTGTAGATTCAACCTTGCCTCCTTACACTTAGTGCAGTGTCCTATACCCAACACTGTGAGGTTATACTAGGATTAGTGTCCTCTCCTGAATCTTGAAAACAGCGATGGATTGTGGTCTCCAGTCTGAGCCAGAACATCTTCCTCAGTACTCTGATCCATCCCTCCACCACTCTGATCCACCCCCTCGAAAAACACCTGTTTACCACCAACAACCTCTCTTTGCATCCTCCAGATTTTGGGGCGTGATGTACGTTGGTAATCGTTTGCAATTGCCAAATAGTGAATTTTTGCGAATCGCTATTTGGTAATCACTAACAACAATGTACAATCGGTCTTTGACACATTTTGCAATTCCCAGTGGGTCGCAAATAAACCTTCCTTGTTAATATTCATGAGGTAGGTTTTTGGCTTGCGACTCATTGGGAATTGCAAAACTCACAGGGATGGTGGCCTGCAGACCACCATGTCTGTGATTGCTTTTCAATAAAGCAATTTTTTTTAATGCAGCCCATTTTCTTTAAAGGAAAACCGGATGCGTTTCAAAAAGAAAAATTACAAGTTTTCTTTTCATTTTTTAGGCAAATGTGTTTACAAAAATCCACAAAGGGGAAGGGGTCTTTTGGGGAATCCTTGCCATTTGTGAATTGATTACAACCTATTTGAAGTAGGTGGTAAAATGTGAATGTTTTTCAAGCGCATTTCGGTAAAAAAATATTTGCACAGTCCACTACGATTTTTGTATTAGGAAGGATGCCTTAAACATGTCCCTTCCTAATACTGAATCGCAAACCCAATTTGCGATTCAGTAATAAGTTACTGAATCGCAAATTGGGCCTTTGTACATTGAAAAAAGCCTTTAATCATTCGCAAATGGGCCGATTCTGTGAATCGGGCGGTTTGCGAATGGCTAAAAGCTTTGTACATCTAGCCCATAGTTTCGTAGCGCCCATGCACCAGGGTACACTAACCTTGAATGTAATGCCTATTACCTTCAATGCTGGATTTAACAACCTCTCTGTGAAACCTTCTCTTGTCTTGCATAGCAGTACATTTGGTATATTCCAGCTCTGCACCTTTTAGTAAAGTGTACTGCTGAGTTATGTTCCACTTGTGGGTCTCACTCCTGCTCTGGATCACTATGCATGGTCACTCATCATCTGGATCACTCTGTGAATTTACATCACTAGCTGTAGACACCCTAAATAAGTAATTGCGTTTGTTGTCTTGATCATGTCCCCCAATGTCTTCCTCTATCATCTCAATTAAAGTATCCGACTGTAGCCTTGTTCATCTATGTACTGCAATTCAGGCACAGCTGACCTCAGTGCCACAAGTATTCATATGTATATCCATCTCTCCTCCTAGGACATGAATTTACTACCTCTGGTCTGAAGACCTTTGAGAAGACTGACTTTAAGAACTCCCGTTCTGGGGTCTACAATACCATGGCTTTCTCCGCCGCTGGCACAACTTTGACCGACGCTCACTTGTTTTGTCGTCAGACCTGTGAACGCGACTCCTGCTGCGATGGCTTCATATTGAGCCAGATCATACTCAATGGAGGTTAGAAAAAATATATATATATATTTGTAGATATTATTTGTAGCTATGCACCCCATTTTCCATATGTTATTAACATATTTCATTAAATGCGATTCTTCAGTAAGATAAAGGACAACATATAAATTACGAAGTAAGTAAAAGAAATATAGTACCACCATGCATACCAAAATATAACCTTTACATTGGCTTCTGGCGCCCACCGGTGGAGATTGCATAGCCACCTATATAGCGTCCACCTTGATTCTGGGATGAACAAGCTACAGGGTGGCTGTATGATGAATACAGTTCAAAGTGATGTTTTGTGTATAAAAGCCTGCAACACCAGCAGTTGCCTGGATCATTTATGTGAGCCTGAATTGTTAATTAAATGGGGTTTTGACTCAGCGTGTATAATGCATGCAAATAAATTCAATTTTTATTATGAAAATAAAGTGAAAATATGTTTCCTGGGGTTGATAGCAGGATATATAATTTGTTTATTCTGCCTAAACCCATCCTAAAACAGAATATCTCATAGGGCTCTTTGCTCTTTTTTCATATAGCCCGGGGGTGAACCTGTGCTGCTCTGTCAGCAGCACATTAGTGAAAGATGGGCCTGCTAATTGAAGCAGCTGGCCCATCTATCAATGTGTAGGTGGCACTTGGCCTGCACTTTCAAGGGGGACAGAGCTCACCCTGCAAGCGGTGCGGTGAAAATGCAGCCACCTGCAGGGGGATGACTGAAAGGTGGTCAAATAGACGCCATTTACGCCCTCAGAGAGTCTCCATTGAGAGGGGGGTTGCGCTGACTGCACAATTGGTTTGTGGCGAACAGGTCCTGGACCCTTGGCGTGGCTTGAAATCAAGCTTTTGGGCTTTCCACAACCGCGAACGGGCCGGTTCGCACTGAGACCATGTCAATGACAACAAAATTGTGCACGAAACTCCACCAGTCCATCTCTTTGCACCACAGCGTAGAGCAGCCTGCAGGTGACTGTTAGCGGGAAGCTCCAGCTTGCCTGTCCGCGATGCCTGGTCTGTTCTTCGCACAACACCGACTGCCACCCGTTATGCTCTCCTTGCTCCTTGTGACCCTCTTCAATACGAATGGGACTCTTGGCACAGAACTTGAGAAGGTAAACACCAGCGGGACTAAATTGGGACTGTAGCCAACCTGCGTTCCATCGCGGTGAGCCTGGATGTCTGACTTTGACCCTGTCCATTGCGACCAGCTTGCTGCGGTTGAAGCTTTATGCTTTTAGTCGCTATTTTACAGTTTTAAATATTCATAACTCAGATACTAATTGTATTTTTGTCATTTTGTGGTTTTTTTCACTGTTTTAGTGTTTGAAGTGCTGCAAAAATAGTTTACACGTTAAGCCTGACTGCTCTGTGACAAGCTACCAGGGGATCAAGCACAGGATAATTTAGGGTTGGCTTGTGTCTCACCCTGAAAAGGAAGTTGTTGCTGCTTGTCCAGAACTTACACCCCAGTCAACCAGTAACCTAATTTCTAACATTGGTGATCAGCGATGAGGATGGAACTTGTGTTTGAGCAGTGTCATACGGTGATTTGTTGTACACTACCATCCCATATCTGAGACCAATTTGAGTTTGTTTAATATTCTTTCCTACTCTACCTGACTGTTTGCATCTGTGACCTCACCTGCAAAGATGAAGTTTGAGCTTATCAACCTGGAGAACTACACTGTTGCTCAGCTCAAGACTTTTTGACAGGAGAAGGGGCTGCCCGCTAAAAGGAGCACCAAGAAGGCGTTCACTCCCTTCTATATTATGCTATGCCATTACGGAGACCAACCACATGCAACCCAGCCTTGATCTTCATTCAAAGGGAACGGTCCGGCACAAACTGCTAGGCAAGGCACCCTCTAGACAGATTCAAAAGCAATCCCAGATGCAGCCCCAGACTAGTGTGCATTCTGTTGGAGCAGGAACAAGTTTGATTTGCATATGATTGCTTCCTGTCCAGATTGATGGATGGGGCGAAAAAGTGATAGAATGGAGGGTGGCCTCAGCAAACTGCCAGTGGCTTTACTTCAACTAGGATGGTGGCTGCTGCTTGACCAGGACTCATACCCCAGTCAACCAGTAACCCAATTTCTAACAGCAGTATTCACTTTTCATTTCACCCGGATGTCTCTGGACCGCACACACCACTGCACCTCACTGTCCATGGATTTCAGAGTGTGTCAATATGACCAGTATCTCATAAAGTGCCATCCACTTCAACTTTCCTCTTTATTTCACTCCTAAGCGTAACATATCTGTAGGCTTGCGTCACATCTTCTCACCAGGTGACCACCGTCCACTGCCAAGCTC
Organism: Triturus cristatus; assembly: GCF_964204655.1. Taxonomy (NCBI): domain Eukaryota; kingdom Metazoa; phylum Chordata; class Amphibia; order Caudata; family Salamandridae; genus Triturus; species Triturus cristatus. The sequence continues at coordinate 257,688,562 of NC_140587.1, read as the reverse complement.
AACTGCACAAGGCTAGTGAGCCCATTCCTTGTAGCCTCTTTTACATCTGGCACCTCTCTAAACCCAGCCTCAATCTCCCTATGCAGTCTATGAGGCCTTGTGGTGTGTGATCCCGCTGCTTCTGGCAGCAAAATATATCTTGAATCTACTGTCGAGTGCCCGCTAAGATTTTTGCTCTGGATTATTATGAATTGAATTCTTTTCTGGAAACTTTTGCCCAAATAGTGGCACATAATCGCACAAGTTACTAGAGAGCACCCATGCCAGTACTCTGGTTACGTTTAATCTTTCCGCGCTAATACTTACTGTGGATCATAGGATGCTAATGGATCTCTTGCACGCTATTGGACCTCACCTAGGGGTGTTGTTCTCCAATGCTTTAATTCTTGTCTTACTGATAAAGCTTGGGGGTTTGTCTTCGTTCTAATGCGTGGCACGAAGTAATTTACGTCTGGTCCCTGGCAGGCATCCATGCTGTCACCCAGCTTGTTCAACATTGATGTTGAGACACTGACCAATCTAACCCAGTCACATGGCTTCCTTTTTACATCTTAGTGTATGATGCCGGGGGATCCCCTGCGTGGATTGAGATCAGCGTGTAATAGCGTGGAGGGTCTGTAGATGGGTCCAATACTCGGGATCTCTCCCATTTCAATTCTCCCTCAAGCACAGTCCTATCTAACAGGAAGGCTGTGGGTTTTGTATCTGGTTGTTGAAAGTTGGAATCCACTTTCTCTGTAGCAATTTAGTGTTCACCGTCACGTCTGCTTACACTCAAATATTCCACATCTGCAGCCGGTGCAAGTTTGCAAGATGGACAATGGTGTTGTTTACTGTTGTCTTTTGGGAGATTGTAAAAAAAAAACTCAGTCACAGGCTGCCGATTTATAAGTTCCACACACCACTGTTCAGAAGCGGGAGAAACAAGATTCCTCTTTTTAATTTTAACAACAGATCACAGTCCGAAAAAAGTGATTTCTGTTAGATACGAAGATCTTAAAAATACAGGAGTTGGGGAATTATAGTTATATAAGCAAGCAGGATTTAGCTATTATTTAATATCTGCTTTAATTCTTTATAAACTATTGTTCTGTAAATAAATGCAGTATGCTTTCGAGCAGTGCGCTCCCGTGCGGCGCACCGGGGGATTGCCCGGTGCCTGCTACGGCCAGTCCGGCCCTGGTGCGCTCCGTTTAGAGTGAGCCCGGGATGATCAACATTATCTAGATGTTTTCCCTGCAGTACAAAGGGTAGAAATGGGTCGACATACAGTGTATTGTTGGAATAGACCCTACATGAACAAGCAGTGGCAATGCCAAGAGATTGGGCCTTAATGTGCCAATGCATGCAGATGCTAATTACATGCATTGATGTACATGTGCTCCTTATCACAATAATGCCTGCTCCATTTGCCCTCCTAATGCCTAATTCCTAATTGGAAAAAAGAAGGCAGTAGGGATTGAGTCTGTTTTTTTTTTCTCAATGAAATCACTACCTGGAAGGAACAGCCAATAGCGTGAGGTGCTCATGCAACACTCGTCTGTGTTTAGCTAAGCCCACTTAATGTAAAATGCACAATTAAAGAATTGTTACCAATATATACTGAAGACCGCTAAGCTGTCAAACCGGACATAAAACGAAAATTAATCTATTCTGCAATTACCCACGTTTCAAAGGGCAGTTAATATTTGAGCATTTTCCTTTCTGAAAAACTGGAAGAGTAGATTGATATTTTGAAAAAGATTCTGAGATTCAGGATTTCTTTGTGAAGTGTAAACAGTGAGGGCTGAAGTTTAGTACCGTAAAGCAAACATGCAAAAATACTATTTTCTCACCATGTTGACATCAGGATTTTTGGTGTCATTATTATGGAAGTAGAATGGCAGATTTCCTCAAAGAACACATCTATGCAAATGTTCTGATGCATGCCCAAATAGCCATTTTTGAATAGCTATTAGAATTGCCAGTAAACGTCTTAATCTATACTAGTATTCTATACCCGATAGGGAAATAACATAAATTGTATTTGCAGAGCAATGGATGTTATTATTTTAGTTCTAATAGATATCGTGCATCAAAACTGTTGTTCATCCCAGCTACTATTTTCTAGTAATTATGTAATTAATCGAGTTTACAACGTGTATCACCCCCGTGGGTTTTGGTTCTTTTCGACCCAAAAAGTAGATTCCTCGCCCTTTTTTCCCTCATATTCTCCATACCCTGCATAGTCATTGCATTTTTCCGGTGCCTGTCTTCCCTGACTTATCATGATTGCGTATCTCTTATCAGTTGGATTACCTAGCTCTAACCTTCCTTATTTTCATTCTTCCATTCTTATTCCAGTAGTTACTTCTTAAGGTTACATCAAAATAATCTAGCTAATAAGTAAATGAATGAATGAATGAAAGCAGCTTATACCGTTCACAGCAACTCCAAGGAGTGTCCCGGAAAGTGGCACGTGTTAAGAATTAATCGGACACGACGATCACTGGAAAAAATTATAAAGTCTTTATAGCTAAATTTTTTTAATTTTAAACAAACCTCTACCACTTACACTACTTTCCTGCACAGGCAGTTGCCCCTAAGAGTAGCCCTGAACCTCAACCCTTACAAGGTAATTACCTAAGAAGACCTAGGACAGAGGAGAAGAGCTTTGGAATGAAAGGTGGATCATAAATATAGAGACCAAGAAACGAAAATTTAAATACTGAGATTTTCAATAAGAAATCCAAACATTGCCTTCTGATCTTCATCTCTTTTCCTATCCGATTATTTGCTTCCTGATGATATATGCCTGCTAGGAAAATAATAGCTCATATTTATCACGCACCCAGCTAAGGTGTCACATGCAAACATGCAGAAGTGCTTGGATCATTGCTGTGACAAAACATTGAACCCAATCTGTAGGCAATTTAAAGCCAAATGGAAAAAGAAGTACCAAGCACCTCATTATGCTGCATGAAAAGAAAAATAAACACATAACGCGGTACCAGAGAGCTGACAAAGCTAGTAAACAGAAAAGTTTGCAAAGAATGTTAAACTTTTTGGGCACTGTGCAAAAACTGCAAAACGCTTTAAAACAAATAGAGAGTCTAGCTCATTGAACAAAATCTTACTTAAAAGTTATAGAAGGCCCTCTGATGAGTTGCTGGTGATGCGTAAAAATCCGAGAGTCAGTTGACACTGATCAGCTTCAGAATCATGTGGGAAATTTTGGTATCTTAGATTTTTCCAATAGAGGTTCTGCCCTTGCAGTGATGTTACGATAGACTCCATAGACGTATAGGATAACTTACTAAATACTGTAGATGAATGTAATATTATAACGCAAAAATACTCAGCCTGTCAACTGCTTTTGGTGTAACCATCCAGAGTTTACCTGTTTACTAAGTCTGAATGATTTCTTGTTTTATAGCAAAGCATTTTACTGTTTTTCTCCTTTGTTTGGGATAGTGCCCTAACAGTTGGACTGAGAAATTTTTTCTCAAATCACAAATCTCTGAATTCTAGTGTGCCAATGGGGTTACCCTTATTGCCCCTGCGTGTTCATTAAATACAGCAAACCCTACTGTGTGTCACCACAATCATGCGCTGGAATGCCAGTTATATATGGATGTTTTAATGATAATGTTGAAAATAGGTGGGGTTCATGATCATTTTAACTATCTACCAGCATGGTTTTCATAAGCTGAATCTTTTTTTTTTTACAGAGCTTTATATAGCGTGAACTTGACCCGAATCGGGTATCAGAGCGCTTTACATAGCACCAGTTGCGTTACATGAGGACACATTAATTTTTTTAGGCACGGGGAAAATAAGTGATTTGCCCAGAATCACAGGATGTCCAGCGTCATTGCCGAGACTCAAACCCAGTTCCCCAGATTAGAGGTCGACCGCCCTAGTCGTTAAGCCAACTCTTCTCCCCAATCTTGAAGGACTTAGAGATGTCTATATAAATGGGGCAGAGTTGAAGCTTACATTCTCTTGAACACACAGTTGATTCATCACCAACTTTTCCTAATCTGTTTGGACAGCAGATCATAACATTATCAATCGTAAAAAACATGGTGTCCTCATTGATAAAAACCCAGCAAATCAGCCTCCTCAACAGGAAAATCATGTAATAGCTTTCACATGTAAAACAAATTATTGAGGTGGTTCCAGCTGTCCTCAGTCAACAGCTATGAGGTTCATTGTCAATTGTGTGTCAATGCATTATATCTGCTAATCAGCATGAAATCAATTTGGATTAAATCAAGAACATATGTGTAAATAATGAAACTGGCCTAATGCACAGCAATCATATAGCAAAAGGGTGCAAAATAACTTCACTCGCTTCCGGTTAAGCTAAAATTAAATTCAACTGACTATATGTCACGGTTCTATTTTCTAAAGAAAAAATGGTTGACTAATCTATAGTGAGGCTTCTGCTGGCCCAAATTAAACATGCATTGGCAATGTCAATAGGTCTAGCTTTAAAGGAATGTTGTATGGTAATGTGAAGCATTAGAAATAGCTAGCCTGGTAATGGATATATATTTGTTTGGGAGCAAAGACTTGTAGAATAATATTGGTGTAAGTATTGTTATCTAATGCACTAATGTCATGTGTGTACCCCTCAAAGTTCTAGCTCAAACAGCTAGACAAATAAACAAAATGATCAAAGCTGTGTGAAAGGCGAGCACTTTTTTGTGGAAGCACACAGGTTTTGACCTCTAAATAAATGTACTCCAGGGATCCAACACGTGGGTGGAGCTAAAGTCCCTCTCTCCTAGTGATTCTCACAGGATTGTCTGGCGACAGCTGCACTGTCAAGTCAGACCATAACACTCGTGGTCATGCACTTACTTTTGCTACACATTTGTACATGGCAAATAGTTTATATGGGAGCACAGCTGTGGCATGCACTCCTTCATTATTAAAGCTGGTAACTTATGTTGACTGCTTTAAGGCAAAACTCATGACCTGTTTGTTTACATCTCCCCTGCCACAGCACCCTGTGTAACCAGCGCCTAGTTAGTCACGTAGCAGCAACATACGAATGTTCTCACAATTACATTAGCTTTTGCGTGGTTGCATGTTATTGTTTCAACTCCAGTCCCACAATCAAACCACAAGAAGATATTGTTACGGGGTCTCTGGAGTGCACAGGCCCGGTGGTGAGCTGGAATAAAGTGACACACACACACACACCAGTTAGTCGGTATGGGTGGAAGGACCTCAAGAGATCCTTGCCCGTTTATTTAAGCCCTATGGCCACGCCTGGCCAGAGAGTGATACATTGTTGGCAATCCCTTCCGGTCCAGGCTCCGAGTCCTGCTCCGGCGGGACTGAGATCATTACAGATATCACAACAGCAGTATCATTGCCTCAATTATCTTGCACGCCTAACTGGAAAGACAATTCAGGGTTCTAGTACTAAACGTCAAGGCATCCCTGTCACCAAACTTCAAGGAGTGATGGAAGACAGACCTCTGGACATCTGCTTAGACCCTCGACCTGCCTGTGCTTCCTCAGAGACATGACTCCTGTCTCCATCAAATGGGTAGATGCATGTCAAAATGACTTACCCTGGAATGACCTAGGCACGCTCGACTCCAGCTTCGCATATTCCAATCACACAACACAGTTAATCCATGTGAAAGAAGAAAACTTAAGTCTTCTCTTAACAAACCCAAAGTTCCCAAGCAGGTCACATAATCACAGCTTCAGTACAAATGCACTCTTTCTTGTATTTGCACTTGTTTACATATACATACATTTCTGTATGCAGATGTGATTAAATATGTGTAAAGCCAGATGCCCATTTTACTCACCTCTTCTCATTCGTTTACACCCGGTTGATGATCAAGCCATCTCACCAATCATGCCAGGCCTTAGCAGCTTGACAACTATTGCCTATGGATGAAACTTTACATGCCCAGATTGATGTATAGCACAAACTAGTCTCAATCACCTTTCTCTGACTAACATCACCTCTTCTGTCATTGCTCCGTCTGTTTCCTTTTAGACTAGATAGGCTTCCGAATGTTGCGTACCGGCCCAGTCCTGGCTCAGTACAATCTTCTGAGCCCCATGCAATGCAGATCTACCAAATTACGAATTAGAGTGAGGAAAATGGACAGGAGTCCCATGAATCTCTCCCAACCTTCTCTGGAAGGAGTCCATGTTAGAAATGAATTTACCTGCAAGAGACCACAGGTAGTTTCTTCTGTTTCCCTCACCCTTTTCCAGAAGAGACCACACACACAAGAAATTGGGCCTAGTATTAGTAGGAGCTTTTTAGGTGCAAATCTAACACAGACTACATGCAGAATTATGGTACCAAATATCACAATTGTGGAAATAAAGAATGAAGAGAACAGAAACAATATGAACAGAGGCAGCATGTTATTCTATATAGTTTTCCTTTCTACTCAGTCTTTCCAAATTAGAAGTACTGCCTAAAATTCTGCCATTGATAGAGACGGAGTATGTTATGACATACTTTTTTGATGTGAGCGGGCCCTGGTACCTATGGTGTGAGTACGTATAGCATTGAAATGTGCTGCTTTAGAATACATATTACATCGTCAAGCTCTAGACCACCTAACATTTTAGTCCACTGCAATATCTTGGAAACCTACCTAGCTAGGGGCCTGGTTCTTATTTACCAAGTTAAACATCCTTATTTATTAAAATACTTAATTGTTGGCTACCTTCCTTTCCAGGACAATGGAAAGCATATGCCACGAGAGCAGTAGTATCCCTCCGCATTCTCCATGGTGCTGGTTTGTAGATTTATGGAAAAATTTGGACGAAAGGAAGATATTTAATCCCTCAATCGAGTTCGAATTAAACCGTCTACAGAATGCCCTGCAATTCATTATGTGGATAGAGGGAAATACATCTGTATTTCCTAACCCACAATGTTTGGAAATCAAAAAAATACAGCACTATAAGCTTTCCAAGTGAATCACCTGACACACCCCGGGCCTCATTATCATGTCTATGGTAATCCGGGTTCAGGCAGATGCCGCCAAATAGGGATTACAGGATCTGAGGTCACTCCACGCGTCAATGGCGTTACAAAGCATATTGATACTGGAGAAGTGAAGTGAGCTCTTTGCTGACAACTGTTGTATTACTGTCGTTTTGTTATGACTTATGTAGCGGATACTTTTTGAGACGCAATGTTAGATAATGTTCTGGGAGGGTTCATGCGTACAGCACAAGCTCAGACTTCACACATAGGCTAATGACCGGCCTGTTGACTTCACAAGTATGTTTGTAAGTAATACAAATACACATGAACGTGCTATATGTGCAGTAAATATTGTAAATCCGGTCCTTCCACAAAGAACACTTTCTTTAGCATCCTGACTTTATACAAAGGAATTAAATAAGGAAATTATAAATTAATAAATATGTATTCAATAAAATGGATACATTTGCAAGTTCTGAAATCAAATAAACAGAACAAATAATGAAAAATAAGTATTAGTTAGAATGTATGGATTAGTCCAATTCACAATTACGTAAAGGAAAGAAAGCAACAATAGACTTATCCTGGCTCCTAAAGTGAGGCATAAATAACATGTGTGGATGATAAATATACACAGAAGGCAGCCTGGATGCCACTTTGCTGTTCACTTTGGCAAATCCAGTCCTCACACCTCGGATTATCAGGAAACTTCCTCAAGGTCTTGAGAGGACTGAACACACGTCATTTCCTGTTGGTCTATATCTAAACAGAACTCAAAGAATCCTGGACTCCACCCTGCGGGCACAGAGGGTAGTAGGCGTGCCAGTAGCCTGGGACCCATCAGCTGGTGCACTGTGGGCCATGCCTCTCTTCACCAGTGATGTGATGTCACCAACTAGGAAGTAATAACAATAAAGCACTTCCTTCATGGGTTGTGTCCCCCTTGGGCACTACATTGCTTGGTTCTTTGTCAATTTATATAATGAGAATAAACGAAAATTTAAGCATCAAGTTCTTTATTCTTCAATTTTCTTCTTCCATCATGTTTGAGTTCATTCGTTAATTCAATAACTCATAGTATACGGACTAATACTTTATCCATCCAATGCATTTTGGGTTGTATAAAAACCCTTCATCAGGGATTAGTCCTAGGATTTAAATAATAATAACATAAGGAATTGTCATTCATTCTATATTACCAAAACGTAAGACTTTGTACATATATTCAATATTCAATGCATTTTCGTTGCTCAACTCATTATGTTCTGTGTTTAAATAAAGCTTTAAATAAAAGATTGAAATAATTTGTAACACTTCAATGAAATTACGGCGTGATTAAGTGAAAGTTGGTATGTTAACAGTTACTTTTGTAAGGAGTTCAAGGTTAAAAATACGGTTGTGTTCCTGTGTTGGAGCGATAACTAAAAGTTTTCAGTGTCATTAAAACCAGCGAAAATATTCATGACGAAATGATTTGTTAAGGTAGATGAGGTGCGGGTGACGTGTTATACCATTGAAAAAGTAATTTTCATGGCGTTTAAATGAGGCGGGGATGATTAGAAGGAATGTACGAAGATATGGTGCGAGTAACTAAATGTTGTAATCAAGACGTAATTGTGAGGATAAATATGGTTCAAGCGATTGTTACATGGAGTATAAATAAAGTTAAGCAGATCGGGCTGGTAACATTCATACCTCACTCGGTTGTAGTAATTCCGTATGTCTCTTGGTTCAGCCAAGCTTGCTGTTCGTATGCTGTAACCAGCGTTTGTTCCCTCGTGTGGCGAATAGGAGTAGAGAAGGGATTGTGCTTGTGGTTTAAAAATGGTGATTGTTGTGCGTGCGCATCAATGTAAATGTAAATGTATGTGTCTTGTAAAGCGCACTGCTGCCCTGAGGCGTCCTGGCGCCGTAGACCGCTGGGGAACCCGTCCTGGCTATCCCTGTGAGATGGTCCCTCCAGGGTATCTCCAAGGTGAAACCAGGCATCCCCAGCGAATGTGGGGGGCCGTTGTGGAGATGAGGCAAGCTAATGCCCAGAGTCGCCGAGTGTGATCCCTGGTTAGAGTAGGCACCGAAGCGAGAATTATCGAGTCCGCTGGCCCTGGTCCTCGACCCTGCCGCGTCGGGAATTGAACCCTGGTCCCAGGCCGTTCTCTGCTTCTGGGTCTGCTTCCTATAAGCAGTGAGCCACACCTCTCCACTCAAGCGGAGTTAATTTCCGCATGTTGTGAAATAAAGGTAAAAATAGGACTGTGTTTGTGATTTCAATGTTAACGTGATGGTGGCCATTTTGTAATGGGTTTTAAGTGAAAAATATGTACACTTGCTTAAACCATAATGTTAATTCAAGGTATACATTATTAGTACCTTACTGCATTCGTGATTTAAAACACTTATGCAGGAGAGAAAAGAAAACTTTAAATAATTATTTCTACATTCGAAAGAATTATATATAAACATGCTTAAATCAAAACTGTGTATTTAGACAATGATGATAACGATAAGGCATTAATTATAGATTGCATGATAGTTCAATGCGTTCATTCATTCCGTACGGATGACTGCTCTCCAGTTTTTTGATCCAATAGTTTTCTCGTTTTAATAAATGTTTTCTGGGATCACGACCTTCTTGTGGTGTTGTTACCTCGAGGATTAGGAACTTGAGTTGGCTGATGTTATGATTGTTCAATATGAAGTGGTTCGCCAGAGTTGACTTGGTATTTCTTGTGCGGATGTTAGATTTATGTTCATTTATTCTTGTTTTTATTTTTCTCTCGGTTTTACCCACGTAGACCATGCCACATGGGCATTTTAATAGATACACAACGTTCATGGTGTCACATGTTATTACAACGAGAAAACTATTTATTGGATCAAAAAACTGGAGAGCAGTCATCCGTACGGAATGAATAAACGCATTGAACTATCATGCTATCTATAATTAATGCCTTATCGTTATCATCATTGTCTAAATACACAGTTTTGATTTAAGCATGTTTATATATAATTCTTTCGAATGTAGAAATAATTATTTAAAGTTTTCTTTTCTCTCCTGCATAAGTGTTTTAAATCACGAATGCAGTAAGGTACTAATAATGTAAACCTTGAATTAACATTATGGTTTAAGCAAGTGTACATATTTTTCACTTAAAACCCATTACAAAATGGCCACCATCACGTTAACATTGAAATCACAAACACAGTCCTATTTTTACCTTTATTTCACAACATGCGGAAATTAACTCCGCTTGATGCGCACGCACAACAATCACCATTTTTAAACCACAAGCACAATCCCTTCTCTACTCCTATTCGCCACACGAGGGAACTAACGCTGGTTACAGCATACGAACAGCAAGCTTGGCTGAACCAAGAGACATACGGAATTACTACAACCGAGTGAGGTATGAATGTTACCAGCCCGATCTGCTTAACTTTATTTATACTCCATGTAACAATCGCTTGAACCATATTTATCCTCACAATTACGTCTTGATTACAACATTTAGTTACTCGCACCATATCTTCGTACATTCCTTCTAATCATCCCCGCCTTGTTTAAACGCCATGAAAATTACTTTTTCAATGGTATAACACGTCACCCGCACCTCATCTACCTTAACAAATCATTTCGTCATGAATATTTTCGCTGGTTTTAATGACACTGAAAACTTTTAGTTATCGACACAGGAACACAACCGTATTTTTAACCATGAACTCCTTACAAAAGTAACTGTTAACATACCAACTTTCACTTAATCACGCCGTAATTTCATTGAAGTGTTACAAATTATTTCAATCTTTTATTTAAAGCTTTATTTAAACACAGAACATAATGAGTTGAGCAACGAAAATGCATTGAATATTGAATATATGTACAAAGTCTTACGTTTTGGTAATATAGAATGAATGACAATTCCTTATGTTATTATTATTTAAATCCTAGGACTAATCCCTGATGAAGGGTTTTTATACAACCCAAAATGCATTGGATGGATAAAGTATTAGTCCGTATACTATGAGTTATTGAATTAACGAATGAACTCAAACATGATGGATGAAGAAAATTGAAGAATAAAGAACTTGATGCTTAAATTTTCGTTTATTCTCATTATATAAATTGACAAAGAACCAAGCAATGTAGTGCCCAAGGGGGACACAACCCATGAAGGAAGTGCTTTATTGTTATTGTTCTACTGACGTTTTGAATGAAGACGCCACCCCTGGAGCACACATAAACATTGATCAGTCTAGTAAAAATTCATTAATCCAGGTTGTTGCGCGTATTTATATTTTATTATAATACCAACTAGGAAGTCTCGCACAAGATTTGGAAATCCCACAACTTGACTTTATTTTATTTCTTTTAAAGTGGTTGTAAAGCGTTACTCCACGGGAGGGCACCGTGGCCCTAAGACAGCAGAACAGATCTTTACAGCCACTATTTCTACGGATACAGTCGGATTTTTAATCCTTTCTGACATTTAAGCAGTTTTGGCTCTAGACGTATGGCAGAGGGGAGGGTATTCCATTGAGTGGTCCGGCCACTGAAAAAGCCCCGCCTCCAGTAATTATCCAGTCTGCTTTAGGAACATGAAGAATGCTTTGCCTCTTGGGTCTTAACGACTGTCCAGGACCCCAGGCTGAAGTGTGCTGAGGACATTTTTCCCCAGTGAGTAAAGTTTTAGAATTACTTTGTTATCGTCCGTGCATGGCACTCTACCAGAGTTGACCCAGAGACCAACAAAACCCCATGTAACTTCCGTATCATGCAAAGCTCCTTGAGATGGCTACCACTGCTTTGATTGCTTAGTAATAAATACATCAATAACCCACATACGTAGGTGCTTTATATGAATATTATATTTATTACAAGGATTATATTTATTGCAAAGGCATACCATGCTTCTGTCGTTAAAGCTGACACCATACTCGATAGAAATCATGTTTTGGAAGAACCCTTAATAAATTTGCCCTCCATTAGTCAGTTGGATCCACTCTTGGGGCATGACAGTAAGAACATAAGGTGGGGTGGGTGACCAGGTCAAGGCATGACCTTAACTCATGAATGTGACGTCTATTTGCAGTTATTGCTGTAGCCACTTTTAACACCCATGTCAACCCTAGCTTTCATTTAATTTTACAGTGAGTTTTGTACCCAGTTTATTGGTAGATAAATGGTTATAGTCAAGATTATTGTCTGTAATATTTAGATGTTGGCATGTTTATTGTCGGTAATTTATAGATGTTGGCCTGTTTATTGTCTGTAATATATAAATGCTGGCATCTGTATTGGCTGTAATATATAGATGCTGCATGTTTAATGTCTGTAATATATAAATGCTGGCATCTGTATTGGCTGTAATACATAGATGCTGCATGTTTATTATCTGTAATATATAAATGCTGGCATCTGTATTGGCTGTAATGTATAGATGCTGCATGTTTATTATCTGTAATATATAAATGCTGGCATCTGTATTGGCTGTAATACATAGATGCTGCATGTTTATTATCTGTAATATATAAATGCTGGCATCTGTATTGGCTGTAATACATAGATGCCGCATGTTTATTGTCTGTAATATATAAATGCTGGCATCTGTATTGGCTGTAATATATAGATGCTGCTTGTTTATTGCCTGTAATTTATAGATGCTGCAATGTTTATTGTCTGTAATATATAGATGCAGCATGTTTATTGCCTGTAATATCTAGATGTTGGTTGGTGGTCAGTATTGCATCCTGAGAAGGCCACAATAAATCAAAAGGCATCAATTTAATCTCATTGTTGTTTTTTTTATAACAGACAGAAACCATGCGGGATCTTATAGAATGGTAGAACGCAGAATGGAAGAATTTGTTAGGAACAACGGCCTTTAAGGACAAACTCCCGGATGTTTGTGGGCTGCTAAAAATGTTTAAATTATTAATTTTCTGTCCCGCATATGAAGCTATTTTCCCTCTTTCAAACAGTATCAAATGTTTCTCTGTATGTTCTTGGCACGTCAGCCCTCATCTTCTGATAGTCAGACATTGTGTCCCTGTTCTTACGTGATTGCTTTGGCAGAAGGTACCAAGTGAACATCTGTTTCCAGATGTCGGTGACCCCTTGTCTTGTGGAGGCAGATTTGAAGCAGATTTCGGGGGAGATGTTGTCCTTGAGTTGTGACTAGGCCTGGATCTTACACGTGTCTGAACGTCAGCACACTAAAGTGCGGAGGCAATATGGAAACAGTGTATAATGACCTCCGCTCAGATTCATAGTTCTGATAATTGTAGTTATTTTCTTCATTTTTACTTTTATACGGTTCTCTAGAGCTTTCTGCCAAAGCATTTGCAACCACTGATAAGATGGTAAATTAAATAATAACTACAGGCTGAGTTCACGAAAAATATTAGATATAGGAGACGTACATATATTTAGGGAAGAGGTGTGGCGCCGCGGCCAGGGCGTCTGACTCCAGAATTTGGGGATCGCGGTTCAATCGCCAGCGGCAGATTAGCCCAGCACCATGTGTCTCTGGGCAATAGCTTGCTTAATCCTCCCGAGGGCCCCCAGCGCCTAGAGACCCTTACGGGTGATTGTTCGCGCTTTACAAATGTGGATTATTATTCATATTTTTTTTTTTTTGATAACCAACTTTATTGAATTTTGAATATAGGTACAGGATTCAGCTGACACGTAATAGTAAACTTCAGATAATGCACAGGACAAATAAGCAAGGCAGAGCATCATGGGACAAACTTCCAGGAAGGAGACATAGTCATGCAATGCGAGAAAATATAAGGCTATTCCAGTGGACCCAACCTCTTCCCCCAAATACGTTCGTGTTTAGAACGGCATTCCTGGGCCTCATACACAGGCGTCTCTTGTTGCGCACACCAATCCACACCATGTCTTCACTGTGACACCGTAGGTGGAGCAGGAGCCTTCCACTGGGCTGCGATGTCTCACTTCGCCACCATTGTAGCTGTTCCCAAAAGCACCCAATCTGTCCTCAAACCCTCAGGCCTCTCCAAAACACCAAGCAGCAGCACTAAGGGTGAAAGTGGTACCTCCCAGCCCACCACAACTGACAACTCCCTACCCACAACAGACCAGTAGTCTGGATCAACGGGCACAACCACACAGTGTGATAGAAATCGGCTGAGGCACCTGACGATCGTGGTAGAAGTATTTTATGTAGCTGACACAACTTTCACCCTCCCACCGTCGGTAACCTGGTTGCTATTAAATTGAGTAATAGTAATATCTCTTATTTACAGCACTTAGAAACAGCAGAAGTGCAATATGGAGCCCTAAAATTAAACAAATAGTAAAACAAAAAGAATATGATTATTATAGCTCCTGTGTGCTATGAGAATAACAGTATTATCTTTCAGTCCTGCTGAGTTCGACCATTTAACAAAAATATGATTGTGTCTTTAATTCATCTAATTTTCATTATTCATCCGTTGCTAATGGTACCTAGGCAGGGCTCAAAGTTCTTCATCGTTTCCCTATTTTATTTATACTTCAAAACCTTAGTATGGTCAATCATTTTAAATAAATTGATCATGACTGCCGACAAATTTTCATTTTGCCCATTGTCATAGCCCTTTCCTGATGCTCAGTCTCGCTTTTTGTGTTAATTAGCCTTATTGGGAGACAAAAGGACATGCACGCCTTGATGGCCATGTTGCATGTTCTTCCTAGACCTGTATAATTGGTCCTGCCTTATAGTTTGAACCATTGAAAACAGTGGGCCTAGAAAGACCCCATCATCCGAGTCCTTCATCCATTGACCCATGTGTGTTAACAAGTTCCTCAGCCAAAAACTCTATAATCACCATTAAACAACTTAAATTGTAAATTGTTCTCACCAAATACTAGTGTCTGGTGCAATTGCAGTAATGCTAGCAGGTGTGGGATTACAAGGATATTCATAAAACTAGCAAAGAAAGATTGCGATGGATGGCCACAGCAGTGCTTTTTTAATATCTTTAGCAAAAAGTATAGGCTGTTATTTACACTTGGTTTACTTTTTTTTAATGTAGGTTCCATCCTTTGTGGGCTAATGAGCTCACCAAATGTGCTCCTCTGCCATGAAAACGACTGGACAAAAACATCAAAACTTGGTGGTGATGGAGTGTGCAAAGGCGTGAAATCGAACAAAGAGCAGAAGCAATTTTGGTTCAGCCTGGGAGGACAGGCGTTCACTGGAAGTAAGTCCATGAAATGTGTTTCCACTGAAGCACAAGGTGGTGTGGGACATCTTGAGAAACACTGTAGCACAGAGTGGTGTAGGGCATCGTGAGAAACACTGTAGCACAGGGAGGTGTGGGACATCTTGACAAGCACTGAAGCACAGGGTGGTGTGGGACATCTTGAGCAACACTGTAGTACAGGGTGGTGTGGGACATCTTGAGCAACACTGTAGCACAGAGTGGTGTGGGGCATCATGAGAAACACTGTAGCACAGAGTGGTGTGGGGCATCTTGAGAAACACTGTTGCACAGGAAGGTGTGAGACATCTTGAGAAGCAATGAAGCACAGGGTGATGTGGGACATCTTGAGAAACACTGTAGCGCAGGGTGGTGTGGGGCATCTTGAGAAACACTATAGCACAGGTTGGTGTGGGACATCTTGAGAAACACTAGCACAGGGTGGTGTTGGAAATCTTGAGAAGAACTGAAGCACAGGGTGGTGTGGGTCCTTTTGAGAAACACTGGAGGACAGGGTGGTGTGGGGCATCTTGAGAAGCACTGTAGCAAAATGGTGAGGGGCATTTGAGAAGAATGGAAGCACAGGGTGGTGTTGGACATCTGGAGAAACACTGAAGCACAAGGTGCTGTAGGGCATCTTAAGAGGAACCGAAGCACAGGGTGGTGTGGGACATCTTGAGAAACACTGTAGCACAGAGTGGTGTGGGGCATTGTGAGAAACACTGTAGCACAGGGTGGTGTGGGGCATCTTGAGGAGAAGTGAAGCACAGGTTGGTGTGGGGCAACTTGAGAAACACTAGCACAGGGTGGTGTTGGGCATCTTGAGAAGAACTGAAGCACAGGGTGGTGTAGGGCATCTTGAGAGGAACAGAAGCACAGGGTGGTGTGGGACATCTTGAGAAACACTGCAGCACAGGCTTGTGTGGGTCATCTTGAGAAATACTGTAGCACAGGGTGGTGTGGGACATCTTGAGAAGAACCGAAGCACAGGGTGGTGTGGGCCATCTTGAGCATCCAAACTTTCCTGGTGTAAACTCATACTACAGTTTAGTCTTATTTACAGTGCTTATGAAAGCCACAAGTGCACGAGGAAGTTCTTCACAAAAACAAGTTCTTATTACAATGACAGGAAATAGAGCAACTACCTATGCAACATGACAGTGGCTTCGATTTCCTTGGGGTGATAAATGCTTAATACGAAATAGCGATATGAGTGTATTTCTTTATATATACACATACTGCAGCATGTTGAATGTTCCAAGTACAAATAACACTGCCTGCTGCCTGCATGAGATGAGTTGCACTTCAAACTGACAGAGTGTTATGTGGAGCATTATTTAATGAAAGATTTTTTTTATTATTATGATAAAAAAGAAATGGAAGAATCGAACATAGAACAGGAGGTTTGCTTGTGCAAATTGAAGAAGGAATATTAATTTCTGTGTTTTCCACACAGACTTTTGATGATGACTTCCACTGTAGCGCAGGGTGGTGTGGGGCATCTTGAGAAACACTGTAGCACAGGGTGGTGTGCGGCATCTTGAGGAGAAGTGAAGTACAGGTTGGTGTGGGACATCTTGAGAAACACTAGCACAAGGTGGTGTTGGGCATATTGAGAAGAACTGAAGCACAGGGTGGTGTGGGTCCTTTTGAGAAACACTGGAGGACAGGGTGGTGTGGGGCATCTTGAGAAGCAAAGTAGCAAAATGGTGAGGGGCATTTGAGAAGAACTGAAGCACAGGGTGGTGTAGGACATCTTGAGAAACACTGAAGCACAGGGGGCTGTAGGGCATCATGAGAGGAACCGAAGCACAGGGTGGTGTGGGACATCTTGAGAAACACTGTAGCACAGAGTGGTGTGGGACATCTTGAGAAACACTAGCACAGGGTGGTGTTGGAAATCTTGAGAAGAACTGAAGCACAGGGTGGTGTGGGTCCTTTTGAGAAACACTGGAGGACAGGGTGGTGTGGGGCATCTTGAGAAGCACTGTAGCAAAATGGTGAGGGGTATTTGAGAAGAATGGAAGCACAGGGTGGTGTTGGACATCTTGAGAAACACTGAAGCACAAGGTGCTGTTGGGCATCTTAAGAGGAACCGAAGCACGGGGTGGTGTGGGACATCTTGAGAAACACTGTAGGACAGAGTGGTGTGGGGCATCGTGAGAAACACTGTAGCACAGGGTGGTGTGGGGCATCTTGAGGAGAAGTGAAGCACAGGTTGGTGTGGGGCATCTTGAGAAACACTAGCACAGGGTGGTGTTGGGCATCTTGAGAAGAACTGAAGCACAGGGTGGTGTAGGGCATCTTGAGAGGAACAGAAGCACAGGGTGGTGTGGGTCATCTTGAGAAACACTGTAGCACAGGGTGGTGTGGGACATCTTGAGAAGAACCGAAGCACAGGGTGGTGTGGGCCATCTTGAGCAGCCAAACTTTCCTGGTGTAAACTCATACTACAGTTTAGTCTTATTTACAGTGCTTATGAAAGCCACAAGTGCACGAGGAAGTTCTTCACAAAAACAAGTTCTTATTAAAATGACAGGAAATAGAGCAACTACCTATGCAACATGACAGTGGCTTCGATTTCCTGGGGGTGATAAATGCTTAATACGAAATAGCGATATGAGTGCATTTCTTTATATATACACATACTGCAGCATGTTGAATGCTCCAAGTACAAACAACACTGCCTGCTGCCTGCATGAGATGAGTTGCACTTCAAACTGATAGAGTGTTATGTGGAGCATTATCTAATGAAAGATTTTTTTTATTATTATGATAAAAAAGAAATGGAAGAATCGAACATAGAACAGGAGGTTTGCTTGTGCAAATTGAAGAAGGAATATTAATTTCTGTGTTTTCCACACAGACTTTTGATGATGACTTCCACTGTAGCGCAGGGTGGTGTGGGGCATCTTGAGAAACACTGTAGCACAGGGTGGTGTGCGGCATCTTGAGGAGAAGTGAAGTACAGGTTGGTGTGGGACATCTTGAGAAACACTAGCACAAGGTGGTGTTGGGCATATTGAGAAGAACTGAAGCACAGGGTGGTGTGGGTCCTTTTGAGAAACACTGGAGGACAGGGTGGTGTGGGGCATCTTGAGAAGCAAAGTAGCAAAATGGTGAGGGGCATTTGAGAAGAACTGAAGCACAGGGTGGTGTAGGACATCTTGAGAAACACTGAAGCACAGGGTGCTGTAGGGCATCATGAGAGGAACCGAAGCACAGGGTGGTGTGGGACATCTTGAGAAACACTGTAGCACAGAGTGGTGTGGGGCATCTTGAGAAACACTAGCACAGGGTGGTGTTGGGCATCTTGAGAAGAACTGAAGCACAGGGTGGTGTGGGTCCTTTTGAGAAACACTGGAGGAGAGGGTAGTGTGGGACATCTTGAGAAGCACTGTAGCAAAATGGTGAGGGGCATTTGAGAAGAACTGAAGCAAAGGGTGCTATAGGGCATCTTGAGAGGAACCAAAGCACAGGGTGGTGTGGGAGATCTTGAGAAAGACTGTAGCACAGGGTGGTGTGGGACATCTTGAAAAACACTGTAGCACAGGGTGGTGTGGGGCATCTTGAGAAACACTGTAGCACAGGGTGGTGTGGGGCATCTTGAGAAACACTGTAGCACAGGGTGGTGTGGGGCATCTTGAGGAGAAGTGAAGCACAGGTTGGTGTGGGACATCTTGAGAAACACTAGCACAGGGTGGTGTGGGGCATTGTGAGAAACACTGTAGCACAGGGTGGTGTGGGGCATCGTGAGAAACACTGTAGCACAGGGTGGTGTGGGGTATTTTGAGGAGACGTGAAGCACAGGTTGGTGTGGGGCATCGTGAGAAACACTAGCACAGTGTGGTGTTGGGCATCTTGAGAAGAACTGAAGCACAGGGTGGTGTGGGTCCTTTAGAGAAACACTGGAGGAGAGAGTACTGTGGGACATCTTGAGAAGCACTGTAGCAAAATGGTGAGGGCCATTTGAGAAATACTGAAGCACAGGGTGCTGTAGGGCATCTTGAGAGGAACCGAAGCACAGGGTGGTGTGTGACATCTTGAGAAACACTATAGCAAAGGGTGGTGTTGGACATCTTGAGAAACACTGTAGCACAGGGTGATGTGGGACATCTTGAGAAGAACTGAAGCACAGGGGGGGGTGTGCCATCTTGAGCAGCCAAACTTTCCTGGTGTAAACTCATACTACAGTTTAGTCTTATTTACAGTGCTTATGAAAGCCACAAGTGCACAAGGAAGTTCTTCACAAAAACAAGTTCTTATTAAAATGACAGGAAATAGAGCAACTACCTATGCAACATGACAGTGGCTTCGATTTCCTGGGGGGTGATAAATGCTTAATACGAAATAGCGATATGAGTGCATTTCTTTATGTATACACATACTACAGCATGTTGAATGCTCCAAGTACAAGCAACACTGCCTGCTGCCTTCATGAGATGAGTTGCACTTCAAACTGACAGAGTGTTAGGAGGAGCATTATTTAATGAAAGATTTTTTTTATTATTATGATAAAAAAGAAATGGAAGAATCGAACATAGACCAGGAGGTTTCCTTGTGCAAATTCAAGAAGGAATATTAATTTCTGTGCTTTCCACACAGACTTTTCATGATGACTTCCACTGTGTAGTTATAGGTAGGTCATAGTTTCCATAGGAAGAGCATTTTGTTTTGCTAATAACTTTAGTGCCGCTTGATGAATGTGCACAAACTTTCCCAACCAAAGGTTCATCCTTCTCCACCCGCTCGTGGAAGGATTGAACTATCAAGCAGGACCAAGATATAGCCCCATGCTAAACATTGTTTTACTATGTTTATTCGAATGGAAACTGTGCTCTCTGACACAAAAAAATGGCTGAACTTAATTACCCCAAATTTGGGCGAAAAGTAAAAATTTGCTAATCTAATTTGGTGTGATTCTCTTCAGCTACTATTGAGAAATTAGCGTTTAAAGAGGTGCTCGGGTTGGGCTGGACAGGGTTAACAAGACAGGTACATCTGTATGGTTGCTTTTCTCCCATTGGTCATTTCATACCCTGAGACCGCTCCCGAGGTACTGATTGATTTTATTGTCTGGCTGCAGCTCGATAAAAATGTTGCAGCCACCATTACTGTACTCAAGGACTTTGTCCCAATATCCAGAACAAGCTTTGCAAAATAGGGCATAAGGGGCAATATGACCCCAAGCACTTTAGAAATGTGGTGGGTGGGGGTGAGGGGGCAGGGCCAAAATCCCCTTAAGCCAAAATAAAAAAAATAGCATTTTCAGGTCATGCATACTGTAGCACTCCCGTGGAGCCCAATGGGGTTTCTTTCTGAGGTACTGAAGTACTCCTGCTGTAACCAGTGTCCAAGCAGGGTAGCACGAAGGCCATGAGATGTTTGTGCACCCGTGGTGGGGTTGGAATTGGACACAGGGCTGGAGGCCAGGTCCTGCAGCCAACCCCAGCTGGGGTGGCATTGGCTGTAGGTTTTCCAAGGAGGTTAGGTGTATGCTTAAGTTTGAATCTGATTTAAAAAATGAAATCCTCCAAAAAGCAAAGGTTCAATTGATGTTATAGCCAAGTATAGTAATAAAATTGCAGCATGTGTTTAAGAAAACAGAAATTCACAGAAAAAACAAAGGTTAAAATGATCTTATAGGTTAGGTGGTAAAGCAGATAAGAAGTAACAATATTTTAAAGTGGATTTCCTGTTTTAAAACAATTTGAAATCAAAGCTACAATGTTCTAACAATACTTAACTACTTTCAGTGAAAATACACACCAACACACATGTGCATAAAATGAAACGTAATTATTGGACTTCTACAATGCATGTGACATATTCAGTAAAGAAGGTCTGCTCACTGATGTTTGCCTCAAATTCAAAGCCTTACTTTTTCCTCCGTAAGTAGTCTATAAACAAATGGTAGAACTTATATAAACAAGCATTTGCAATGCATCGGTCTCGCCTTTGGGACCTTATATGTATTTAGCTATGCAGCACATTAGCCTGGGGCTGAAACATCTACTGTTTTTTAACATGGAGGGAAAGTAAGCACCAAACTGCGTGACACGCCAGGTATGGTCTGGCTTGAGTCAATGACTGCATCGCAAAGATTGTGAATTGGGGAGCTACAATTGGAGATTAGGAGTTGGGACTCTGCAGAGTGAACACTGGTGACGACTTTGGAGCCAAACAATGTCGCCATCGAAGAGCGATCCCAGCCCGGACCCTAGGGAGACCCCGGCAGCAAAGACAGATCATTTACATGTAATCCGCTCTGCAGGGCGGCCCCGGTCATCGAAACAAAAACAATCAGATCGGGCAGCCATGTTACCTCCTCCCCCTCACACATACCCGCGCCCCGCCTGGCACCGCAACTCTTGCTACGTATACCCACAGACAAGCAAGTAGGAGCGGCCACCCTCGGAATCACCTGCCCCGTGCACCACTGGGAACCTGCGCCGGGATAGTGGCCCGTCACTCGGAGTAAGGTTGTGCGACATTTGGGGTCAAGAGCAGCTGTCCAGGAGGTTCAGCTTGCAGGGCTCTCCTAAAACTGAGACAGGCAAGGCCAACTCCAATGATCGGAGCTCAGTATTTTTGCAACACTGGCTATCAGCCTTAACATGCAAGTTCACCTCCGAAAAGGTTGCACCACCCGCTATAATCATACCTTATGCATATGACAGGAAGAGTACACCGACCTACACCCTTGAATCACTGCTCCATGCAAATTCTCTATTGCCTTGCCATGACACTCCACCTATGTAGCAAATGCTCCTCTAACGAACTGCTTCTGGAGGGCTCCCCACAAAGCGTACAACGCCACCTCCCCCTGATGTCACAGGACACGGCAACAGTGCACCAAACATCTGCTGCCACCGACCCCTCTGCGTTTCAGCTCCCCTGGGCGGACAGCTGTGCCAGGAGTGTGGGCAGCCCCACCCCTGCAGTCAGACCCAAGAAGACGTGGTCCTTTCAACAGTAGACCAAGAACAATCACTTTAAACTATCCATTCATATACAGGCAGCGCATATCTACAGAGGGCCTGCGCCCTGCCAATATTCCACAGTCTAGCAAGTACACATAAGTCCCGACTCATAACACATTCAGAACCAATCTCCTTCCCTGCACAACCTCCGGACCCCAGCAATGGAGACATCCAGCTGCTCCAGTGTAACGCGCAAACACAACCCCTATTGTCAACAGCAGGGAGCACTCACCCCGCTTTGCACTCAACTGGTGGTGTGGAGGCTGCTGTCCACCATGGTAGGCCGGCGTTAGAGCACCTGTTATCTCTAGGCAGTGGCGGCACGTTGCCTTGTCAGTAAATGTAGGAGTGCGCCTCGCTCCGAGCCCCCTCTCCCGCGCGTGAAGCCCCAGCTCTCAGTCCTTTTGCGGCTTCCTCCCAGACTCTCCTTGCAGC
This sequence comes from Triturus cristatus, assembly GCF_964204655.1. Lineage (NCBI taxonomy): Eukaryota > Metazoa > Chordata > Amphibia > Caudata > Salamandridae > Triturus > Triturus cristatus. The sequence continues at coordinate 257,665,969 of NC_140587.1, read as the reverse complement.
CAGTCAACTGCAAGAAACTGAGCTTGGCGGCATCTGTTCAGGCCATCCTTGATTGGCTGGGCCCGCTGCGACATCGGAGAGCGCTTGCCCCCCAAATGCACGCCCCATTTGTTGTGTTATGCGTGTGCCGCCGCGGAAAAGGAACCCAGTACTGAGCGAATACAGCGGCCATCTTAGAATGGTATTTTGAAGGAAACAATGTAAGATCTCGGACTAGATATACCCCAGGACATCCTAATTGGGGCATGAAGTACTATTTATATGCTATTGCACCTCGATAAAATCGGTAAACGATGCAGTAGAAACAAATTCCAACTACCCTTTCATGATTTTTCAGCAAGTTTCCCTACAATAGTAGCATCGGGCGACGCTTTTGTAGAAGGCATGAACAGGAGAGCTGGGGAGGGGGCGGCGCATTTGTAGAAGGCATGAACGGGAGAGCGGGGGAGGGGGCGGCGCATTTGTAGAAGGCACGAACGGGAGAGCGGGGGAGGGGGCGGCGCATTTGTAGAAGGCACGAACGGGAGAGCGGGGGAGGGGGCGGCGCATTTGTAGAAGGCACGAATGGGAGAGCGGGGGAGGGGGCGGCCCATTTGTAGAAGGCGCGAACGGGAGAGCAGGGGAGGAAGCGGCGCTTTGCATGAGCAGCAGTTGTAGAAAGCGCGAACGGGAGGGCAGGGGGCGAGACATGAAGAAAATGTGTCTGTGCCTGGGAGGCATTCCAGCATCACGTGCTTCAAATAAAAAAGTCCAAAAACCAAAATAACGCCCCTAATACAAGTAAAGGGGCCAATAGCCATAGGCGTGGCTAAGAGCCCAAAAGGAGGGACTTAAAACACTATTAACCAATACCAACTACAGAAGGTTTGAAAGGCACACTGGACAACAAATGAAAACAACTATTTAAAAAGAGGCGGTCTTCCACTCACTAAAGTATATACTGCATGTCTCAACGAGACAGCGCAAGCGCTGCCTAGGCGAGACCTAAAAAGAGAGCAACTAAGTGTTGTACATTTTGCCCTCAAGTGAAATATGCTGCCCATTTTAGGTTTGTGGAAATGCAGCAGGCAGTCTAGAAATACCACTGAAATAAGAAAAAACTGCTTAAATGGACAAAGAAAGAATGTAAATGCTCTAAAATATTTGTCAGGTGTTCTGTTTAAATAATTAGATTTTTTTTTTAAATGTTATGTACCTTTGTGTATACAAAACAGTTTCTTTAAAAGTAACATGAGGCATAAGTTATAGAGCATTAACATATTTATTTAAGATCATATTTGAAGTAAGCATTTTGTTATATTGCAGAATGTGTGGCTTTTATAATTAAAAGTCTTCTTTTCATAATTGCTTCTATATTACCAAATAGTCCTCATCATGTGTTGAAAACAATTCACCTCCTGCATTGCAGGAAAAGTTCTCCCTAGGACACGGATGAATCCACATAATGGCCAAAGAATGAGGATGAGGCAGGACTATGCCTATTGGCTGCTCCAAAATAAAATACTGTCCTAACTAAGGCTGTGGCTGATGGAAGCTTGCCCACACAAACTAATGGCTCAAAAAGAAGCTGAACAAAACACACTTTCTGTATTGTGCTTCACCGTGCCTTAACAAAGTAAAACAGAGCAAAGGATAAAGTGCCACAAGTTGTACATGCTGCCACCTATGCTGTCATGGGATCATAACATGCACGTTTTGAAGGATGCTAGAGACAAAACTACTGATATAATAAAGATACATGTAGGCATATATTTCTGGAGCGGAATACCTTTTAGGTAATAGAAAACTGAAGCTATGATATATAATTTTAACTTTTGTCACACTGTTTTTTGATTGCTAGAGGTTACCAGCCAAATCGACTCTCATCAAGTGGTCAAACAATATTGAGTTGATTTTATCGCACTTGGACTGAACAAGATTGAGAAAAATGAACATTGGTTCTTGAATAATGTGTTCTAGGCTGGAGGTCACATGGATGGACACAATTGTATTTGTTTCCCTAACGTGTTGGCTGCACATTTAAGCATATGTATTGGCATGTGTAGAGGAGCAACTGGGAGGTATACATAAATGGAGGGATGGAGGACATTTCAAGATAATCTACACCTTTCAAATATTTATAATTTGAGCCACAGTTGGGATTAGGTGATTTTCCCAGAATCTCTTGATTTTTGTTCAAGTATTGAAGCTGGTATTAGAGCTTAGATTGCCAAGATTTTCCTCACATTCGTGAAGTTGTTCATATGTCACCTATCCATATCAAAGGTGAGATTGAATGTATTTCCTACTGAGCGGGACACTGGCCATTTGGTCTGAGACTCACAGCTAGGCCCCCAAACCTTCCCAGACTCTTAGTAGTAAACCTTAAAGGACTACTATGAGCTAGTGTGAAAGGTTTTGGTAGATGCAGAAAAACACCACCATGAAGATGGAATGTACAGATAGGGTTGTTACTTCAAAAAAGCCCTGTAACTTTAAAGCACTTTAAAAGTGATCACACAGTTTAAAGGACAACAATTAATAAGAAATCACAAATCATAAACCACATACTATTAAATTACAGCCTCCAAATATGATATTCACAAAATATAAGGACTGCAGTTCTCTGTCATAGGAAACAATAGACCAATGTTAACATACAAGATAATATAACCATATATAGCCCTGGCACTGTCCAAAGTGCTGAAGTATCCTAAATTGAGCTCCAAGGGGAACAACCTTTACAACGCAACTATTACAACGCACTACACTTACAACGCAATTTTTACAACGCAACATCCACTACAACGCATTCCATTACATCGCATGACACTTCAACGCATTTTTAAAAACTACCTTTACAACGCATTCCATTACATCGCATACTACCTTTACAACGCATACCATTACAACGCATAATATTACATTAAAACCCCTACACTATCCAACACTTACCCTACTGTTGCACCCCCTGGAGTACGAATAGTAATTTTTACCCCTATACTATCCAATACTTACCTTAAATGCAATGTAATATTATGCGTTGTAATGGTATGCGTTGTAAAGGTAGTATGCGATGTAATGGGATGCGTTGTAAAGGTAGTTTTTAAAAATGCGTTGTAGTGTCATGCGATGTAATGGAATGCGTTGTAGTGGATGTTGCGTTGTAAAAAATGCGTTGTAAGTGCATGCGTTGTAAAAGTGTGCGTTGTAACGACATACATCCGAGCTCCAATAGTAGTGCGCCTGGAGTACCTTTGTAGTGATACTAATCCACATGAGGCAATGTCTACTCGGCCTACCAAACCTCTAACTACTGGCAGTAACTTTTGCAAAACAAGCCTACCGCAAAAACGATACATTCACATTTGATCCTTACTTTGATTAATCTACATAATACTAGATAGAAATCTGTATATCTCGATCACAAAGTTCGTGGTTCAGTTTTTAAGGGCAACTATGGGTTTTAGAGCTTGCTTTAATATCTCTAAATTCACTCTTTGTAGGCTGAAAAAAATTCCAACTCAATTTGCCCAGGGGCTCTTGGCTTAGCTAACCAAGCACTGTGGTAACCTAAATCATTAAATGACTATACATCTTTAACTGTATGTTTCCGCCAAGAAATTCCTTAAATGCCAAGCAAGTCAGGTTTTATTGTTAGGGTCTTCTAAGGATATTAAACCCTTATACCAAAATTAAAAGGTGCTACAGTCACTTGGTGAGCAGTTCCAGTGCTATATGGGCTTAATTTTGTAGGTGCAGAGGCAAGATGGGATTTGCCCCTCGGATGTAAATTGAGGGTGGGCCAACAAGGACAAATGACCCACAAAAATTAGCGGTGTGCACAACTGTCAGAGGGAAAACGGGACAGTTGCGCCCGCACCCCTGCCCCCACCCGGTATCGAGGCTTCCCCGAAATACGGAGCTCCTGTTCTCAACACGACGGCATGTTTGATTTTTCTTGTCCTGTGAGACATTACTATAAAACAATTTGTTTATAAAGACCTTTCGAATGCTTTTCTCCTCATATGGCAAAGGGAAGAGCAGCGTGTTTCCCACTTCCAGCAATATTTCACTTAAAATGAAATAATCACGCACCTGTGGCCATGAACTACAAGGAAAGGCGCGCGGCGACTGCTTATATTTTTCAATATTCAGCATTGAAAGGGAAAGTAGGTTAGCGAGAGGGATGTTACGGGGAGAGTGAGGGAGAGCGCGAGAATGAGAGAGAACTACAGGGGAGGAACGGAGAGAAAGTGAGCAAGGAGTAACACAAAGAGAACGTGGGTGAGAGCGTGAGAAAGAGAGACGTAGAGAGTGAGGGGGTAGGAGGAGAAAAGAAAATAAATAAATAAATAACACGCGAGTGGTGCGCACGTAGAAAGTGAAAAAAGTGAAAGGTAAAAAAACAAAACCCATGAGTTGTATGCGCGCGCACACTAAAAGAAAAGAAATAAAAAATAACACGCGAGTAGTGCGCACGACGCGCACGTGTGAGACAGCAAGAGGGAAAGCAGCTGCAGCACCATGTCTGGAAAGTGGTGTGCGATGTGCGCGCAACATGACGAGAAAGGAAAGCCAGATGGCGCCTCTGCTTGTCATTGTGCGCGTAACCGCATGCTCTATGCTGCCCAAAAAGAGTGTGGTAGCACTTTGAAAACCCACTTACTAAATGTCTTGCAGCGCATGCGCTGGCTCAGGCAAAACCTAAAAAAAAACAACAGCGGTGAGGCTACCCTTCTCTGTAGTACAGTTTCAGCAGAAGATACCACATAATGGAGTATGCCTGGACACAGGAACCGCTGAATATTTCCTCCCAGGCAACAGAGGAATGAGGAGATTTTGTGCCTAAGATGGTGGCCGCGGTCAGCGCATCTTGAGGCAGAAGTTCAAAATGCTGGAAAACAGGTCACGCATTTGAAAAAGTGTCCGTAAAAGATATTCGCCGTGACAGCGTAGCTTCCGCCATTAGGAGCGCCTTACTATGTCTATTGAAATGACTTTATAATGCGGTCGGTCCACGCTGCCCAAAGGAGTCTCACTGAGGTGCCGCCATCTTCTACGGGCATCAAGCCACGCCCCATCCCTGTATTTATGATCCACCTATACACACATACAAATGAAGCAACAAAATGGGTCCCCATTATGGGCAGTGACTGGTTTTAACTTTACTTGAGTGGAGGATGGGTGAATCATTCGGAATTACTGGTTAGGTGCAAAACCATTGCCAACCCTACACTTGCTGGAGCCTGGGGTTGAGGAGGGTTACCCTCTTTGTATACATGATGGTCTTCGAAGTGTGCCCCTGGGAGCGCTGTAGTTGTTTTTGAGCGATCTCTTAAATTAGGGTCTACTTAAACTGAATGGAAATAAGAGGGAAACTTATGGGGGTGATAGAAAAATGGAAAGATGGCAGATCTGGTAAAGAAAGTCTTGGAAGCACTTGAAACACCACTCCAAAGACGATGCAGGTAAGTTGAAGGTTTTATTTAAGAAAACAGGAACCTGCGGGGAAAGCGTGGCTCATCCCCAGCCAGCCAGTCACCAACTGATTTCCGTGGAACTTAACACTTAACAGTGGAATGTGGAACGCACTCGCACAGTGCTCCACACTCCACACATGAGGAAACAAGACAGGATTGATCATAACAGAAAGCTGCAGCTTTTAGCCTTTACACCAAGTCTAAAGGTTACAATGTAGTCAATTTAGCCTGCAGACATCATCTGATTTTTACATTTTAGTAGACCTTGTTGACAGCATTGTCAACCTAAGTATTTCAGCAAAGCAAACAATGTAAAAATATCTGCCCAAATGTACAGTAGAAAAGGAACACTCCTTGTAATAGATTACACACCTGCAGTCCTTTTAGAACAATTTCACTTCATAATCAAAGCACCCCAGAAATAACATGAATGCAAACACAGAGTGGGGAGCAATACCTTGTTAGACAGAGCCTGGCATTCAAAATATAGTTCCCCAGTTACTGCGTTACTATTGGAATTTTATGTAAGGGTTGCTGTATAGATTTAAAGGGTCAGACTTCCTGGCAGCCATTACTACGAATCTTGTACAAAAGACAGATTTCAGTAAGCTAGTCTTAATATCGAAACAGAAAATGATTTAAAACGTAAAATATATGTTAGTGGGATTGGTTTAAATAGAAGACAAATATGTTGAGATAATTCCACATGCTGTATGTAGGGAATTCTAGAAAGCTTGTCCTATTCTATGTACTGTGTACATCAGCAATTACATTCACATGAATAAAGAAATGTAACATTGCCAATCATGTAAAACAATACAGTATATAAATTCTCGACCTGCTTTTCCACAGTAAATTCTGCCCCTAAGTTTTGTTCGTTCTGCTGGCCTAATCTTGTATATTTGCCAAATATTTTATTATGCTTAATGTGAAATTTCTTTCATCATTGTTTCTGCCATACAGTGTGGCATAATGTATAGAAACTTGATTCCTACAGAAAATGTCTTGTAAAGAGACTTTTTCAGCATGAACCAGTGTGCTACCTGCATTTTAAGTAACTTCAAGAAAAATGATGAATAAACCTTTTCTAAATCCTAATTTGGAGTGTGTTTTAAGAAATAATTTCCCGTGCATTTATCACAGTTGACATTAATACTGATTGCTTCTATATGTCGTGTTCTAGGTGTAAGCGTGTCGAGTTTCCCAGATATTTTCTCCTACTGTGTTTATTCTGGACAAAATATGTTAGATTTGATCTTTGGTATGTTTTATTGAGTTATGTTTGATCTTCAAAAAAATGCTTTTCATGGAGGTCATGAGATGGTTCATGTATCACGAGACATTAACACCAAAAGAGCTGCTGCTATTGGTGGGATCAGCGTGGTCAGGCTTGGGGCATGTTTTTTTGATAAGCGTCTGGTAGTTGGGGCATGTGTTCGTCCTACACGCAGGCCATGCTCGCTTACCTGAGTGGATTATGGTTAAGAAGTGTTAGCGTGCTCCGTTGCACTCTGGCTGGCGGACAGAGTTTCAGCTCCACTTGACATTGGCAATGGAAATGGGGAGAGAAAAGGTGACCCTTCATGAATATTAAATAATATTACTCGAGTTGTAGCCGATGCTTAGTAAACACAAATCCACAATGAATTTAAATAGCCTTGTAGAATCATGCTGACCCTCATCAGATATCTGCCATGGGAGTTGTTGCACCCTGGCAGGTGATCCATACAACCCATGTTGATGCCACCCATGAGCCTTTCTCCTTTGCTTATTGCTGGGAATACAAATGAGTGTCCTTCTTCACAAACAGGGCTACTTAAGGTTGAAGTTCTGTTTCACAGGCTTTAGCTGGTAAGAATGAAATATGAACAGGAATTGCTACATTCTGTGATTTCTGGCTGAACCATCTTGGATGGGACTTGAATCAGCGAGAGCTAGTTTACACAGTTCCTTAGTGGGGAAAGCACCCTCTTAGATCTAAATTAGAGGCCCCGAATCTTTCCAATTAGCCCCTATAATTAAACTGGCAGTAACACTGATGATAGCTGCCTCAAAACTAGACTAAAACGTAATACATCTTGGCCTATCAGAAAGGGCGCTGAGTTAATTACATGTAATTGAGAATTGCACAGCGAGAACAAGGGACACAAATATTGCTTTTTGTAACAGAAGAAATATTCTGTCAGACAGCCTTAATTTTGCATTAAGTTCCACAGAAATAGGCCCAGTCACCACCTCCATTCTTCCAACTTCTGGAAGTCCTAAATACCAACTGCACTCCAAACCCCCAATTTACATAACAAATTCAGACCTCGGGTCTGTGTTAGACTCTCTATAGGGGCAATCCAGTTTATAATCTACGTAGATCCATCCGGTATTCTTAACTTTAAAAGTGATAAAAGTATATTGCAGAAGATTACCACAGTCCATCAATGCTCCGACTCCAGCCATACTTTGTCGCTGATGCTGGTCCCATGGGTTGACTCGTTTAATGCAGCAGAATGCACCCACCTCTCCTGAGTAACAGATATGAAGGAGGCAACACTAATAACTCTCAAGAGTTCAGCCAATCCTACTCTTGACTATAGTCTTGCATTGGTTTCTATTAGGGAAAAATGGCGCCACCACCAATACTCATACCACCAATACCACTAATACCACCACCAGCAGTAACACTGCCCTCAATACCACCACCAATGCAATTGCAACCCCTATCAGTACAACCACAGCTAAAACAAATGCAGCCAATACTACTACCACAAAACTAATGCAACAACCAATACCATACTACCATAAATACGAGCAATAACACACCTCTACCAATGCCATATGATCACCAATATCATGTAACAATCATGGTTGAGGCCTAACTGAATAATAGCTCCTTAAAGGATTTTTTACTTCACAATCACCAATACTAGCTTCACCACCACAATACCACCACCACCAATATAACGGATACCACCACCATCAAGATCCATACCATCAGTATCACCACTGATACTATTAATACCAGTACCACCAGTAATACACAACCAACTCCATATCGACAATACCACTGACACCATCAATACCACCACCTCCAATATTACCACCACCACTAACATTACCACTACTAACAGTACCACTAGCAATGCAACAAATACCATCACTACAAATAAACCACTAGCAATACCCCACAAATAATACAACCACTATCAACACAATACCACCACCAGTGCCACCACGAATACCACAAATGCCACAGAACCTGTATCATCAATACCACCACTAATACCATATCACCACTGCACTACCAGTGCCACCACCAGTACTACCAACAATACTGCCAATATCACTACCAATTCTTAACCACAATTACCACTGTCTCGACCATCCCATCCAAGCATTGGCAAAGCCCATCTGGCGTTACTGTGCTGTTGCATGGAAACCTGATTTCTGCATGCTATTGTTTGCATATATTGTCACATTAAACCTATTCGCTTTTCCGATATCTTACTTTAAAGTGTGTTTCTCTATTGATAAAAGTAATAAACACCTGAAGAGGCGTGGTAACAGATGATTGATGGTTCACAGGCTCTCCACAACAGTTGAACTTTTACAATTTTCTTCTGATTTTAATTCCTGCTTAAAGTTTTATGTTAAAGTACAAATCAGTTGCATAGGGAATTGAGTAACTGGCTTTTCGAGCAAGGTGAATCGCAGCTGCTTGCTAAGATTATGGCTCAGTTTATTATTTTTAATGCTTATGTACAGGTGATTTGGAATCAAAAGCAGCCCTTGCAAAATATTTAATATGAATCCCGCATTACACTGAGCACACAAGGACAGAGCAAGCCTGGCCCCTCCCATCATGGTCTTGGGGATATTGTCCCCGAAGGAAAAGTATAGGGTCCGTTTATTAAAGGCTGCACTTTATAGCACTAATTTCCAAACATATTCGCTTAAAGTCATCCAGGTTAAACCAGTTCAGAATGGGAACCGATCCAATATTTCAGCACTCCGAAATTTGTATTTAACCCCCGGTACAATATTTCTCCTCAGAGACCAAACCTGCATGTTCCTGTAACAAAATACAACGCATTGGATGCACAACAAAACACCATTTGTGAAAAAGGGAAAAGAAAGCAAAAATGCGATGGCAGAGGAAAATACGACCAGGTTCAACACTAAAGTCTCGACGTTATGCCAACATTGGTTTTCATGCCAGTTAAAAAACCATTATGATGTCTGTGGGACAAAACATCCTACTATTACATGTGATGCTTTTTGCCAGACACTCCATCACCTGCCAAGGTACATCTACCTCATGAAGGCCACCTTTGCTCAATTACCGAACATTGCGACCAATTACATTAGAATGCTATTCAAGCTGCCTAGAGTAATGCTCGTAATATGACGCGCAACGCACCAGTGCGCGTGGGGTGCTACTCAGGTATGTTAACGAGGCGATCAGAATGCCAGGTCTCAGGGTTCAAATAGGGCAGGATGCTCTCTATGCCGGGAGTATACCCCCTGTACTAGAGGGCGGCTTAGTGTACTAGGGCTTTCACACCAGGTGCTACAACTTGCAAGGGTTACCTATTACCCTTACCCAATAGTCTATACAGCCTATCACAATCCTTCCTCACACATTCTACCTCTGAATCAAAGCAAAAAGGAGAAATTGTGGGAATGCAAATATCCTATGGGGATTGGACACGTGAAAGCTCAACGACTAGAAGTAAATACTAAAAACATTGCCATGAAATAGAAATAGTTCCTCGTATGTTAGTCCTATGAGTTATTAAGTCATCTATGACGTGGGTCTCCCAGGTGCTAGTGTCCTGTGAGAGGTGTGCCTTACATGCAGCCCAACCCAGAATTGCTGTCAGCCACTGCTGGGATGCCACAGATGTAAAGAGATATGAGAGAAGCATCTCAGAGGCTAGTATACTCCGTGTCACTGCCAGCAATCAGCTTTCAAAAATTAAAACTTAAACATGTTAACTATTTCAAAATCATGTAAGCAGAATAGTTGAAAGTGTAAGCATGCGGGATCAGGTCAGCGTGCTTCATTGACCCTGCTCTGGAAGAAGTGTCCTCATCATATGCATTTTGAAGATTGTACTACAGGATATCGAAGCTAGGAATATGGAGATACACTAATATCATATCAAAAGACAAGATACTGAAAGTAAGTGCATATAGGGATGTATAGATCTGCTTCTCTTAACTCCACATCTATGCACCATGAAGTTCTAGACACCCCGTCGAGAGACATACATGGGGAGTCATATATAGAAGATCTGTACTTACATTCGATATTGCGCTCATGATACTCGGTGCCAGGGATTCCAGCCTCGAGATTCCAGGGCTCAGCCATTTTGAGCGAATAGGTGCCCCCTGAATGAAGGAGTGCGATAGGTCGAACAATCCCACTGATTTTTCTTTGAACTGTTTTTGCATTAGGCATGCTGGATCGGCGTCTGTTTTACAAAATCATTTCGTCTTCATTCTACACTGTGGAAAACACGTGTGTTTTTGTAGCTGCGCGCCTGTCTAGGGTTTCGTGTTTGATTCCCAAATAAGAGATGCAATCTTTCCCTCGGTACTCACTTATCTTGTGTCTGATCTTGTCAAAATGTTTTTCCTGCATTTTGTTTTACTTCGACAAATTCCTTTTCAATAATTATTGAGTTTTAGGATGTTTCCTGTGTTGTGAGACATTTACACCAAGAGCTCTTCTACCCTTAGAGGGATCTGAGTCTCTGGCCTCGGGGCTTGTGTTCTTGATATGGCGCATAACTCCAGGTGGTAGCTTCTGAGAACTGGTGCTGGCTGCAGGCCTCTCGCCATCCTCGCATACTTTGCTTTTATTTTGGAAAGGAGTGCCGGTGTTTAACCTTGGGCGTTGGTCTACAGAGGTTCTGCTGCTCGTAGGAGCTGGGTGATTGGCAATACTGATGGTCGACAATAAGAGACACTTTACACATTTGATTGAATTGTATGAATAGCTATGCTCAAAATATTTACATTTACTACTTATTGCATAATGCGCAGACGAGCTGATCATTGCGATTTGGTGATAGTATTCTTCAATAGCGCAGAGCAGTACTCGGCACTGTGGAGCCACCCAATAAGCAGCCACAGTTTTACTAGTCTAAATCTGGGTCCTGTTCTCTGGAGTCCAGCGAGTCTTCCTTACACCTGGGGTGTGAAAGCGCCCCAAGTTACTCAACCGTTGCTGGGTATAGGGCACACAGGAGAATGGTTTAGTATACTTGCAACTGATATTACCTTTTCCTTATGGTATCACCCTACCATCACCATGTATTTATATGGTGTTTGCACATTGACTGATCTTGAGAGGGCAGTAAAGAATGCAAACGCTCAGGAGACCCAAACAGAGCTTGGAAGACTAAAAAGCTGTGCTGTTGGGAAGGTATTGTATTTCTTGATTCATGTAGTGGCTTTGCAAAGCAGCATATAGCGCCCTGAGGCTACTTTTGAGATGCATCAGAATGGAATTGTGTGACCCATGAAGAGAGCCAGTGGTCACAGGATTGATTCATGTCATTGTGGCTGAGGGTCCACCACTGGTTTCCTACTTCATTGCGAGATATACGGGCTCCTGAGCACAGTCGATGATGCCCTGTCCTTTCCCGAAGGCAGTGGGGTGCAGGTGATCATTCATGTAAGAAGTGGTTGAAGCCTTCCTAGTGTCCTAGGTTGAAGTGTGTTCTTAGTTTTTTTTTTTTAAACAGTGTTTTATATAGCGCGAACTTGACCCGAATCGGGTATCAGAGTGCTTTACATAGCACCAGTTTCGTTACACGAGGACACATTCATTTTTGTTAAGCACGGCGAGATTAAGTGATTTGCCCAGAATCACAGGATGTTCAGCATCATTGCCGAGACTCAAACCCAATTCCCCAGATTCGAGGTCGACCGCCCTAGCCGTTAGGCCAACTTCTCTCCTTTAATAGTTGCAATGTGAAGCGACAATGAGATTTCCAGATCAGATGAATGCCTAAGATGTTTCACAACGTCAGAGAGTTTCTGAGGCCATGGGAAGGGAAATGTTGCCTCAGAAGGCCATTTTGGTCTCAGTTCGGGTGTTGTCCAGATGCGAATAGCTCTCAATCACACAGGCATGAATGTAATTTATAGAAGTTTAGATATTTTTCGGATACTGTAGACAAATTTGTAATCAGATGTTAACCTGGTCTTATTTAATATGTATGTGGAAAATATACATTAAACTTTTTTGGCCTTTTTGAGTACTCAGTACCCTACCCACCCCTAAACCCTAAAAATGCCCTTATCCACCCCATACCCACCCCTAAGGCCTAAAAATACCCTTACCACCCCATACCTCTGCCCATCCCTAAACTCTAATAGCATCCTTACCACCGTATACTCCTACTCACCCCTAAACCCTAAAATGCCCTATCACCCCATAATCCTAAAAATGCCTTTACCACCCTAGAACCCTGCCCCTTAAAAATACCCTTACCTCCGTATACCTCCGTATACTCCTACCTGCCCCCTAAACTCTTAAAACATTTTTACTACCCTATAACCTTACCCACCCCTAAACCCTAATTTATACATACATATATATATATATACACACACACTCACACATATACAGGTATACACACATACATACACACAAACCTAGCTTAAATATAGTTACATTGCATTGTAAAGGCATGCATGCGTGGTAAAGGTATATGTGTGGTAAAGGTATATGTGTGGTAAAGGTGTATGCGTGGTAAAGTCATTGCTTTGTGGTAAAGGAAGCATGATAAAGGCATTGCATGGTAATGCCTGCATTGTAAAGACTATTTCCCCTGCTGGGGTACCACTGACTTCTAGGAATAAGCCAACAATAAGTCAGGAGGGCTCCTGTAATTCAGCAGTAAGCCAGGAGTGCTACAAGAGTAAATCACAATTACAGCAAAATATTTGTGAAACCAGCTGAAGTTCAGTAGTCTCAATATATCGGCATAGTGGGAAAGTTTTGTACGATACCAATTCACATTTATTTATGAGTGTTGTGCAAGTTTCTGATATCTGAAAATCAGAAGATTTAAATGATGGAGAGAACTTGCAAGTGATGAAAGTAAGTAATCGTACCATGAGTGCCACCATTTGTGCTAAAAATTCATTTTGTTCTGCAGCCTACTCGTTGTTGTCAAAAAGCATTAAGTCGGTGGAGTACAGCACAACGCTCAGCGCTGAGACCAAAGCGGAGATCCAGAGGTCCTTCGCCAGTTTTCAGTCAGTCTACCTGTGGAGGGGTGAGTTGTCCATTGAGGTGTTACATGCTTTAAGGGGGGTGGGGGTGCTTTGATTTACTAACATTAAAGGACACGCAAGCCTGTCTCGCCTCTCGCTCCATATGGTCAGATCACTCTCAACTGAGTCCTGGTCCTGTGTGCTGCATTCATTCTTATCAGGAGCTTTAGTGTAACTGGTTAGTTGAAGACAACTAAGACCACGACACCGAGAACGCATTAGGTTATCAAAGGAACTTCCAGAACTTCAGCACATTGACAACACCCTGAGTAAAATCCTATGTACTAGTGTAATACACATTAACTGTTTTGCAAACTGAAATACTGAGAAATTTAGAGATTTCTGAGTATGTGCACCTCAACCTCAAAGCAGTAGTAGAGGCCATTGTTAGGTCTGCCTAACCTATTGTTGCCAATTTATTAACTGACCAGTAGCGGTCCGTGGAGGGAGTTCCGTGGGGCGGTGAGGCAGGGGAGGGGCAGGGTGGGGGAATGTAAACACCGGAATATGGATGAACGTAGGTAAGTACACATTGAAATTAATAAAACGAATTTCGTTCCGCTCGCTGCATCGCATTTTGCGATGCAGCGCGCGCAAAGGAATTCGTTTTATTATGATGTGCTGCTTTGCGCCACTTCTTTTTGATACTGCTAATGCCGTTTAGATGCAGCAAAATCATGTTAAAAAAGAAATGTAGCTATAAAGCGTAGACGCGCTGCATTGATGGCTTGGCAACTTTACAGTGATGATATATGTACCAAAGAAAAAATGCCAGCAGTGGCTGTTCAGTGTAAAAACGAGATCTGAATCAGATTAAAATTACATTTTGCAGTGAGCCATCACAAATGCGGGTTAAAAAAAGCCCATTCGCCAGTGCAAAATTGTGTATTCAGAGCTGTAATGTATCTATTACAGCCAGAAGAATCCCCCTTATATTTCAGCGAAATGTCAGCGCATTGGTGGGTGAATGCCCTCTAGTTAGAAAAATTTGCATTCGGATCTGCTTAAGCTGGCACTTAATTTTCACCTTTATTGCCCCGTCAGCCATGACACTTAAGGATCTCTCTTAATTATGCTCAAAAGCGTTTCATAACAGATACAGCACTAGCTGGACTTCCGGTCTCCCTATGACCTGACAACCAAGGTATCCTTTTTGGTGGGAAGCAAAGCACTTGCGTGTCTCCTGAAACAGTTCTTTTAATGCAGGTAAACTGGTCTTTTTTTCCTTTGCTTATTATGATTTTGTGGGTTTTTTATTTTCTCTAGACTCAAACGTCGCGAGCCGCCCCTCATCCTCCCAGTGCGGAATCCTTGCCGTCCAATCACAGAATGACACCTCATTGCCAGGTACTACTTCCTTTAGCGTTTCTTTTGTTGTGCGCAATCACCTGCGCGTGTGTCACCGGCATCTATGTTTGGACGATTTATGAGGCGGTCAAGTTCAGATGACTTCTATATCGGGCCTAAAGTAAAGAAACAAAGAACAACATGTTTAATATCATTGTTGAATTTCCTATAAACATCTTTCATTTTTTGTGTCAGATTCTGCAGCGCAGCTCTTCGAGTTGGTGGAGAATGATGTAATTCTGGTGGAGCCAACCCGCGCCTTGCCACAGCAGCAGTACCGGCTCTTGAAGCACGCATACTCCGCGAAACAGGCGGGCCTTTGGTGCCTCACACGTAAGCACTCTTAAAATACACCTTCGGCTGCACTCTTAATGAAGACAATTCCACAATCGAGTTTTAGCTGACGTGACGGGGTATTCATACATCTGACCGCTTCTGCAAACACAATACACAATTAGGAAATGTGTTAGGGAGGAGAACGAAAAGAATGACCGGACCCCTATAATGTAATACTAAATACGGCCTCTAGGCGGCAGACGAGGCTTGGATTCTCCAGTCTCACGTTGAATTGCAAGAGACGGAGGGGAACATTTACAAAGAATTCACTCAACGCACCACGGCAAGTGAAGTTGCTGCGCTGCGCTGTGTTGTGTGAAAGGGCAACCGGAGGCAGAAAGACAATGATTAACTGACACTCGGACATAGATACAGTAACAGACGCGAATTTACAGACACTGGGATTCAGAGAAATAGACACAGGGGCATGAAGAAATGGGCAGACTGCCACTACAGCTTAATGCAGAAACAGGGTAGAAAGGCACAGGGAAGTCACACCAAAACGTAGGGACACACAAATGGTGCAGCTTAACATCACTCCAGGCCAGGCCTCTCTCCCACATCTGGGCGCCTGGCCCCAACAGGATGTGTGAGGCCCCAACTGCTACAGCACACTGATGCCTAGTGTTGCCCTGCGGGCTGGCAGAAGAACAAAACACAGATTGGCAGCCAACGTGGGGACCGTCCTCTCCCTGCTGGCTGAATCCATCTGGAGAGCACCCTCAGGACTCAGGGCCTCTTTCTCTCTCTTTGACGCGAGTGAATGAAGTGACCAAGTGACCAAGTCGGCCCAACAGCACTGGGAGAGGCCGGGGCACCAACAACATCATGAACAGTTAGTTGGTGCGGATCTCCCTATGTCGTCGTGAGCACCCACTGATTCAGACTGCAGGCAGCGGCAGCTCACTGATCGCGCACTCATTGGAAATGATATAATTAACACACACTGACAGAAACTCGGGTGGGTGGCAAGTGGTAACTACTGACTAACTGTTCTTGATTATCTTCAGCCAGGTAGCGCTGCATGACTGACTGTCGTCGGCGACTCTCTGCAGCAGGCTGCCAGGCTCAGGCAGGCCTCGAGCCACCCCTGCGGCAATCATGTCGGTTTGCCGCCGGCGCACTCGTTAGTCCAGGCTGCGGACTGTCCCTGTGAGTCCTATCTGTACTGGCGGCTTTTGCAACTGGTCAGTGAGCGTGACGGTCAATCAGTCATGACTCCGACGACGTCCACCGCTGCACTATCCCTCGGCCGGGCTCGGCAATTTTGAATTCGCCAGGCAGCAGCCATAAGATAAGCCCCACAGCGCGGGGGCCCGGCTGGGCCTGTTCGAGTACTAGGGTCAGCAGCGGACAGCTGTGAGCAGAGCACCATGATGATAGTCCCATTATGGCAACACACCCCACCCATACCACAAGAGAGTATGCATGCATAAATAAATACACAACACAAAATATTGCTGCAGGTTTTTTCCATACAAAAGTATGCAATATGGTGGGTTATCTTACGGGAGATCCAAAGGTAGACAGCTGTACCAACCTATGCTGCCCTGCCCAACTGATGAGCCAAGCACTGTGGAAAAACCAATCAGCGCTACCCTTATGGGGGTGATCCCCTTCCTGGATCACGGGTGATCTCCTTACTGGATCACGTGACACATTGGTCCCTTATTACTCATGCCCCTTTCAGGGTGGAGCGTAGCAAGGCAAACCCTCGGTTGTTCAGGCCCACAACCGCCCGAAGGACTAACGGGGCACCGACGTAGTTGTTCCAGGACCCTCCACATGAGGTTCTTGTGATTTGGCTCTGGCACCCCTATTGTGCTCTTGCAGTGGTACCCTTCTGTACCCATATGCTTCCAGATCGCCCTGTAACTCCGCCTGCAACGACAAAGAAAACATTACAACGTTCTATGTACTTTTCCTGCCAACCCCACGCCGGGTAAACGGTAGGGTGGGAGACGGCGTGTCTGGCGCAAAGAGGATGCCAAGATGGCCAGGGAGGCATAAATACCTCCCCACCTCCTCTGCGTGCCGGAGGTGACGCGTCTGGTAAGGGGACTCCTCCTCGAGTCCCCCATTATTAGTGGGGGTGGGGAAGTGCCCAAATGGCACTAAAGGGGCCGCCCGTTTAGGGAGGCCCCCTGCGGGGGCCGTGGGCAGCCGCATAGTCCCATTATGGCAACACACCCCACCCATACCACAACAGAGTATGCATGCATAAATAAATACACAACACAATTTTTGTTTGGGAAAAATATTGCCGCAGGTTTATTCCATACAAAAGTATGCAATATGGTGGGATCCAAGGGCAGGCAGCTGTACCAACCTATGCTGCTCTGTCCGCCTGATAAGCCAAGCACTGTGGAGAAACCAATCAGCGCTACCCTTATGGGGGTGATCCCCTTACTGGATCACGTGACACATTGGTCACTTATTACTCACGCCCCTTTTAGGGCGGAGCGTAGCAAGGCAAACTCCCGGTTGTTCAGGCCCACAACCACCCGAAGGACTAACGGGGCGCCGACGTAGTTGTTCCAGGACCCTCCACACGAGGTTCCTGTGATTTTTCTCTGGCACCCCTATTGTGCTCTTGCAGAGGTACCCTTCTGTACCCATATGCTTCCAGATCACCCTGTAACTCTGCCACAGCTCTGGAGGCGGCCACCGTCGCCTAAAGAGCCCCCCCACCAAAACAGTTCCTTTCTCACTGCAACCAGCAATTTCCCGGGCCTCCTTCATGTCCAGTAGGAACAGATCCAAGCCCACCTGTGCCAAGTGCACCCCAACTTTGTCAAAATAACCTTTGGTGTTCGCCTGGCATGGCTCATGCCTGATGAAGCCAAAGCCCCTTGCTCTGCGAACTTGCGCATGGAGCGGTTTATGCTTCTCCGGGAATGTACCAGTGCCTCGCATGCCCTGTAAGGATGTGATGGTCTCCCAGGAGGGAGCTCTACTCTTAACCATTGCTATATAACCCTACGAGCTGATGTGGCTCCCCCCTCCTGCAACCTGTAGTTGCAGTCCTTCTAGCACTTCGTGCTCCCTAACACCTGTTTCCCCAATTCATGGAACAGCAGCGGACTTGCTTCGAAGAATGCTTCCACAACCAGGCTATATACTCTGGCTATGCGGGCGGGGCATTTCATGCTCACTGAAGCAACCCATAACCTGCCCTGGGAGCAGAGTGCACCCTCTTTGTTGAAGTTGACCAGACATGTGCACCGCCCATTGTGATTAATAAACCATGGCGAACCGGACTGTTCGCAGAGCGCACACTATTGCAGTCACAGCAACCATTAGGAGTGACAATTTACGCCACCTACCAGACTTGCTTAACTAAGGCTTGATGACAGATACACACATACCTGCTAACCAGCTGTGACCTTTGATGCTCAAACCGGCTAATGACCTAGTACTTTGTTATTCCAGTTAATATTAGCCAGAAGGGCCAAGTCCAACAAGCACCACTCTATTTATGCTGATACTTGCAATGTACCCTTCTGCCCCAGTATGGGTGGGAAAATACCCGTAACATTGCAAATCCCACCGCACCGACATTCTCGGGCAGTCCAGTGGGGGAGAGAGGTCTTTAGGATTGGTTCATCTATCTTGCCTGGCCTCCTGGCCCGCAAGCACCCTCGTCTGACAGCACACTATCTGCTGTGTCGCCCACACAATATCTGCACCCTGGCGCAGGACGTCCCGTTCTATACCTCTGCTAACAGACTACCTTCAGTGCATCTGACCATAAGAACCTTGGTTTGCTTTGGGAGGGATCAATTTGTTTCATCTGTCTCACTCAAAATAGTGGCGATGTGCTGTACTTTTGCATACTACACTTCAGGGTGGGACTACATACCCCACGAGACCACGGAGTCGTGTGTATATTACCAATGATACTATTAGGATCTAAGGTTCCCAGTGTCAATTGGTGACTATCCTGCCATGGAATATGTGACATTAAGCAAGGAAGCCTTCGTGTACTTGCCATTATCCCTCCTGTTGTACAGTTATTTTGCCTTTACAGTTAAATCTGTGGTATTCGCCCCCAGACTTCCCAGGCTGCATACTGCTGGCCATGTGCGCAGCTGCTGGCGTAATAATGGAAATCTCTCCTTGCGACTTGCAATGAAACAACGCCCGCTTGAATGAGCTACGTTGTAAGCGATCTAGTGCCTAACATATCTCTTCCCCTTGAAAAGATACCACAAACCGCACTGGTCATTAGAACCTTAGCAGCACACAATTTTCACCTGGGCATACCTCTAACTGAGAATGGCTCTACACCGCCGTAAGGCCCGAGACACACACTTCTTAAACATATTCGCTGGGTTTGCCACTTGGCACCCTTCTGGTTGGTGATACAGGACCTTCTACCCAGCATAAGCTGCCAGTCTCGCGTTGCTGTCACACCACCTGTGTATCTTGAATCACCCTCCTGTGTCACCTAACCTCAGTTCTAGAGTGCACTTAATCTGCGCCGTTGATCAGATAATTTCACAGACCTCTTTGATTGCTAGACCCTGGTGACCACATTAATGGTGTCAAATCTGGTTTGAAACAATATATGCATCGTACCCTCTATTGGAGCCAACTCACCCCTTCGTGGAGTGACAACTACACAGGTGCCTACACAATTCCCCCAACAGACAAGTTGGCCCTGGCTACCTTGTGTTCTGGTGCCCGATTTGGAAAGAGCCTTGCCTTCACTTGTTGCTCCCTGGGAAACACACAATGCCCGTGCTCTGGCCGCAACGCGGTGATGCCCTCGTGTGGCATCGCACCCCTGGTCAAATACGAGTGGCAACTCCCACTACTTAAAACTACACCTTAGGCATGGGTGGATTCTAGCTCTCCACAAACTTCTGCTATTGTAACCCATGATCACGCCTCCTGTTCAGTTC
The DNA here is from genome assembly GCF_964204655.1 of Triturus cristatus. Taxonomy (NCBI): domain Eukaryota; kingdom Metazoa; phylum Chordata; class Amphibia; order Caudata; family Salamandridae; genus Triturus; species Triturus cristatus. The sequence continues at coordinate 257,645,631 of NC_140587.1, read as the reverse complement.
AATTCAGTAATTCCTGGTACTGACCAACAAGGGCCTAATACTGGGCTGTGTAAATGTGGCCCAGGGTGCCCTAAACCATCGGCTTAGTGTGGATGGGTGTTAACAGTACCTGGCTGAGGTGCCATCCCCTTGCCAATCGCTCCTGACAAGATGTGCCAATGCAGGTAGAAGAAAGTTATCCATCCCGCCTTACTTCCTGTCCCATTTATCTGAGAAAATTGGTGAACGATGCACGTTTGAACTGGCAGCTGATACTGTTACTTACGCCTGCAAATGCTCTGCTCAGAGCAACCCGCTAGACAATGGCTCCCCTTGAAAGGCGGTGCCAACAGACCTCCAAGTACTTAAGGCGGTACCTCAGAATAGGGCTCTAATCTAACAGATGCCACTTGCATCGGAAACCGCATCTGGCTGTGAGCCGCTCGGTGCTACTGATGTCTCGGCACTTCCTGGCCCACAGCCAGCTCACCCTAATACAATCCACTCGGGGCTGGGACTCAACCGTGCGGCGAAAGCGCACGACATCCTAGCCTGACCTTAGCTCTTCAACAGACTCCCACACAAGAGCCCTCCACAGACCTTGTGGCCTAAAACATTCGCCCTGTGGGGCAGTTGCGAATAGACTGCAAACAAATCCTAGGCATTCTCTACCAATGTTGTAAATGGAGCTTCTGGTTGGCTAGGGTATGCAACTAAGCCTGGCCGAACCCACCTCTCTAGTAAGGAGAAGGGAGTACACACTTAAGCTGACACCAGCCCACCGCCTAGGTGGTTAGGCAGAGACTTTGGCTTAGCCCAGAGGCAATGTAACTGTAAAGTGCCAACCGCACTCCCACCGTGGCACACTAGGTACACTACAGAGAGACTCCATACCAGGTTATTTTAATTACCCTGGATTACATAACTCACTAGGTCAATCGGGCCACCGCCCTACAGCCCAGTTAGCACAACCCTGTAGGTAGCTGCTAGTAGGAACTGCACTTAGCATAACACCTTATGCATCCACTCAATCAGCAGTGTACCATACTAACACTTGTAGCAGGGTGCATATAATAAGTACCTCATGCCCAACTAAGGCATCACATGATTTGTCAGTCTGCTATGATTGGGATTAGAGGTGTGTCTCTCTATGGTTGCCGAACATCTTAAACGGCAGGTGAAGAATGGTTAGGCATCGCTTGCCGCATGTTTCTGCATCGTTTGCCCTAGTGTCCAACTATTTATTCAACCCACCACATTGGACGTATCGCCAGCTCGGGCCAACGCCTTATCCATGGTTGATCGCTGCATGATTTGACTAGGCAACAACTCTGGTTTCCTTGAAGAATGTTAACATTCTTTTGTTCTGCAATGAAGGAACTGCAAGATGTATGATGAGTTTCTGGTAAGGTACACCTAGTTCAACACTCCACAAAATTACAACTTTATCGCCGTGTTGCATGAGTAGGGGCAACCTGTCAAAGTATCCAAACGCCACTAAGAATTCGAACCATACCCTGAAAAGTAACCATCACTGGCCCCAAAACTGCCGGGCAACTCAGCAGCCTCCCTCAAACTTTCCTGCTGATTATTTGCTCAAAAGACTGGCAGCTAATAGCTCGTGACCCCGTGTGACCCCTGCTTGCCATCCTTGCAAGGGGTGGGCCTTAAGGGCTACTTCTCATGCACCATTTTGTGCCTGTGCCTTTAAAAGACCTTTGTCGTGCTGCAGTTGCCTAATGATTCTGGCCCTGCACTAGAAGCTCTCACTTCGGTGTTGGACCAAAACAATTCACCAGGAACCTCCTCAGTCATCGCATCCAGTTATGTAATCAACATGCATTATTCCACCTGCCGCATGAAGGACTATGGACTCAAAAATTCAAATCAGGAGTCACAGCCCCTACGCAGGAAACGGGTGAGCTTAACCCAAACGTACTGATGCTCAACTGCTATGCTAAACGTTCACTTTTTAATCAAATAAAAACGCTCCGAAAACTTTGGCTGCAATCCCATAGGTCGCTACTCTTATTATTGAATGAAGGGATTATTCATTCATGTTCTGCCAAAGTGTGAAACACTGCCCCCCCAGTGGCCTTCCCACTTTATGGCACCCAGGCAGTAAAATTGGCTTAACCACCAATAATCAACCCCAAGCTGATATACCGTTTTGCCCCACCCAGGGCACCCTGTCCGGTTACAGCCAAGACAGACGCACCGCAACGCAAACTGAAGGCAGAGTAAAACACAAGTTCTGACCTAGAGCTGGTTATGGCGACACATGCCTAGAGACGCCCAATATTGCGCAACATGGCCTTCCCACTTTATGGCACCCAGGCAGTACAAATTGTCTTAACCACCAATAATCAACCCCAAGCTGATATACCATTTTGCCCCACCCAGGGCACCCTGTTTGGTTACAGCCAAGACAGACGCACTGCAATGCCAACTGAAGGCAGAGTAAAACACAAGTTCTGACCTAGAGCTGGTCATGGCGACACATACCTAGAGACGCCCAATACTGCGCAACACTAGAATCCGCATTTGCCCGCGCTACACTACAGCAAGGCAGTTCTACTCAAAACATGACAATTGTGCCACTATATGTCAGGACTCACGTCAGGCAGCCACTTTCTTTTGCACCACACCTTGTTCCTGCTGTGCTGCCAATCATAGTAACGGTACAGGACCTAGCCCTTTTTCTGAACTGCTCCCTATCCCCCAATCTTTGGTGTCGCAATCATAGTAACACCACAACTACAAACCCTGACACTCATGCAAGCGTGCAATTCCGCCTATTCCGTGCCCTCAAAGCTAAGAATGGCTTCGGCAGCAGGCAATAGTAATTTTAATATAACTTGAGTTAATCAATGCCTATTGTGGTCATCTCTAAATTAGACCGAAAGCGCCAAACTCATGGCAGACTGTCACAAGCGCCGGTGTAGCAATTTAGTGATGGGCAGCTCTGAAATCAATGTTTGCACCCAACCACAAATGCAACGATAGCAGACCTTTCTGCCCACCGCCGCCAGTATAGGGATATATGAAGCCCTCACACATACCGGTCTGTGACCGCTAACAACCATGGCCTTTCCACCGAGCTATGTATGTATGCCTGCCTCTGCCTGGCCCTTTTGTACGGACCCATGTACACTTCCTTCGGGAAGACAGCTAGGCGCACCCTCAAAGCCACAAGGACATGCACGCACCTTGGAACACCCACACCTTGGATTGTGAACCTTGTAGTTACTGCAGGCACTGAAGAACACATCCGGTCCCCGTCTTGGAAGCCCACGCTCCGGTGACTCACGGCACCCCGCTGCGCCGCTTCTGCTGGTGCTGCTTTCACTTACAGACAGCCTCATTAGAGTCCCTGAGGAGTAGCCTGCTTTATTTAAAAATTTGTCGGGATAGCAGTAACGTCAACAAAGACTTGAGGGACAAAAGGCGTGTGGCCCACCAGCCACACTCCGACACAAATCCCTAGCATCCTTCCTGCCAGGCACTGCCGCCGCACCACTGCATGATCGTGCACACTGGACCAACTGCGCTCGAGGCGGCCTCGTCATTGGATTAAAATATGCAAGCCGATCCCTATGCTTAGCGAAGCGTGTCACCTAGTTCAACCTCTTTTGTCATTGAGTCCCATATATGATCAACCCTTAACCTTGTACCTACTGCAAGCCAGGGTCCTTGACCTTGTCAATGGTGTAAAGGAGGAACAGGCACAATGAATTCTTCCCTGGAGCTGGATGCTACCATTTATGAAGAGCACTGATCCAGCTCAGCCGCAGGGAGCATCAGCTTTACTGATGGCACCACGGAAGGGGGTGACCTAGCCAGGTCCCTCAAGGGGTCAACAATCTGATCCCCCATAGTGTTTCCTATTGGCATGTTTAAAACACAGACGCCGTCATGCCGATTGGAGCACTTCAATAATAATAAGTCCCGGTTGCCATGTAATCGGATTACTTTAGAAACAACCCTCCGTTACAATCAACCTTCGACACGAACATCCCTTAACACAGACCCGCACGAAGGCGAAAAAGAGTACGGCACCACGGACCAAGAAACCACATTCTTGGTCATTCAATTTACCTTCGCGTGCATAAATCACAGACGACATCATGCAAATTTCAAAAACCTGAGCGCAATTGCGTAGCTGCCAAACCAATATAGCGCAACGGGCCCCGTAATACTATGGCCTAATCATACGATGGACACCGGCAACAAAGATGCACACATAAAAGACTCACATCGTGCATAAATACCTCCCCACCTCCTCTGCGTGCCGGAAGTGATGCATCTGGTAAGGGGACTCCTCCTCGAGTCCCCCATTATTAGTGGGGGTGGGGAAGTGCCCAAATGGCACTAAAGGGGCTGCCTGAATAGGGTGGCCCCCCTGCGGGGGCCGCGGGCAGCTGCATTGCAGCAGGCGCCCCCTGCAAACCAGTGAGCCGCTGGCCTGGCTTTCTCACACTCCCAGCGGTATTCAGGCAACAGGAGTCAGGACATGACTCACCCCCCCCCCCCCGCGGCGCTATGCCCACACTTAATGCATCAAACAACCTGACTGGGCCCCGGCAGTCTCGGGAGCTATTGGGCACTACCCGACTGTGGCATCAGGCTGTCTGACTGATAGCTGCACGGCGCTGCTGCAATCAGGATGAAGATACATTGTAGCACTGTGAGCCTGCCAGCGCCTTATCTCTCAGCTGGCAGTCCTGCCAAGTACCACCAAAGCGCCTCAAGCCTGCAGGAGCGGCCACACACTCGGTTTGCAGCGCTTCAGTGACAGCGGAGACATATGCAGATATGCGTGACAATGCATTTCAGTGCGGTGATGCGGAGCACCACACTGAAATGCGTTAGTCTAATGCCTGATACGTGGTACTTGACAGGACTGTCCTTGTCTCCAAGTTGGAGTGTGCACAGTACCGCTGCGGACGGGCCTTTCACAGCCTTCAGAAGCTCCCATTCAAGCTTCACTGATGTCCACCTCACACAGTGCAGCAATGCCTGCCAGCCATTTCAACCCCTGCAACGGTGTGAAGCAAGGGTGCACTGAGGAGGTAGTTTATAGCTTCTCATTGCGCAAGTGGATGTAATTTGCAACATTTATTGATTTCTCTGGTCTTCATTGCTTCATTTTGCTCGCGAGACCGTGTCACTCATACTCGTTGAAATATCACTTATAATAACACTGAGATAGATGAAAATGTCACATGGGAATCTGAAACTTTGACAGCTATGCATATGGAAATCATAAAGGAAAGCAAACATAAGAAACCCATAGTCTGTTTGAATGCTAATTTCTGTAACACCATGCTAAATGATAAGTAGCCTCTTGTGTATCATGCTGTCCCATCCCTGTGTTACTTTGGTTCCTGGAAGAGCTCTTGCAAGAATCCAATTAGATTGCGAAACATGAGCCCTCTTAGATATTCTTTTTCCACTAATTTTTAGAGGAGTACCAGGTATTTATGTAAAACATTCACATGCATCCACTGGAACTCAAACCACACAAGGTTGGCATCTGTACATCAATGTCAGAATATTGCCTGACATAAATTTTGTGTGCTAAATATTGTCTACAAAAACATTATAGGTAAAAATAGAAAATCTTCACAAAATTACATTATGTTTTTGTAAAAGATTTTTAGGACGCAAAATGTATGTCATATAATATTTTTGTAGGCAATATTCTGATTTACAATCACAAAACAGTTCACTAAAAAGCACGAAAGCAATGTCTGCTATTAAAATTATTGGGCACAGGCACAAACATTTTAACTGAGTTTGTACTTCTCGGGTATCACTCTGAAGCAGCCAAGAGGATGTGTGGAGCTTTATAAAATGCTTTCTGAAACATAATAAATTAAATGCGTTACATTCCTGGGTTTCTTTGTCAGAAGTATTTTTAAAGCTTGATATGCTCAAATGTAATGACTTGAAGCCTATTGCTAATCAGTTCTGGTTTACATTAGAGGTACTCCACACTGCTCAAAAGAACATTTGCTTTGTTCCTGGTTGTTTGCCACACACATGGAAGCAATTCCCTATCAGTCATGGTTCAATTAGATGAATTCATGCATGATTTCATTCCGATTGTGAACCACAAATATTACGCTCATGGAATCTATCTATCATATGAAATACAACAAGAGCAGCCCCTACACCAGTCAGAACCTGGGTACGAAACATACAATTAGAACAGTGGTGCACCTGGAATTCATTCAGCCATTTTCACGGGTAGGCAAATAAATCAGCTTTAAGCATATATTTGAGCAAATAGTATAATCGATACACTCAAGATGGGTTTAATTAAGCCGCAAGAAAAATACCTGCCAGTACCACATATCTGTGACGGCCGGAGCCCCTACCGAGCTCGGACGTCCCCGCATCCGGTGTTGTCACACCCACAGTCTCGTGGCAGGCCCTTCGGACTTCCCCAATTATCTTAGGCACTTATATACAGGCATGCTAATATAATGTCCTGAAGATGATCCACGCACTGCTCACTTGGATCGAAACGCCGTTGACACCTTAAAACGCCTCATGCACTAAATGTGATGTCATTATTAACTGTGTAGAGAAGTTACTTGCGATCTGTTTCTTAAAATTCATACTACTTGTCAAAACAAACCGTAAGCGTTGCCTGAGCCTCCCTTTAATGTTCTCCCTATTTTATGTTTGTATGTTTGTGTAGTAGAATGCAGGCTTGTGTCCCACTTTTCAGTATTTGTGTTTGTTTATATCCAAAAAACTTTCTGATAAAGTAAATATTGGACGTTATATATCAGGCCACCAAGCGGGTGCTTGATCTGTTGTTAGAGGGGCAGCCCCTGTCACCTTCCTGGAATGTTATGCATTATTGTACGGCATCATTTCACAAGCATGTCAGTTTCCTTGTGCACACAGTCCAGTCTATCCATCACATTTCAATTTCCATTCAAAACGTGTATCTCACCAAGGGCTGCCAATGGGATCATTCACTTTCTACTTTAGAAGTCATGTGACGCTGCAGTCTCAGTCGTGCCAGGCAGCACAATCACTGACAGTGAAATATGTCACTGTCATGTTATACTCCCTCTGAGGCGGAAAGCCGGAGGTTAGCACGCTGCATCAAAAAATTGTATTTTAACGCTGTCACCACTATTTTTCACTTACTGTTGTTTTTAATTTTGGTAACTGACCACGATGCTCCCCTGAGCAGAAGCGCTGCAGTCAAGCGCTCAGCCTGCCCTCCTAGACCCTCCAAAACACAGCGAGCCCACGCTGCCTGAGAGGAAAACGCCCACACCGCCAGCGCGGTCGAAGGCGAAGTCACGCCCACTGCGAGGCCACGCCCACCGGACTACTTAAACGCTCCCGAGAGCGCAACACCCACTTCTGATTATACTCCCTCTGAGGCGGAAAGCCGGAGGTTAGCACGCTGCATCAAAAAACTGTATTTTAACGCTGTCACCACTATTTTTCACTTACTGTTGTTTTTAATTTCGGTAACTGACCACGAAGCTCCCCTGAGCAGAAGCGCTGCAGTCAAGCGCTCAGCCTGCCCTCCTAGACCCTCCAAAACACAGCGAGCCCACGCTGCCTGAGAGGAAAACGCCCACACCGCCAGCGCGGTCGAAGGCGAAGCCACGCCCACTGCGAGGCCACGCCCTTAACATCTACTACAAATGTGTCGGCCATTCCAGCGCAGCGGACGAGCGCAGCGGGAGCGCCGTTTGCGCGCCGAAGGCGCGCCTAAGGCAAGCCCGTCTGCGCCCGTCCGCGCACGACCGGGCCTAGGGCCAGACTATATGCCTGTCCCAGCCGCCTCTAAGGTAAGCTATTCCCGCAGAGAGCTCCTCAGCCTTAGACCCACTAAAAACAGCTCATGTCTGGCACTACACGACCCCACTGTCCCTTTTCGCCGCTGTGACAAATGCAAACCAGGCAATCTCTCCCTTCCAAAACCCCCCGTCCCTCCCCCTGTCCTTAAAATCTCGACCCTTAACTGCAGATCACTTCCCAAACATGCCCTGCTTATCAACCATCTTATTGTCGACTTTAAACTGGACATACTTTTCCTCACAGAAACCTGGATTACGGAGCATTCCAACGCTGACGTCGTCCTAGCTCTCCCCCCGGGCTTCCTCATCATGTCTCAACCCCGTCCCCTAGGTAGAGGAGGTGGATTAGCCATTATCCACAGGGACCACTTTATCTGTCGATCCAAAGACTGCGCGATCCAAGACTCAGAGAGCTGCCTCTTCACGATTCAGCTGTCTTCGACGAACTCCCTGTCAGGCCTTCTGGTGTATCGGCCGCCCGGCCACTCTGGCCCCTTCACAGCCGCCCTCCTGGAAACCGTTTCCTCCGCGGCACACCTGACACCTAACTTCCTTATAACAGGTGACCTAAACATCCATCTCGAGGATCCCCTTGACACTGGGGCAACCGACTTTATTGACGACCTAGCGGCCTTGGGTCTGCTTCTCGCCAACTCTGAACCAACTCACACGAAAGGGCACCTTCTCGACCCGGTGTTTTCCAACATCCCTTCCCTCCTTTTCATTAACTCCCAACCCCTCCCGTGGACGGACCACTTTCTAGTCACGACCCATCTCCCTGGAGCTTTCAAAAAGCCTCAAAAACCCCCCACCTTCACCAGAGACAGAGCGTGGGCCAGACTCTCGGTGGAGGATTGGTCCACAGCCCTGGACGCTTCGACCCCCAGTCTTTCTGAGGACCCCTCCACCGCCGACTCCCAAGTCAGAGACTGGATATCCTCCACTCTCGATAATCTTATCCCCATAAAAAATCGGGAGATCAAAAACAGGATAAAAGGCCAGGCCCCCTGGTATACTCCTGACCTCAGGGATCTACGCAAAGAGTGCAAAAAGGCCGAGAGGCAGTGGAGAAAGGACTGGCTCCACAGTAACAAAGACCTCTACAATAGTGCAGTTAGACGCTACAAATCAGCTCTCAAACTTGCTAAGGCAGGATTCTATGACAACAGAATACAAAACGCCACCAATTCCACAAAAGAAGCGTACCTGATTGTCAAAGAACTCCTCAACATTCCATCAGCACCCACCGTTTCCCATGCCCCCCCAGACAGAAGTAATGACTTTGCCTCCTTCTTCGACTCTAAAATCTCGCGAATATTGGACTCTCTCCCCAGCATCACCCCCCACATCTCCACTGATACTGAGGTCTGTATCAACAGCCCGCGGCTGTCCTCCTTTAGAGCAACCTCCCTCATTGAGGTCTCCGCCACGTTAGCCAAAATGAAAAGCGGCTCTCCTCTTGACCCAGCCCCGGCCAGACTATTAAAAGCTGCCGCCCCCAGCATAGCCTCCACCATCAGGGATCTCATTAACATCTCCTTGCGCCAAGGCACAGTGCCGCCCAACTGGAAAAATGCGGTTGTCAAAGCCCTGCTAAAGAAACCCCATCTGAATCCTGACGATATGTCTAACTATAGACCCATATCACTCCTTCCCTGCATCAGCAAGATGGCGGAGAAACTAGTTAATTCCCAACTCTCCCAATTCCTTGAGACCAACAAAATCCTGCGCCCATCTCAAACTGGCTTTAGGCCCGGCCAGGGCACGGACACAGCCCTCCTCTCCGTCATTGAGGAATCAAGGCGCATTCTGGATTCAGGAGGATCAGTGGCAGTGATCCTCCTGGACCTCAGTGCCGCCTTTGACACGGTGGATCACCGTGTCCTTCTACATCGCCTGGCCAGGGCAGGAATTGTGGGCTCAGCACACGCCTGGATTAACTCCTTCCTATCAGGCCGTTCATTTCAGGTGTGGGACGGCAACTCTCGCTCAGACCCCCTCCCACTGACTTGTGGAGTCCCGCAGGGGTCCTCGCTTAGTCCCACCCTGTTTAATGTTTACATGGCCCCCCTGGAAGACGTCGTGACCCCCTATGGGATCAAAATTGTCAACTACGCTGACGACACCCAACTTGTCGTCTCCCTCTCCCAGCTGGACAAACACCCAGACAGCCTGCGGAACTGCCTCCAAGACATCTACTCCTGGATGTGCGAATCTTCCCTAAAATTGAACGGTTCTAAAACCGAAATTATGCTCCTGGGCAACAAATGGTCATCAATCCCCGCTTCGGTGTGGCCGGACACCTTTGGTGAGATACCCACTCCAAAGTCAGAAGTCAAAACGCTAGGCGTTTGGCTGGAACCAAGCCTCACCATGAAGACCCAGGCAACCAAGACCGCTGGATCATGCTTTGGCCTCCTGCGGTCAACCCGAAAAATTCTCCCTCTCCTTCCTCCAATATCCAGGAAACTGCTGGTTCAAGGGCTCATCCTAGCCAGACTCGACTACAGCAACGCTGTCTACCTCGGTGCACCGGAGTTTACCTTAGCCAAACTCCAACGGGCACAAAACGCCGCGGCAAGGATTTTAATGGACCTCCCCCCCAGAGCCTCTGCCAAATCAGCCCTCAAGGCCCTGCACTGGCTCCCTGTCCGCCAACGAGTTGAGTTTAAGGCAATGTGCACCAGTCACAAACTCATTAATGGTGCCGGCCCTGCCGCCCTGAAAGACCTTGTCGCCCCCTACAAAGCCCCTAGGGCACTGCGCTCGGACGACGAGCATTTGGCCATCGTCCCTAAATTTAAGAAGGCTCGGACCGGTGGCCGTCGCTTCTCGGTCAAAGCCTCCTCAGGCTGGAACGCACTGCCTCGCCACTTGCGTCTGGAACCCTGCCACGCCCTCTTCCGGAAAAAACTAAAAACTTTCTTATTCCCCAAATAATCCTCCGGTCCCCCCTCCTCTTGGGATATCACAGTTCTATAGCGCGGGGATGCCTCCGGGTCACCAGGCGCTTTATAAATTTATAAATAAATAAATAATAAATAAATAAATGAGCTGTGCGCCACGACGAGGACGTGTCCTGCGGCATTGCACGTGACTTGACTTTGATGGGGTATCAGTTGCGCTGCACCTGCGCTAAATCTAAATTTTTAATTATGATGATTGTCACCCACGGTCCCTGACGGTGACAATCATCATGATTAAAATTTTTGATTTATTGCCTGCAGGCTGCAGCTAGCCATGGGCGGCCCGCGACGGAACCCAACTCAAGCCACCACCTAGCTCTGCCCTGGTCACAATTTAAATCCACTGCGCAGAACCTTTCCTCCACTTCTCCCAGTCTTTTTGGGTGACTTTGGAGGACAAAAAGCGCTACACAATATGTGACATCGTATAAACATGGGGTGGTCAGCTTTGCCCTGGTTCCAGAGCACAAATCAATCCATCTCTAGAGTTTCCATACAGGACTGGATGGCTGAAAACAGCACAGTGACTGGATTGCAAAGGACCGTGGTAAGGCTTGTGGACTTTACACATTATGGGACCTTCCAAAATTAAGTAGTTGGTGAACATAATTATCCTGTGTGGACAGTAATGTACATCGAGAAATCTGATCTAGTTGTATGATTATTTAATGTGTAACCAGGTGGCTGGCGTTCTCATTCCATCATCCAAACTTACACAAATTGTGTGATCCTCTGCAACTGATTTACATCTGGCTATCTCATATTGCTTCATTGTCAGGTGCACAATGCCCAAATCACCTTGCAATGTAAGCCTTGCAGGGGTCATCATTTCCCCTCATAAATACATGTCTACAGCAACTGCAGTGTAAAATCAACAATCACCCTTTCAGAACATCTACCATATGCATGGAACAACTTGAACGCCCAGTCCCACCTATTTGTGATCTGCTAAAAAGTGGGATCCTTCGATGCAGGTTAAACCACCCCCAGAATTATTATTCTCATTCCTTGATTTATAATGGAGAAAAGGACTCTACGACTACAAGAACGCTGCTGGGTTTATGAATTTGGAACCTGCACAACTTGGTTTTCAGCACTTGATTAAATAAAAAACCCTCTGACGCCGCTAAGATACTTTTATCTTTCTGAAGCTCATACTAGCGTGTTAACATGTACCAAACATAAACATCAACTGCAATGTGCTGTCTGACATACACTCATACGGACAATACACTAATGTTTTTGTACAGCACCTTATGTTTAATATATGGTTGCTACAATAAAAACAATCTGCAAAGCGCTTGGCCAGTCAGTGAGCTATTTCGGCATGCCATCAGAGATAGTCAAAATAAATGCAAACTAAACAAAGTACTTCCGCTGGACATGACCCAATGTGAACCTCTGGCCCCACACCAGGCTAAAGTATTAAATAATATATTAAATGTCGTCTGCATACATTGCCAAGGAGCCAACCGATGAACGCTCTGCTTTCCAAACACCCGTTGACCTATTAGCAAATGTAGGCCTTATGTGTACATCGAGTGGGACTGACATCATCCATCGAACTCCAAGCCCTTGCTAGCATGCTTGGCATTCTCTAGTAGGTACGTCTGAGCACTAGAGGTAGGGAGCCTTACCTCTTCCCTCCTCACAGTCCCCGGTCCCTGCTGCTGCCTGTTCGCCGTGTGTGGGCAGGCGAGCCATTTCAGGTGCTCCTCAAGCAGCTACACAATTGCGATCGCCTTTAATGAGCACGATGACTCCCTGTGCTCACGGTACAGCAAGGCCCCACGTACACAGTGAGACTGGTCTATTGTGTGTGCTGGGACACCACGGAAAAAACTAATAACAGTGCCTAAAGTAAAAAAAAAAACAGGCCACGGACTAGCAGCAGGAAACACGAAGGAATCCGGCGTGTGACTTCTATGTTTTCGTTTCAGAAATCTTTATTTCGATCACAGATCATAAAAGATACATAGTAAAATATGGACAATTAAAAAAGTATTAAACATGATGTGATCCAATGAATTAAGACATTAAAATGCATTAAGAGAAAAAAGGAAATATGATGTACTGTACTAAAATCTGACAATAAGTCAATTTATACAAGTCTTTTCAGGACGCTGCTGCGGGTAAACCACATGGAAGTTAAGAATTTCGCAACTGCAAAAACGACAATGGGAGAAAGGTCTGACTTTAAGACCCTATAGGCTGGTTGGAAGGATCTGAAGCCCAAGTTCCTAAGTAACGGGACTAACCAGCGTTTCCTGCTCCTCTTGTAGCCCTTGCAGAAAAAAACGGCGTGAACTTCGTTTTCTTTCGGATGAGCACAAACAGGGCAGGTTGCTGTGGTGGAGCATGGAGACCAAGACGCTGTGAAAAAAGCTAGAGGAAGGCATCCATATCTCCATTGAAAGAATAATTTCCTCGTTAGCAGGGGGGAGATCGCATCCAGAGTACTTTCAAGGCAGTAGGCGTCTTTTGCTTTCAGGAATAAGTGGGTCAAGGATCCTTCACGGCTCTCGTTGATGGCTCTTGTGAGCATCAAATTGTAGTATGCTCTTGCGAGTGCCTTCTTTGAAATCTTTACACAGGATTTGGAAGGATCGGTCCATAGTTCCGGATAGCCCAGATCCTCAAACCTGCCCTTGACATAGGTCAGCCACGGAATCCTCGAGGCGTTCCGCAGCTGTAAGAATTCCTGAAGTTCCTCTCTATAAATTGAGAGATCGGAGCTACACCACAAACGCCTCCAAAAGGTTAGGGGTTTAAGACCTAGCTCCTCTGATATTGGTCTTACTCCCAGGTCTAATCTAAGGGGGAGTAATGGAGTGCTTTGAGGGAGGGCAGTTACCTGTCTCAGGAATTTGTTTTCGGTGGACTGTAACTTTGGGACATGAGTGTGACCCCAGATTTCACCCCCGTATGTAACACCCGCCCTTGCTTGGGTTTTGTATATATGAATAATTGGGGTCAGTGGACGGTAGAAAGATTTGTTCGCCAAGCGCAAAGTGCCACCCGCCAACTGTGCCAGTTTGATGGTCGCTTTGGCCTGATGAGACGTCCACGATAGATGTTCGTTTAACGTGATCCCCAAATATTCAATATTGTGCACACGTTCCAATTGTGTTGTGCCGAGCCTAGGTGGGGCACGATTCTGGGGCTTGGGGTTCAGAATCATGAACTTAGTTTTTTGAGGGTTAATTTCCAGTCCCCGGTCGTTACAAAAATCTAGAAAGCCATCCAAGATGCGCTGGATCCCCATAGGGGATTTAGACAGCAGCAGGGTGTCATCTGCAAACATAATTGCAGGCACCCTGCTGCCGGTTAATTTTGGAGCATCCGAGTTGTGAATCCTGTTTAGGTGGGCAACTACCCCGTTCACAAAGATGCAGAACAGGGTCGGTGCAAGCACACAACCCTGTCTCACGCCTCTGCGAACGGGGAACCTTTCGGTTAGTTTGCCACCTTTGCCACACCTTACGCGAGCGTAGTTATTGTGGTGCAGTCTCATCAGGATTGTCAGGATGTCAGTAGGTACGTCCAAATCTTCCATAACTCTCCATAGCCTCGCTCTGGGCACCAAATCAAAGGCGGCGCGTAAGTCTACAAAGATGGTGTATAGACTGCCGCCCTCGATTATGGCTGTTCTCCAGTAGAGGAGATTTAACCTGAAGATTTGGTCTATGGTTGACACGCCCTCCCTGAATCCTGCCTGGTAAGGGGACAAGATTTCCATTTCTTCGATCCAGGCCTGCAATCTATTCAGAATCAGTCTACCGAACAATTTTTGGGATATATCGATTAAACTGATAGGACGATAGTTGGAGGGGAGCAAGGGGGATCCCTTTTTAAAGATTGGGACCACCTCTGCTCCCCTCCAAGTATCAGGCACCTCCAGTCCCCCGGCGATAGCATTAAATATTAGTGTGAGGTAGGGTGCCCATATTCCAGGTTCCTGCTTAAACAGGTCACCGGGCACCCCATCGAGACCCGGGGCTTTTCCAGCAGCTAACCCTTTAATGGCTTCCCTCACTTCTTTTTCAGTGAAAGCAACCCCAATCGGGCAGAATGAAATTGTGGGACCATCTCTGTTCTGTTCGCCCCCACCCTCTGCGTACAGGGCTTCAAAATGGGTCTGCCATACCGTGGGGGCTATATTGGGCTCTATTGCGGAAGATAAATCCTCCGTGCCATTCGCCACTACACGCCAAAATTTACGGGAGTCTCTGGTTGTTAATGCATTAGTGAGATTTTCCCAGTAATCGTGGTCCCATTCTGCCTTTGCATTCTCCAGGAGGATTTTATAGGATCTTCTCCTGGCGCGAATTTCATCTTTGTTGTGATGTTCCTTTATGGCAAGTAGCAAGTTGGCCTTGGCTTCCCTGCAAGCAGCATTGTACCAGGATGTCTTTGGTTTAAGGCCATTCCTTTGCCTTGAAGATGAAAATAGATCCTGCTCTAGGGTAGTGAGGATGCCTGCATGTATTTGTGCAAGCTCTCCTCGCATAACGTCGTCTAAAACCCTAGATCCTAGCTGGAAGGCATCCTCCAGTAATGGGATTATCCTTGCATATAGGTGGGATATTCGATCTGGGTTGCTGGCCAATTTCTCCCACTTGACCTTCCTACGATTATTTTCAAGTAGGAGGCCCGTTTTATCTTTAACCGACCCATTGATTCTTGGGTCTCTCCCAGGTAGACAATAGGTCAATTCCAGGGAGTTGTGGTCACTGTCTAGTCTTGGGGTAACTTTGAAGTCCACTATTGCTGACCACATGGACAGTTTAACCATTATGTAATCCAATCTGGATTCGCTGCCGGGTTTATTAAAAGTATGAATACTTGGCGTGTCTGATTTAGTGCGACCATTGCATGCCCTTAGACCAAGGTTGAGGGTGAGGGCGGTTATCTGTAGGGCTAGTGGAGTCCAAGCCCGTGGGGAAGGTGCCACCGTCTCAGGTATGAGCCAATATGAGTCTTCTTCCAGAGAAGGACCATCACGTAGCCCCGGCAGTGGTTCATATTGAGCATTAAAATCGCCTCCTACCAGGCAAGCCAGTTCGCTTGGGATACCTTCTAGGAGCTTGGCTAACTCATCCACTGTGCCAGATTCTTTATGCATTGGAACCGGCCTTGAATAGATATTAATTACTATCAACTTCGATGAGTCTGGCCACTCAAGTGAGACAGCCAGTAAATCATCAGAAGCGGTCTCTAGATAAGTAGCTTGGCATCCCAAATCCGTGGCTGCCCATGTAGTTAGTCCCCCAGATGGCCTGCCCCTACCCCCCCATTTAGCTGCTTTGAAGAAGGAGGTAAAACCCGGAAATACTATTTCATCACGCGCCCAAGTTTCTTGTAATAGAATTATGTCCTTCGAACTGATATATGTACCCCATTCTGTGCAATCTATCTTGCTAGCAAGGCCAGCCACATTCCATGAAATCACTATTATTTCTGGTGGTTGGGTGGAGGCCGTGCCCATATGAGCCAAAGTGGTGGTGGTGCACTCGTGGGGCCGCCGAAGGTTTGTGGGAACGAGGGACGTGCCCATGGGATTATTATCATGGATGGGAGAGGGGGGCGCGACACTTGGTACATGTACAGGATCAACTGTACCAAATGCTGAAGGATGAATATCAGCAACCGGGCCAAATTTGAGCCCATTTATGTAAGATATTTGAATTGCGCTCCCCTCATCAACCGCATGTCAGTCTACCATCTCAAGGCTACTAAAGCGGTTATGGGTAGATAGGTGGGCGGGGTAGTGAATTCTATGTGGCCCTGGAATTCCCCTCCTCTGTCCACCGCCTCCCCCCCTCCTTACCACCGCCTCCCCCCCTCCTTGGACTTCTATGTGCAGTGTTTGCTAACAGAGCACGGCGGAAGTACGGGCAAGCGAAAGTTCTCGTGTCAGGAAAAAACCAGCTGTACTGAGTAAGCATTGTTTAATTAACGAGCAGCGTGGCGAATATGAATTCCCTTAGTACAATACAGAATTCTAAGTGGTATGCAGTAGATGAAAAACATAAGGAAAATCGGCCCCAGCAACAAAACCGGCCCCCTCTGTGAAAAGACCGTCCCCCACCCCATCCAGCCTACCAGGGGATTGCCCGGTGCCCGAAATTACCAGTCCGGCCCTGAACACACCGATTTGCGCTGCCTTACTCAAGATTTATGAGGCCACTTAAAGCCACCAATGTGGCTTTGCGTGGCCTCATAAATCTGACGCAGACCCTTGCGTCACGCCCTTACCACTTTGCATGGTGCAAACGTGACACAAGGCTCTCAAAACACTATCTTGCAGTTTGCACATGGGTCCTCTTTATCATCAGTGCTTTTCAACATTTTGTGAACAGCATCACTTTCATTTCCTCGTACATAACTGACACTCTGGTTCATCCCAGCTCCGGAAAAAAACAAGTGTTAAGCAAATTAATATTACACTCTGAATGAACTACACCCACCGCTGAAAGAGCAAACAATTCCTTTGCTTCACACTCCCCAAATTCCTACAGGAAATTTGTCTAGCTTTACATGCCCCTTCTCTCCAGCTAAAGACATGTTCCTAGCCATAATCATAAAAAATCTAGAAGTAATTTTCATTCTGGATTTAGTTTTCATCTGCAAGATTGCCATGACTGCGAAAGATGCCAACTTCCAGTTTTCTCTGCTTTGCGAAGTTCTGCTGCTCCCTGAAAGAGATGATGGAGTGAAACTAACCAGGACCAACTACACCTTTCCAATGAAACCTGCCTGGGCCCCTTCAAGAAGCTCATTCACAGGCTACAGAATTAAATAGAAAAGCTTTACCTCGGCTGGAGGATACAGGGTCAGATCCAGCCTCCCTTGAAGGTACTTCATTGGCTATTGGCTGCTGCTACAATACTATTCAAA
This sequence comes from Triturus cristatus, assembly GCF_964204655.1. Lineage (NCBI taxonomy): Eukaryota > Metazoa > Chordata > Amphibia > Caudata > Salamandridae > Triturus > Triturus cristatus. The sequence goes on along the minus strand of NC_140587.1, from coordinate 257,627,948 downwards.
GTGCTGTGCACAGTACATAAAGCTTTCTTTAATAATGGTCGTGCGTCCATGCAGTAATGAGCCAGCCACTGCATTCAAATAAGCAGACTCTGATCAGTCACGGCACAGATTATCCTCCCATCACTGTTCAAGAGGCTGACCCATCCAGTACAGCCCTTGTGTTTTGAAGGGCTCTCTAAGTATGCCATGGTAACCTAGGCAAACTACCTACTCTCCAGGATAATACTAAAGACAAAGGGCCTGATTATGATCTTGGCGGACAGCGTTACTCCATCACAAATGTAACAGATATCCCGCACACCAAATCACAATTGCATTATATCCTATGGAACTTGTAATATGGCAGACAGGATATCCATCATTTTTGTGACTGAGTATCCCATCTGCCAAGATCATAATCAGGCCCAAAATTTAGAAGTCACATAATGTTATGACTCAGACCTGAGCAGTGACTAACACCAGGTGGCAAGTTTTAAATTGTAGACTACCAGCGCAAACTGAATCCTCACACAGATGACAATCTGAGCTGGTATCAGCAAAAGCTGAAGATAGCCAAGTATCTACCCATACCATACGAAGCATCCCACAAACCGCATAGGTATTAAATTATATCCAAGAACTTGCGCAATTATTTTGCTTGCCTTTCCATGGCAAGCTAAAAGTAGCATGTTAGCTCAACAGAAAGCAAAATTAAGAAAACGCAAAAATAAAATGAAAAATAATCATTAATTAGTAGCCTAAACTTACCCTCTGCATAGATAATTGCATAATGAGCATAAGTTACTACACCCCCACCCCCTTAGCATTTGTTTTGATTGCAATGTATAGAACAGTACTTCGGTAAATAACAATAATACAGATTTTCCATTTCTAACTCAGGCAACTTGAGCTACATTTTTCCAGCCCATGATATCATTTAGACCGCTCAGTGAACAGGAATACTGCAGTTCATGCTTACCCAACTACCACTCTTCTCCATCTATAGAACATAAACGAAGGTGGTGGCTCAGTCAAAATGTAAATACTCCTCCCATCCTCTCTAACAATATATAAGGTATATGTTTTAAGTCCATCTTGAAGAGCTCCTTCTATTCCCTGGGGACCAAAAGGGTTGATTAACAACGAATGTGTAAAGGAAGGGGGATATTTTCACCTTCTCATTACCTTTCCACCTTCTCTCAATGGGCATGCACCCATGAGGGGAATTCCATCAGCGTCTTAGCCCCAGTATTTATATTCATCGCCCATAAAGCTTTCTAAAGAGTGTAAGCCTTTCCATTTTATCACCCATCAGCCAAATATAATCTAACTAACCCTAGTAGCCTGCGACCTAGTTTTGGTTTAATTCTTGATTTATATGAATGGTGTATAAATATAATTAGAACATTGGAAGGTGGAGCACTCCATTAAATAGAATGAAGTGCTCTCTATTTCTACAGGCCGGTAAAGGCCCTCAGAGCAACATTCCAATGTTGTTTGAACAAAGGCCTCTCAGATCCCAAGGGGATTTCAATCCCCTCGGGCTCCGAAAGGCCTTTGTTTTATTTGTTAGAACATTCTGCCCTCTAGTCGATGTATGTTCTAATAGCCTTATAGGCCTTCGTAGCTGGGCTATACCGGCAATTAAAGTCCAGCTGGAGTGGGCCTTTAATAGCCGGTATAGTCCGTTACGGGAGGCTATAGAGCTATGTTATTCATTTCCTGAAACTCTTTGCTATGGGGTTCATTTCAGTATTTAGGCTGGTATCTACGAAGACTAGGGTCTCAGGGTTCTGTTGTAGGGGTTGAATGGGTTGACACATGCACTGTACCCACCACCATTAAAATCCAAACAACATATGCACAGGCATTTCAACTACCCATACTGGCCCCTCTTTCTACTGACATATACATTTCACGTGCAATACACACATCAGTCTGACACAGCCATCCTCTTTAGATTTCCTGAACTCACTGGAATTATGTGAACGCCATCAAAAAGCACCATGTATCAGCAAACCTGCAATTGCTCAAAACCTAAGGTGCAAACTCAGGCACCCCCTTTAGCCTGTCCACACATGACCCACAGTAATCCTAAAACTCTGGAATCATTCCATTACCAACAATCACACAACCTGCTGGTGCTTGATTGACATGAGTCAAACTATAAGGCAATGTAATACCATGCAGAGGTGCCGGCATAATGACTCGTCTTCACACAAACAGGGATCAGTGGAAGACATGAGGAATGTTGGGAAGCAGCTATCCAGGCACTCCAATGAGAAACACTAAGATGGGAAGACGTAGAAGAAGGGAGACACCTGCATATTAAGATATTAGAGAACATGACACAGGGCGTAGATCAGCGATACTGGGTAATAAGGACAAACAGAGATATAGACACTGAGAGGTACTTGCACATGGATACCGAGAGACATGAGCCCAGGTAAACATGATCACAGTCAGATATGTGGAGTCACAGAAAAGATGAGAGATATATGAAGGTAGACACGAACAAGTGGAGACTTAGGTACTCCATCCCGCAATACAGACTCCAGTCCATAGAAAGTCACACCTGAGTAAGTCCACAGCAATGGCTTAGGTGCCATGTATAAATCATTGGTTACATTTTATAGCTTATAAATGAAACACTCCTGCCATTAGTACTGCTACTTTCACTCTCTCAAACTTCACTTAACCTTTTACCCATGACATGGTGGGATTCACATATCTTTTTCAAGGATGTTATCACAATTTGCCACTAACACATCTGACACTAACCTCCCACTTTTCCCTGTACCTTTAAAACTCTCTTCTCAAACTTAAGACAGTTCTCTTTCTCTTTCAGCTAGGACAAGGCTTAAAACTTTCCTGTTCAAACAATCATTTTAGACGAGTCTTCCTGTCAATTTCTGAGTGGAATAATGGTACCTTATTCCTACCTTCTTCCTGCTGCTAAGGGTGGAATGGTACCCTCTAACTGCCAAGCGATAGAATGCTATGAAAAAGTAAATTGCATTACGTGGCGTAATGTATTCATGAGAAAATTGTTTTACACTAGACATGGCCTCCCTTAAATAGAAGCCAATAAAACAAAAAGAATATATATTACCAAATCCAGTTCTCCAAAACACCGAACAACTACAAGATAGCTAATTGGTTATATTAGACTCATACCCACACCAATTTTTGATAACCAATAACTCAAGTCTGACAGCAAAATGTAGATTCCTAAGTTAACATCAACCAACACATGATTTCAAAATCCATAATAAGAGTTAAAAACCCTATACGTCTAAAGTCACCCAAATACGCCATCTCGAGTCTCTCATGCCACTTCTTTTGTCATCCACCAAACCTTGAAATAATTAACTTAAGCCCTGATGTACGAAGTGCTTTTGCTTGCAAAGCCTGCGATTTACAAAATCACAGACTTGGTGACCATAAAAGCACAAATAACAATGTAATAAAGGTACTTTGAGACTTATTTTCAATGACAAAGATGAAGGGGGCATTAAAGAGGGCCTCTCCTTCTTCACTTAAAGTCACAGTGATATGCATCCATGGTTTGTAACCATAATTGCAGTCGCAAATCCCTGATAGGTTACCAACTCCAGACAATGGGTGGAAAGCCATTTGTAAAGTGGAAGATGTAGGGCAGTTTCCACCTTGAATGGTGTATGTGAGGCCTTGGGGAGAAGACAGTTGTCCATGACACCACTACCTGCTATTGCTAATGTATTTCCCTGCATGCTGATTTTTTACAGCAAAATAATTCTGATATGCAGGAAATCCACATGTAGGGATGGAGGTCTGCTGTTCCTTTCAGGCCTCCATTCTTGGATTTGCAACATTCAGTATGGTTTACAGAATGCCTTCTACCTCACACTTAATATTGAGACAAGAATTTTGTGACCTTCTGCAAATGTGCATTTGACAATGCAACTGATTACTACATGGCACACCAGTCACATTAAATGTGACCTGTGTTTTGCAACACCATCATGATCAGGCCTTGGAAGAACTTTTTACACAAAGTTAGCTAAAGAACAATTGTGGATTCAACACAGATCTGTGACTGGGGTTGAGTATCTGAAAAGTTTCAGCACTGCGCCCATCATCTCCTTGTGTTTGCTTTGTTCGCCCTAAGTTGGCAGGGTGTGCCCAGATGTGGGTCCCTTGCTCACTTTGCCACTAGATTCAAGCTAGCCTGGCTGATGAGGGGTGTTACCTTGAAACCAGTCCGCTTGTTTCCGGTCCAGGGATGACCTGGCTTGGCAATTCGGGCTGGACTGTTAACCTGAGGCGCATGGTCAAGACTGATTTGCATTTGGCTGGGTCTGAACTGGGGTGGCGAAGTGAGCTAAAGAATGATGATGGATTAAATCCCGATCTGTGACTGGGGGTGAGTGTCTGAAAAGTTTCAGAGCTCGGCCCAGCATCTCCTTGTGTTTGCTTTGTTCGCCCTTAGTTGTCAGGGGATGCCCAGATGTGGGTCCTTTGCTCACTTTGTCACTGGACTCAAGCTAGCCTGGCTGATGAGGGGTGTTACCTTGAAACCAGTCCCAGAATGCTTGTTTCCGGTCCAGGGATGACCTGGCTTGGCAATTCGGGCTGGACTGTCAACCTGAGGCGCAGGGTCAAGACTGATTTGCATTTGGCTGGGTCTGAACTGAGGTGGCGAAGTGAGCTAAAGAAGGATGATGGATTAAATCCAGATCTGTGACTGGGGGTGAGGGTCTGAAAAGTTTCAGCGCTCGGTCCAGCATCTCCTTGTGTTTGCTTTGTTCGCCCTAAGTTGTCAGGGGATGCCCAGATGTGGGTCCCTTGCTCACTTTGCCTCTGGATTCAAGTTAGTCTGGCTGATATGGGGTGGTAACCTGAAACTGGCCCTACGATGCTTGTTTCTGGTCCAGAGAAGACCTGGCGTGGCAAGTCGGGCTGGACTGTTCCCATGAGGCACATGATCAAGACTGATTTGCGTATAGCTGGGTCGGAACTGGGGTGGCGAAGTGAGCTAAAGAATGATGATGGATAAATCCAGATCTGTGACTGGGGGTGAGTGTCTGAAAGGGTTTCAGCGCTCTGTCCATCATGTCCTTGTGTTTGCTTGGTTAGTGTTTCAAGTCTTTTGTAACTTTTTGTACACATATGAAAATGTACAAAGAAACTCATTAACAAAACTTACAAGGTTGCACCACCTTTCTGTAGGCTTAGTTGATGTACAAGAGAGCCTGTGATAGTCTCATACATTTTCTCTCAATACCACTCTGGTAATACACGAAGTTAGAAACATGGTCGCAGAATTTACCTTTCTAACATCCTCCCTATCTTGCTAGAATTATTGCACACAAAGGAAAGAAGCCCCACAGAATGAGCTATGTTTACAAAGGCAATATACAGTATGAAATGTTCCTCCTATAGCTATGTCATACTAAAATCTTTTTTTTATATATATATATATACATAGAAAAGCAAATTGGAGATTCATCAACATTGCCTAACTGTGTACAACTGTTGTTCTTCTTTGTAGGCTGTGCGGATGAAGCTGCTGTTTGCCAATTGGCAGATCTGACGGACACTTCCAATCTGTTCTTCACATGTACCCTCTATTCACAGGCCTATGTCTGTGATAACTTTACTGATGCAATCCCTGAAAACTGCAATGTTGTACTTCCTCAGAAACCACAGCTTCTGTATAAGAAAAAAGGTGAGTCTTATAACGTTTCTCTAAACTGCATGATTATCTGAAGGACTGGCTTGAAATATTATTTAAAATGCGAAAATAACATAATGGCTGAGGGTTGGTCTCTGTGTGATGGCCATGTCTGTAAGTGGGCAAGCCTTGAAGACAGGCTTCACTCCACTGTTTACAGAAAAGCTTTGTGAATATGCTATAAAGATCTGCACATCGTATAGTATACATAAGTAATGCCAACAAACAGTAACAACATTATTATCTCCAAACAGTCGTATTGGGTGCTGACATGAAGCCAAATACTCATCCACTAGGAGTATAAATAATCTTTGCGACTATGAATAATCCAAAGATTTTAAACCAACTAGAAAGGCAACGTAGCACACCACCATAGTCTAATAATACCCCAAATTAACCATTTCCTTGGGTATTGTCCATCAATTGTAGAGTTCATAGAAAGATGTACATCATTGTCCGATCTTGGTAAGGTTGTTGTGTTGCGTTTATTTATTGTTAACCAAGTAAATGTCCAATGTTCAGAACGCAGCCAACGCGTGTTTCGCCCAAAGGGCTTTCTCAAGGCTGCATACATACAAAAAAAGGGAAAATGAAACATAAAATCTAAATAACTCCGTATATAAGTATGCAACAAAACATGGTAATCTGCACCAAACCATAAGTAAGAAAGAAAAAAGCAAGCAGATTGTACTAGAAACCATGATAAGGTCAAGACTGGAAGGAAAGCTCCAAAGAATACCACCACCAAAGATAACCCCGTATCAAGTGGAGTAGAGGATCAGAATAATAAGCTAAACAATGACCAAGTATAATACCAGATTGGAAAGTAGAAGCAAAATCTGTGAATAGTATTTAAGAAATACGTTGGCGAATAAGTGAAACCCCATAGTATAGAAGATAAATGTACTAGTGGGAGAACCGTTGTCTCACCTAAAATGGTTCAAAGTGTAGATTGTACCATAGGTGATTCTTGGTAGTATTCAACTTATTTTGTAGAATCTGCAAATAAACAATATGTATATATATGTGTATACACATATTATAATTATCAGGATGACCGTATATTCACGGCACATGGACTCCTTATAAGTTGAGGTGTTGGAAATCTTACCTAATGTGAAAATTTCCAACGGGTGATCAAATGTTTTTACGTCAAAAAATTCAAGTAATAGAGCTCCTTTTTCAGTAATGTCCAAAAGATGATTGGGACCAGTATCCGTCCTCTCTGTTGAAATGCGACAAGAAAAAACATTCTATTGTGGGTTGCCTAATAAGTACGGCGAACATGTATGTACATGAATAAGTAAGAATACTCAGTCTCTAGAAACGTATCTCAAAGATTATAGATGATACGCTGATTAATATACGATCTGGGTCTTAGTATTAATAAGATCATGTATAATTCTAATCTAGATATGTTAAATTCCCATAATGCAATATGAATGCTGGCGAGTTCCAAGCCTGAACCCATGTGTTCGGGTGGCAAGAACAACGAGCCAAATACGAGTAGGCTAAAAACAACGAAAGCATGGGTATAATTGTTTTCGAATAAAGGAACGTAACGTGCTGGTTGTTTTAAACTAAAGCATTGAATTATTCACTGACCCAATTACGTGTATGAAGATTACGAAGCAGAAACTAAAGGCCATCTACTTATCCAAGGCTGCTTATGATCGCCAGGAAAGCAACCAAGCAAAACAAACAGTCCTCCAATACCAACTGACACCACCCATTTTAGCGGGGGTATTCTTACTTAGAGAACATTGGAATATTACAGCACAGATTTATACTACTTATGTTCCGTTTATCCTAGTTCATCAACTCAAATGTTCTTCGTCATCCCTCAATGTAAGGATGCAACACCCCCTGGTCCTAATTTTTCATGTCAGTGTGTTTGCCTCGTAGGGCGGGGGTGCTGCAGACACACAAGTTCTGACAAGGATGTTCCACCCAGTCATGTGTCTTGTTCATCATGAACCACACAGAATATGGTGCTAATACAAAGGTCCTGCTCTCCAGGCCCCACTGTCTATGAGAACTCAATCTACAGGGCTGCTGGATTCTGGGCAAAATGTCATTAAAACTTAGGAAGATGCTTACATTGTTTCATATTGATCCTTTTTCACTTGGTTGTTGAGCTGGCGCCCCTATGGACAGCAACTTAATGTGAGTTATTCATAAAGTAGTAACCTCATCAGAATCTGTCTCAAAGGAGGGTCATTAAATGTACTGTGTAGACACATGACTATGGTCTTCAGGGATGGGTTGCGTGACTGAGAACATTCAAGTAAGGATTATTTCGCCACACACTGCACAGAATATCTGGCCAAGTGGCCTTGTAGTGCGTTGGAGTTAGAGATAATCTGCTTTATTTTGGGTTTTTTTCTAGTTAGCAAAATAACCTTTTTTATTTTTGAGTTTTTGTTTTCTTTTAATTTTGAGGATGTTTGTGTCTTATGAACATTGGTGCAACTGTGCTGACAAATGAAATTTTCTATAGTGATTTCTCATCATCTTTGCTCCCATCCTGAGTTCTGCTCCCCACACCACAGGCACGCCCATCTAACCTTTGTTTTCTTCAGTGAATATAAATATATACATATATGTATGTGTGTGTATATATATATATATATACACATACACAAACACACGTGTATATGTATCATAACACACATGCATATATATATCTGTATCTATATGTCTATAGACACATATACACACACACAACATGAAGTACAAAATGGGTAACCGTGTAATAAGGTTGCGTGTTGGCATCAAGGGGTTCTAGTTACATAATAAACTACAAACCCAAACGAGGAGGAGGTGCAGTTTCTCAGTCCCAAGAGATGGAAAATACATAACAATATATGTACACAGAGGTGCAGTTATGTCACTGTAGTAAAGGTTCACACTTTACTCCAGTAGACAGTCAATGTTGCAGCCTTAAGAACTTTTCTCTCCTTCAACCAATCTGCCCCAAGCTTGGAGACATTTTTGGGGGAGATACGAGAGCATGCCAAAAATGGTGCAAAAACTTTAAGAGGGTCCCAAATTCGTTTTTCACTCATCCAGAAAATGTGACTTTCCATAGTATTTTTTTCCCACCAAATTTCTATGGAATGGCAGCCTTTCTGGAGTGGGAACATACAGAACCACAATAGGGGTAGTGCGGGCAACCAGTGTTGCACGGGTTCAGGGGGATCCACAGAAGGGCAGTAGGGCACCGGTACATAAAACGGAGGGTGGAGCACACAGGAGCTGCACTGAATGAAGAACACATACACGGACTGCAGAGGTGAGGCATGATGGCACACTGGGGGGCTGATGGCTACCAGGAAAGAGGAGGCTGTAGGCCAGGCAGGAGAGCACCTCCCGGGACGGGCAGGCTGGCCAAAACCAAATGCACCACTCTATTTCTCACTCATGTGAAAGATGACAACACAAATGACATCACGTCCCTTTGGTGTTAATTTATTTAATTTGTTTTTGCCACCCATTTTAATGTTTCTTGTCTTGCTGGTGTGAGTTCCTCGTTGCAAAATATTTTGAAATTGCCTTCCCACGCTTTTATGTTTTTCACTCGAGCCCTCCTTTGTAATTCCCTCCTTTTAAATTTTTTATTCGGGCTATTTCACTCACCATATAAACATGAAATTGATAGTATCATCTTTCGTCATAAGCGATCTCATCAAGGAAGTAGTGCTCTTAGAGCAGCAGCTAGGCTATTGCACTGCTGTAAAAGTGGTTTTAAATGTTGAGCCAACCTTAACTGGTGAAATGTCGTCTCTTTTTTTGCCTCTAGTCGTCTTGGAAGAAACAGCCAAGAACTTTTACAGTCGGTTGCCCTTCCGGAAGTTAACAGGAGTTTCTGCAATAAACAAAATTACTATTACTGGAAAATCTGTTTCGAACGGGTAATGTAAAACAAACCTACGTTTGTAGCAGTATTTGTTTCACATCGTCTTTTGGTCTGAAAGCCTGTCTGCCTTGCCTGTCTGTGTGTCTGGTTTTATCTCCATCATTTCCTTCCCTTTTAGCTGTAGTGTGTCTATTTTGCACCCATGGGCATGCACAATACATCGTCTAGTGAAGGCCCCCTGCATTTGCAATTCACTTGAATGCCTAGACTTCCCCTAAAAATAAATATAACATAAAAGGGAACTTTTAAAGATATTGGTTTATTGGGGTGCTTTCCATTGCACCAAAAAGCTGCCCATTGGTCACTTTATAGGGCCCGGCATCCTAGGAGACAAGAGGCTGTAGGGACTGACCTACAAGTTCTGTAGTAGTAGTAAAATGTATCTGGTCGTTTTCGCATTCACATAAAAGGATATTCAACACAAATTAATTTAATATCCAAACATCACAATTTCAGAACAAATGCATAATTATATCGACAAGTTAAGTTGTGATTATTGTTGTAGGCCCACTACTAGATTCTGCTCGATATTAAAGCACGATCAATACTCAAGAGGTGGTACAAATTTGGTTTGGGTGCTCTCCCTCCAGGTCATCAAGAACCATGTTTCCAGCCTTGTGTTGTAATCTGATGCATTCTGGGTGTTGTATTCCTGTTTTGCTTCCATTGAACTAATTAGATTGACACACCTGAAATCAATGGCTTGTAGGTGAGAAATTCAGGACAGAAGGCAGTGTCCATAATGACCTGAATCAGGTAGTCAGCATGAAGTTGGTAGTGCTGGTGTAGGCGTGGACGTTTTCACCGAGTATGGTACGGGGTAGATTTAGGTATTGTCGCGAACATTTGATTAGACCCGCACACTAAAGGCTCACTCATCCAGCATGAGGCCTTGCAGTGTGCCTTGTAATCTTTAGATCTGAGCCCTATATGACTCACTGAACACTCAACAATATCCTGAAAAGTATAACATGTGACCATGCTCTTATGGGTGGTGGGGGGCGCTGATACGTTGTTTGGGTCCTGAACTCAGAGAGCTCTTCTTCCCGTGCTCCTGAGTTTTAGACTTTTGAACCTTGTGTATCAAATGGTCCTAGAGTTGGCTGGATGGAAGCTCTTGGTTGGAGCATCAAGTACAGCCCCAAAAATATATAGGACTGTGTTCTTGAACAGTTTGTGCATTGTGTATAAAACTTTGAATGTGAGCATAGCCTCCTCCGAGAGCCAATGGAGTGCTCTGAGAGTGGGCTTAAGGCGAACCTGCTTCTTCCAATGGTTGGACTTAGTTTTATATATCTCACAGGGCCAATACACAACCAAATCATTATTTGTACACAAACAAACACACATTATACAGAAATAAAAATACACAAGTCTTGAATATAAGGTTTATTCATGAATATTTACCAGCAGTCTTATTCTGGAATAGTTACCAGAAGTCTCCTACTCCTGTGCCTCGCAGCACCATCACAACTATGTACCAAACCTGCAGTTTCATTCTTCGCCACTTGTTTTTCAACCGATTGTCTAACTTGTTGCTTCCTCTCTTTCGTTTTATACAAAGCCAGTTGCTTACATTCCAATTCTGCCCTTGTACAAGTGATACAATTGCTCTATGTCTCCTTCACAATATCAGGCTTTGAGAACTACGCCGTCTCACTCCTGAACCTCGCTTACTTGATCATAACTAAATCTTGAGGTTCTAAGATTATGTTCTCAGTAACCTCCGTTTGTGCATTTTAAGCCTTAATCTGTTTCCTTTGCTCTTCCTCCACGTCTCTAATTCTAAATGTTCTACACATTCTAATATGGCCTCAATTTCGCCCGATATTCCCCTACTCACCAACCTGAAGGTTATCATGTCAAGGACAGTATTGGTCATCCTCTGTGCACAGCTAGCCTTGTGCACAGCATCTGTGACCCTACCAATGTGTTGTGATAAACACCCACACGGACAATAACAATTCTCTCACTTTTGCTAGTGCAGTCCACATGACCTCCAAAGTCAGCTCCTAACTTCTCAGACACACAATTGTGAATTGTACACGTATGAGGCATTCATCCCTGCCCATCATTCCTTCAAGAACCTTACATTTCCTAGCACCCTTTTTTGTGATTCAAGTCAATTGTGCGGTATCCACTGACCCAATCATATTCCTCCAAATCCAGTTGAAGGTATGCCATTTTCACCACTCATCCCACTTCTTTTCTCAATGGGTAACTCATTCACAATCCTGTAGAAGGTAGCTCTTGCCTATTCATGATGCCTTCTCAGGACTTAATACTCTTGCTATTATTCACTATCATACTACTTGCAGAACTCACTGTTTCTCTTCCATACTTTTCCACACTCTGCCACTTTGGCACACTGAGGTGTATAGTCAGCACTGCCATCACTACATTCACAATTACCTTTACTCTAGCCCCTAAACAGCAATTAATATACACAGCACATTAACCTGCCTGGTTCACATGCCTCAGGATGGATGTAGGATGTCACCTCAACTTCCCTCATCAACAGAGTTTTAAAGCAAACACAGAAAATGACTTTGTAGGTCAATGGGGAAGGTCTGAACTCAATATCCTCTGGTAATTGTCTCTAAGAACAGGGTGTGGCAGGGGACCACAACATGCTGGGCCACCAGTTCAGCCTTCCCACGCTTACTATTCCATACACCTGAAGTTAGTGCAGCCTAGCTGTGGATGTCAGCAATCCAAAGATGTGTTGTCAAATGTGACATTTCATAGTCTTTATGATTGATGCGTTGAGGAAGGAGTTGTGGGCCATAATCTAAAAATGATAGATATGCGAGGATGGATAGCACTTGACACACTCCCCTATGAAAACATGGTTGGATCTAGTGCAGAAGTTTCCAAAGTCCCCGGTAATCTCCTATGCCTAGTACTCAGATGTAGCTAGTTCTATTGCACTAAAATAAGATCCAGATCTTGAATGGCACAACAGGGTAGCCACCAATCCATTGGGGTATTGTTGTGGAGCAACCATAACCCGATGGATATTAGGAAGACATTGGGAGGATATTAGGAAGACCCTCAAGACCTGGCTCTTCGGCTAGACAGATCTGCTTACCTCCTCAGCGCCTTAAGACCCTCACGGGTGAGTAGCACGCTTAAAATTCCCCTGATTGATTGATTGATTGATTGATTGATGTGGTGCTGACGGTTGACATTCCTGTTCATGGAGATGCATGTGCAGCGGGATGTGGAGTACAGGAGATTTCATGCTGCATGTAGGTAATGCCAGCACCACAGAAACCGTCGCTGCCTGAGTGGTGACAAAAGTGCCAGAAACCAGTATAATTTAATGTCAAAAGCTCAGAGGTTCACTAAGGCCTCGTTAAGGCTGGCACCACTTGGAAATAACTGGTATCCCAAATGTTTGATATTTTCATCAAACAATTACATCTTTCTTTACAGAGCATCTAGCCTGCCTCTTGAAGGGGTTTTGTTACAGTGACCAGCAGTATGTAGGTTCTTCCTTAGTAGTGGCATTGTCAGGTGCACAGTTCATCTGGGCCCTGAAAGTTCACATTTCGGTAACATAGATTCTGTATTGCTTCCGATCACCAGCTTGGGAAGTCCAAATGGGTGGAGGGGAATTAAGGAAACGTCTTCTGGAAAGGTATAGGTAAAATAAAAAAAGTAAGAAAGATTAGTATCTTCGTCAACGAAAGTGGATTTATTTACTTTATGTTGTTCTTGACGGAACATAAGTCTGCTCCTTGGATGGAATGGCCTGTATGTGGTGTACCACAACTGCCTTGGTGAGTCTTGAAAAAATCACGAGGTCAGAGATGATACAGATATCTGAACTGCTATTCAATGTTGTATTACTTTAGCCTGTAATGTTTTCACCAGAACACATACCAATAAACAATTAGGATGTATTTGCTCATGAAAAGGACTGGCTTTCAAATTATCTGCACTGGAAGTTGAGTTTTCAGTTAATTCCACTGTAGTTTGTTTATTTTTCCCTTTGCTATTCTTCTAGTTTGTCACCTAAGTCCTAGTCTCTGTGGTCAGAGGTTTCATATTGCCCAACTCTTAGACCTTAGTGGATTTAAAGCTTATGCGTTTTTGGGAAATACCCCATTGTCCTCTGGAAAGGGGGGATTTCTAGGAACACATACGAAAGATCAAAATCAGCATGGGAATACCCTAGACCAGTGGCCATACTGATCCTGTTGTTTTCCGAACATGGGTCAAAGGCACCCTGATGGATGCTGAGGACTGTGTATTTACCTTTAGTTTGTTTCTTTTTCTCTTCTCAGCTTCTTTGATTGTGAGCGTCACTGTGATGCAGATGTTTGTTGCAAAGGATTTGGATTTTTACCTTTTCCCGGATCCCCAGGTATGATGGTTTCATACTTTTTATGTTGCTCCCACACGTGCTAAGGAGTTCTTTGCTTGCTATAAACCTGATTACGGCATGTGGCTATTATAATTTACAAGTCTACATGGGTCTATTATAATTTGTGGCATGGTGAACTGAAGATTTTTCCTGGCACAGCATCCAGATGGAGAATCTTTGTTTCATACTTAATTGCATCATGCCATATAGCAGGCAAAAAGAGTGCTAGAGGTGGGCCTGGTATTTCTGCTTGTAAATCTGTAATTCATTGACTCGCTCTTGTGAAGTAGAAGGAATAACTCTGCATGTGGAAGGTCATTTTTAAATATCAATGCACTCTCTTCCTGTGGGCATAAGGAATGCAGCGCTTGATGTTTACCATTGATTGCCCCCATGTACTGACACCAAACCAGTGAGGGCTAAGCCTTTTACCTAGAGACCCACATCCACCCGTAAGGGAGGATCCTCAAAGATGATATCCTTAGAAGCAAGAATTGACAAACTGTGAACCTTACAAGGAATCAGATACTTTCTACATACTTTATTCATAGAAGCAACAGGGCATAATTATGTATGTGCTGTCTATAAACAAGATGGGTGAAGTGTCACTTAATTAAAATACAAAATATTTACATTCAGACGTTCTTAGGTAGATAATGAAAGCTAGCATTTTAGATCCTGTATAATTGATGGGTTGCTACCATAAGAAAAGTTACTCAGTAGTTTGAAGAACGTTTGGACTTCTATTTATTTTATGTTTGTTAAGGAGCATATTGGATATGGGGTGATATACATAAAATGATACTGTGTATGGAGAATCTGGTGGACACCAGATTACAGAAATTTGGGTGTGATACAGAGGTGTGGAGGAAAAATGTCATTGTGAACATAATTGTGCCCTTCCCAGGGGTTTACATACATGAACCCTCATTTCATCCACGTGTGTTTCTCTTTCTCATACGGAAACATTAATTTGTGGAAATCAGTAAATCCTGATTCCTTGAAGCACAATTTGCATTTTACAACATTGTGGTCCTGTTTTTGTGCACTTAAGAAGGCCTAAAAATCTCAAAATGTTTAGTAGTTATAGACCTTAATATAACAATGTGTAGAGCAGTGGTTCTTAACCTTTCTACTTTTGTGGACCCCCTACTGAATCACTACTTCAAGACGGGGACCCCTGCCTAAGCAATTTCTATGATTTGAACCTCAAAACAATACACAATGATGAAGTATTTTATTTGCAAAAAAATGCAAAAGACTATGGGGTCTATTATAATGGCGATCCGCCCGCCATTATTCTCCGGCCGCCTTCCATTTCCTCCCTCCATGGGATGGCGGGGGGGACCCCGGCCGACGGAGAGACCGTCCGCCGGGAAAAGGGGCCTAACATTGTGGCGGTGTCTGCAAGTTACCGCCATCTATATTAGCATGCAGGCAGAGATGTGCCTTTCCATGGAGCCGTTGCTGCCATGGAAAGGCTTGCGGTTTTTGCCAATGGGGGCCCATTGCGGGCCCCCAGGTATTTGGGAGTGTAGGGGTGCACATGGGGGTACCTATGGTACCCCGCGGCATTGGCATGGACAAAGTGGCAGGGACTGCGCGGTGCCTGTCACCTTGTGCATGCCAATGCACGACATGTATTCTCAGCATTGTGGCGGGCGGTGCTGTGAGCACCACTCGCCACAATGCTGGGAATAGGGGATACAAAGCGATACCAAAGGGGATGATGGATGGAGCGTTTGAACAAATCAAACACTCACCCCCAGTCAACTGATCTGGGTTTAATCCATCATCATTCTTTAGCTCACTCCACCACCTCAGTTCAGACATGGCCATATGCAAATCAGTCTGACCTTGTGCCTCATGGGAACAATCCAGCCCGAACTGCCAAGCCATGTCTTCCCTGGACCGGAAACAAGCATCTTGGGACCGGTTTCGGGTTCATAATCCTCATCAGCCATGGTGGCGGTGGCATCGTAATTGCCGGTGCTGGACCGCCGCACCACTGGCGGCTGGTCCCAGCACCACTAGGGTGCCCGCCATCCTAATAGGCCCCTACATTATAATTTTAAATGGAAAGTTGCAGCTTTTCAAAATGTAGTTTTATTTCTAAGAGATGGTGCGATATGCAAGACTCTGGCATATCATTTGCCTATTTTTTTATATTTTCTGCACTGACATAAATTAAATTCTTGTTATCAGTGTTCTAATATTTTATGTTTTTATAATGTTAGCTCTAACAAAACACTGTGACTAATATCAATACTGAATATTAAAGTGTGCATGCTCTTTACAGGTGATACAGTGCTCTGCTTGATGCTCAGCAGCCTGGGAGTTCAGACCTGCAGCGAGGAACTGGAGGGTTCTTGGCGTGCTACGGAATGCGACTCGGATTCAGGCAAACTATCTGCTCCATTTGGCTGGTTTCAGAAACCTGGTAAGCATTTGATATTAGATGTACTTTAAGGTTGACAATAATATATTTAGGACAGTGGTGTAGTGCAAAATGATAGGCCAGCCCAGAAGAATGTAGTGTGGGGCCCCTTAAACTCCCATATTCCACAGATATCCATAGTCTTTGGACTGAATTGAGGGCCCTCTCATTGGTGGGACCCAATCCTAACTATGCCTCAGCGAATGAGCGCAGCGAGCGAGTGAGCATGAATGATTGTCTAACTGGAGATTTGAGAAGTTTCTACCCTTTACATTTTTTTTTTCAAAGAGTCAAATGGTGTATTTCCAGGACATTGTTTAAGAAAAGGACCAAGAGCAGTTTTACGTGCAATTTTAAAGGAGCACTTGAAATATTTCAGAAAACATAAAGTGGTGCATTTCCAGTACAATGCTTAATCAAGTGACTAAATAGCAATTTTACAGGCACCTTTAAAGGAAAACTTAAAATATTTCAATTTTTTTTATTTCTCACCAAGAGGCAAGAGTCCTTGGGGTGACTATCTCCACCATGGAACTTTTGTCAAGTATATAGTTTGCTCATCTATGATTAAAAGGGAAATTCATTAATAGTAAGAATATTTAAAATAATTGATAAAGTAAATATCAATTGAAACAATTTAATCAGGATAACACAATGACAGTATTTTGATGTAGACCCTAGCTTCAAGATTGCTTCTAATGCTGGACTTATGAATCAGTTACACTTTACATTGTACTTTTTCACTGGATTTATTTAAGCCATTAGTCACTATGCCCATCAATATTAGAGCATCATATGGCCCGCCAACAGGCCAAGTGAGGGGAGGGCATGACCTCTGTTTTACTGTTTGAGGATAAGCCTTGGATCTGGAGATCCTCAACAGACTTGCAGTAGCCTTCAGAGCTGCTGAGACTTTCCTACCAAGCCAGAAGGCTGCCTGATTGTCTACCTGTTGAACTTGGCCCTTTCTGCAGGGTCATCCCTAAACTTTTTCCCTTCACACTCCTGTTTTCTGAACCCGTTTTAATGGCTTTTAGGACTTTGCGCACTTTTCCACTGCTAACCAGTGCTAAAGTGCTTGTGCTCTTTCCTTTAAAAATAGTGAAATTGGCTTACCCCCAGTTGGCACATTTAATTTACTGGTAAGTGTTATTAGGTGCACCAAGGGCCTATAAATTAAAAGCTACTACTGGGTCTGCAGCACTGAATGTGCCACCCACATAAGTAGTCTTTTAAACATGTCTCAGGCCTGCAGCTGCACTCTGTGGTTGCAGTTTTAAACTGATATAAGTCACCCCTAGGATAGGCCCTAAAAAGCCAATAGGATGGGATACAGTATATTTAAAAAGTTGGACATGTACTTTTAACTTTTTCATGTCCTGGTAGTGGAAATCCCTTACATTTGTTTTCCACTACTGCAAGGCCTACCCCTCCCTTAGGATAACATTGAGTTCCCTTATTACATTTAAAAGTGCTAACTTTTAATTGGGAGCAAGTAGGAATATCGAGTTTGGCGTCTAAAGAATTGCAATTAAAAACACTCTTTAATGGTAAAGTTTAATTTTAAGTCACAATTCTGAAAATGCCACTTCTTATTCTAACCATTTGGAACTGCATTCCTGGGTCACGTGACTAGGGGAAGCTGGTAGTTGGTCTTTGTGTATTGTTCCCAGACAGTGAGACAAAGGAGAATAGATGTTGGCAGGATGGGCCATCTCTGACTTGATGAGGGGGAGACGCTGTCACCTACCACTCTTGCACATCACAAAGGCTTTGCCCAACATGCTCATAAAGGGTTTTGATATTAATCTTTTGTGACCCCAGATAATTTGGGGCCAGAGAAGGGAGACAGGAAATTCCAAACAGGTCTGGGAGTAGAAACCTCCAGAACCTTCTCCTACTTCTAGGTGGGCATCAAGTATCAATAATGGACCCTCAGACCCAACTCTTCAGTTCACCGCTGGACCTGTGGAAGACTCAGAAGGACTGCAGTGCTGCTGTTCAAGAAAGACTGCTGCTCTGTTGCCCTGCTGCCTGAGTGAAAGGACTGGACCTGCATCTTGACCCAGGACCACCAGAGTGACTTCAAGGGCTAGTTGTCTGGCTTCCTGACCAGTGCCTCAGGGACAGAAAAGGCATCAACCACTTTTAACACAGCACGTTGAATCTATCTACTGTGACTACTGACTACCAAGTGGTCCCAACCCAGTCCTGGACCCTTTGAAGTAAGCCTAATGGTGCTCTGGCAGCCCTGGTATGGTCCTGTCTGCAGAACCAATGCAGTGCAACAGATCTCCTCTCCGCACCTTCGCAACTGCCACTGAGCAGTGCATCCCTGACCCAAAACCTCACATCACAGCCCACAGTTTAATCGGAACTGCAACTGTATGACACATTCTTGACACAGACCTTCTCATCGCAAGCCCCTTATCGACTGCATCCTGAATGACAACACAGGAAATCTCCTCGCAGCCCTGCAGCTTCTTCAGAACCGCGGCTGCATGATGCATCCTTGTCACAGGTCCTTGCAATGAAAGCCCCTCTTTGAGTGCATTCTGTCAATGACGTAGAACTCTGCATCATAGTCCTGCTGCTTCCTTAGAACAACCGCTGTGTGATGCATCTTCATTGCGTGACCTAGCAATGCTCCACAACCAAGAATTTAAGGTACTATGTTCAGAGGGCCAACTTTAGAATTTTTATCTGGCCTGTACTCCATCCCGGTCAGCCTGAACTTGTGACTTTGTCCCACTCTGGCACGACCAGATAACCACAGTTGGCGCTTCGTGCTTCTTGGCACTATTTTAATTAAATCTTTACAATTGCATATCTCTGCTGATTTGATTTTTGTCATCTAGGTCTTGAATAATTTATAATATTTACTCTATTTTTCTAAATTGGTGTGGGAGTTTTCTTGTGCTGTGTTTTCACTTTATTACTGTATGAAGTGCTGCATAAATACACTTTTCCTCTAAGTTAAGCTTGACTGCTTTCGTGCCGAGCTACCAGAGAGCTGAGCACAGGTTAATTTAGGGTTTGTTTATGTCTCCCCCTGACAGAGTTTGTGGTTGCTTCTTAAGTAGTGTTTCACTCCGCTCAACCAGTAACTTAATTTCCTACACTCCTCTTGCAATGTTCTGGTCTGGAAATTATCCTTCTTGGATTGTGGCTCGAACATTTCTTGGGAAAGGAATGCTTCCAGTTGTCTGCATGTGTTGAGCATTCTTTGAAGGACTAGGCATGTATATTGTTCTTGATATATTTAAAGATTGCTTCAAGTTTCTCCTTAATGTCCTGTGACATTGAAAGCGCTTCTTAAAAGCAGGCTATTTGCTGCTACCTCTCTCCTACCCCTGAAATAATCTGTCTCCGAACCACCCCAAAATCCAGGGCTGAGGCCATCTGATTGTCAGAAGCCTCACGTGCTAGAATCTTGGCTGGGGGTCTCCATATTTTAGAAAACATATGCACAAGTGTCCTCTGATCTCCCAAACACAGAAACCGATTGGCGATACTTGGCCAAATATTGAGAGGAATATATGACATAAGTCCCCGGTCTGCGTATGTCTGCTTCGCCTTAGGCTAAGGTCTAGCTCAGTGGCATTCTCCTCATCATATTGTGGAAAAGATCAGGATGACATAAGAGGAGGATTTTGAAAGTGTGAGGTCTTGGATGTTACTGCAAAGGACACCTGGTCTGGTGCTCCCATCCGGATCTTTCCATGTCCTATGACATCAAAGGGGGGGAGATTTGAAGAGATTTATTCTTCATACTGCCCCTCTTTCTTCGTCTTTGAGGGGGGATGTCTGCATGGTTGTATCTTTTTACTGAATGACCATAGGTACGGCTAGGCCAAACATATTCTCAAAGAGTACCCACCCTGATTTACTGGGTGATGTCTGACCACATGAGAGTATTTCTCATCTATAAAAAGGCTTTACAACTCCTTATCTGCAATGGAATTAAGGCCACTGATCCCCACAGCCTCCACCTCTGCGGGCATGGTACTAGACTGTGGTTCCCTCTTCTCCCCGGAGCTGTGAGGACTTCTGCAGAAAAACATGTTTGTTTATCCCAACAAGGACCAAGTTACTGAATATTGATGTAGTCTGATGATGGTTTGTGTGGAGGTCAATTTTGCTTCCAAAGCTGTGGCCCCTGTTAGGCCATGAACACTAACAACTAGACTTGCAGCGCTCCTCAGACACCTACATTCTTCAACTGCCTGAGATGTTTCCAATCCTTTTCAATCATTTAGCACTGCAGGTATGGTATATCTGGCGTAAAGTCTCAAAGGACCCCAGAGAGCGAATGCCATGGGAAGGTTCTGTTCAACACGCACAGAGTCAATCCAAACGTATCTATCCCATCAATTCAATTAGAAAGCAAACCTAGGCCGGACAGGGCACTGATCAATGCCTCCTGAAGATATGATAAAGGAAAAAAGTGAGAAGCTGATTGTTTTGGCGCCTATTATGGGCCGGATCCACACTGTAAGTGAGCCCTGAAGTAGAAAGGAGTTTGACAACATTTTAGAGTCTTTGGAAAGCTAGCAAAGTGTTGCCTATCTTTGGAACCAGGTGCACCCCCAGCCAATGTAAACACTGGAACAAGGAAGGGGACAAGAGGTTGTTTTATCCGCTCTCCTTTGTGTGACATTGGCGTTGCAAACAGTAGTAAACCCAGTTCCGTAATTGCTATACAGAATCTAAAGTCACTAGTTCTCAGTTGGCGAGGGAAAATATTTGAGTCCAGTATTCGTGGGTGTTTGTTCCGGGATTTATGTCCGAACCTAGAGCATCTCTTCTCTTGATCTGCAGAGCACTGTGATGCAAACTATTGGCCATGACTGCATAAAACATAAGTCAAAAAGAAGGTCAAGTGTGTGACCTGAAGACACAATTGATGAAAGATCATCAACAATCAGCGGTGCCGGTGATGGGTTCCTAAGATAAACTTCAGGCCCATGCATTTTTTTCATGCAAGTTAAGGGTTCTCAATCAGAGACCCACTCACTGGATCTCAGGACTTCATTTCTAATACACCCTGTAGAATGCAGGGGTGTAGCTTCCATTGGGGCAGAAGGTGCAGTGGCACCAGGGCCCAGAGCCCTGAGGGGCCTATTAAACCGTGATCATTGCTGTGTTTCTCTACCCCAACAGCAGTCAAAGGAGCCATTTTCTGTGCTTTGCATCAGGGCCCATGGAATCCAAGCAACTCTACTGGTGGGATAACGTCATCTAGCAGAGAAACGGATGGTCAGGGTAGTTTGTTGGCATCAGTAGCACCTGCATGGTGTGTTCCTGTGTTGAGGGGGGGCACAAAGATACTTCTCTGACTTGTGGCAAGATCCGTTTGAGAAGAACGGTCAGCTGCATGCTGTGTTTCTCTGCAAGGTGTTATTAGTCAACATTTGTAAAGGACAAAATGTAATCGATTGTTATCCAGTTGGAAACAGTATGGTTGATTTTGTGGTTCGATGTGTGGTAATAGTTCTTCTGGAAATATGTATGCCGTAACTGGTTAAAGAAGGGGGCAGCGCGTTGTTCAATGTGCAGGGGAACAAATATTGCTTACCTTTCGAACAGTAAAGGATACACAATACATAGCTAACGCTGTTTAATTCAGAGAACTTATGGAATGGTTATTTTCTCACTCCCTCACACTTTTCTTCACATTTAATAACAATTCAATCCCCATCCTTTTCTGACTTCTTCATACACCCACTTCCCCAAAATGTAAGCGGTGTGTGATATTTCACCTTACAGTGCTGCTCTGTGTAAATGTATTCACTCATTCATTCATTCAGTTTAACAGTGTGCTCATGATGGTTTTTATTGAAACCTATTTTGGAGAGCTCTCCGGAGCTGCTGATGACTCTTACATACTTCCATCCTCTAAGTGCCTGATTTGGAGTTGGGGGTCCGGATTGTACTCTGTCAGGACCACGGAGTGAAATACTCCATCGCCCTGACAGAGTGCCCATGCTCGGGATTTGGAGTTGTCCGCTGGCTCAGCAGACGACCCTAGTCAGTGACAGGAACTGTTGTCATGGCCGGTCCTTCTAATGTGTTAAAGTTTGACAGACGGCTCTGCCAAGCATTTTCTCCCATGGTGCGGGGGGGTCATTTAAACATTTTACAGTCCCTCACTGCCACGTTTTTCACAGCAGTAATGGAGGGTAAAAACTGCCCATTCAACCACCCACTCTAAAGTGGGCGGGCGGTCGAATGGCCACCCCTCCGATGGCCCTTTATCTGTCGGGCCGTCAGAGGAGTATGTCAGCGACGGGGATGGAGTAGTCTCTGACCCTGACATACTTAGGTCCACCAGTAACTATGTCACGGTCCACCCTTAAGTATGTCAGCCGGGCAGACCATCAGTTCAGCATAGAGGGTTCTCAATCACCTTGGCAACAAAAGGCCCTCTGCACCAAACTCTACATCGGCCCCTAAGTACTTACTGGGAAAACTCAAACCTGACAGACATTTTTTATTTTATTTTGTAATTTTGCAAAACGCTTGTAACGCGCAACTCAACTTGCTTTCTGACTCTTACAATAATAATGTCCCAACATGATGTATCTTTTCCATTTAAGGTTAGGAGAAGATTGTGCTTTCCTATCCCCATGGAAACACTCTTAGTAAACGAGGCTGTGTCACGTATCCACTGTACAGCGTGTGATTGATGTTCACCTTTTGTTGTTTATAGAGATTCAGCCGAGCAAGGATCCAAGCGTGTGCCCACCTGTCCTCCCACATTACGTGCCGGAGAGAGGTAAGACGCAGAATAACACGTCCGTGCTTTGGACCAAAACTGTACAAAAAAAATAAAAAACATAAGCTCTTCCTCTCACTCTCAGCAGCAACCCTGGTTTGTGTGTATGATATATATTGTGTTTAGATACTTCACCCCCTGTGCGTCAGACTCCCATCCCTTACCACCTTTAGAAACAAACTCCAAACACTGCTCTTTCAAGGGTATTTCTCTGACCCCAAATAAAACCTCAGCACAATCTGTGAGCCATCCAACTTCCTTGAGTTGCAGAATATTTCCGCCCCCCCCCCCCCTTGAAGGCATCTCTGCCCCTCTGTAGAAAGGCTCTCACAGCCCCTCCCACTCCTGTGACATTTGTATCCACTCCTGACCGGACTCCTCAACCAAAGTGCAGCGCCAGCGTGGCGCATCCCCTCCCCATCTCACCCTTTGAAACCCATTAGTTGACTGGGAGCTAAACGCAGCCCAGGAAAAAGTGTTCATCCCAACGCCTAATGTGCCGAGTTACTCCGACCTTCTCCAGGAGGGCGTGGGCTGTCACGTTAGGTACATGTCTACTAGAAATTTGCCCTTTTTGGGTATACACCAAGTTTATTTGGTTATTTTTTATTTATTTTACCCCAACTTAAAAAATATAAGTGACATATGCGCATTATAAGTCACAGAGAGCCAGATGTACGACCGTTTTTTGCTGTCGCAAAGGGATTTCGCCCCCTTTGCGACCGCAAAAAAGGTCTGCCCAATGTACTAACCCTATTTTGCGAGTCGCTAACCTATTAGCGACTCACAGAATATGGTTAGCGACTCGCTATTAAGAAGGGGCGTGCCAAGGGCGTCCCTTCCTAAAAGCGAGTCCATACCCAATGTATGATTGTTTTGCGACCACTATTTTGGTTGCAAAACACTCACAGTTTACCACCCTTCTCAGAAGGGTGGTAAGCCACTCGCAAACGGGAAAAGGTCCCCAGGGGACCACTTCCCCTTTGTGAATGGGTGCGCAAATATTTTTTAAGAGCAGGAAGTGCTCCCAGGGACCACTGCCTGCCCTTAAAAAATGAAACTGAAAAGCGTCATCTTTAATTTTTAAATGCATCCCGCATTTAAAAAAACAACAACTGCTTTACAGACAAAGCAGTCCCAGACATGGTGGTCTGCTGACCCAGCAGGCCACCATCCCTGTGAGTGCTAGCCATTCCCAATGGGGTTGCCAATTGCGACAGCCTCATTAATATTCATGAGGTATGCAATTTGCGACCCCATCGGGAATCGCAAACAGTGTCTGAGACACTGTTGTACATTGAATTTTGTGACTCACAAATTGCCACTCGCAATTTGTTGCAATTTGAGAGTCGCAAAATTCACTGGTCGTACATCTGGCCCAGAATTACTTAATTTGATAACTGATTACTCTAAGTGGTGCTGCGTCAGTGACTGATGATGGGAGACGTCCATTCCAAGGCAGGTGGTGGTATGATCAAGTGGCTGTAGGACACTGTTGCAGCTTGAAACATAGGGGCATATTTGCGAGCCCCTTTATGTTTACTCTTGCACCACGACGCAAATTAAAAATGAGATTTATGAAGCCACACAAGTTAACCTTGCATGGCCTGAGTGGCATCATAAATCAGTAATGCAGCGCAGCACAAATCCCTACGTTACATAACTCTGTGCTTGGGAGGCATTTAAATGGGTGTTTTCAAATGTAACATCCATGGATTCTGACGCATTGCCAGATTTAGCAGAAGTGGTAGATCTGGGAATGTGCCAAAATCCTACGCCTTCCCAGGTGAGTTGTAAAAAGGAGAAATATGTTTATTTCTCGTAGTGTTTTCCTCTTTCTAAGTGTGCTGCATAATGCAGCACACATTGAAACATAACGAGGAAAAAGCCTCTGGGGATTGTTTTTGTGCAGGAAGGTGCCGGTGCTTTCCGGTGCTCGGCACCGGCACTTAATTTTCAACACCTGTGCTTGTGACAGTCTTCCACAAGGTGGTGATGTTCGGCTAATTTGGAGATGACCCCAATAACAGGTAATTATTAAATTAATGTACATTAAAAATTAATATTTGCCGCCCAAGCCATTCTTACAGCTTTAGAGGCCTGAAATAGTCCAAATTGTCACACTTGTAGGAGTCTGATGGTTAGTAGTTGTGCTGTTACTATCATTGGCAGCATAGCAGGGGCAATGTGTGGTGCAAACTGCAGTGAAATCCTGACGAGGGCCCTGGCACTTATTTATTTTTACAAATCGGCTTGAGTAGTACGGAGCCCTGCTTTGCGTAAAGGAGGCCTTTTCTCTTTAGTACAGTGAGATACTTTGCACATGACTTTCTCGATATGTCACAGTATCCCTTAACTGTTACCAGCAGACACAAAAGTAATTCATCCTTTTCACAGATACTGAGTTGCACGTCAGAATATATCATTGGATAAATTCACATATACACACAGCTTTGTTCATGGAACAATGTGATTTTCAGCTTAAAAACAGAAGTATTGCGTTTCTGTTACTGTGATGTATCACTTGTTTGATCGTTGCACGCCTGCCCTGCAGGGGGCAGTGATGCTGTCATGTGAATGCACCTCAGGGGTTTGTTGTGCTCAGATTGCACAGAGCCTACCTCGCCTGGAGGCATGCATATTCATATCAGGAGGAAACATTTCTTGGCATTTACTCACCATGTAATTATAAAGTGTGCCTTCTGCAGCCGGATGAACTGCACACTGTTTGGTGCTCTGAAGCTGTATTTTTAGGCCTGCCCACCCGCGCACTCGCACTTACCAAGAGCTATGCTTTCTCAGATAATACTGATGCTGACTGCAAAAGGGACAACCCTTGTAATTGTACCGACCTCACATCTAACTTTATTGTCTAGGTTAATGAGAAAGTAAACTAGGTTTCCTCCACGTATAGTTTTTCTAGTAATATTTTGCACGTTGATCATAGTTTCCATGTATGGCTACGAGACATCAGTCATTGTTTTACTCTTTTATCTGATACATCCAACAAGCATGGGCAAAGGCAATATGTTTGGCGTGTTTTAGGTGCATGTCTGTTGCCATGTGAAAGTTCAGAGAGAGGCACCAAATTGCTGGTCGGGTGGTAGCGCTATGGCAAACACCGGATTTTAGTTTCCGTTTTAAGCCACTTCCCAAATCATACAAGCCATGCCTTTCGGAATGCATACATAGTTATTCTTCATAAGCCATGATCCTTTTAGAGACCCCCCCACTTATTCATCCCACTTAAGGCCCTGATGAAGTACAAAAATGTGCAGCAGCGAAACTATTAAATACACTTCTCTTGTATGTTCATCCACCTCACCTGATTGAACGGTGGCAGGTGATGTCTGGACAGAGAGATGGCCAGTCATTGTGTGTGGAGCATATAATGGCCTTCATTCCTCTGTTTTCCTTACATTTTCATAAGGGGTATATGTTTAAGACTATTTCCTCAATAATAAGAGAGTAATTTGTTCTTCTGAAGGAAGCAGTATCACTTCCACTCTTGTGCTGCTGATGTGACGTGGCGTCAACAGCACAAGAGGACCCACCCACGTAGTTCTGACCGGCAGGCTGCAATTCCAGACTCACAACACATCTGTGTCGAGAATTATCAACAGCCTGTCATGCACCTTTGATCGTTGTGTGGGCCATATCAGGGAAAGGGGGCATTGCTGATTATTGCTGTCCTGTAGAAACCAGCGACTGAATGATCCATCACTCAAACCTATTGTGACAAAATAAGGGCGTGGTATGCCCAAGGCTCAACCTGACCTACCGTTCAGTACCTGTAACTACCCACACTCACGCAGTCACTCAGAAACTAGAAAGATTTGACATTCTATGGAAAGAACCACAGACTCAGGAATTACTTGTCTACTAAAGGCAACTTGTTCAATTATGGTGGACTATTAACTGATGTTGGTTATAATGTTTAATTTACTGAATTTAAAATATATTAGTTTTGTCCTTGGGGCACTGGAAATACCTCACTTTTAAAAATTCTTCCAAGCTCATGGACAAGCTGAGTGGACCTTGGGCACAGTCACGTACATTGCAATAGAGGTTTTTTTTGCCCATCGACCATTGAACCAGAATCCAGAAAGGCTGAAACTTTGCTTGCCCGCGATTTTCCAAAATCATTACATCGACTACCACATCGGGTCTCATCTGGACCTCTGAAGTAGTTGACAGGGGACACAGTTAATGCCACCCAAAGGCAACCAATTGGTTGCTGAAAACTAAACCAGCTGATCGTGGGCAGCCACCATCAACCATTAACTGAAATGGCCAACATGAAGCTAAGCCATTACAAACTTAAGTAAAAACAACCAGTCCTAAATGTTAATCTATACACACCATCCCATTCAACCACCATGGTGGGTTGAATCTCAAGTGTCTTGGGATAGCTTAACATGCACCTCTGCCCCCTCAAATGGCCTGAGGTGTCATCCATAATCCTTGCCTTGACTGGCCTGTTTTAGGGAATTTTGGATCATAAAACTCACCCAGACTTTCTTGACTCAGTATCGTCACTCTCTGTCTGACCCACAATGAATGTTAATGTGTTCATGAGCTGAAAAAATAGTGCATCATAAAACAATATACCTAGCACCGGAAGATGTAAACTACACCATCTAAAACTGGAAACAACATTCACTCTCTCTTGCCTGGATTACTTTTCTGAACCTAGCCCATCCCATACTCAGCCTTCACCCCTGTATTTTTTTTAAGACTTTTTTTTTAATTGGTCACAAAGTAATTTATTGTTTGATTATTTGAACTTTTTACAATAAGATTCAATAAAAAGTAGAGCACTGATGGCGATCATTTAAAATATCAAAAGAAACGTATATTTTAGGCAATTGAAAAATGTGTACATCAGTGAGCAAGTGAGAAGATAACATTGATCAGTCAAGAGTCCTTTGAAACGCCCCATTTTTAGTTGCCTCTGCCTTGAAATATGAAGCAGCCTGACTAACTACTGCCCACCACCCACTCATACCCATTAGATGAGCACATGACAGGGACCGACCTGAGGCTTTACTGAAAGCCACTGCACTCAGCACCCAATCTTTCTGAACCACACTCTGTTATGTTTGCGCCCCCCACCTCATACCTACAAAATGCTTGCTGGTCATGGAGTGCAGTGCCAAGAGACAGCGAGGGTGGCTGAAAGGTCAGCTTTCTGGCATCCTCATCTGAAGCTAACTCCCTCAAAGTGGGCAGCCTAAAATTGGAGAGAGCATCCACCATCAGTTGATACTATGTACAAAAAGGGCAGAGAGCCTGTTCTTCAACTTTAAATAGTGCAAGATTAGTGCCCTTGGCAGCACCATACTGTGGGGGAGCTTTGCCGCATGCCTATTCAGCAACTGCACTAGTGACTCGCTCTCTGATCACAAGACAATCTTTCTGTTTGCGCCCTCCCCAGAAATTATTACTGCAATTATAATCTGGATTAGTTCCCAAAAAAGGCTTTGACTGTGTGTCCAGACTCCTTCCACAAAACTGTCCACCTTAACAGTTGAAGACACCAGGATGTAGCATTGGGCATCATTAAATCCCCATGTCTGGGTGAGGACCGTGACTACATAATGCTGTGATCTCAGCTCCCGGAGGTCTCCTTTCAGCCCACAGCATTGCTACCCTCAGTCCTTGGAGGATGGGGGTACAAGGCAAGCTTTAGCATCAAGCATTCTGCATAGTAAATGACACTGGCAGCTCTTGGGAGGCAAATGTTGTCACAAGTTTATTGATTGCACAGGTTGGGTCACCTTAAAGGCAATCCAGGTGAAACTCCTCCCCGCACAACTGTGAGGGGTTCGATGATCCCTCACATAGATCTTTCACTTGCCTGAACACTGGTCTCGATTTTACCATCCAGACATTTCAGCTGCTAAAATCTGTTTGCGAAAGGACTGCATTGCAGCCTGGACCCGCTCCCTGGCCCCCAGCTGATTTAATAACAAGACATGGGGAGCCTGCTAATTTTTGGGATTGTGAGAAATGCACATCATGTGCTTTGGTCGTTGTGCTATTAGGGGAGGCATTGCAATACTTTTTAAAAGGCGAAAATAAATGTTTTACTGGCGAATTGTGCAAACAGGGCAATATGTTCTTTTCTGGATTAAGACACAGACTATTCAATGTGCTTGGGGTATGATGCAAAGTGACCGGGGTCTGATTTATAGGGCTTTAAACAGCACAATGTGTTCTTAACACAGACATGCTTCTTCCAGGCTGAGGTTAACTTCTATTGCTTGTCCCTGCATCTCTCCTCCTCCTAATAAAAAGGAGAATAGCAGGCGTTTTCAGGCCATTCAGATATGTCTTTAAAATAAACAATAATGTAGGAGATTGTCTTTACCTTAATAAGTATTTGCCATGAATAATGCTGGGTAATAACAAGTTTTACTTTATGCGGCAAAGCACCAACTAGAACCTAATGAGTTTCCTCACATATTTACTTCTTGCTGAAAACAGGAGGAAATTATTCAAGGAAATGGGCCTGGAATCAGAGAAAATATGTAAAATATGTGAAATCGAACTCAGTCTAATCCATGTCCCACATTTCTTCTCTGATGCTGGGTCCATCAACTCGCAATGGCAGATAAATGGGGCGCGGAGACCAGCGGGTTTCCATATCTTCCACCTCCAATTGCTGGTCTACTCATAATGGAACTTGTAGTATAAAGATGGTGCTGGAACCTCATAAATACTGCACTGTGCTCCAAGGTCTCCCATAGCGCAAAACCACTGTCTTTCACTTTGGACAATAACATGAATGGATCTACATATAAAAGCAATGGTGATTAGAGTACATCTTGAACTGAGACAACACAAATCCTCTAAGACGACCCGAAAGCAAGCATTACTGGCCGTGGGTTATAGTCAGACTGGGCTAATAAACTCCTCTTATCAACTTTTTCCCAACAAAGGAGTTTTTTGGACACAGTACATAGACTTATCTTCACACACACGCACGCACACACATCTCAAAAATATATATACATAAATATATGTATATATGCCACTTTAACTTACCTGTAATGTAATGCCTACTGCAAAGTACTACATGTGAAATTAAAACCTTATTTTGTACTTAGGAGATTTTGAACTATTTTGCAAAATACCGTGGCAGCTTGGGATGGTGGCTTGGCGGGAGAAATGATCAATTATGGCTAATTAGCACCTGTATATTTCAGCCCCTCCTGAAGCGAAAGAACGAACATATCGAGTACACCCCTCTCGTGAGTGCGGACTCCCCAGTCATTGACATAAAGAGGGGGCTCACAGCAGACACTGATAAACACTTCCTGTCCTGGTGCTCGTCTGAATCTTTACATTTATGGATGCGAGTGGTCTGCGCTGCACACAAAGCCTGTCTTCAGGACCCCTTAGATTGGGGTCCTGCTTTTTTGGGAAGAGGATGTGGTCCGTCGGCTTAAACTGCCGACTTTGGTGCTGGAAACCCGAGTTCTAGCCTCGAGGTCGCGTCCACATCCTGTGATTCTGGGCAAATCACATAATCTCCCCATTCCTGAATGTGTAATGTAAATACGGTGCTCATGTAAAGCGCTCCAATACTTTCGGGTCGAGTTCGCGCTATATAAAAGATGCAAAAATAAATAAATACACTGCATGCTTTGACGGCACATATTATATTTAACAATGATGGCTACAACTCGCAGTAAACATCTGGTTTCATTATTGCTGCTCTGTGTTGGAAGCGCCATCTTCGAGAACATTCGAGCGTGCACGTCACGTTTGCGTGTCAGCGTGCTAACCCTTCTAGAAGCCCCAAATAACATCTTTGCTGGAAGTAAGTGGCAGACATGGCATTCTAATTATAGCAATTGTAGGTTACAGGAAGTGGCATATTCTCGTTCTAGTCAGCTAGTGGAAACTTAAAAAGGTGTTTGTGGTGTGTGCGTGCTCCGGCCCCTGGGGACAGGCATGCTATTTGAGTCATGATACCAACTTGGGGAACAAGCATTTGCAATGCAGTCGCTCTCGCATCCACCAGAGTTAGAGCTATTGGTGTTGTAAACGACAATGTCTTTTACCTATGTGTTTCGGTCTGGAGTGGAGTGGATGTTTGTGGTTTGTTCTTGAATTGTTAGTTGTGGAATTGTGCGGTTGGAATTGTGTGGTGTGTAGTGTAGTGGAATGATGTGGCATGGTGAATAGATGGGGTGAGAGCTGCACAGAATAGATAGAAAGGAAGAAAGAGAGGGACAGGTAGTTTGTGCACAAAGTGGTGGATGAAAGAAGGAGCAGAGTGTGCGCGAAAGAGAGAAATCTGGTCATTTTGTATTGTGGACCAATGTATATTTATAGGGAACCGCTCTATAAATGAAACATGGTTCACAATACAAAATGAAATACAAAAGTCATCTTTTAACACCATTAAAAAACTGACATGCCTCTGTTCCATCTTGGGTGTATAATTTCGGCACCTCAGTCCACTTTTTAGCAGAAAATGTCACAATTGTTTCTATTTGCTCTCCTAATACCCCAATTCATGCAGTTAGAAGCTGATAATATTGCTGCACTAAAAATGAAAAACAATGTCTATTCTTGTCTCAGTTGTAAATTATCACTCAGTGGGGATTCAAATGTATTTTGCAAAATCTCATCAAAGTACAGTCCCATAAAAAAACCGCCCAATCAGCTCAGAAGCCGGGTCAAGGTTCAATTCCAGCCCACCTCAGTTCTCTAATAAACAAACCCAGAGAACCCTTTCATTCATGCTCTATTGTACTGCTAAAATGTATGTATTCAAAGTCCTTTCATCAAGACTATTTTGAACCTTGTTTTGCTTCCTAAATGCCAGGTAGGTTTTCATGCATGGCCATTCAAGGATTCGAAGCGCGGCACATCGAGGCAGTTACATGTGGTTCACCGGGTGGTATATAAGGCCGACATGGACTCTATGGAGATGGCTGCCACGCCGGGCCTGGCTCAGGAAGTCAGCAGCGTGGACCCCCCTTCTTACCTCAGAATTGTAGCTCGTGAGCAGTGCAAGGGAGGGAGCAGGCTCCACATCAGGCAGTTCGATCTTGGCAGAGGTGGTGACCATGCCCAAATTGATCATAGTTTCAAAAACACCTCTACCATCAGCAAACATACCTGTATGCCAGAATGCACTGTGCCGTGTGATCCTTGCCCACTACGTAAGTAGCCTGCCAGTTTTACATGGGCTGCCGGTGATAGGGCCCAGGAGGGTCAGCAGCTCCTCCTTCGCCCCCCTTAGCTGCATCCTCGTCTGCAGAGGCATTGGAGGCAGCGTCAGCCCCTCTCGCTGAGGCCATGGCTGAGTTAACTATGCCTGGCCTTGGAAAGATAACCGCATAGTCCCCATCTCACCCCGTACAGAGCACCTCTCACTGCTGTTTGCAATTTGCAATTTGTCGAGGTAGAATGAGGGAAACCTACCACTCTGGGTCGCAGGTGGACACACGCTTAGCAACCCTCAACCAACGAAATACTTCCAAAAGAGATAGCATCCCTGGGCTCTGCATAAACTCAGTGGTCATGTCGTTGTGACTCTATTGTGTACGAAAGCAAAATAAACAGCTCCAGTTCAAATAAGAGTACCATTGTGAGAACCATAAACGTTTCTTGACCATCTTTAACATGGTATAAATGTGCAAATATTTTTGCACTGTAATATTACGATGCATCAGCAATCTTAACGGCTTCACATAAAATATATCTATTTTACAACAGAGAACAAGAATGCAACTTTATTATGTTTATATTTGTAACAGTTCAAAATGTGAGTGAAAATCGGGATGAGCATAACGATTTTGTGGTGGCCCCTGGAATGTCTTAGAATGACTGGAAACATCAGTCATATTAGTCCTTCTTTTATCACTCTGTAATACTGACGAATATAACCAGCTCACTACATTTATCCACAACAGCACAAGGAAAAGAAGAAACAACAAAAAACAAATGCAATCCCCCTTAAAAGTAAGCCCAAAACCAAATGCATATCAACCTAAAAAAGCCCAACTAACTGGTGACATCGAAAATTGCAAAAAGGCTAAAAGAAATACAACTAACAGAGCGGGAGGCATGGCGTGGGAGGCAGCACTAACACACCTGTGGCATTAAGAGGAGGTGGGAGGGAGAAATACTATATTTAAATGTAAGCAGCTTTGGTGCCGAAGCTGAACACAGGCAAACAAGAAAAAAAGAGTCCTCAAAGAACAGATAAATAACCATAGCGTAAAGAGACAGTACTTAGTCTCTGCTCCCTGGGAAGAACCGAAGAGAAAAAGGAGAGACAAAGAGGCGCAACCGACCACTAGCAAGCAAGGATTTTTAAATGACACTGACATAGACAAATGAAAAGCAAAGGCAAGTAATGGGTGGAGTTAGAACTCCAAAAAGCATCTACAACAGGTCGCTAAACGACAGCACAAGCGCTGTCAAGGCTAGACCTTAAGGCGTCCATGGTGGCTACGCTGCTGACTCGAGGGTCAGGGTTCAAATGCCCACCTTGGCATTAGACTAGGAATGTGTGGTTTTGGGCATATCGTATCATCTTCTTTACAAATACGTACATATGTAGGAAGCAAATGTGTTACTCGAAAGATGCATTTCCCACTTGAGACCCTAATAATTGTGCCTTGTTTTGTACTCTAAGACTGTGCTCCCCCTACAGAGCTACCTGAGTCATGGGTACTGGTAACATTAGGGGTACAAAATTATCAGGGAGTGCAAGTGGGAAGCTGAGGTTTAAATAATAAATTACAGGGGAACTACGTCATAATGTGCTCGACCTTGCTGATACTTCCTCATTGTCCCCTGCAGTACCACCCAGAAATTGTGACTTCTTTCTGGAGCTTTTGGTCCCATTGGAAACTTGTAGATTGGGCTCAAAGTACACTGTGTTCTATTGCCATGGTTCTTTATGGATTACCAGTCAGGATCCTGTTCTCTAAATATCAAAATGTTCAAACAATCAGCAGTTTCTTCATTACTCACCAACACTCTGACTGGAAAGGGGGTTCGGGCCAACAATAATATCTGGAATTTGAATCTGACATGTTCATGTATAGTGCCTCCACTGTATGTAAGGATGCATTTTACTATCATTAGCTTATAGAAAAAATGTCAATTTTTTCAATCAAGGTACTAGGTTCTATAACCTCACCAAAATACATCAATTAAAATGTATTACTTTTAAGAGGGACAAAGATGAAGACAAGAAATATGAAAAATATGGTCATTCTAGGAATCCTACAGGAAAGGACGACAGCCGGTAGCCACAGTGCCATGTGTTCTGCATAAATGCCTTCCAACAGTTTCCAGGCCCTATCATCCCAGAAGGCCCAAAGACCTCTGGGCCTCACTGGGTTTGTTTTGTATAACCTCAGTGGATCTTTGAGGATGTCTCAAGCACATAACTATGATAACACTGTAGATTTACATGACTGATGTCTACAAGGGCAGTAGCTGCTGTTAGCTCTGGCTGATGCTGTGTTTGTAAGAAGAAGGAACTACTAGTTCTGGGCTCCAAGGATTTGACCTCATGGCACCACAGTATGCATAGAGAACTTGCTTTATCTCTTGTTATTATGAAGTCTGTGAGTTTGAGATCTCCGTTCAGAGACATGTGGCCTGATTAAGAGTTGAACAAACTCACTCGATAACATTTCCCCAGGGTGCTGTATTTATTGGCTGTGGGAAACACAACATATTGTGTGAATCTTCCCTGGGAAAGAGGAATAGTATGTGGATGACGTTTTTTTCTGTGTCACTGCCACTGCTTGGGTGAAGCAGACACGCCTGGTTTTCTCTCGGACTGTCCACCTATGGTTGACCTACCCCAGCTACTGCCGGAGGACAGTGCTGCAGTCCACTACACAGCATCTGAATTGGGAAAGATTGTAGATGAGAAACCCATTGACAAATTCATACTTTATCAGTTGGACAAAATTGCTGCCACTCAATTGGCCAGGCCTTTATTCAGAGACAGGTAGCACACTGAGTCTCCTCTTTTTGAGAATTTATTTTTCTAACACGTTGGATTTGGGTCTGAATATGAGATTAGTCAGTCTTTGAAATTCCTTCCCGTGGGCACCTTGTTCAGAGCATTGACTATCCTGGCCTGGCCCTTAACATCACATTTGTTTTAGAAGAAGGGCATGGCTTTAATCAAAAGACCCTGGAATTTTCTTTAAGGATGCTATTAATACGTGTCTGTTGATACCGTGCATCCTGCTGCTAGTGACATCCTTCTGCTGCATATTGTCAAAATGGGTGAAGCCTACTTTTCCATAGCTGCCTAGATTTTCCTAGTGGTAGTCACTATGACATTGCATAGAAGTGGAATGCCACTTTGTTTGATCCTAGGATGAACCACTTTGTTCACTGCAGCATAGAACAGCATGACATCCTGCGTAGGACTGGCAGCGGCTTCATTGTGACTGGTGCTTCAACCTGGTGAATGGGCAGACTTTATGTCTGGGCATCCCACATCATACAGCTTTTGAACCGGATTCCTTTTAAACAAACTGCATTGTAGAAACGGATCACCCTTGATTGTAACTAGCAACTTGAAATTTGTCATCAACTAATCATAATGTAATGAAATTAAAGTGCTTATGCATCTCTAACTGTGATGTAAACCACTCTGAAATCCATCTGGCCTAATGTTGTGCCCCAAGAAACTGTTGGGAGGTATGAGGAACCTCAAGGCTACAGAGACTGTTGGGAGGTATGAGGAACCTCAAGGCTACAGAGACTGTTGGGAGCTATGAGGAACCTCAAGGCTACAGAGCTACAGAGACTGTTGGGAGCTATGAGGAACCTCTAGGCTACAGAGACTGTTGGGAGGTATGAGGAACTTCAAGACTACCTAACCTCTGGTTTGCTGTCTGTTGACCTGAATTCCAGAGTTCATGATTAAACTACAATAAAGAAGTAAAGTTCCTGACCATCTGATCTGTCGAGACTTAGGCAGATCGGTGGGGGCATAGTCTGCACTGCCTTCCTCCCAGCACCCGTACTTTCAGCCTGGCATTCTTTAACAACTCATGCATAATAATGACTATACAAAAACGTATGCGCCTAGTGCTGCTGTGTTCAACATTTTACAGTGCTACAGATACTGCACATCTATTTGTGTCCAAAAGAGTTTATGGAATGTGGTTCTTGGCAACGAGCCACAAATTGATAGCTGGATGAGTTTATCATTGCAGGCTTCAGGGAATAATGCTCATAATTCAATTTGATAGCAAGCACAATGTTAAACGTGCTTGTAGCATGAAATTATGATTTAGCAACAGAGTGTTTTAGTTGTTTAAAATATCTAGGCAAAGGCAAATTGCCAGAATGTACCTGTCCATATTTGGAGAAAAAATGAACCGCTTGTTGATTAGTCCAACACATCATCCTTGCACTTTTGTGTTTGGAAATTAGAGGGCATACTTATCAAGGTTTGTTGTGGCCCATGCGCCACGCTAGGGAACACCAGGGTGGCACAAAACTTAAATGAGATTTACCAAGCCACACAAGGCCCCCTATTTCTCAAAACCAATATACTTCTAATTGGTTACAATATAACCCAGTTCTAAATGGTGAACTGGAATTTCTGGTAGGGCAAACGTTTGTCAGCACAATTGCATATATTTCTTTTCCACATTACCCTTCAATAGCCTGACAGTGTCTGATAAATGGTACTTGTAGCCTTATTTAGAACATCACATTTATGGTAGAAACAAATGGCATTTATGTTACCACATGCCTATGCCCTTATATCATCAATAATGCTGTAATCCTATAAAGACACTTTTGAGCACCTAAATACTATGTTAGGTTACTGCCGGCGAATGGCAGGTGGTAACACTGCACTCATAAACGAGGTAAAACTGTAATCACAATAATAACTCAGTTTTTCACCATTGCAGGGTCAAAATCTCTAAATCGAGTTATATGACACTTCACAGTTGCAGTAACAGTATTCCTACTGTTGTGTATTACCTCTGATGTCATTTGAGATGTCATGAGTGATGTCACTAACCATGTCACGGGAAATGTAATATGTGAGGCCATAAGCAGTGCATTGTCTGGGCGTACGCTATAGTTAGCTTAGGTAACCATAACTGCTGAATTTCTATGATTTTGTGTGTGTGAAATCTGAGCCTACCTATAACATCCCTGTAAGCTTTGTGTTTTCAGTGAATTTCTATGTTTTTTAATGTTATTTCCTAAATATAACATCCCTGTAACCTTTTTTTTTTGTTGAATTTTTTTTTATTTGTCAAACAGCACATATAGAGCAGAGCTCTTTACCCCAGAGATATCTGCATAATAAACGTACATCAGCATGAATTTGACTTTTACAATGACATAATCGAGGAGAAATGGAAAGCAATCCAAGTGAAAGAAAACACCAAGGAGAGAAGAAAAAAAAACCAAAAACCCAACAGAACAAAACAATCCCCCCGGTCGTACTAAAGTCTTCCCCCAGAACAGCACACCATTAGAAAAGCACCCACCCCTAGGAATGTGGCACATTCTTGCGCCTAGAACTGTACCTCGCACCAAGTAGAAACTTAAACTATGTCAGGCACCCCTGGCGGAGAAACGGGTTCCAAATATAGACCACGATAGTCCGCCCATCGCTTCTAAATTTTAAAATGCTTTTGCCGGCACCCCCTTGCTTTAAAAATTAAGATCTCCAAACCCATGCAAAAGTCCAGGCCATTCTTCCACGCAGTCAAGAAGGTGCTGTCCGCGCCCTCCATGACTTTGCAATGTCTCTCTTGGCCAGGGTAAATCCCAGTAAGATAAGATGAGGTTTATATATCTTACCCCCACCATCATCCATGATATGTAAGAATACCAGCTTCGGCGAGCGGGGAAGATCCCAGCCCAATACCTCCGAGAGGCAGGCCATGACACCCCTCCAAAATCGAGCTAGAGCAGCGCAATGCCAGATCGTATGTACCAGAGTTCCCTCCTCCCGTTTGCACCTAAGACACGCAGGGGAGGCCACCAATTCGCCGTCCACAATCTGACCCTAGTAAAATATACCCAGTGAAGGTACTTGAACTGGATAAGACGCAGATGCACCGCTATGGCAGCCCCCTGAGGAGAGGCCAGTGCCTCCGTCCAGTCCTCCTCTTCCAGTGGGCCTAGATCACCTTCCCAGGCCTCTCTATGTTTCTGTAGTGTTAAAGAGCTATGTGTAACTAGGGATTGATACATTTTAGATATCTTATGGTCCAGGAGATCCCCCATAAATGCCTTTGCCTCAATTGGGCTAAACTCGGCAAGTGACTCTAACCCCTCCAAGCTGGGGGAGATGGCATGCCGGAACTGAAGATATCTATAA
Source organism: Triturus cristatus (assembly GCF_964204655.1). Classification (NCBI taxonomy): domain Eukaryota; kingdom Metazoa; phylum Chordata; class Amphibia; order Caudata; family Salamandridae; genus Triturus; species Triturus cristatus. Next base: position 257,589,386 of record NC_140587.1, on the reverse strand, counting down.
AATTGGGTTTTCGGCATCTGAAATTCCCGCTGGAGCTCCTAAAAGAAATTCAGTACCAGTCCCCGCATTACATCCCCCAGGGTATTAATGCCAATACTCTCCCAGCCCCGAAACCCAGACAGAGCAGCCACCTGTGGGAGTTGCCCATTATTCCAAAGGGAGGTCTTCCTCGTCAGCCTATTCCACCACCCCATCTTCCGAAGAGCCTGCCTCCATATCTGGAATATGACCCTCGTAGCGGACGGCAAGGAGTTGCATAGCGGTGCTGAATACAGTATAGTAGGCAATGTAGAATTCCCCATACACCGCCGCTCAACTGCATAGGCAGGGTCTGCCCTATCCCCGTACCACCACTTGTTTAACACAAGCAGATGTGAGGCCATATAATAGGATTGAATATCAGATGTCGCCAGCCCCCCCACAGTACGTAGACTGGAAACACGTCCGGAGCGCAACTCTAGCTGCCCCTCCTGCCCATAAAAACTGCCCCAAGGTCGTGTTGACCTGTCAGAACCACCTAGGAGGAATCGGATAAGGATGATTTTGCAAGTGATACAGTAAACGGGGGAGCGAGACCATCTTAAAAATAGCCGATCTACCATATATAGACACGGTCATATGGTACCAGGTCTTAAAATCTTCCCGAACACGTTCCCATACTGGAGCAAGGTATCTGTCCCAAGACACGTCAGGCGAGTCAGACAGGAATACCCCCAAATACTTCATGCCCCCGTTGGCCATCTGAATCGCTGAAGCTCAGGAGCCCAGGTCCGCCGTATCCCCCGGGACCCACAAAGTGGACTTTTAGGGGTTCATAAATAATTCCAACGTCTCCCCGAAGATATGCATGATATGAGCAGGCGGGTTCCCGTCCTATTGATATTAGTAAGAAAAAATAGCACGTCGTTGGCGTACAGCGCAATACGGTCCGATAAGCCATGCTCCCATTCAAACCCCATCACCTGTGCATCCATTCGTATCCAGGCCGCCATGGGCTCCATGGCCAAGGCAAATAAGTATGGTGACAGGTAGCAGCCCTGCCTACTGCCACGCCCAATGGAAAATGTGGATGAAGTAGAACCAGCAATGCGTACCGAAGCAGTTAGGTCAGTGTAGAGCAGGGTCAGATAGGACAGGAAATGTGGGCCAAGTTTCAGATGACGCAACAGCGCGAATAAATATACCCAGCTAAGGGAATCGAATGCCCTATCCATGTCTGCCAATAGCAATGCTGCTTGTTCACCCGACTCCTGAACGGCTGCGATAGCAACATGTGCTCTACGAATATTATGTCGAGTCGCTCTTTGGGGCATAAATCCAGTCTGATCTGGATGTACCAAGGTGGCGATCTGGGACCGAAGGCGATTGGCCAAGGCCTTGGCCAAGATTTTTGACTCCACATTCAGTAACGAGATAGGGCTATATGAGGCATGTAGGTCGGGAGGTCGGCCCGGTTTGTGGAACATCTCCGCATGTCTCCAGTCGCGAGGGAGATGCCACTGCTCCCTGGCCTCATCGACTACTCTAAGAAAGTGGGGCCCCAGCTGCGAGATGTACTTCTTAAAATATTCACAAGGGAAGCCATTTGGACCCGGGGCCTTACCAGAGTTTAGGTCCCCCAGGGCGGCACTCAGCTCCTCCTCCGTGAGCGGAAGATCCAGTTCCGCGCTGGCCTCACTGGTCAAGGCCTTAGGCGGGAGATCGTCAAGGAAGGGGCCTATCACATCTTCATGTAGACACTCTGTGGGGGCATGTTGCTCTGTATAGTAAGTGGCAAGCTCTCAGCAATCTCTAGGAGATCCCTGAGGGGTTCCTCATCCGGACCCGCTATTCCAGGAAGAGCCTGGGGGGGACAAAGCGCCCTGACACAGCCGGAGGAGCAATTTGCTGGACTTATCCCCCCACTGGTAAATCCTACTCCGGGTCGCCAGCCACGCCTGGCGGGCCTCGTCCAACAAGTGATCTGCATGCGTCTGTTGTGCTAGCAATAATTGTCGGTGGACTAAACCACCGTCATTTCCCCTGCTGCGATTCTCAAGCTCTATCAGATTGGCCTCAGATTTTAGAAGGGACTCCCTGCGCGCTCTATGAGCTGCCAAACAAAAGGAGATATCGATCCCCCGTATTGTGGGCTTCAGTGCTTCCCACAGAGGTTCAGTCCCCTTCTTCGACCCCACATTAAATTCCAAGTAGCGGTCAATCGCATTCTCGATATGTACCCTATATTCCTCGTTGTGTAGATTCCAGACTGAAAGGTGCCATCGAAAGGGCTGTCACTCGGGCCCATCTGCAAGATGAGAGCCACTGGCGAGTGGTCCGATAAACCCCGCGGGAGGATGGTGGCCCCCACTACCGCCCGAAGCACAAATATATAGTCCAGCCGGAGTAAGAGTCATGTACCGCCGAGAGATATGAATACCCCCACTCATTCCCATGTAATCGTCACCAAGGGTCCATCCAGTCAAGGCCCATCACCAGAGAATATAATTATGTGGACTGATGAGTATCTGGACGTCCCCCGGCTCTCCACCTGTCTCCGGCTACTTCCATAACTTCATTCCAGTCCCCCCCAACCAAGGACAAGCCCTCGGGCATATCTGCCCACAGACTCAGGAGTCGCTCTACCAGGCCCCAGGAGAGTGGTGGAGGAGCATAGACGCAACCCAGCACCACCCACTCCTTCCAGATAGTGCCATAAAGAAACAAATATCTCCCCTGGGCGTCAGCCCATGTGTTAACATGCCTGTAGGCAATCTTGCGATGGATAAGGATCGCCACCCCACGGGACGCCCTTACAAATCCAGAGTGGAACACCTGAACATAACCATAGCATTGTAGGCACAGTGCCTTCGTCCCTATCAGGTGCGTCTCTTGTAGCATGAGGACATCAGCTTGGGCCCGCTTTGCCTGTTGGAGTATAGCCCCTCATTTAATTTTATCTAGTGCTCCCCTAACGTTCCAGTTTACTATCCGGAGATTACTAGGGTAAGCCCGTTGTCTTCCTGCTAGGGCTGCCATAGGTGGCCATAATAGTAATCACAGGTGCATAAATAAACATCTGGTGAGCATGTAGTGACTTTATACCAATGGGAAATAGTGCGATCAGGAAGCAAAACCAACCCAACTGCCCCCCCGCCCCCACCCTACACCTCAGAACATTTGAAGTATATGTCGCAGCGGGTGCGGCCTGCAGACCCCCAATGGGAGTACCCGGCCCATCCCCACCAACGGATCCCCGACTTACAGCCCATTTTCCACAGGCGTTCTCTCCATCAGATAAATCCGGCAGAGGTACGGGCCATCATTCGTTCTTCTCCTGGTCTAAAGCCGTAGTGTCCAAGTCTTTCAGGACTGAAGTCCCACAGTGTCTATGAGGCCGCGGCATGTTGCTGAGGAACGACCCGGTCCAGGAAGAGTCACTGCATGGCTGAGATCAACGTCGAGACCTTAGGCTTTGGCTTGGGCGCCTTCCGTACCACCTCACTAGATGAAGAGTCTGATTCCAGTCGGGCAGCGTGTGGGGACGAACCTTCACTGTCTCGTCTGTCCATTGAAAGACCTCCTCCTGCCAGTCAAAAAAGTGGGTGCAGGACTGATAGACAACCCGCAGTCTGGCCAGATATAGCAGGGCATATGGAAGCTTGAGGTGCCGAAGATGGGGCTTGGCTGCCAAAAATGACTGTCTCCGCTGTTGGCCAGCCTCGTATAGATAGGAAACACCAGGATACGGGCATTATCATACAGCAATGGTTCCTTTGCCCTAGCTTGTTTAAGGATGATGTCCCAGTCGTGGTAATTTAATAGGTTAGCTATGACCGGCCTCGGTCGGGCCCCCGGCAGAGGCTTCTGCATCAGAGCTCTGTGGGCGTGCTCTACTACGAAGCACCGAGATAGGGACCCCGAGGGGAGCCAGCTCTCTAGCCACTGAGTGAGGAACCGCTCCATATCTCCCCCCTCGCAGCCCTCCGGAAAACCCACAAAGCGGAGGTTATTACGCCTGACCCTGCCCTCGGCATCCTCCACTCGTGTCGCCAGGCCACGGTGGGCGGTTTCCAGCGAAGCAACCTTCTTTTGCAAGGTGGTGGCCACATCCTCCACTCCAGAAATCCTGGTCTCAGTTTCTGTGATGTGCCCCACTGCATTGCACAGATCTTGTCGAAGCAGCATGGCGTCAGAGCCGACTGCTCTGATTTTAGCGTCTAGAGCATCTCTGGATTGTGTGATAGCCGCCATGAGTGCGGTATTATCCGGCATGCTTCCATGTGCACCTCCAGGCTCCATCGCGGCAGCCCCGGGGCCAGTGAACTTGTCCAGCGTGTTCTGCTTGGCAGAGTCCCCCTCCTGTTTTATCCTTCGTCATTGTGGTCTCCGAGCTGCCCAATTCCCGGAACAGCCCTCTTTCAGTTCACGATATAGTGCATCTAGGATAGTACAAAATAGTGAGAAGGCTCCTCCAAGTAGTAAAGGCGGTCCACCTCCACTCCACCAGCCAAGGAGTATTCGGGCCGGACGAGGACCGCCCACCCACAAGCCGCACCAGGCACTAACCTGGCCGCCTCCGTAGGCAAGCGCATCCCCCTCACCCTAGTGGGCGCTCCGAAATGCAGTCTTTTGTCCGACTACTTCTGTAGGCCAAGATAGGCAGACCTCTCACTGACAGATAGCTCCAGGCCCTCCGACTCCAACCGCTGCGTCACTCCACGAGTATACTCCACTGTCCCCAGTGCAAATAGTTGTTAATGTCTACGGGGCTAGGTCCCGAAGTCCCGAATCTCCAGCACCTCTGCCACAAGGGGAAGTCTCTTTATAGAGCAGGTCGTAGCATAGACAATGGCTACGGAGCACACCACAGCGCTCACAACATACGGGGCTCCAGCATTCAGGCCTGGATCTCTTGATCCCTACTCCAAGGCCACAAGAACAGATAATCACGGTCCGTGCAACCAGTCCTGGCCGCCAAATGCAGGCCTGCCAACCAATGGGGACGGAGCTAGAGGTCTCAAGTCTGTTCATCCAGCACCCATGGGCACTTTACGCCACTACAGTGGCACCTTGCTCCGCCAGGGCCCACAACCGTATCCCCCGGTGGCTATGCACAGCAGCCAGTGTCACCACCCTTGACACACCTTTAAATCCGGGGGGCCCCCCACACCACGCATTGCTCCCTCTGGGGCCCACCACCTGTCACTTCAGCTCACCGTAGCAGCCAGGGCCATGAAGGGCCTCAACTAGCCCGCAGACCAGCACTTCACTCCCTGCGTGACCCGAAATGGCCGCCAATGCGAGATCGCAATGCAGGGGGGAGGGGAGAGACAGCGGAGCAGCCCACCGGACACTGAAGACTGAAAATGAAGGTGGCCGCAATCACCACACCGGCCTGGGACCAGGAAGGCCCCCACAAGCCCCCAAGCAAGGCACCCTACCCACCGCTCCCCCGCGGCCCGATACAGCCGCCGACAACGAGGCCACAGCCCGAGGGGGAGGGGCAACGGGAACGTGCACTCACCGGGCTATGGAGCTCGGCCCCGGCCATCTCCCGCAGCACCAAATCGTCCCCTCAACAGGGATCCAAAGCAAAGACTCCACCACGCCCCTCTGTGTGTCACTGGATGTCCCGATCTCACCTCGTTTCGTCTCCGGGCTGCGATGAGCAGCAGCGAGGCCCCGCCTTGGCTCTGTCGCTCGGAGGCCATGATCTGGCGGCAGCCGCTTCGGCATAGCACACGGTGATCCAGGCACCAGCCGGGGTCCAGGAAGCAGTCACCATCCGCGGCACTCGCAGGATAACATCAAATCCCCAATTATGACCGGGTAAGTAGGATAAATATAGGATAATGGCTCAGGATGAGCGGAGTTCGTCTAGCACACGTCCGCCAACACGGCTTGCAAGGCCCAACCTTTGTTTTTTTAGTGAATTCTGAAGGTTTTTAAAATTGTATTTCCTAACTGTAACCTTTGAGAACGGGTGTGTGAGTGGCTGTATGATCTGTGAGTGGGTGTGTGAGTGGTTGTATGGGTCTGTGAGTGGGTATGTAAGTGTGTGTTTGAGTGATTGTATGGGTGTGTGAGTGGCTGTAAGGTTGTGTGAGTTGCTGTATTGGTGTGTGATTGGGTGTGTGAGTGACTGCATGGGTGTGAGAGTGGGTGTGTGAGTAGCTGTGTTGGTGTGTGACTGGGTTTGAGAGTGCCTGTATAGGTGTGTGAGTGGGTGTGTGAGTTGCTGTATTGGTGTGTCAGTCGGTTTGTGAGTGGCTGTATCGGTGTGTGAGTGGATGTGTGAATGGCTATATCGATTTGCAGCTGGGTGTATGAGAACATGTTGTACTGTGAGTGGTTGTGTGAGTACCTGCATAAGTCTGTGAGTAACTGTGTGGGTGTGTGAGTAGGTCTGTCAGTGCCTGCATGCATTTCTGAGTGGGTATGTGAGTGCCTGCATGGCTCGGTCAGTGGGTCTGTGAGTGCCTGTGTGGTTCTGTCAGTGGGTATGAGAGTGCATTTGTGGGTCTGTGAATAAGTGGTTGTGTGGGTCTATAAGTGGGTGTATAAGTGCCTATGTGGGTGTGTGAGTGGGTCTCTGAGTGCCTGTATAGGTTTTTGAATGGGTCTGTCAGTGCCTGAAAGGGTCTGTGAGTGGATGTGTGAGTGACTATGTGGGTCTGTGAGTGGGTGTGAGACTGCCTGTGTGGGTCTGTGAGTGGGTGTGTGAGTGCCTGCATGGGTCTGTGAGTAGGTCTATGAGTCCCTGCATGGGTATATAAGTGGATGTGTAACTGCTTGTGTGGGACTTTGAGTGGGTGTTAAAGTGCTAGCATAGAACTGTGAGTTGATGTGTGAGTTTCTGTGTGGGTCTGTGAGTGGGTGTGTGAGTGCCTACATGGATATGTGAGTGCCTGCATGTGTCTGTGAGTGGGTGTGTGAGTGCCTATGTGGGTCTATGAATGGGTGTGTACCTGTGTGGATCTGTGAGTGGGTGTGTGGGTCTGTGCAGGGTGTGTAAGTGCCTGTGTGGGTATGTGAGTACCTACATGGGTATGTGAGTGGGTATGTGAGTGCCTGCATTGGTCAATGCTTGTGTAGGTCTATGAGTGGATGTGCGAGTGGTTATGTGGTTATGTGGGTCTGTGAATGGGTCTGAGAGTGCCTACATGGCTCTGTGAGTGGGTGCATGGCTGCCTGTGCGGGTCTGTAAATGAGAGTACTTGTGTGGGTGTCTGAAAGTGTTTTTTTTTCTCAAAGTGTGTCAAGATTAGCGGATCCAGGGGCTGTGCCTTGCAGGGGATCCGCGGATTCCTGCAGTGGGAAAAAACCCTGATATAATTCAATTTCATACCCAATATAGGTCCCTCTGACACTTCTCTAACACACCCATGGGGTCATGGTACCTCTATCATGATCCCTTTAATCATTTTGCAGATTCATTATAGACCCTGGGACCATTTCCCAATACTTAAAACGTTGTCCTCAACCTCCCGATCAGGTTGTGGTCAGCCAATAGCGGCATTGCTGGTGGCACGTGACTTCATGGATCCACTATTGACGATCCGGGAAGGGTCCGTGTCCCTAGATATGCCATCTTGTTTTTCCTTTAATAACTCTGCAACTACTGAATGCATTTACACCAAACCACAAAAGGGCTCTTTCTGGACCAATAGCTAACTCTCTGCCAAATTTGGTGTAATTCCTTCCAGCAGTGTGGGCTGTAGTCTTGTTCAAAATCCCTATGAGAAATTGTGTGGGAAACGCACATTTTTGACCCCCCTCCTCTTTTTCTCAGCCCCTGCTTGACGGATGACTCCGAAACTTTCCATGCAGAACTAGACATTACCTACTGGCGGTCGCCAGTAGGTCGTTATAGTTAGGACCACGTTTCCATAGGAAATCCGCAACATTCTATTTTGAATAACTTTGGCGCCGGTCGACGAATCCTCGCGAATTTTTCAAAATAGGTGGGGCGCTATGCTCCGCTCCTACCCTGAAAGTCTCGGGGGGATTCGTCAAGCGGGGGCTGAGATAAAAGGGGGGTCCCAAAACGCGTTTTTCCCATGCATTTTTCCATAGGACCTTTAGACAGGGCTACAGCCCGAACGGCTGAACAGAATTACTTGAAATTTGGCAGAGAGGTAGTCCTCAGGTCAAGGAAGTGCCTTTTGTAGGTTTGGTGTAAATCTGTTCAGTAGATTCTGAGAAAATAGCCTTTAAATCAATATATATATCTGAGCCAGCTTACGGTGCGCTTACGGTATGCTTACCGTACGCGTACGGTGGCGTGCGCGAGCGCGATTCTGATTGGCTCTTAGATCTTAGTAAACATTCGAATCGGCCGAAACCAGGAAGCGGCGGCCGCCATTTTCTCTCTCGCACTGAGAGTGATGATGAAAATACAAAGCACAAAAACATGTAAAGGGGCTGTTTAGACAGCTCCCACACACATAGCCATGTTGAGGGAGTCCCCAAAGATCCCCCAAGGCCAAAAACGGATTTTTTTTTTTTTCGCTAATTTCGCCGATTACGCTTACCGTACGCGTATGGTTAAAAATTATATAAAAAAAAAAATTATCCACACTCTCCCCACCCTGTGTGCAATTGGTGGCCGAAGGCCACCAATTGTGCATGGCTTATAACAGATGAGATAAACTATAATATTTACCCTGTGTGCAATTGGTGGCCGAAGGGCACCATTTGTGCATGGCTTATAAAAATTACGAAAAATTAAAATATTACCTTTCAAAACGAAGTGCATCATCTGTCCTCCATGTGCGCACGGTGCGCGAAGCGCATCGTGCGTACATGGCCCATCTAGTGTAACGTGGGCACGCGGTGCGCGTAGCGCACCGCGTGCCCACCGTGCGTGCACGGCACTAACTGCGTAAAGTGGGCGCGCGGACCGCAATCTTCTGCTGATGACATATGTGTCTTTATGAAAAAAAAATATTTGTAATATATGTATAGCTAAAAATGTATGGAAGAAGACATGGGCAAATAAGTGTCTAAATACAGTATTAGCATCAGCAGAGGATTGCGGTCGCGTGAGTTATAGTTGCCTGCACTAACTATAACGGGGGAATTTCATTGGTTTTTTATCAGTAAAATTTCCGCTAACTATAACATGTGTGAAACCTATGGTTTTTTCAGTGAATATATATATATATACACACACACACAGATAGATAGATAGATAGATAGATAGATAGATAGATAGATAGATAGATAGATAGATAGATAGATAGATAGATAGATATTAATCAACCAATAAATACATCGTTTCAGAATAATGGCCCCCTGAAAAAAATATATATATCTCTCTGTTGTCCTGATGTCAACCTACGAGTTATTACCATTCTTCTGGTCTTCTCATTACAGGAGCTTGTTAAGATGTATGCTTTTCTTTAGGGTTAGATCTGATCCTAAAATAATTTTGTTGACCTTCACCATCTTTTCGTTGTTCTTCACCACAGCTGTCACTGCGCCGTTTATTCACTTTTACACTTCCAGTGCACCTTGGTTGTTATGGTTACTGCAATTTAGTTGTATTCCTGTGCTTCTATATACAAAAATAACAACCTTCCATCCTCCTCGGTCTCCCTTGTTCTTCCTTGTGCTATATGATTGATCGCTTGTTGAACAGTCCCCCTACGTGATTTACCTGTTGAGACATTGTTTATTGTTGCCATATATTACCCGGTCTCAATTGGGTATACGGGTTTACTCCTGTTTTTGCTTGTCCCTGATCCTAACTCAGGCATTTGTAGCATTTTCGGGCATTGTTTTGTGTTATCATTCATTTATCTGTTGATCATACAATTGATAGAATTTTTTGTAAATGTATCAGCATCAGTAACCCAGTGAAATGCATCTGAACACAGAGTAGTGTTTTTCCCTTCTGCAGAAACGAGATTTTACCTTTGGTGCAAATATCAAGAACAAACTGGTATTCAAACCAACCTGTATGTTGTGAGGCACCACCTTTATTGGTAGCTCCTTGTTAGTACTTAGCTATTTATTTATTTATATAGCGCTAGAATCGACCCCCGAAGGGGCATCTAGTGCGCTTAGAGTGGACTGTGAGGGTGTGAAGCAACTCCAGCAGAGTTTAACAGGCGCAGAAAAGGGTGGTCTTTCTCGGAAAGATAGGATGAGCCCAAAATTAAGCAGTGCCTTATGAATGGTGCAGGAGATTTTACATTTGACCCGTTGGCGGATAGGGAGCCAACGCAGCTTCATGAGAAGAGGGCGAGAGGGGGTCCTAGAGGGGGCATTAAGGACCAACCGTGCCGCAGTGTTCTGTACTACCTGTAGTCTGCTGAGTGAGGCATCATTAGCAAGGACCAGCAGGCCATTACAGTAGTCCAGACGACTTAATACTAGTGCCTGGACTAGAGTTTTCCAGGGGGAGTCAGGAAGCAGGGGGAAAACTTGGCGGAGCTGGCCTATTACATGAAAACAGAAAATAGTTATCTGAGTAGCGTGCTCCTTCAGACTGAGGGCTTGATCTAAACGGATACCCAGGTTTTTGACTGTAAACTTGGGAGCCGGATGGGAACCTAGGTCGGTCGGCCACCAATCTGGGGTCCATAGGAGGGGGCCCTCTCCAAAGAGCATTATCTCTGTTTTTCCCACATTACACTGGAGGAAATTATTCTTCATGGCTCTCATCCTATTGGAGAAGGCTAGCCGTACCGCCGAGGTGAATTTATCAAATGGAAAGAGTAACTGGGTATCGTCTGCATATGATATGGGAACGAACCCATGTGTCCTCAGAAGATTGGCCAAGGGAGCAATATAGATGTTGAATAATGTAGGGCGCAGACATGAGCCCTGGGGTACTCCCTTTGTCAGTTCTATAGGGGCCAAGCGATACGGGCCTAGGTTGACAATCTGGGAGCGATCAGACAGAAAGCTCCTCATCCATTGTAAGGCTGATTTTCTTAGCCAAACCTCTTCCAACCTTTTGATCAGAATACTGTGGGAAACTGTGTCGAACACTGCGGATAGGTCCACCAGCACCAGAATCATAGAGTGGCCTTTATCTAGGGTCATCCTGATGTTATCTGTGACCGCTAGTAATGCTGATTCGGTGCTGTATTTGGGCCTAAAACCGGACTGGGAAGGATCTAAACATCCTGTCAGTTCGACATAGTTGGAAAGGTGGGTATTGACATGTTTTTCCATTCGTTTTCTCAGGAACGGGAGGAGTGAAATAGGACGGAGGCTAGAGAGATCCGTCCACAGTGTTTTAGTGCTCTTATGAATGGGTCTAACCTGAGCAACCTTCCACTCCAGCTAGTCCATCATTGATGGATGGAAGCCTGAGGGAGAATATTCTAACTGATAGAAGTGAATTCTTTTCCGGTTCAAATTCTAGATGGTGGGATGTATAGAGGTTGCATATCATAGTAACCTAGCCTTTCTTTTGAGTAAGTGTTAATATTTAAATCTTCACCAAACAAATAGGTAGGCTGTCCTGTACGCTCTTGTCATGTTGAGACCATTTTAAAAAATGTAATGAGTTGATTTAATGAACAGAAACAGATCATAGCTTTTCCCCAATATTTGATTGAATGTCTACAAGATGGCTCTCTTCACTAAGTGTGATCCCCATTTGATGTACACAAACGTACAAATCCCCATCTAATGTACACTGATCGTTGCTTCCTAGCTAGGCTCATACTATATAAATACCAAAGCATGCTTACATATATACATACATGGGCTACATAATGGCGGACCTGGGACTTGAGGACGACTGTACATTTAGAACCCTGCTTTCCCATTATTTGGCTCTGATTATTCAGGATATCATCCCAGAGTTGTTCACTGGTCCAAAAACACATTTCTCCTTGAAATTGTGGCTACTCCCTTATTTTGGTGATACTAGTTTCCATTGGCTGATGTGCAATCATAGCCCACCTGTTAGACCCTGTGCTTTAATTTGACATGGGATGTATCAGGTGTACCTCAAAGTGCACTAGATAATGTTGACATTAACTCAGCAATCCTTATTTCCTGTCAGCATGGCTTCAGTTTATTGGATCTGCTGCAGATATGTGGCTTGGCTGGGGCGACGAGAGTAGAGGTTGGTGGAAGGGGCGCTGCAAATGCGGAATTGGTATCTGGCAATGGAGGTCGTTTTCCTGCCATCATCTTCCAGCTTCTTCCGCTTAGTTCTAAATCCGTCGCCCCTTCAGATGTGGTGGGATTGAGGGGAGAATAAATCAGCGAGAGCAACCTGCTAGTGGGAGGAGTCAAGAGTCTCCTCCCACCACACTCTATGCAAAGGCAGAAAGATGCAGAGAAGTTAAGATACAGCTGCTCATCAAAGAAACATGAGCCTGACTGTAATTAGCATTTAAACAAGTGTTTATGCTAAAAGGCGGAGCACGAATATGAGGGCGCGGTTAGCTAGATGTTCCCCTCCCCTTAGTGTGACAAGTGTACATGGAAATAGCTGACACAGCATGTAGACCAATGCCACAGACTGCTGCGGCTTTCGCTCATCTAAAACCATCGAAGCAAAAACACATTCCCTAGAGCCTGAAATAACCACGGCTGAACAGCTGGACGACCGAAACCACCCCTGCAGTAAAGAAACCATTTCACAGGACAAGATATGCAATGAATGTGCCGCATTGAACTATAATTAAGATACATTCTATCTCTCAGTGCACAGTCGGCCCATCTTAAATACAGCTCATTACATGGGTCCTAGCAGGGTGTTCTTCCTTAAGTACGGTATGCTTATTTTCGCCAGGTGTGTGCTTGTTGAAAAGATCGGTGTAAATGCCGCTTCAGTGTGTTATACTGTCCGTAGCAGTAAACTATGGACCTGAATCAAAGAAAAAGTCAGAAATGTACTCGCATCCGTTTCCTGCTACTCATTAACAAAACGCTGTAGTGTAGCTGCACTTGACACCTTTTCTTTTTTCTATGTCCACATGAAATATTTTTCCCTGTGGAGAACCCCCTTCTCCGACACCCCCGCACAATGTATGGGGTTCTCTCTCATCATTCCCTCTTTGGGCGCTGATTTGCTCCTGCCACTCACAGAGCAGATATTCGACCATGCCAAGCAGCGGCGGCCCCTCCATGGGGGCTGAGGTGTGTCGTCCCCCCGCCACCACGATCAAACAAAATGGGTTTTAAACCATTTTTTTTATCGTTTTATTTTAATCCCCCTCTAACGAATCTTGGGGGTGGGTACAGGGGGGATGACACTCTGGGGGAGTGGTGGCCACTGTTAAAGTGCACATGACGGATTGGCCGGCCGTTTCAGGCCGGCCAATCAATCATGCACACTGAAGCTCTCTCCAGCCTCAGCTGCGTTGCTGGGGCTTGGGAGAGCAGGCACAGGCTCCCAGTCTAACTAGCATAACATAACAGGTGTATTTGTAAAGCGCACAATTACCCGTAGGTGTCCTGGCGCTGAATAAAAGATGTTTATTGTTACCCAACTCAATGGTACTCATTTTATCAACCTCAGATGGATGAAAGGCTGAGTGGACCCGCCAGGATTTGAACCTGTGACCATGAGGTCAAACACCGGCCCCTGCAGTGGTTGCTTTAGTCCACTGAGCCACCAGACCCGGTTCTGGAGCACAAGTTGACAGCGCTCAGGCCTTAGCCGCAGTGCAGTCTGGGAGCCTGTGCCAAGAAGAAGAGGACTGGAAGAGCTCAATGCGGCTGGCAGCTGCGGCTTTTGTTCTTTTAGCATAATTGTTTTTGTCCCCAAAACCACCCCCCCCCCACTTTGGCAGGGGACGGGACGCTACTGGTGCTGAGAATGAATACCCACATGCATGTAGCTTTTTAGGTGTGCATAACTACATTCCTGTCAACTCACACAGAGCCACCGTGTGACACAAGATATCAGCTTCCATCACATGGTCACACAGTGAGGATCTAATATCACATGGTGGCAGGGAAAAAGAGCTGAAGACCACTGTAAATTATGATTTTCCAGCTCATTTTCCACGGCTTTGAACTGCCGGCGTCCATTAAGGGGTGTGAAAACACCCCTGGACATTGGCACCAGCCTCAGCAAGCTATTTTTTTGGGGGGGGAGTGGGCTTGGGGGCAGGGTGGGGTTCAAAAATACGTCTTAAGTCCTTCTCGGCACGAGGCCCCACCCACTCGAAGGACCCTCCCCCTCTTCACAAGTGGACATTTTTGTTCACTTTGGTAAGTATGAAGCTGCCAGGCCAGTGTAGCTCTAGGACAACCACTTCTAAAAGCTAGAAGTAAAATTGTTCACATCCACAAACTTGGCAGTAAAGCTCTCTACAAGTGTAGATGCCTATTTTGGAAACCCCAAACATCCATTGACACTTGTAAATTAAGCAATTTGCACACCTAAAGCGTCCACCGACACTTGTAAATTAAGCAATGTGCACACCTGCGCTAAGGCTTTGTTTGAAGCAAGCCACATTCATACTGCAGAGAAGAGCTTTTGATTCATGACTTCAATAAGAGAGATGCCCCAGGAAGAATGTTACATCACTTCTCCATGTATTTATTTGAGGAAGGACAAAGTAGGATTTCCACAAGAAGCCTTGTATGTGGCAACTAATACTTTGCATAAAGATATTATTGTGTGGGTGGATTACAATGGAAAGGACTTGGTGGGGATTGTGGGAGAGTAGAGACAACGATGGCCACTTAGATGTAAGCAGACAGACAAACACATAAGAACAACATTAGAACACATTCATGTAAGAAATTGGGCTACTGGTTGAATGGGGTGAAACCATACGCAAGCAGCAACCACAATACTTGTCAGGGTGAAGCCACAAGAAAACCCTAAGTTAACCTGTGCTTAACCCTCTGGTAGCTTGCTACAGACGAGTCGGGCTTAACTTAGAGACAATGTGTAAAGTATTTATGCAGCAAGTCAAACAATAATAAAATGAAAACCCAAAACAAGGAATATCCCACACTAAATTAGCAAAACAGAGTAGGGTTTAATGAATAAAACAAGGCCACAATGACAACAATTAATTAGTAGAACTGTAGACAGGCAATTTTAAAGATGTCAGTGAATATAGCACCAAAAAGCACAAATCGCCAACTGTGGTTTTCTGGTCCCGCCGAACCAGGACAAAGTCACAAGTTCAGGCTGACCGCGATGGAGCACGGGCCAGCTGTAGGCCAGCCGAACAAGAGTACCTTAAATCCTGGTTGCGAAGCATTGCGAGGTCCCATATCGAAGATATGTCACACAGCCATGGCGATGCAAGCTCCTGGTCTGAGATGTGACGCACAGCGGCGGTTATGAAGAGCTGCGAGGCTGCAATGCGAGGTCCTGTGTGGTCGTTGAAGAGGCCGCCACAGAGGTGGGCTTGCGATGCAAATTCCTGTGTCGAGGATGTGAGGCTCACTGGATGGTTCCAAAGAAGCTGCAGGCCTTATTATGTGGAGTCCTTTGTCATTGTCGAGGATGCAGTTGATGAGGGGCTTGCAATGCAAGGGCCTGCATCGGGAATGCATCATCCAGAGGTGGTTCCGATGAGGCTGCAGGCTGCAAAGTCCTGCCGCCGAGAAAGTCCATGCAGCAGAAGCAATGCTTTGGTTCTGCTTGGGGATGTGCTGCGCAGCAGAGAAGCATTGTTTCTGCTGGGTCCACGGATGGACTGGTAGAGCACCTTCAGACCCACTTACAGTCCAGGACTGGGGTGGCACCACTTGACAGGGTGATACTCATAGTTCCAGAGTCCAGGTGCTGGTTATGAAAGACTAGCCCTTGGAGTCACCCTGGTGGTCCTAGGTACAGGTTGTAGGACCATTCTCTTTCACTCAGGCAAAAGGGCATCAGGTCAGCACTCTTTCAGGGCAGCAGTGCAACAGAGTGGCAGCCCTGTCAGCAGCACAGCAGTCCTTTTTCCTGGCAAAATATTCCACAGGTCCAGAAGCAGTTATTGGTTCAACTTAATCAGTGCCCGTCCGCTGCTCCAGATGCGATTGAGGTACTATTTTGTTCTGTTTAACTTTAGTTAAACTTCTTTTTTCTATAGTTAAGCTTCTTTTATTTTGCCAAGTCTTCTTATCTCACTTCGCACCCATGTTTTCGTTTAATTTAGCTCGTGAGCGCTCTTCTCAAAAGAGGAGGATTATTTTATTGTAAAGAAACATTTTTACTTTCTTCTGTGTAATTTCTGAAGTGATGCTTCAACACATAATCATGCAGTCCACCCCTATCCAACCCACTCCAATCCGCTTGACTCCAATCTACGCCAATCCACCCCACCTCAGCCCACAACAATCCAAAACAATCTGCCCCACTCAAAACGTCTGCACTATAATCTGCCCCACTCCAATCCAAAACAATTTGCTCCACACCAATCTGCCCCACTCCAATCCAAAACAATCTGACCCACTACAATCCAAGATAATCTGTCCCACTCCAATCCAAGACAATCTGCAGCATCCAATCCAAAACAATTGTATTGTATTGTATTGTATAAACTTTTGTATAGCGCAGCTATCACCCAACGGGTATCCTGGCGCTTGGAGATCATGATGACGTGTAGCAACAGAACAACTATACCACGGATCAGGAATGTTGCTACCTGTTCCTGGCAAATAGCCAGGTCTTAAGGTTCTTCCTGAAGTCCAGCAGAGTCAGCTTGTCTATGGTTTTGGGGATCTCATTCCAGAGACGTGCTGCTGCTGTACCAAAAGCCCTACCTCCCATCCTTGCCAGCTTTACTCTAGCGATGGACACCAGGCTTTGGCTAGTGGACCGGAGGAGTCTTTTGGGCTCGTACCAGGAGAATCGCTCTCGTATGGGTAGCGGACCTGTATTGTGTAGTACTCTGTAGACCATACACAGAGACTTGAAGCTAATTCTGTCTTTGATGGGCAGCCAATGGAGGTCCCTCAGCGCCAGAGTCGCGGAGGAGCCACGCTGTCTCTTAAGAGCTAATTTAGCTGCCATAGACTGGACTCTTTGCAACCCCTGCATAATGTATTGAGGAGCACCCAAATACAAGGAGTTGCAGTAGTCCAGTCTACTCAGAATTATGCTTCGGACCACTAAGGGTCTAGCCTCGCTAGGTAGTAGAGGAAGAATTTGCCGAAGAGCTCTCATCAGGGCAAAGCAGATGCCGATTGTTTTGTTGGCCTGGGATTGCATCTGAAGGTCTTCATCCACCATGACCCCTAGATTGCGGACCGTTTTTGCTGCCACTATGGGGTCATCCTCTGGCCTAAACCTGAATTCGCCCATTAATTGTTTAGGCATTTTGGCTGCAGAACAATACAACAGCTCTGTTTTCCCGGCGTTGAGCTGTAAGGAGTTAGCCTTCAGCCAGTCTGAAACCCGCCCCATACATGCCTGAAAGGTGCTCATAGGCAATGCATGCTTTCCTTCGATGGAGAACAACAGTTGGATATCATCGGCATAATTGACCACATCGATCCCATAAGATTTTATAACAGGGATCAGGGGGCCTAAATAGACATTAAAAAGAATCGGGCTGATTGCCGAGCCCTGGGGTACTCCATAGCAGACTGGGGACCAGGGGGAAGCAAATGGCGTCATAGTAACCGCCTGCTGTCGATTTGACAGATAAGATTGTAGTCATTTCAGGGCACAGCCCTTCACCCCCAGTCTCTCCAATCTCGCTACCAATACCGCATGCCTAACCGTGTCGAATGCGGCCAACATATCCAGTAACACCAACACCGAGGAGTTCCCGTTGTCGGCTCGCATTCGAAGTTTATCCAACACGGTTGTCAAAGCGATTTCCGTCCCGTGCCCAGGCCGAAATCCAAACTGGTCCCTGTCAAGAGATGGTTTTCTTCCAGATAACATGACAGGGACTTACTAACCATCTTTTCCAGAATCTTAATGGGAAACGGCAAGAGGGATAAGGGGCGAAAGTTGGCTGGTATTGTTGGATCTAAGGAAGGCTTCTTCAGCAATCTGCCCTACTCCAATCCAAAACAGTCTGCTCTATCCCAATCTGCACCACTCCAATTCAAAACAATAATCTCCACTCCAATCCAAAACAATGTGCTCCACTCCAGTCTACCCTTTTCAAATCCAAAATAATCTGCCTATTTCACTCTGCCTCACTCCAATCTAAAATAATCCACCCCACTCTAATCCATTCCACCTCACCTCACCTCACCACAATCCAATCCACCCACTCCAATACCCCCACTCCAATGCAATCCAATCTACTCCGCTCCAGTTCACCCCAAGCCACTCCAATTCACCACACTCCATTCCACCCCCACTCCATTCCACCCCACCCCACTCCAGTCCAATCTACCCCACTCCAGTTCACCCCACTCCAATCCACTCCACTCCAATCCACCCTACCCCATTTCAGTCCACCCCACTTCAATCTAATCCAGCCCATTCAGTTTACCTCACTCCAATCCACTTCCCTCCACATGCAGTCTAATCCACCCCACTCTACTTCAATCCACCCAACTCTACCCCAATCCAGTCCACCTTACTCAATCCAATCCATCCAGCCCACCACACTCCAAACCACCCCACTCCAGTCCAATCCACCCAAATCTACCACTCCAGTTTACCCCACTCCAATCCACACCCCTCCAGTCCAGTCCAATCCACTCTACTCCAATTTACCCTACTCAAAACCACCCTACTCTAATTCAGTGCATTCCACCCCCATTCAATCCACATCCCCCCAAACCAATCAAATCCACCCCACCAAATTCTCCCCAGTCCAATCCACTTCACCCCATTTCAATCCACTCTACTCCACTCCAACGCACCCCATCCAGTCAATCCACCCCACTCTACTCAGCCCAACCCACTGTACCCCAATCCAGTCCACCCCAGTCTACTCCAATCCAATCCACCCCACTATCTCAATCCACTCCAACCCACTCTGCCCTATTCCACCCCACTCTACTCTACGGCACTCCACTCTATGCCACTCCACTTATGTTACTCCACTATATGCCACTACACACCACTCTACGCCACTTCACTCTATGCCACTCCACTCTATGCCACTGCACTGTATGACACTGCACTCTACGACACTCTCTGCCACACTCTCTACCACTGAACCACTAACTTCTACTCCACTCTACTCAGCTCTACGACACTCTACTCCCCTACTCCTCTCTCCTACACTCTACTCCAACAGATCCAGTCTTTGACACTCTACTTCCCCCACTCTACTCTAGGACACTCCACGCCACTAACCTTTAGCCATTCTAAACAACAGCCACACTGGTGTACAACATGGCAGAAGCACATTGCCAAAGCCAATAGCTCTTGAATAGGTGAGACCTACTGGCTTTACCGATTATTGTTTAATGTTTGTGACCACCAGGTTTTACCGTGGAGTGATGGATAGGAAACAATTGCAATAAACCATCAGCTCTAAATAAGGTGGGCGGTATGATGCCCATACTCCAACTGTTTTAAACAACAAGGGAACCCAAAAGGCAATACGTCAGGGACCTTGTGTGTGTAAGCAATTTCTAAAGACAATGGTCCCTAGACAGTTACGAAATAGGAGCAAACAGTAAACATATGCGGGATAGACTATATGTTCTTTGTCCAGCCGGACAGAATTGTAATGATTAAATAAATTCATAGAAGGAAAATCATGTACAAATTCAAGTGGGACACAACCTGCGCCCAACTCACAAACATAGACAGACAACAAGAATAGGGGAGGGTTTTTTCAGGCAAGGGGAAAGTGTCTGCATATCATACAATTTAACAGACTTGAATCGCATGAGAGTACCATTGCACACTATAGTCCACAGTGTTTATGCATATGGTATACAGAGTGTCGACGACGTTTCGATCCCTAGGGCAAAATCATGGGATCATCTTCAGGACATTAATTATTTACATACCTGTGTACGAGCAATTCTAGACATTTGAATTATGCATGTCAGAATTGTTGCAAGTGGTTTGCGGCACATGTTGCGGTAGCTATCCGTGATTAAGTGTCAGGCGCCAACAGTAGTTGTCCAAGGAATTGTAAAGGTGTCCGGCTGGACAAAGAACATATAGTCTATCTAGCATATGTTTAATGTTTGCTCCTATTTCGTAACTGTCCAGGGACCATTGTCTTTAGAAATTGCATACTCCAACAGCACTTACTCTATCGGAGTCAGTGGGACACTACGGTCAGTAAACTGATGGTCTGCTGGACTCAGGATAGGGTGCGCAGACAAAGTACCCTGTCCACCAAACTCTGAATCAGGCCCTAAGTGTCTGCGCCACTCTGTGGCACGACATGCTGTCAAGGCCCAATGTGCAGGCAGACAAAGGAGGAGTACCATTTTTATTCCGTCTGAAGATGATGCCATGAAATTGGGTGTTTGTACTGTGTGGCAGTATATTTTTAAATCTGGTTTTAGGGTAAATCGTTGTTTGCTAGGTTTTTATAATTATTTTTAAAGGGAAACATTAATATTTTATTCAGCTGCAAAGTGTGCACCAAAATTTGCAGTGCCAATTAGGTGTGGGACTACAACTATGAATAGCTATTTTCCACCCAGTAGTACTACAGTTACTTTTAAGAACAATGGTGGTTTATGAATAAAAACTAGGCAACACACATATTTGAAGTACGTATGTATGTATTTATGCGGTGTTTCTATAGCTCAAACCTAGTCAAAAGGCAAGGGGGCGTTGTACATGGTCAAAGGCAAGCATAAAGAGAGGAACACATGCTTAGTTTGCTCTGTCACATAATCCTGTCATTCACACTCCACCAGGCTAACTGTTTCAGAGAATACCTCATTGTATTTCTTTTTCAGCTTGGAATTTTTTTTATCGATGTTTAGTTTTGTTGGTCAGTTCCAGTTGAGATGTTTAGAGTTCAGTTAGAGAACCTCCCTTGTTTTTTCAGACAGATACATACTTCTTTAGACTAAAAATACATATTCTACAAATGGATCCGGTTCAGCACATCCCTAGGGTGGCAAACACCAGCATAGCGTTCCCTGCATGCTCCAGGGCTCCCTTCCAAAAGATGACGTCATCATGCATGCAAATGGGGTTGTAAACTAAAGCAATACCATGGGAATGTTCGCTGCCTGGCATTTAACCAACACAAGAAAAGCTACCTGAATTATCCCAGATGTTTTGCTTCTGCACTTATAAATATCTAAATCTGTATCCGGTTTCCAACATCTCGTAACAGCAACTGGAACCATTAGAATCTATTTGTAACTGGTATTTACGCCAGAACTGGGATATATATTCCAAGAACGATCCCTAAATATAACATTAACGACGACAGTTACCTGGAAGTAGTTAAAAACACTGACATAGATTAGAAACGCCTCACACGTAAAACGTTGTGGAGGTGCTGTTAGGTTGTGGTTTCAGACACGGATCATTAAACTAATACTAAATCACATTGCAATTAATGATTTAGTTGAATTCCACTCGTCTTTCCGCAGCTGAGACATTGATTGCAAAAAAGGGATATTTTGTACACAGTGAGTTTATGCCTGTGTGACCCTGTCACTATTGAGTTAAATGAAGATAAATAGGAAAGACTTTGTCAAATGCGAACCCTTAAATTCTCTAACCCTTATAATATACTCAAAATAGGAGATTGACTATGGTTTGTGATAATACAGTAATTTGTGCGTCTGTCTCTCACCTCCCTCCTCCACGCTGCGTCCAAAGACCAGATACGGCCACCTCTCTGGCCACTCCTGCATGACACCAACCGCTTCCAACATAGGATGACAATACACAGAACACTTTGCCAAAGTTGTGAACTACACCACGTGGTAGCATGCTACTCACCCCAAAATGCTCTTGGCCCTATGAAAATCCACAGTAGGCTGAGGACCAGGGGGAAGATGGACAGAAGAATCATCTCCTATCCAGCCTGGCATCCGGCCGTGGGGAAATGCACACAATGTTCTTGTTGGTAGATTGTCAGACCCTGTTTGGGGGACCACAGAGCAGGCGCCGGCAGAGGCTACAGGGACACAACTGTGATGGTTGGGATCTTTTGCCTCTGGTGTCCTGGGGTGTGTCCTACTATCACTCTGCAAACTGAGCCAAGTGCACCTTTTCGCCCTTGGCTCTCAGGGTAGGGTGGGCGAGCAAACAAAGTTTTCTAAAGAAGGTACTGTGAGGGATGGAGAGGTAGAACTCAACAGTCAAACAACAGGCATAATAGCAAACTGTTCAGTCTAGAATGTGTATTAGAAAAGAAGAAGCGCCTGAATAGAAAACCAAAAAAATGCAGCTCCTAGTGATGGGAGTTCGTCTACATGGTTCTACAATGCCATGGGCCCAAACCAACCCATACAGCTCCCATACTGCCCTAGTGGGATGGGGACAGTTCCTACCCCTCTACAGCATTCTACCACAGTGGGAGCAGTTCCCAAACTACTTCAGTGACCTAGCGGGAAAGGAAATCTCCTGGGGGAGAATCATCAGAGGTGCAAGTTCACTACTTGGCCTAAGAGAGTAATCGCTGAATCCTGGGACCTTTAGGTCAATTCAGTTTGTATCTTGCAAAAGAGTTTATATTGGCAATAATTTTGCTTTCAACTTGCAGTTTTAGAGCAAACACAGTTTCCCAAGTTCTTAGAACGACGTTGTGTTTACCTAGACATGAGAATGCGGCTTAGCTCTGGTCATATGAGTGACCGCTCCATCAGTAGGCACAGGGTCGGGATGGCAGCCCCTGCTGCTTGGATCTCATAGCTAAACAAAGCAGCATGGCAGGTATTTGTCAACAGTCACCTGTCTTTTGCAGTTTATCATCCAAGCTGTTATGGGTTTTCTACCCTACAGAGAGTATGATGTCTTTTTCCACTGCACGTTGCAGCACTGTAAATATTTTTTGCATACTTGGCAAGGTCGGACAGCACACTGGTACTTAGGGAGTTGTTGTCACGTCACACAGTTCGTTGCATGCACCACAGAGGAAGGCTGTGTGATCCTCTTAGCTCTCGACATCCTTTGGATGCTGCACACCCCAGAAACACAACTGGGATTCTCCTGCGGGATAGTCTATCCTCTCAAAGGCGAGACACTCTCCTTTCCCTTTCTGATCAGGCAGGCTTCTAGGTGCTAGACAGACCCACAACTTCTACAGAAAGCTGTGCAGACTTCAGATGATGTCCCCTCACTCTAGAAGACTGGCTGTCATGCAAGCCTGGATCATAGCAACTCTTTGAATAATCTGTGTGGTGGTTCTTGACAGGGGTGGGTCATCCACGATCTTAAGTCCTAAAATTACTTTCGAGCAGTTTCTTATCAAATGTAATTTTCTGGCTACAGTATGGACACAGCCTTTGTGCAAGGTGATGGCTCTCACAGCAGGTAGTGATGATGCTGGCTCTGAGCACGGGCATCCCAAAACATGGGCACATTGAAGTGACTATGGCTGTCATCATCATCCTTCCTGAAGTAGCAATCAGGGAAAGACAAAAGGGGAAATCTGCCTAAAACCCCCCTCACTCTTAACCCCATAACACCTGCTGACTCACTTCATCTTCCCCACCATCCACCCACATGGCAGTGCTCAGGAAGGAAAAATCAGCAATCCCTGGTTAAAGGATCTCATAAAATGTCATGGGGCAGCCTTGTCTCCATTCTCCCTTAATTGAGCCTCTGTGTCTCTTCTCTTCAGCTGCAGGAATGCAAACAAACCCCTTCTGCTGACTGGGGAAGCTGTATCCCTTCCTCCATCTTGTGCCATGGCAAATGAAGGGCTCTCCAAAATACTTCCCAATGGTTCCAGCGATATGACTCTCACCATTACTCAGAGTCTTGCTACCATCCACACCGTACATACACGGACTGAACATGCACATGGAATGTCAACACAAGAGTCTGAGTGCCACTTCTGAGCATTACTTTACATGAGTGTAGTAGGTAGGCCACATTCGTCAGGAAACAGAAAAAAGGTCTGATTCGTTTTATCAATCCACAAAAGTACCAGTATGCTGAGATCACCGCCTCCCGCTACCACTAAGGCCATAGACAGTAGTGCTGTGTTAATAAAAGGGGCATGCGTAGTGTGCGTTTACAGGTTACGGAACAAGTTCTGGACCTTAGAATCACTATGGACAAGCCTAGGCCTTCAGCGAACATGCTAGATTAGCATGTCAGCTGGGCCAACTGAAAGTCTGAAGACTAGTTTTGCATGCAGTCGGTCGCTCAGGCCAGGCAATGGCATACAGACTTGTTTACCATGCAGGGGACAGGCCCATCTCAACGCAGTTATATACTTTGCTCCCCCTCCGCCTCAATCCTCCTGGGGATGGTCGAACTCAAACTCAACAATCACTGACTATAAAGGCGGGTTGGCATAAACAACTTTTTCAGGGCTGCTGCCGGTCCATCCTCGCGTAGGAGTATAAAGCTCTATATTAATGCTACAATACACAATGAAAACCCCTTTAACATGTATTATGAGACAATATTGCATGAAGTGCAAAAAAATGAGCTCCTCAGAGTAAACAAATATATGATATATGTGATGACACGTGTGGCCCCTGCAAGCACAGAATATTTACCATCTGCCACCAAAGGAGGGGAAATGTTGGTGCCGGCTGACAGTGGCAAACACCCAGTAGCTCAATTTGGCTAATGCCACAGCATCCCAGATGCATTTATGGCTTTGGCTTCAGTGACCTGCTGGCCCAAGCCACTTCACTGCAGGCGTTCACACTCTGCCTTAGTATCTGTAAAGGTAAAAACATGTCTGCAAAGCAGTGTTTAGAGTGACACCTTGTAGAGGAGATGTTCCCTCCAATTTTGCTTGTGAAGAAAAGTTGTCCCTTTGAAAGACAATTCTGCACAGATAAATAGCAGTGTTCAGGGCAGCCTGAAGGGCATTGAACCCAAGCTGTTCGAGGACTTCATCCAGTCTGCTTGCGGCTTCTTAGTCTGCCTTTAGGGACGTTTCCTAGGCAGAGAGGGATTACATGTAAAAATCACTCTTTACCCAGCAAAGTTAAAAAAAAGGATAGGGCAAAGCATTTTTCTGCCCTCCGAGCAGCAGCGTAGCGTGGGTTGCAGGGCCGGGGCAAGGCACATATCCTTCCACTTTATTTTTAAAATATTGTGCCCCTAACAATGCCCCTAAGAATTTTGTGCGCGGGACAACTGCCCCTCTGCCCACCCCCCACACGCCACGCCACTGCCTCCTAGGCATTTCTGCCCCAGGACTGCTGGGTAACTGTGGCTTTGTAAAGCAGAGGGGGCAGTTTTGTGTGTGTCCTCCTGGAGAGGGCAGGGTACTTCCCCACTCCTCAGGGTATGTGGCGTAGTCATGTACACAGTTGGTTCTTCGAGGACTCCTACTTATTCCCCAGTATCACGGCTCAGAATGAGACTAGCAAATGTCTTGTCTTATTCTAGGTGGTTTTTCTTCCACCACAGGTGCTTTGGTGCAGTAAGGGGGTCGGCTTCATTTGCATGGAGCTTGCCCCCATACATATAAGGCTCAGTCCATCAGTAAGACAGACCACTCTGCCATCGAACCCCGACCTCTACTTACTAGGTGCCTGATTATGAGTCAAGCGGAGGGGTATCCTCAGATAGAATACTGCTTCACCCAAACACAAGATTTTCAGTGTTCTGGCACCCAGATTAATGGGTGCGGGATCACCGGGCCTGATTTTGCAGGCAAGAAACCCAGCTGGTAAAGTCATGTGCTGATTGGGTAGGGATTGCAGGAATGCAGGCACAAGTGCAGCCTCATCTTAACGTGTCTCCGCCCTATTGGATGAATGAGAGCATGCAATGCTTCCCCCAACTACTCCACAGCCTGCCCCTGTCTCTGACACCCAGCACGCGACCCCGTCCTGCTTCGCCCCCAACTCCCATCTACCACCTGCTTAGAGAAGGCGGTAAAATGGAGCGGAATTGTCCCAAGAATGGGAGATCCACATGCAGAAAGGGACCCGGTAATTCTGGGTCTGAATGTCATTCCCAAATAGAGGGAAATAACTTGGAATTGCATTGCAGAGGTGCCAAATCTCACTCCTATTGGTGACTCAGAATCTGGTAATTTTGGCAGCCATGTATTGGACAACTCATAATCAGGGCATGGACGACAACTGCTGCGCGGTTATAGTCCGAAATGCTTCTGACGTGCAGTGCTTCAAGGGGGCCAGGGCTGAGCTCCAGCGAAGCAAAAAAACTGCCCATTCTGAGCTGTCTATTCCTGCACCTTGCCAGCTTGAATTAATTTTTTTACCTTTCTGCCTACCAAACACCAGCGGAGGAACAAAATGTCACTGGAAGTCCCCTTTGTTACAGGGGGATGGGGTGTGGTGGCGTTGGACTACCAGCTCCTGTGTGCATGTTTTGGAAGAGTGGGCAGATGGTCATAGGGCTATCCCTCTTTGTCCCTCAGATGCAACCCTGTCCCACACCAACTATCATGATCCCCTACAGCTGCCCAAGATGTGCCCTTCCTGACATCCATTACTACTTTTATTTTCAGAGCAGCCTGCTTTTCACTCCAGCTGCTGCTCAGCGTGTCTCTCTCAGCCCAGTGTGATGGGGGCTGCCATCAATGGGCGCCTCTAAGTTGTTTTTCGGTCCATGATGCTTCAACTCCTGAACTAAGGAGGATGCCTGAGTTTTAAGGGTTCATCTCATCACTGTGGTGTCTAGGAAGTGTAGCTTGATGTAGTATATAGGGTAGTATACACATTAACAGAGAGTCTGGAGCATTCAGCAATCTTGGGTTAGAGTTCCATTGATTCCAAAGTCCTTCAATGCTCATAGCATGCTTGGGGTAAAGTGACAGAGGCAGAGCAGAGCTTTTAAAGGCTGTTTTAATACACTGAGCGCAAGGTGTATTTTATATTTAATTAAACTGCATGGACTATTTGAGCACAAGGTGTGTGCCTGGGTCATAGGAGCATGGGCCATGTGCCTGGATCCTGGCACAGCAGATGTGTGCATAGGCCAAGAAAGACTATAGTATTATAGCATGTACTAGGAAACAGAGGAAGAAGAGTGTTTACGTTATGCTATTGATAAAGAGCAGTCACCAAAATAAAGAAGCTCGTAGATGGAACATTGTTCCTCACAAGAATGCATGATTGATGAAACTTAGTGCCAGAGATAAGTAGAATCAGTCATGCAGAGAGATAGAAGGCAGGAAACCTTTTCAAAGAAATAAAGCATGCTTTTTGCAGCAGCTGCTTTGAGAACTAGCATACAAGGGAGAAAACTGAAAACACATGCACTCTCATAGGGTGCCTCATGAAAAAGAAATAAAAGAGTTACCAAAAAGCGAGCACTCATGGAAGAATACAAGGAGCCAGCCAGAGAGGCGGTAAACAGGCAATGCTCCATGGTAGGAACAAAGATCTGCTGAACGGCCTGTATCAATCAAAGCCAGCGAATAGACCCCAATGAATGTAAGTTCCAAAACACAAAGGTAATGGTGAGCAATGGGCGGAATGCATACTAGGTAAGCTTTTAGCATGTCCCCAATATGTCTGTGCAACCAGACTGCTGTGCTCTCTGGTAGGATTTGCCCGAAAAACGCACGCATGCGTGTTCCTCTTGTTTTGTGTAACAAGTGTGACGGGCTTATTTGCACAATGTGGCACATGGGCAGAAAGGGGCAGGTGGCTCCAAAGTGCAAGGAGTCACATAAGATACACAGGATAAGGAACAGATAGGAGTGAGGAGGCGTACTTTACTCAAAGAAGGTGATTCAGGAGCCACAGACAGGGGCAGAGAGATGTAAGAGTGTCAGGGGGTGCTGGGGCATACATTTGGGCACAAAAGTGAAGAGCCTAGCGGTGTGGTATCATAAATGGGTTACATGGCATTGATGTGCGAGTGGCTGAAAGGTGCACTGTGCCAGGAGAAATATGCTGGCAGTGGCGCCGCGTGGATGAGCAGAAGGGCATCCCAAGGAGGCAGATCGGTGTAAACTTTTGGGCAGCCAAAGAGGCACCGAGACAGGCCAACACATTGGGTATCCAGGGCCCGGCATTGGAGGGGCAGGACCAGTGAAGCCATGAGCAGGGAATGCCCGGGGGTACAGGCAGTGATGAACCTGGGAGTAAAAGAATACACCTGGGGCACTGGAAGTACAAGGCGCGCAGAAAGTGCAGGGGTGGCACTCTGGACATGGGGGTGTACAAGATGTGCACTGTTTATAGCTCTGCTGAAACACTTTATTGCTAAAGCGCCCATACACCAGATGCTGTGCGGATGGGTGCCGATGACAGCACAGGGCACAAGTGCATCTGACGGTAGCTATCATTAAGGGTTAGGCAGCCTTCATTCACTTCACCACAAATATCCTTTAAAAAAACAGCACTATCGGTGTATTTAATTGTGCGTTGTACGTCAGACTTGCAAGTGGTTTAACCTCCTGCGTCTTCGAAGGTTGAAATAAAAAGCGCGATGCCTGATGTAGCATCCATCGTGAGCCTGTTATGCTTTGGCCCTGCAGAAGGCTGTCCATGCAGCCGCTGAGCGCAACAGAAACAGCTCTGCACACTAAAGGCAGTCGGGAATAACCTGAGAGTTAAATCATCGAACCTTTGGCACTTCTTGAAAATATTCTCATACTGACATTGAAACCCGACCAGTGACCCGGGCGTCCTTAGCGCGGGTTCCAAGGCGCCACCAGGTACAGACCGACACTTACATTTCAGACAGACTTCTCGGTGGTCTTTCCCGCCTTGACAGATCTATGTATAACACGCAGACGTTATTTGGTCAATTCCATATCGATAAATGGCTTCGCGTCAACATAAAACCTCCTAATGTATGAATAGATCAACCCCCAGAGAGGTAGAGACGTTTTATGGCATGGGCACCAGGGCTGTGGCCCAGAGCCCCAGCCTTTCATGGGGCGCATTGATAGAGCAAGCTTGGTTCTGCAGAGAGTCCTGTCCTGATGAGCTTGAATAATTCTGAAGCAGATTGTTTTAGCTTTCTTTTAATTTACTCTTAATGTGGGTGATGTGTGAGCCCATCACAGACATTTTGCAGAGAAATGTTGTGTTTATGTTTCACGTAACATCCACATCAAAGTTACTTTTAGATCAAACCAGGACTTCACATATGGAAAATGGGAGCTTGTCACAGAGATTATTTGCAGTGATATTAGTGAGCTGCGGCTGTGTTACAATATTGAAAACACACATAACTATCCCTGAATATTAGGTGTAAACACATTTAAAATGATATGGAGTGACTTGGCCAAAGAGGGCATGAAAGAGCTGAAATTGGATCATAAATTCAAAATTATCCCGAACAGGGTCCCCCCCCATACATGTTTGGCCCAGGGCCCCCTAAATCCTTCTGATGTTTCTGAGGGACCTGTGAGGAGAAACTATATCAACATAAAAGAGATCAGTTCGTTATGCCCCTTTTGCTGAGGTTAACACCGAGCCTCATTCAAGCAGCAGGAGTCGTGGAGACGTCGTTCATACCCGCCACAGCTTTTCCCCACAAGAACAGTTACCAGGTTTCTGCAGAGGCCGTATTGAGAATAGAGGCATATATGAGACTGGAGTCTGCACTCGATAAGAGCCTAGTATATTACAGTCTGGTGTTTGCACCCAATAAGAGCCTTGTATAGCACAGTCTGGAGACTGACCCCGATAAGAGCCTGGTATATCACAGTTTGGGGTCTGCACCTGCCTAAGAGCCTGGTATATCACAGTCTGGAGTCTGCACCCAACTAAGAGCCTGGTATATCACAGTCTGGAGTCTGCACCCGATAAGAGCCTGGTGTATCACAGTCTGGAGTCTGCACCCGATAAGAGCCTAGTATATCACAGTCTGCAGTCTGCACCCGATAAGACCCTGGTATTTTACAGTCTGGTATCTACACCCAATAAGAGCCTGGTATATCACAGTCTGGAGTCTGCACCCGATAAGATCCTGGTATATTACAGTCTGATATCTGCACCCGATAAGAGCCTGGTATATCACTTTCTGGAGTCTGCACCCGACTAAGAGCCTGGTATATCACAGTCTGGAGTCTGCACCCAATAATATCCTGGTATAGCACAGTCCAGAGTCTGCACCCGCTATGAGCCTAGTATATCACAGTCTGGAGTCTGCACCCGACTAAGAGCCTGGTATATCACAGTCTAGAGTCTGCACCCGCTAAGAGCCTGGTATATCACAGTCTGGAGTCTGCACCCGACTAAGAGCCTAGTATATCACAGTCTAGAGTCTGCACCCGCTAAGAGCCTGGTATATCACAGTCTGGAGTCTGCACCCGACTAAGAGCCTAGTATATCACAGTCTAGAGTCTGCACCCGCTAAGAGCCTGGTATATCACAGTCTAGAGTCTGCACCCGACTAAGAGCCTGGTATATCACAGTCTGGAGTCTGCACCCGCTAAGAGCCTGGTATATCACAGTCTGGAGTCTGCACCCGATAAGATCCTGGTATAGCACAGTCCAGAGTCTGCACCCGCTAAGAGCCTGGTATATCACAGTCTGGAGTCTGCACCCGACTAAGAGCCTGGTATATCACAGTCTGGAGTCTGCACCCGATAAGAGCCTGGTATATTACAGTCTGCGATGCAAATAATTGCAACCTTAGAGAGTAAAAAAAAAAAACATCCACAATTTATTAAACACTTTCGATGAGTAGATTTGCAATTTGCAATCCCGATTGCGACTCCTTGCGATTTTCAGGGAAATGGCGTCATGAAAGTGCCCTCCCCCCACCTTCCCTGCAACTCACAAGGGTGTGTACGAATGATTTGCAGCCTCAGTTCCATTTGTAGACTCTTGATTGGACACGGGCTCCTGAAAAGGATTCCTATCAATTCTCAGAGCAGAAGTTGTCTTGAGTGACAGCTCCACTTTGTGAATGCGGCTGTGGGCTTCGGGGTGGGGGCACAGGAGTCCCCGCATTGGTGTAAAAAAAGCCCCCATAGCCCTTGCGGTGCGGAGGGTGTTGGCCGAGCACCGGGGGCCCGGTCGGTCACTGGCAGGTCCCTGGCCTGAGCGCTGTCGGGGGCCCCCTGCATGCCCTTTGAAGGGGGCCCCCCTCAAATATCGCTACACCACTGAGTCACCGTGATCGCTTCATGCTCACTCTGATGTCTTTTAGACAGTGCGGTTTTTGTTGTCCTTGCAGTCCCTCTCCCACGGGCTGCAGTCACATCTTTCTGTGAATGCGAATGCAGGGGTGGAGACCTGCTGCTTTTACAGCCTCCCTCACTGCCTCGGGGCATTCTCAGCCAATCGGGAGGACGCACGCAAGGAATCCGGCCTCATCACTACGTACAGTGTATTCCTCCGAATCCTACCGAAGGGTCTTTTGCGAGATAAGTACTTTTGTCAAAGTACAAAAATAGCAATCCAACGTTACTACGTCACTGCCATAGTTATTAGTGGTCAATATTCTGTTCCCCAAAACACTGCCTGCCTTTATGGGGGCAACAGATGCAGACCTCGGCCTGCTTAAAAAGTGTTTTACAACCCCTCTTTCTTCAATCAGCACTTTATTTTGTTTGGACCATGAAGAGGTCTAGTAACATCCAGTTTATGTTCCACTTCTAGATGTGCCAAGTTAGCGATTTTGGAATTGTGAGATTTGGATTATAATTTCTGCTCTACACTTCATCAAATTATGTGCCCTCTGGAAATGATTTAAAACATAAATAAATACTATATGAAGAATCATTGGCAAAACCAGTAGATCTGGCTTTCACAAATGCTGTTTATCATATTAATTCCTGCCCCGTTGGCTCACCCAATGTTGGGGGAAAAAGTAACCAAAACGAGTGCTTACTGAATAGGATGCAAGTTGGATAAACAATTGAATGTGACGAACAGCATGTTGATTGCGCGCACTTTTCAGATGTAAAATAGTCCCACACACATTTCAGCAGGAGTACTTCCTGGAAGGCGGAATGATGCAACAAATCGCCAATGCCACTACTTCAAATAATTATTAGCAATAGGTCTTCAGGCAGCTGCATTGTCCAGCCAGAACTAATATGAAGTGTTATTTCCATGAATGAGTGAAGTTCAGTTTTCCTGTGAAGCCGGATTCGCCATGCCTTGGAGTTCTGTTGAGTTTCGTTTGTCAGTAATGCTGGTCTGAAATGATTGTTTTTCTTATAGTGCCTCTAGATGCCTGGAGGCGCCTGGAGTCCTCGTCCACTCTTGTTGATGCGTCACTTCTAACCTTTGACATTGCACACGTCAGCCTAGATCAGCCCAGTGAATTCATCGCTGCCAGAAATTACTGTTTATCAGGTGATTATTAACATTTCCCATTGGCTGGTTTTAGTTACATATGCCTTTTATACCTGAACATGTTTCATGACTGTGGTATTGTGCCTGAGAGTTGAATTTGACTCTCCACGAAGAAATGTTGTGAGATCTCATAAAATGTGTGACTTGTCCAAAACTAGATTTCCACACACCTCTCCTCCCAAATTTCAACTACTTTCAACATTACTTTCATTATTCCCTTTTTCCTTTTTCTCAGTGTGTTCCCAAAACTACTCCTGTGTTGTAACTACGCTTGAGGTGCTACCGTCAGCTGTGAGATGTGTTTTTTACCCGGAGACGCAGACCTGCACGCACAACCTGGAAGGCCGCCATTGTCAGCTTTTGCTTAAGGAGCCAGCTGCCTATATCTATAGGAGGCAAGGTAAGCCTGGTCTCTTACACACTCCTCTCCTGCTCTGGGCCCACAGCAAAGGCAAATCAGTCTGAACAGTGCCCTCTGTCTGACCTTGACATTTCTGGATGGAAGAAAATCAGACTCACCAGGAGGTTCAAAGTGGAGTATCAACTACCATTTTTAGCGACTCATTTCAATCACCCAAGACAATGTGGGTTTATTTTAAAAGCTTTTGTATAGTGCGGCCTCCCCGTTTCTTGGCGCAGTTTGCACGCATCGCTGCCAAGTTTCCCATTTTCATGGGTGATTAGCCGCCCCACTCCAGGCTTTCTCTTTAAATTCTGAGACTTGTAGTCCTGGTTTTATAATGAGATAAACAAATCTACCAGCCTCATAATGGAAAGAAAGCACCTGGTTTGAACAGCTAGTCACACACCTGGGAATCTTGACAGTGCTGGTGGCTGGGTGGGCCAGAAGCGAGGATGCCTACATGAAGGTTGTGTCAGGTGACTGTAAGTCTCAGTCCACACGTGCGTGCCCTTACAGCCAATGGAGTGTTCTCTGGGATTGAGAGCGTGAGTCAGTCCTGGTGTGGTGTGTTTTTAGTGCACCTGTTGTGGTTTCATTGGTGATCGGGTGATGTCTCTCTTAATCTCCATGTGTCCACCGGCTGCCCTTGTCTGGGTGTGGGGTTATCAACGCTGACGTCTCTTTGAGTGGCTGGTCTTGTGGCCTGCCATCAAAGTGCTCAACTAGCCGAAGATTGGAGAGTCATGTCAAGCTAGTGCTGCGTAGTTGGGATGTGATGTGTATGTCAATGTCTACATGTTCGTCTTTGGTAATGTTGTGGCCTATTGGGTTAGATGTCTGTTTTTATAAAGGTATTTTTAAAACACTGTGATTTAGGTACGACTATTTTAATCTCCTCTGCTCGTTTCATGTATATTCATGACACACAAGAAGTACATGCTCTCATCTTTACCCATTCTTATTTCATCACTTCTGTTCTTCTGCTTCATTATAAAAGCACTTCTAGAAATAGTTTACCGCACTCTTTTTTGTCACTCGTGCTCATTGGTAGTAATACACTTTCTCCACCGTTTTACTTTTAATGTTGCTCTTTTGCACCTCCTCTCCTGTGCCTTGTTGTGCTGTCTGTGTGTCGCTATGTTATGTTATTGCTGTCCCAGCATGCTTTACTTCCTTGGTGTCAGGTGCTTTAGACTCCTGGACAGACTAGTGTCTGCAATTGTGGCATTTCCTGATGTAACAATACCCTGTAGGAGAGAGAAAGGAAGTGGTCGCATGGGGCAAACAGCCTTCCTAGATCCATGTGTGGGTGGTTTGCTGCTGGTGAATTTTGCCGATGGTGCATCTGTGAAGTTGGCAGGGCGGATCTTTCGACCTTCCAACCTAACACGTCATTGCTAACGGTGATATTGGTTATCCCTTTGTGGAATGGGTATGGGTCATGCAACCATCTATCCAATTCATATTAACAATGGCTTTGATTTCCTATTGCCCTTGGACTCTCAACAATGTCTCAGTGAGTGAATGGTTTTGTCGTCTTCCATTGACCTATGTGAGTGTGTTTAAGAACTTTTCCCTGTAGTTTGTGTATCTTTTGATTATTGTCTGAGGTGCTGTTTTCTGAGCTTATCACTGACAGAGCTGGCATGTCACCCTATAATTGGGAAAGATTAGCCCTCTTCTTAGCCCAGTTCTCTTCTTTTCTTGTCCCATGTCCTGTTATCCCTTCTCCGCTATTTCCTAACCTGGTGTTTCTCTGTGTTAGAGAGTTTGAGATCCCGTTTCTACTGCCTCAGCCAGTATGGTCCGGTATTAGGTATACAATCCATTCAAGAAGACTATAGGGACAGACCTTCTCGGCTCATATCCCTAATAGATAGGTTTTATATGCAGAGGTTCCAACACCCACAAGGTGGTTTGTATCTATTACCTACTATTAGCTAAGAGAAGAGCAGCTATGTGTTGGGGTAAGAGACCAGTTCACATTACCAAACACTAGATTAGAGCCCAAAGGGCTAATTTAGAGTTTGGCGGATGGGGGTTTACTCTGTCAGGTGATGCAGTAAACTACTTGTTGCCCTTACGGAGTCCCTGACTGAACAGTTCTGAGATATTCAGCAGCCGAGCAGACATCTCTAGCATTGGCAGGATCCACCGTCACTGCCATTCCTATGAATGCATTGTAAGTTTAATGAATGGATCTGTCAACATGACGGAGCACACGACACATGAACAATGTTTTTTTTTTATATTTTCCAAAACAAGAACACAAAGTAGGATTTTGTCTTGAAAAATAAAAATAACAATGCCTCCCTTGTCATGGGAAGATAAACAGATGCACAGTACCAAAGCCTTTTGCCCATAAATAGAACCCTGGGATATATTAGAATAGACACAACAGTTCAGTGGGTTTTATTCATAAATTGACATGAAGATAAACTACAAGGAAGCACTGCCGCCTTGATGTCTACAATGGTTTCTAGTATTTATTCTCCGAATAGGTGCTTCATAAATTGCAAAAGTGCAGACGGCACGGTGCTCATAGGTGCAGTGGTGTGAACAATAAAGTATGATAAATATATACAATAGGAATATCCTCAAATTCATGCGATGCACAGTTCAGTGCAAAAGCTGATTTTCTGTCTTAAATCCTACGTAACCTGCCAATCCCTAATCCAGTGTCAACAGTTATACTCACACCCTAAAACCAGTGGATTTCCTCACGACAAGACATGCCATGTGGCACAGCACTTCCAAGCTGTGTCTACCCTTCCCATGCTGGGGTTTGTC
This sequence comes from Triturus cristatus, assembly GCF_964204655.1. Classification (NCBI taxonomy): domain Eukaryota; kingdom Metazoa; phylum Chordata; class Amphibia; order Caudata; family Salamandridae; genus Triturus; species Triturus cristatus. Next base: position 257,553,994 of record NC_140587.1, on the reverse strand, counting down.
GGAATATGATGCCCCGTAGTTTGCTCACCAAGATAAAAATTGTGTTAACGAGAAGCCCCAACTTAACTGGGATCCTCCGATCGCTACGCGTTTCAGCGTCACTGCCCGTCAGTGTCTTCCGAACCATGACAAGAGGGGCTTTTTGCAGTTTTCACTGGCTTTTACTGTCACAGATCATGAAAATTGGCCAAGTGTTTGCCCACTCTAAATTGGGTGGGCAGACAAATTGTCTTGTCTCCGACGGGGACAACGACCTTCACAACGCGGTCATTACACCGCGGTATGTTTACATCGTGGGCATTACAACGCAAGTCGTTACAACGACTTGCGCTGGATGGCGCTCTAAGCCAAGGAATAGTATGATTTACTATTCCAACACCTTCTTTATTGTAACGTAGGCTGGAGTTGGAATGGTAAATCATACTATTCCTAAGTGCAGCACCCTCCAGTGCAAGTCGTTGTAATGACTTGCGTTGTAACGAATGCGATGTAAAATACCGCGTTGTGAATGTATGCGTTGTAACGGCCCTTACTCCGTCTTGCTGTCGGAGGTTTATGTCATTGGTGAAGACAAAGTAGTCTCCTCAATCGACATAATGAAATTCCGTCTGTCTGTAAATGAGGTGGGCAGACCTTCAGATTAGTGGAGATGGTACTCCATTTCTCTCTGCCAAACTTTAAACCAGGCCTTAAGGGCCTGATTTAGAGTTTGGTGAATTGGTTACTCCGTCACAGGCATGACGGATGTCCCGTCCACCGTATTACAAGTGTATTATTGCCTATGGCACTTGTAATGCTGTGGATGCAATATCCGTCATGTTTTGATGGAGTATTCTGTCCCCCAAACTCTAAATATGGCCCTTAAACTACAGTAGTGGTATGATAGAATAATTTGGTACAATTCTACCCCATGCTACAGCATACTGTTGCTGCAGATCAGCAAATGGAACCCCCTTCCAAGGCTAACTTCTTACGGCAGCCACCCCCTGGAAATGGCAATTCATGAGGGGAGTACTGAGTAAATAGAAATTAATGGCTGAAAAGGAGTGGATAGGTGGAGATATTGTACTTAGGAAACGGATCAGGGATTTGAACAGCTTGATATGATCTAGGTGACAAAGTGGAAGTGGCCAGACAGATAACAATATGGATGAGGGTCCCTTCACGTATATCATGTTTTATCCCTCTTGGTCCAGTTTTCAAGCTGACAGTACAGTAATGAAGCGATATACTTAAATTGGTCAATATCCAATATTACCACAATGTGATATAGTCAGACCTTAAAAGATTTGATCTGAGGTGGTCAAATCACACATTGTTCTTCCACTACACTCAAGAATGGTGGGTGTCTCAATTATTTCTTCACCTCTAATTCAACGGAAAGGCCATTGATGAGTGAGAAGAGTGACAGGTTAGCCATGCTGTGCTTGAACCCTGCATTCTTATTTTGGGCATAGTAGAACACCAACATTGCCATTTGGGGTAATTTTCAAAGGGATGCACATCCTTGGTGTCTCTTAATGTGATATTGCAGACAAGGCTTGTTGAGAAAGATCCATTGAGCATAAATGAGCACTTTTTCAAGAGATAATTTATTACTGTAATAACCTTAACCCACTGGTGCCTATAGTTAATTGAAAGACTGCTGCAGTTCGGGTGTTCAGTGACATATCAAAGTGAGAGCAAACCAGCCATTCTTGGAAAGACTGCATTTGTTACTTGTACAAGGAAGAATCTCATTCAAACATGCAGCACCTAACTCACAAATTTGTGTGGGTTTCAACAATCCGACTAGACACAATTTGGGCAGGCTCAAAATGTTCTTCGGAACAATATTGAGGTCAAAAGCAGTGCACTGTACACAGATTGACTCGACTGCCAACTACCACCTATTGATTAAATGGACAAGGTAGGAACCTATAATGTAGTATGGAGTTCCTATTGTTAGTTTGAGTTTTACTTATCTTATCGATTTGATGGTAGTCAATATTGTGAGCAAATATAAGTGCAACAAAATATTTAAACTAGAGAAGGAGGTGTGGCCTAGCTGCTAGAGCTGATCACTTTAGAGTTGAGGAACCAGGGTCCAGATTTGTTAAGTTTGTGTATCACCCTTGTGCCACGCGAGGGGACGCAGAGTGACCCAAAACCTAGATTGGGATTTACCATGCCAGGCAAGGCCACCTTGCGTAGCTTGGTAGATTTGGAGTAACGCAAGGGAGCGCAAGTTGCTGCCTTGCATTACTCTGCATGGAGGGAGCGTTACATAGGTGGAGCGTGGGTGTTCCAACACATCTACCCATGTATTCTGCAGCATTCCTAGATTTACCAATACTGGTAACCCTGGGAATGCATCAGAATTGTACGCCTTCCCACCAGAGCCGCAGCACGGAGAAATATCTTTATTTGTCCTCGTTGTTTCCTTTCTATGTTTGCTGCATTCCTCTAGGGATTGATTTGGTGCAGCTAGGTATCCCTCCCTGCACAAAAACAATCCTGCCTTTAACGCAGGCACCCGTGCTGTATGGCGCAAGAGTGCCTGCGCTGGTGCTAGGCTGCAGATTGTGAATCAGCACAGGCAGAGGACCAGAATGTGCCCTACATTGATAGATATGGTGCATTCCTGCCCGCTCCCTTTCACGCAGCGCAGCAAGTTGTCCTGCTGCGTTGCGCTGAATTAAAGAATGTTGAATCTGGCGCCAGGTTTGAATCATGGGACAAGATCAACATCCTTTCAATCTGGGCATATCAGCTAATCTCCCAGTGCCTAAAAACACGAGCACTGTAATCTGGTTCTCTCATACAGTTCCTCTGGGCCAAGTGTGTGCTAATTAAAACTGAAAAAATACTGTGGTAGAATTCTTCAGTGTTGAAGTCTATGGATGTGCAACATCACTGCTGTGCCAGTGATTAGGTATGATATGCTTTAGCAACTGTGCTTGCGAATTTTGGCGCTTATTCTACAGATTGCTCATGGGAGGGAAGCAAGAATGGTCAGAATTCCTAGGGAAAGGGCGGATGTTGCCCACATATACTATGACCTCATTTGTACCAGCGTTAAACATCAGCTTGTTATGGTATTTCTGTGAGAACATGTCCTTCAGACTATGACCGAACAGAGTTTAGTTGCTACATTTTTATTAAAAAGATCTGTGTATCCTTTTCGTGTCTAAGGTCGTTACAAATCAGCAGAGGATTTTGATCAGATGGAAAATGTAAATATTTCAAAGAGTGGATTAGGGCATCGTTCCTCTTCTCCACAGTATACACAATGGTATATACTCAGTTGTTTCCATACTGCTCAGAAGACATCATGTCCCATACAAATCTGTGCTTAACCGACTGATGACAATTGAAAACAATGAAACATCCCATTACAAGATCTGGTAGATGGGGCAACCTGAGACTGGTGTATTAGTTTGTTGACATTAGCTTTTTGGCAAAATCTCCTCCATTATCCCTCTCTGAAGGCTTACCTGTCACAATATGTCAGACCCTAACTCTTCAAAATGTTCTTATTTCAAACAGATCTGTCATTCAGCAGCTCTGAGTCCATTGCAACGTCAGCATTTATTGCTTCGCACGGGACTGTCTTTGGAAAATCCCAAGCTGTCCAGATGGGTTCCGAATGGAAGAGTATCCGTCAGTTCCTGGGCATCCCATACGCTGCGGCTCCAACTGCTGAGAAGCGATTCCGCTCTCCCGAGCCCTACAATTGGACGGAATCCTGGAATGCGACTGCTCCTCGGTGAGACAGCCACAGGGTACCACTTGCATACTCCAGGTTGTGGATGGAGCTGCGTGTTGTCACCAAGTGAGATGCTCTAGGGCTTCAGAGATTGTATCTCCTGCTTTCACGACTTTAGCAAAATAACTAGTTAGTGAACTAGATAGATAGAATTGAGTACCCACAATAGTAGGATTCACAGATATTATAACATATAGGTGATTCCGTGGTCTTTTTATCATCATATGTTTGGTTTCCGTATATTGGATGAGTGTTAAACCCCGCTATCAAATCACTGGAGTCATTAATCCTCCTTCCTTTTCTATTTATTTAATTTTATTTACATTTCAGTCTATTTATCTTCGTTTTTTACTATGTTTTATGAACTCTCCTCTCCTCTCCTGTGCTCTCCTGTGCTCTCCTCTCCCATCCCATCCCATCTCCTCTCCTATGACGCTTCCCATCCCATCCCACTCCCAATCTTGCTCCCTATTAAAAAAAAATGTTTTGGCATTTCTTTATTGTTTTTTTATTTATTATAAGGGCCCAACAACTGCACTCTGCTACTGAGACACTGAGACCCTCCTTGGTAGCTATAGCACTCTTATAAATATGAGCCACGCTGATAATGCATTAATGATCGACCTCACTGGAAATCAAAATTAGCCTGGCAAAAATGTTCTAGCCAGCCCTACGCTACAGGATCCCGTAACTAGAATGGGAGTATGGGAGCATGTTTAGGCATGGTTAAGTCAAGCAGGTCTGCAGGGGGCTGCTGGGAGAGCAGCCCCCTGTGGACCATTGGCACAGACTGGCAGAACAGCCAGCTTGTCCCTGCATATGCACAGGATTTCACTGTGTCTGTGGTTTTGCTACTTGTATGTTTAAATGTGCACTCTTCACCCTGGTCTCTGAGGGCCCGAACATCACAGACTTGCCGCACCCCTCTGGGCGTCTTTAGGAGCCACCCGAATAAATCAACATGGTCTGCAGAGTATTTTGTATTATGGCGCACAGTGTCTGCACAAAGCACTCTTTTATAGTATGGCATCTGGCGCCTTTTGGGATAAGTGAAGGATGAAGAGTAGAAGCAAAGATGTGCTGGACGAAGATGTAGTTGGAAGGGATAAGAAGTACTCAATGTAGGTGCATGAGAGAGGGGCAGTGCTTAATTTGAGCCTGTGGGTTCGGGTGCTCAGTACCTGCACTTAATTGCCAGCAATGGTGCCTGTAACAGTCTGCCATAGGGTGGCGCTGTTTGGTTAATGTAGCGATGACCACAACAACAGTTATTTCAATATACATTACAAATTACTATCATGCCGCCCAAGCCATTCTTATAGCTTTGGGGGCATGAAATAGTCTGAATTGTTACACTTGTAGGAGTCTGATGGTTAGTAGTTGTGTTGTTACTGTCACTGGCAGCCCTGGCAGGAGCAATATTTGGTGCAAGCTGCAGTGGCCTCTCGACAAGAGCCCTGTACTTACTTTTCTTTTTACAAATCAAGCACTTGAGAGGGGCCTTGGTTTGAGAATCACATCACTTTTAGTATAGTAAACATGTACCCATCTTTATTATCCAACACCCTTTTAATAGATTCTTACCTTTGCTTAGGGGTCATAAGTCAGAAAAGAATTAACTTCATTGCTAACTGCACTGGTAGCCACCAACCCTTTATTCTGCTGATTAAGTATCTGTACATGTATTGTATTTCCAAATAGGCGATCTGATAATAAATACAGTGTTAAACCACAGAAGCCTTGTCCACACCTACATTTATCACACAGTCCTTTGTAAAATGCACATCTAAGTTTCGTCATAATCACATTTTATGACACATTTTTTATAACTTACATAATGTCTTTATATTTCAGGATATTTTTCTTTTTTATTAAAAGTAATAACATATAGACAGTTTTGTGAATGTTACTCATAATTGATTTAGCAATAGAATTTGAAAGTGTTTAATTGCAATACTATGCACTAAATAGTCAAACATTATCGGCGCTCTTTTCCTGTTGGTGTCTTGTGTAGCAGTGTATCATGGCAGCAATATAATTATTTTATTTAAATGAATTAAAAACTAACAAATAAATAAACAGAAACAGGGTTATGTAGTCCGGTTCACTTAGCCATATGGTACAAATTTGACATTTTCAGAGAATTACTGTTGGAAATTGAGTTATTGGTTTGGAGGGGGGGGGGGAGTATTCCCAGGTCGCCAGGATAGACATCTAAGTACTAGGGGGCATATTCACAACAAAAGTGGAGGAGCGCAGGTTAACTCCAAAATAGCTAACACCGCGCTCTGTCACTCTAAAACCAATAATAAGGTACACCCCTGCGATTCTCCCTGTGCTGGTGCTAACTTCAGCTGCCTAGCACCAACAAAGGCACCCTTGCACCATGGTTCTTGTGTTGAGGGAATGATTGTTCATGTGCAGGATGGTGTTTTGGTGTTTCGATGTATGCTGCAGAATATGCAAACATTAGGGAAATTAAACTTTACTCTTGGTTTGGCCAATTTAAGACCAGGTTTTCACTGGTCTTAATTTTGGCGCTGACCCATATTCACGCCACCTTTGTAAATATGGAGCAGGATCAAAATCAATGCATGTTGCAGCGAAACGCCCACCACAGCACCCATTACCCACCCCTTTCACTCTAAGCATAGCATGAAAGGGTGCCTTATAAGGCTGCCTTATAAATAAGGCAAAGCCTGTATCGCCACAGGAATGACTTTAAAAGTGATGTTCCCGTGGTGATAGGGACTTGTAAATATGCACCTAGATTTCTCTCCAGACCGAAATCTCTCAAAGTTTCCTGCAGTTTCCACCCACAATTTACCGGATGGATCATCTTCAGAAAATAAAACCTTTCTGCCTTTTGTGTCCCTGCAGCAATGGACAGGACAGGAGGCTAGCAAAATGACTTGTGGAGGGCAGGTCCAGTCTCTAGGAGCCAACTGAGATCAGAAATCCTTCAATCATCGTTTCCAGAAGTCAAGTAGATTCTTCTTTCTTCTTCAGAGGTTCTTCCAGGTCAAGGTCAAGACATGGTGATTAGTTGCCATTCTTATCCTCTGTTCTAGCCAGTGATTTGGTTATTCACCATACCCATTCTTAGCAGAATTCCACCAAAATTCAGCCTCATTTATTCAAGCATCTTACCTTAATGTAATCTTCTCATTGCTCTTTGTTTTGGATTCCCCTATCAATCTTTCCCTGGGAGGAGCCTGGTCCCCTCCAGGTCCATCTCTCTGTAAGTGGGAAAGACCCCCCACCCCTCCCAGTGTTAGAACAGAGTTCTGTCCACTTTGACCAGAGGCAAATGCCTGTGAGACACCTGGACCTGAATAGGTTTCTGTAACTTGGGTTCCCATTTGCTAGCTCCCCTCAAAAAAGCAGGCTGCTATGGCAGTCCTATCGGTTGTCATCTGTTATTAAACCCACTCAAAGACTCATCCCTGCTAAGCAATTAATTGTTTACACAACAAAACCTTCCTGCTCTTGGAAGTGGCTGTGCTGTGCTTCAGGAGCCCAGTAGTTCAGGACTAATTGGGATGCTAATTACAGATGCAGGGAGAAAAGAAGGCCGATGGGACTGGTTTATTACAGTTTATCTTCAGGCAGCTCAAATCACTTTGCTAAAAACACTTTCCCAATGCCATCATCAAAATCTATTTTAACCACTGAATTTGATTTTTTAGCAAAAAGTGAAAAATACCTTTTAAGCAAGTTTTAAAATATTTTCTTAGGCTGAGCTGTAAATTACAATGTTTATTTAAATGAGACCTGTTCATGAAAATTTACCTGGAAATACACATTGAAAGACCATTTTTGGCAACTTTACATTATTGAGACACGCTTTCCTTTAATAGTTAGTATCATTTCCTTTCACTTTAGCCCTCTGCGTCTTAAGAGTGACATATCAAGTTTGTGAAAGTATGTTTTATACAGTGTAAAGCACTTTATTTAGCCGTGCTTCACTGCACTGGTTTTAAAATTGTAGTCTAGTCTGGGAACAATGGTGTTTTGTATAGCCATATATTTTGCCCATACATGTGGGTAATTGAAATATACACCAAAGGCTACCATAGTCCAATTTTAAAGTATATTTTTAGGGGAAAAGGGCACGTGTTATCACATTTAATGGTAGTGTCATAGCACACAGATTTCTAATCCTAGCAAAACCAACAGGAACAAGCATTAACAAAGCTAAAATGTCTGGTCTTGGCATTGTGGTACAATGTTTACTTTTTGTTTAACTCAGCATATGCCACAAAAATAAAGAGAAAAGAAAACGGAGCCACATAAATGTGGCCCCCATGTGCGTACAATAACATTGTTACATAAAACAATGATTAGAGAGTTTTTTTTAAGCTGTGCCATGCATTTTACCATTAATTTTTATGAAGGTGAAGAGAAGACATAATCGGTCAACAAAACACTCACATTGCAGTCTGCTACAATGTCATAATGTCTTAAAAATCAATTATAACAACAGCCTTTAAAAGGACACATGAAGTAAATCAGCATAAATCTGGGGCACACATTTTTAAAACTAATAAGCAAAAAAAAAAGAGCTTTGGGCCACATATGCAAAACTTCGGAATTGCGATTTCCTAATTACCATCCTTAGTGGATGGAAATTAGGAAATCGGCATTCGTAATGTAAAACTTAAAATATTTCAAAAGCAATTCCTACTGGGTTGCAAATCGACCTACCTCGTTAATATTAATGAGGTAGGTCGCAATTTGCGACCCAATAGGAATAGCAGCCATCACAGAGATGGTGGCCTGCTGCGGTCAGCAGACAACCATGTCTGTGATTGCTTTTAAATAAGGCAATATATTTTTTTTAATGCAGCTCGTTTTCCTTAAAAAAAAATAGGATAGGTTTAAAAAAAAAAATGAAAAGTGTTCTTTTCATTTTTTAGGAGTAGGCAGTGATCCGTGAGCCCACTGCCTGCTCCTAAAAAATGTTTTACCAACCATTCTCAAAGGGGAAAGGTTCCCTTGGGACACCTTTCCATTTGCGAATGGATTACCACCCTTTTTCAAATGGCGGTAATTTGCAAAGGTTTTGATACCACGTTGTGGTCGCAAAAAATTCACACATACCACTGCGATTCGGTGTTAGGAAGGACTCCCTGAACACGCAACTTCCAAATAACGACTTGCAAAACCTCAAATGTGATTCGGTAACTAGTAACCGAATCGCTATTTGGGCTTTGTAGATGCCAAAAAGCATTGTTGCTGTCGCAAAGGGCCCGATTCAGCGAATCAGGCGATTTGCGACAATAGAAAATGGTTCTTACATGTGGCCCTTTGTGACTGAAGAGAAAAGAACTCCTTTAAAGCGAATGTGAACAATGTGCAAGAGCTTTATTCAGTCACTTAATTTGAAGGGAGCCAATGGGTAAAGAGTGATGACCCATTGCCCCACGCGGTCTGCTTTGGTGGGTAAACAGAATTTAAATGACAATTTAACAGACCCGTGGATGAAGCCTACTTTCCAAAAGTCCCTCTATGTTTGTAGATTATGGGCCATATATATCATTCAAAATTGCGATCGCAAACTCCGAAATTCGCAGAATTTTGGCGTTTGCGATCGCAATTTTGCTAAGTGAGATGTATGAAAGGAAAACATCCTCGCAAAATAAGGAATTGCATTTAAGGAACCTCAAATTGCGATTCCTTAAATGCAATGCAAGAGGCCCAGAAAAAGTGCAATTTGGCCTCAAGGAATCGCAAATTACCACCAACTTCAAGTTGGTGGTAATTTGCGATTTCTTTGAAAAATGCCCTTAGGGCATGTATGTGTGCCACATGTGCACACATGTACATTTCAGGGGTGCAACAGGGTGTCCTTTTGACACCCTGGCACCCTTGAAATTGCATTCTCAATTTGCGATTCTCTAATTGAGAATCGCAAATTGAGAATGTCTTCCCTTTCATTCCTATGGGCCTCTAGGCCCATAGGAATGTAGGATTCGCAAAATTATTTGCAAATCCTACATACATAGCATTTTGCGATTCTCAAATAGCGATTCTCTAAAAATTGCAAAACCAAAGTTTCATACATATGGCACTATGTATGACCTTTGTGGTAAACAATAGTCGGCTGAGATACCTTAAGCTGCTTCAATGGCCAAACCTAAAAAGGTGGGACAATACTAAAATTATTTCACTCCTTACAGTTACTCTGATGACAAAAACATTGTGGCCATAAAATATTGAAAAATCTTCTTAATCCCCATTTTGATTGTACTACAATAGCATTATGACATTGGTGAGATCAAATTAACTAGGGCACATTTTGAAAACTATACAAAGAGATGAGAGAGGCACAAGGTTTAACTGGGGTATGACAGAAACATGCTGATTACATCAAAGTGACCTCCTGAAGTAATGTCTTGGTAAGTGTTCTTTTGAGTAAGTATGGTTGAATTCCTTTACATCAACTGATGTTCTTATAAATATTCTTCAGCAGCATTCATAACACAGCCAACGGGATCTGTTTCATAAATTGAGACTTGTTCTTCACAGCCCATAGTGCTAGGGCTCTGAATCTCTACATGGTCCACTGAGTAGGTGGGCTGTTTTGTTATTACCACAAGACAACATCCGGGATGTTAAGAATAGAGATTCTGTGTCCTCTGGTTAGCTAAATGTTGGGTATATTCGAGTTCAGGTCTTCCAATAATGTCTATACTGCATGTTGTACAAAAATGTGTAAATGTACCTATTGTCATACAAATATGGGACACATATAACTGTTTACGACTTGACTAAACATTAATGAGGGCAGCAGTCTCCAACTATTTTTCAGTATATGTGAAATCTTTTCCTTTGTGTTTATTCTTCCACTCACTACCCTTTTCTAAAAATATAAATATTTATTTTGCCGATGAGCACCTTTCTTTGGCCTTGTCTCAGCCCATAGCCTCTAATAGTTGGAAAATGCATTTCTTTTTTCACCATGCGTATTCCTATTAGGAATTTTAATGTCTCTTATATTTCTAACCCTTCCTTCCTACAGAATACAAATGTTGATTATTGAATCTTGGCAATAGCCCAGTGAGCTATGCACAAAATATACTGTTCTGTGATCTGCACAGTACACGCCCTTTGCAGCAGGCATCTTAACTCCCTGAGCTACCTTAGATGAATTAAAACGGCCACTAGACAAAACTCCGATCTCTCTCCAGCAGGTACATTAATTACCAGAGTTATCTTGACACTTTTATTGTTGCCTGAAAATTACTGGGTATACACGGAACTCTGCAGCAGATGTTTTCAAAACTGTTGCACTGCTACAAAAACAGCCCCCAGTAACAAACAGCAGCGGTAGGGGCTTAACACAGGCCGCCGCATCCCACGCGGTGCGGGGAGGGCCAAGCTCCAGGGGGCCCCCTCAGCACAATGCCCCGGCCCGGGAGCTCCTGGTTGAGCCCCGAGGGGGCCCCTCCACATACCTTGCAGGGGGGCCCCCTCAAGTTTCGTTACGCCACTGAGCAGCGGCTCCTCTGTTACGGCAGAGGAGCGTCATCCCACTGCCTCAGCCAGCAGATAAAAACATGTCAAATAAAATGATAATAAAGCAGTTTTATGATCATTTCATTTTACAGGACGGGGCCACAGCCAGAGCGGAGTCTTGAGGGCGGGGCCATCCTCTGACAGCAGCAATAGGACTGGTGGGCACAGGATACCGCAAGTGTGCATGACGATTTGGCTATCTGACGTAGGAGAGCCCCACCGTCATGCGCACTTCGATATCTGCAGGCAATTGGATTAAGATACAGCAGGCCCAGGCTCCGATCGCCAGAAACAGGCTCCCAGTCCCCCTGGGACGTAAAACCAGCCAGATCCTCCAATCCCAGTGCTGCTCTCATGCTGAGCAATAGCATTTCCAGCATAAGAGCAGCGTCTGGATTGGCCCTGGGGAGTCTGTGCGCCTGTGATCAGGAGCATAGGAGCACCAAGGTGGCAGGTACGTTTTCTTTTTAATTTATCTTTTATTGCCCCTCGCGCTGCCTCGCCACTTTTCCCTGCTGGCTGACGCCACTGGTAACAAAACCGTCCCCTCACACTTCCAGCCTCCCGGGGAACGCCAGATGCCCGGTGCAGGTAGTCCAGCCTTGTCTTTGTTAGCCCTCCATAAACCCCTTTCTTTTTACTCATAACGAATCCAGATTGATTACCCCCCCAATCATTCTGCTCTTTGGTGTCAGTAAAACTCTCAGTCTTTTCTCTTTTTCTCAGAGTCCCTCGGGCTCTCTGAACCCCATATTCATGGAGCACATGCAATAGTTCACTTGGGGTCTCAACAGTCTGATGTCAGAATGGACAAATATTTAAAATATACGGTGAACAAACGTATGTTTGACAAATACATTTTCTTTCTTTTCTAGACAGAAATACACTTTTCGATTAAGATTGTGTATCAGGATGCACTCTGAGTTTTTAACATTTTTAACAATGGTGTGGTCATTGAATGTATTTCAGTTCGTTGAATCCTTAAAGATGCTGTGGGCGCGCCTTTCATTCTCAGGGACCAGATGAAAAGGGGTTTGGCAACCAGCTGCAGCTCTGAGGCATTTATTCCTTGATGTCCTTTTTTTCTTTCTTGTCCCATATCTTTCGTCTAATCTTTTGTCTATTAAAATACCTTGTGTCAAATTAAGTGATGTGAGACGGGGATTGCTAAGTAAGGGTGTGTCTTATATGGCAGCCAGGATGTATATCACACACGTCAGTGCCCCTTATGCCAGACACAATGTCTAGTGTTGCACTCAGGATGTGTGATATACCTGCCAGATCTGTTATAACACCTGGATGCTAAGGTCAGCCACAATGGTTCATCCGCCTCCCTGACGCCACACACACCCCTGCACACGGCTGCAAGCCTCATCACAAACCTGAAGAACGCTGACGACATTCCAACCCTGAAGGAAGTATACTGCTCCACCTTTAGCCCACATTATCTTTAAGAACCGCTGCCAGGAACAACAGTCTTGAATACCTGGCGACGTAAATCACCCACTCTAACGCACAGGAGCGCTCCAATGGCCAGAACATGCCCAGCGTGGAAATAAAATGAAGAAAAGAAACTCAGAATGTGGACCATCTCCAGCTAGGCTTCTAGGATCTGGAACAGTGTTCCCATCTTTACCAACAACTTTAGAGCTGCTCCTTCTGTCCTGCTGTTCAGAGTGACGGTTTCAGAGCAGGGACATCTTAAGGATTTTTGGGGCCCCAGGCAAGACATACTTTGGGGCCCCCTGTTCAGGACAACTTTCCCTTTATTGACCATTTACAGCTAATTCAAGCCCTCATGGTTCCAAACAATATGGAACAGGGCCACACAGAAAATAAAAGTGCTAAAGCATGTGTTTATTACATGTCCTGAAAGAGCACTTTTCCCCAATTACTATATGTTGACAGGGATCTTACTTACAGTGTATTTCACTCACTGCCTGCATCACCTTCCACCAGATAAGAAGTACATTAAATGCACAGGTCAGTCAGCAATGAGGTGCCTGCGCCCAGTGGGGTGCCCAGGTCTCCTGGTTGCGCCAGGAGAGGTAGAAAGAGAGGCAAATAGATGGACAGAGAAAAGAGTAAATTAGAGAGCGATAGAAGAAGACAGATTGCAAAAGAGGGGTAAACAAGCTAAGGTGAGACAGAGATGAAAGAGCAACAGATAGGTGACTTAAAGGAATACTAGCTTGAAAAATAGAGTGGTGAGGTAGGGACAGGTAGAGAGAGAGACACGGTCAGAGGCACAGGTAGTGAATTTGAAATAGAGAAAGAGTAAAAAGAGTCGTCTTACTATGTCAGTCACTTTCCCAAGAGGGAGCCTTGAAAATTTGGTGCCGTTGGACTGTTGCCTACTTTGGCCATGTCCTAAAACATCTCTGTTTCAGAGTGATCAAGCTCCCTGTACAATGAGAACCAATCTTTACCCCTATATTGCGAATGATCAATAGTCAATTCTCAGGTCATATGCCGCCTGTCCAGCACTTGATTGCTTTTCAGCTGGGTTCACGATGTGCGAATACCTATACATACAACAGCGGTACTAGAATTTCTCAAACTTAATCTAAGTCAGCCAGAATCCAAGTTAAATTCGCCTTATGAAGTTAAGTCATCCAGAGCCCTGTTTGAGTCATTCAAGACCTTATTTATATCAGACACATTTTCAGTTGGTAGATAGGATATATGTTAAGTGTTCCAGGACCTCGTTACGTATGCTTGGAGCTCAGTTAATTCACCGTAAACATCAGCCAAGTCAGCCAATATCACAATAATATCAGTCAGAATGTCAGGCTAGTCAGGCTTAATCTCACTTACTGGATCTGGAATCTACATTATCCCAGCTAGTATGTCTGTTAGTACATGCTGATAAGCCTGGCTATTCTTCTGTCAATCAAGATTCCAGTAACGACAACCAGAGGAGGGACAATACATAAGACTGCCACACTGTGCAGTGGGTTTGAGCAGCCTCATGAATCATGAGTAAGTCGACGCAGGGCAGATCACTGCCTCACCTTACTCTGAGCCGCAGAGGTGTTCCATGGGCATTGAATTGCGTTTTACCCACGCAACACCCATGGATTTTGATGCTGTCCCAGATTTAAAAAGTGATGTAAACCTAGGGAAGCTTCAAATTCATACGCCTCTCGATGTGAGGTGTAACAAGGAGAATATGTCTATTTCTCTTCATTTTTTCCTCTTTTCGGGTGTGCTGCATTGAGCAGCACACATAGAATGAGGAAAACACCTGATAGAATTGTGTTTGTGGAATAAGGCGTTCGTTCCCGCACAAAAACAATCCTGCCTGCATCGGAGGCACCCTTGCACCATGGTGCAAGAGTGCATGCGTTCGTGATAGGCTTCCAAAACGGCGCCAGCCAGGGAGAAAGGACAGGAAGGCAACGTATTGCTTAAACACTGTGCATTCTCTGCACTGCAACGACACCAAAATGGCATAAATATTGGCCTTAGTGTATGTAATGTATCTACTGTTAAATCTGAGAGATGAGTACCCTGGTTCTGGGCTACTGTGTTGGACAATGTTGTATTGATCTTACTATGGCAATGCCACAGCCTAGAGAGACATATGTTTTTTTCTAGCTAAAGCAATATGCTATTTGCAAACCTTTTACTATTATTCTGAACGTGTTAATTCATAGTGATATGCTAGACATGGTAGGAGGATCTGTAAATGCTAAAAAACTTTTAGACTTCTTGGCATCAGTAAACCGTACGTTCCTCATTCTGTGCTTAACATATTTCTGTAACATTTAGGTGCGAATGGTTTATCGTATGCTCCTTTAAGAATTAAATACATTGAGTAACAAAATTCCATAAACGTGGAAAAGGACACTGAATGAGCAACATGCTTTTTTAGATTGAAATAGTCAGGGTGCAGAGAAATTGTTCTTGAATGAACACTGTGTTCAAGTGGGAACACAATAATAATAGTAGTAGAAGAAGAAACACTTGTTTTTATACAGCATTTCATTTCTAGTTGCTGTAAATCACTTTATTATAATTCAGTGTATTGGTAGTATTAACTGCTAAAGTTATTGTAATTGAAAGAGAAGGATAGTGCTACAATGAGCGGCGAGGGCTTTATTGAGCACCAGTGCAATGCACGTACCAGAAAAGTGAGATGTTTCTGCCTAACAATAGTCAAACACTCGAGCATCCACATTTGGATACTACTTCCATCTCGAGAAAGAAATTATGCATGAACAGATTGAGGAGCACAGACCAAGGATGGATCCTTTTAGCACCGACTTATCCTTTTCCCTGAAAAGAACTCCATTATTTAACACTTTTTGTTGTCAATGTCTCAATAATTACTGAACCAACGTCGCTCTTATGACTTAGGTATTGAACCTCATTGTGAGACTATTGACTTTATCTCATTTGAAGCATTTACTGAAGTCTAACTAGATCATACAAGTCTCTTTATGTGCTATGGATCTTGAGATCCATTCATTTCAAGGTATTTAAATTGTCCTTTCAAGGACTGGATTCAGTGTAGGTCTTTTGAGTGCTTTTCTTGATTGTCTGATAATCGTTGCCATGGTGTCACACTTGGGAAAGTTGTCTAGTGTACCTTTAAGATGGTCCCAGTTATGGGGAAAAACACTGTTGACGTATATATGCCAGGGGTCAAACTCCCCCTGACCTCCAGCAATTCAGCTGCAATAGGCAGAAATAAAGGACAAAAAAAGAGAACAAGTGAGCAATGAACACAACAAGACACAGGTAAAGAAATGCATTGAGATGCATCTTCCCCTCAGGACTGCTTCCTTTATGTGTGATTCAAACAAACAAAAAGTGACATCACAACAACGATTCCTACTTCATCTTGGATTGGGAATTCCCCATAGACTTCTCTCTCGATAAGTCACCATCTTGGGAATGGTAGTTCATAGGCTTGACCACGCCTCTTCCATTAAAATCATGGAATCGGCTAAACATGTGAAGAATGCCAAGTTTGAGATCCTTTGCTCATTGCCAGAATCTGCAACTGTACCACCTCACATGGCAGCAAATGCCTCCAGCTGATTTTGGAGTATGCCGCAATCACAGAACCATCAGTGCGGCCAAGACCATCAGTACTCCTAGCTACGTACTGGGTATGGCATCCAAGAACACTGTCAGAGTGTGTGCATCCCACACACAGTCCTCCTCTGACTGAGGTCAACCCCTGGTCAGCTCAGGGAGCAGACTTGACATATTCCTTCAAAGGAACTTCAGAAATATCCCCAATATCAATCATCAATCCAATGGAACAACTCCTATTTTTAGCTGTGAAGCAAATCATTTTTGGTGTACTAATACCCCTACTTCCTCGACAGCAGCTTACATCCCTGGATCCCATCTCGTTGCACCGCCTTGTCCAGTTTAACATTCATAAAACTGAGCATGATTTCCTCTCCTACTCCACACTTGGCCTGCATGCCCAGACGCCCCTCTGCGTTGAGCAGCCATATTGAGGACTCTGCTCTTTTTCCCTCTGGCAGCCATGGAGGTCTGGGAAGCAGGATCCCAGCTCTCCTTGGTAGGTATGGAGTTACAAGTGACTGTTTCATTGATAGTCTGTGTTTCTGTTCCTGCCTCCTCCAGGAATCATTGAAGAACAGTAGTCAGTGAAGAATGTCATCCTGATAAAATCAGGCTGACAAAATTACATTTCAGTGAAGAGTCATAATAACGAGATACCTTTTCCATGGAAATCCAATGATCTTCATGGAAACATTATAAAGGACTGGGTTTCGGATGCTGGATCTGGTTTGGTTTAAGTACATATAAAAGAAAAATGTGCATTTTCAAATAAATGAGGACCTGCAAGTGTGAAACCCCTTTAGGGGTTGCCATAGGGCAGGTTATTGGCCTCCAATGTTTGTGGTTGAGGTGTTTTGCCACGCTGGCCCGGGTCCTGTCCAACTATGGCTCTGCATACTGGGCTAAGTATAGCCCTTTCCACATTTGACTCTCTGGATAGCAAGGGTGAGCAGTCACAGGGTTTTCCGGGAGGTAGTGTGGGGTGCACTAACCAACAGAAATGATAACTTCAGTGTTCTTCCCAGTGACTGTCTTCTTAGAAAATAAGTACTTTTTAATCTCACAGCAGTACTGAAAACTTAAATAATTAAATCCTTTACACAGCGTAGTGATCCTTGTCACATCTCTCTTGTGGCACTTCAGCCTTAATTTCCCTCCATGCTAACTCTCACCTGGATTACCTGGGAAGAAACAGTCCCCAACAATTTTTGGTAGAAGCATGAATAATGTTGAGGTGCACCCTTTATGCCACATAAGTCAAAAGTGTAGCTCAAGTTTTAACCCTGGTGGTATACCAGGTAGGAATTCAGCTCCTTAGTCGTTAGACTAGAGCACATTTGACAGCATTTGATGACTTCATCAGACCAACACAAAGGGAGGTCCACGGTATCCGGATTAGTCCTGTGTCAAACAGTGGTCCTGTTACTACTGTACAAGCACTTGATCCGCAACTGCAGTCACATCCTGGCCAGTGACATCATTGAGGTAGATGCAGCCATGACTGGGCTGATAGACACCACAAAATGTGTGCCTCCTCCCAGACTGATGCAAACACCAAAGCAGTTGACTTTCCGACTGAGTAAATGTGAACATCAAGGCACTGCCAACCCCAATTGTGCCAATGCACATACCAAGGCAACTGTAGCCTGACCAGGCTGATGTCAACACCAGTGCACTAGCAGTCTTGACAAGGCTGATGTACAGAGGCAAAAAGACTTTCACTGTTGTCGCTGGGAACTGCGGAGAACTGTGAGATCCTCTGCAGCAAGGGTCACCCCTGACTTCACTCGCAGCCAGTCCCCTTTCTATGGGTGTTCGTCCAATCAAGAACACACTGGACTTCTCTTGCTGGACAGTCTCTCCTCCTACAAGGCCAGGCAGATGTCTTCCTTTTCTCAGCAGGCAAGCATGGACTTCAGGTGATGGCCCCTGATAGACTGGCCTTCAGACAGACACCATCCATGGGCACACATCAATCCTTCCAGTACTCTACAGAGTACTCCTGTCCTTGGTCATGAAGAACTTAAAACTGGAATCAAGTGGGGTGGTCTAAGCCCCATCATTATGCTCATTTTCTAGATAGGGAATGTGGATCCCCTGGCTCAAACCTGAACTTGAGTCTGCTTCTTAGGCTGCTCTCTGAAACACAGTCTTTGTGTGAAGTGATGCTTCTTACAGCCGGTAGCACAAATTGAACCATCTCAACATTGACACAATGAAGTATGAGGATTCTGTGCCTCAGTCTCTCTGAAGCAGTAATTAGGGATAGACAAAAGGGCAGAACTGAGCCAGAAACATCCTCATCTTGACCACCAGAAACTACAGCCCCACCCTTAAACCCTACCATCCACCAAATGGCGGTACTCACGAAGAACTATTCAGCTGCCCCTTTGCTAGCAGAGTGTTCCTCACTTCAGTGTCTGAATCCCCACCCTCCAGCAACTGGGTTACAGGCAATACACTTCCATTGTCTGGGAAAGCTGTCCTAGTCCTCTAGGTTGTGTCATGCTAAATCATGGGTATCCCAAATGGATCCCACTGGTTTCAGTACTCGGACTCGTGCACACACAAAAAGCCCTACTATTGCATGTGTCACATGAACTCAAAAATGTATTAGTTTGACAATAGTGAGCTAAGGTCTGGAATACGTGTCCATGTGAAAGATATAGTGATCTGTCATCCAGTGCCTAATAGAAAAAAGTGAAAGATTTGGAGAAATAAATGATTACCATAAACTGAAGCATTAGCGAAGGTCCATGTTTTGAACCTTAGGTGAGGAACCACATGCGCAAAGAGTATGCCCTGTCCTCAGCATGGTTGAGTCCAAGACAATGAGGTGTAGATTTCCTAAAAACTCACTCAGTGCAGCACAGTTGCTAAAGTAACTAAAGTTGCTGGGCTGCATTGGTTGAGAGGCAAGAGAGTAGGACTGCACCATATCTACTTAGACATGACAATGTCATGCTCCTTCCCTTGTGCCGCTCACAGTCAGGCTTCCTAGCACCACACACATTCACATATTTGCAGTGTCTGTATAATACCTAGAATAGATTTTATTGTGGAAAGGTAGCCTTCCAGTACAAAAGATTAGACCTAAAAAACTTTATTATTTTTTACCACTTTGGATGTGTGCTGTACAGTGTTGCGCACATACTAATTCTGAAAGCTTTAGAGAAATAAATAATTTCTCCTTTTTAAAATTAGCCTCAAAGAGACATTATTATTTTACAGAAAACCTTGTCTGCTGTTGTTAGAAGACAAGACACGGCTTAAAAATCCATGGGTAGTAGCATGGGAACGCACATGTACTGCTCATGGAACGCCACCTTCATGCAAAGTAATTCACAGCAGCGGAAAGCACTTATTTATATTACTCTCAGACATCTTTCCAGTGCAAAACAAGTTTTGCTCTGGAAATAAATTCCCAAATAAACATTTTACAAAAGTTTGCGTCACTTTGTGCTGGAAACCTGGTGCAAAATGTCAGTAAATCTGTCCCTCATTATATTCAGAAAGCTCCTGGACCAAATGAAAGGAGAGCCATACTACAAAAAAAACAAGGCCAGATATAGGGCCTGTAGTTTCTGTCTTATGAGGTGACAGTAGGCAAGACGGCCTGACTCTGGTGGCCCTTGCTTGCCAGGACTTGCAATGTTTCTATGAATCTGACTTTGCCATGTCTATGACACGGAGACGCTTGCCGTCTAGTGCCATACTTTGAACAAACCAATAAAAGTAGTAGAGTGACAAGAAGTATCATTCAACCCTGGTGACATCACAGAACATGGCATTAAACAACATTTCTTCTCAATAAATATGTATACATAAATCCATATATACATATATATATTAGTTTAACAATTATTATTGGAAAATTCAATGCTAGTGTATAATTCGACACTGGTAGGCAACAGTCTCAGCTAGCCACCTACAACATTTAGTGACAGCCAATGTCATTCTTTCAGTATTGCTCGACTGGTTACATCAAAGGACTGGAAAACATCTTCATGGATTGGGCGTTGAAACATATGAGCATTATTCAATTAATCTAAATAATGCCCCTTGCCACAGGTCCTGTGCCTTCGTATGAATACAAACTGTATCGTATACAGTGACAACAATTGCACTGAAAGCAACCATTGGTTCTTCAGCCTGTTTTCTAATATGCATATTTATTGCTGCTTTTTTTTCAGAGCCACGTGTTGGCAACCAGGCGATGGAAAGGCTCAATATTCATCTGTTAGTGAAGATTGTTTATACTTGAATATCTACGCCCCTACCGCAGTAAGTTCTGAATTTTTGAAAACGTTGTCTTTGCATATCCGTGTATGAATCTAAATTCACACATAATGTTGGTCATGAAGCCTCATAAGTCAGCTTCTCTTCCTTTGGTCTCTCTCCATCAATGCATTCGCACGTCCCTATGGCATGGGATAGACTCTTCTAAAGGTGGGTGCTGTTCTAAGAACTTACGACTCTGATAAGAGGAGGAGCAAGACTCTGCTACGCCTGTGTTCAGAGTCTGTTTGACCTTCACTCAACAGAGTCCTCACATCTTCTAGCAGAGGGTGTCTGCCACTTTTGTGACCACGAGATTGATGTGGTACGGAATCCTCGTAAGTGCTATTCACCTATAGACACTCATGGCATATTTCATTGTAAAGGCATGCGTGGTAAAGGCATATGCGTGGTTAAGACTTGGTTAAGACTGCATGAGTGGTAATGGTATGCGTGGTTCTGTCACACAACCTACATGCCTTAACAATGCATATTTCTTTGGAAAGGAATGTGTGGTAAAGGCATATGTGTGGTTAAGACTTGCGTGGTTAAGACCACTTTGAACCGGCATGTATGGTGATGGCATAAGTGGTTTTGTCACACAACCCTCTGTGTCAGTGTAATTTATACTGCTTGAAGTTGTCCTCTTAGCCAATCATCTCCAGGGATTTTTATGAATGAGGATAGTATGGACCTGTTCACCAAAGGATTACTGCAGTCTCTGTGCAAAGAGGCACAAACATTTGTCTCACGTTTGGGTGTTTGCCTGTGGATATTCCCCTATAATTGACAGAAATAAGAAAGCAGTCAGATTCTTGAAGATGAGATCATCATGTTTAATTGCCAGGGGACAAGAATTTCCCAGCACCCGGCGCAGGTAAAAGTGATACCGACGAGGCGAGTCCAGAACATCACGAGAGGAATATCAAGTGCTCAAGATCATGACCAGAATATTGAGGATCAAAGTATGTATAGATGTTCTGTTCCTAACTCCACAGCTACATGCCTTGATGATGTATGTATTTTCTGGGTACATAGATGTGGAGTTACGAATAACAAAAGTATACCTCCCTCTGTGCACTTATTGCCGTGATATTTTGTCACAATGTTGTGACCGCCCGATATTCTTTTCACGGTCATCCAGACCACAACCAATATTGGGACGCAGTATGGCACAGACTCACAGCACGATTCAAAAAACGTATTTGTGCACCACAGCAAACTGCAGGTGTGCACAGAGCAGTATTTGTGAGGGGAAGACCCCAGTTCTAATTCACATTAACAGAAATGGTGCAACTTGGCTCTGGTACATGGGATTTGCTCACAAAGAAATTCTGTCACTTTTGTATAATTTCCAATTGAGTAAATCTGCTGCTGGGGTGAGTTTGTGGGCTTTCCAATGCGGATCCACCTTTTAAAGATGTGAACACCCACAGTCCCCAAGTGCGTGGGTATTCACCAATAATGTCCAGGTAGTTTCCCACCACGGAAACGCTTGTGAAGTTGTTTCTGTCAATGTCAGTAGTTTCTTTTCCGCAGAAAAAAATATTTACCTCAGGGAGAAAAAAGCTGAAAAACATTTTTAAGTTTAAACGCACTTTCCCATGACATTTCTGCATGTGGCTATGTAGATCCGTGTCTCAGAGTATTTCTTGAAACCTACCACAGCCGCAGAATCCCAGCTGCACTCCAGGGAATCCTTGTGAATTCCTAAAATGTTGCATTTTTTCTCCAAATATTAGTCATTTTATAGAGAACTCTTCAGGCTAAGGGGAGGATAATTCCTGCAAGCAGCAATGTGGTTTGACACAAACAAACATCTATAGTGGGGACCTCCAGCCTGGATAAAGGCCATCCGGGGATTAAGAGCCACCTTCCTCGAGCTTGTTTATGTTGTATATGCATACAAAAGTCTGCAAGCACAGGAACAATTTGTCCAAGGTTTATTTTTGATGAAAGAAAATTCTGTAGCAAATAAAATGGAGAACAGGGGCTGTATTATCCCAAGTTGCCCAGGGGTGCATCTGTTGTTTGCACCACTGAAGCACTTTCCTGTTTCAGAAAGGGTCACAGATCCTTGCAGGGCTCATGTGCTATGGCTATTTGGTTGCACTGGTGCATAGTCTGCAGGCTCTCAATAGGGTAGTTCCCTCATTTGGATGGGGGTGTGGCCCATGCAAATGAGGGGACACTTTACCATTGTGCCTGCACTCCATTACAGACATGGGGCAGAGGTAAATAAGCTGTTAGGAGGTCGCTGATTGGGTACCACATAGAAGGTAGATCACATGCACTCTACTCGCCCTGAGGGTTCTCCGTGGGAGAGAGGGATGGGTGTCCTAGGACCCCACCAGGCATCACCGTGAAGTTGGGTGCAGTTAAGTACCGCGCCCTCCAGCTGAGGATCACTGTACTTTCTTCAGAGGCCCGTCCCCCTGTGGTAAATAAAATTCCTTTACCGGGACTTAATTTGATATATAAACATAATAAAATAGCTCAGTAAAATGAGAGGCAGAATCCGTGGTATTAGAGGTTCGGAATGGGCTTTATTCCAGTGATCGATTATAATCGGTTGCTCCAAGTTCCATCACCACGGGGGTTCAGGAAGTGAAGTACATACTTTATTGACAAGAAGTAACTTTTATAGTACATACATTACAACAAAGCGAATGCAGTAGGCGTAACAATTGATAAGGAAATTGACGATTTATCTGCGTAACCAAAAATGGGTGTAATAAGGAGTAAAAAGGAACGTAATTGGTTATGATGTCACATATAGGTGGATCTATAAGATAATACTTGGCATAGATGCGCGCGCAGCAGCATGACGTGTAATTGACGTGCAACTAGGGGGTGAAGGGGACTTGACATTTAGCTCTACATGTGGAGACAAAAAGTCTGGGGGGTCAAGTCAACCTAATCCCAAATCATATCTAACATCCTATGTTTAAAGAACTATGTTATCCACGAAAGAAGGACTCTCGGACAGAATCTATTCTATACTGACTGTGCGTGCGTGTACAAGCGTCTAAGTGTCTACACTGAATGCGAGGGGGTAGAAATATTCCATGGTAACAGGACTATGAATTACTTGCATAAGGGCAGAGAAGCCGGGCCTTTTGCTCGGTAACTGGAAGAATGTTTACTTAAACTACTAGGCAGGAATGCATCGGCTGAGGGGGAAGCAGATAATTCGAAGGTGAAATACAGTTCTTGGCAGAGAATAGGCTGATGTCAGGCTTCGTGAGCCGCGCAGAGAATGAGACAAAGTTCATGGTCACAGATGCAGGCTCAGACTGGAGTTTTCAGAGGCAGGAAGCAAGAGGAGTTTGATGACAGAATCAGGGCCTACTTGCCTGGACTGTAAAATGGCATAAGTGAACCATATAAAGCCGGTGGCCTTTCATATTTAGGAATGGAATATCCGGCCTATTCATGGCGGATCTGACAGAGGACATGTTGACGGTGGACGCACATGTATTTGCGTCTTCATAACTGGAACTGGAGGAAACATACATGTACTTGTGACATGCACATAGAACCGTTGGGGTCCAAGATAGGGGACATAACTGACCAGAAAAATCCATATTTCCACATTCCCTCCATGTCCCCTACTTGCCCGTCAAGAGATATCAATCTTCATTAATCCATTGATCTGTTCATATAGCATCATTTGTTCTTCTTTCTTCTTCCGGGATCTTGAATGAGAATCTTGATGTGGAATGCACGATGTGGCACATAGACCACAGATCGCTGGTCCACATTGTAGACATAGACAGCAACTGAATAGTATGAGAAGGCCAATACCTAGGAAGGATAAAACTCTCCATCCCCAGGCTGATACCACACTCCAAAACCAACTGGACCAAGTCCAAGTACCTGGGTTCTGGTGTATCTGGTTTACAATCTTATGAAGGCGAGTTATGGCTTTATATACTGATGGCGAATTTTCTGGTATGAATACGCAGCAGCTTGATCCGATGACCCTACAAGCTCCGCCCCTATCAGCCAGGATGACGTCAAGGACAAGACGATTTTGAAGCACAACAATCCGCATAGCAGACTGCTCTTCCGTTAAATTGCCTAGGGCGGAAATAGTTTCATTTACTACTGCTTCAAGGGTTCTAGTTAATCTACGTATCAGTTTACTATTAGTAACAGTACCTATATAAGGAAAGATGCCTTTATTGAAATCTGTGTATTTTTCCCATGCTGTTTCAGTGTAATCGACAATTGGGAGATCTCTCCGCTCTCTGTTGTGTACTAAATGAATATTTCTGTAATAATCAGGAGGAGCTAGGAAAACAGGTGGCAAAAGGAATGCAATGTAGCAGGTACCATCCCAATCTAGAGGTAGACGCATATATGCAGTCTGACCACATATAAAGTAGGAGTGGCGATAAGCTCTAAATGAAGATTTGCCTTGATCACTGAATTCTACTATAGTAGTGCATTTACTATGGCCCATATGTATGGAACCAACCTTTCTTACACACAATTCACCCTTCGCTGGGAATACTGACATGGTGGGTAAGACTAGTTCAACTTCGGATTCGACATTTAGAATCATGAGATTAGGTGTAAATTTACCTAATCCATATACTTCATTTTCTAGATCAGTTCCTGTTCCTTTGGGGCGACCCTCCTTGTCAGGGTAACAGACTTTGAATAAAACTAGGTTCAGATTTCCCCATACCCAATGATCTTGGTAAACTGCTGTGTCTGAATCTATGGAATTGATTAAACTAAACCATGCTCCACAGGAGCCATTATGTGTAAATGGGTGTGGAAAGAATGGCAGGACTCCTTCATAATTCTGATAGGGAGGGAGCCGACCACACACCCAACAATTGGTGGCATTACTAGTCTGATGGGAATGATGTAACATACTAATGAAAGTGTTATTGCGCAGCGCAAGTCTATAAGACAATTCATGTGGAGGTAAGTCACTAAAAGAATGTTCAGCAGTAACATTATAAACATGTCTAGAAATAGGGTAATATATGTGCAACAATATACTTGCAGTAATTATTAAAAGACTCAAGAAAAACAAGATTAATAATGTCACTATGCAGTGGCTACGCAGTGATTTACAATACGCCTGTTGTTTCAACATTTTCCGCGGCTGTCCATGATTCAGGTCTAGAGGATATATGTCAGAGACAAATTCAACCGCTTCACCTTGGAGAGGACTTAAACAATCAAATTGTCTGACGTTCTAGGCCTCAATTTTACTTTATAGAGTTCGGTTTTAGTCTTTTCAACCAAAGGAAGTTTTGAATCAGTCTGTGAGGGAGTGCAGGGCACAATGTCTATATCCGAGGATAGTCCATGAAATTTCTTGATATGACTTGAATGAATCCAGCCCTTGCGGCCCTCGATCTTCACGGCTGTCCTTGTAGTGAGCAGAACCAACTTGGGTGTCTTCCACCTGGGTTCCAGCTGAGTCTTTCGGTCGAAATTTCTCACAAATACGAGATCACCCGGAACTACGTCATGGGGTTTCACCTCAGTGTTGTCGGGAAAGGCTGCAGCTACCTGTGAACGACAAGATTGTAGTGCAGACATCAAGGAAGCCAAGTAATCTGTCAGCATATTACAGTCAACATCAGTTATTTTGCGTGGTATAGGCGTCCCCCACATATTTGGTGGTCTGCCAAAGATCACCTCATACGGGGATAGCCCTGTTCGAGAGTGTGCTACCATTCTCATGTAAAAGAGTGCAACTGGTAACGCTACTATCCAGTCGACACCTTTCTCTCTGCATATTTTGGACAATCTGATTTTCAGTATCTGATTATGTCTTTCTACGAGACCTGCTGCCTCGGGGTGTCGGACACAGTGGAATTTCCACTGATATCCTAACAGAAGTGAAACATGTTTCATTAATTCGGATGAGAACGGCTGGCCGTTATCTGAGTAGACAACACGTGGTAAACCGTATCGTGGGAAGAATTCTCGAACCAACTGTTTGGCAGTAGTCGGGGCAGTGTAATCTGAAACCGGGTATGCCTCCGTCCAACGGGACAGAGCGCAGACAACTACGAGAACATATCTGAATCCTCGACATCGTTCCATCTGGATATAATCCATCTGGAGCACTTCAAAAGGGTGATCAGGAGGATGAAATCCACCCTGTTCTACGGGAACGCTTTTTCCTGGGTTAAACTGACAACAGATCATACAGGTACGGACTTTTTGTTTGGCTGCTGCTCGTAAATGTTTATTGAACCAAATGTGTTGAATGCTGTCTAGCATAGCTTTTTCTCCTAGATGTGCTGGACTATGTATAGTGTTAATTATAACTTGGACCATTGAATCAGGAAGGAACCATACAGACTTTTCCTTCATCATCCATCCTTGGTCCGTTTGGATCCCTCCTAATTCAGTCCATTTCTTTATTTCGTCTGGTGTAGCATGTGTCTGTATGTCAATTACGTCAAGAGTAGGATCTTTAACTGTCATACACTGTGTCGGGACTATTGTCTTTATCATGTCGGGGGTTTGAGTTTGAGCAGTCTGTTTAGCTGTTCTGTCGGCTAGATCATTGCCTTGGGAAATGATATCAGTAACCTTCGTATGAGCCTTACATTTCATAATTGATATTGCAGTGGGTCGATGTATTGCATCTAATAAGGCATGAATGAGGGGTCCGTGCTGAATGTGGGCACCGTGGGAAGTTAAATAACCTCTCTCTCGCCACAGCACGCCGAAGTCATGTACAACTCCGAATGCATAACGTGAATCAGTGTATATGTTGACTTTTTTATTCGTGGCTTGAATACAGGCTTGTGTCAGAGCGATGAGCTCTGCGGCTTGAGCTGACAAAGTATTTATACGATTAGTTTCAATGACTTCAGTATCTGTTGTGACTGCGTAAGCGGCCACTAACTCTCCTGTACTTGTTCTCATACATGAACCATCTACATACAATGTCAGGTCTGGATCTGACAATGGGACATCGGTTAAGTCTTGTCTGGGTTTTGTCGTTATAGTAATAACTTCAATACAGTCATGAGCTAGTGGGTCTGTTCCGGTTACTGGCAAAAGTGTGGCAGGATTCAATGTGTTACAGCGTCTGATTTCTATATGTGGCTGAAACAATGTAAGTTCGTACCCTGTAAGTCGCGCTATAGTCAAGTGTTGTGTTTGCGTTCTATTTTCAAGAACCTCTACTGCGTGTGGCACTTGAACTGTCAATGGATGTCCTAACACTATGGCATCGCTTTGTCTGATTGCTAAAGCTGTCGCTGCTACTGATTTCAGGCATGCAGGCAAAGCCTGAGCTACGGGATCTAATGTACTAGAAAAATAAGCACATGGTTTGTGTGCTCCTGCTTGTTCCTGTGTGAGTACTGACAAAGCAGTACCTTCGCGTTCTGTAACAAAGAGTGTAAACTGTTTTCTGTAACATGGTGTTGCTAAGACAGGTGCTTGACATAAAGCTTTCTTTAGGCTTTCAAAAGCTTGTGTATGTTCCTGAGTCCAAGGGAGGACAGTCGATGTGGCTGCCTCCTGTGTGGTTAACTGAATGAGTGGTTTTGCTAGAAATGCATACTGAGGGATCCACTGCCTGCAATATGAAGTGAGGCCTATGAAAGCCCGCACCTCCTTTTGTGTCTTGGGTATTGGCATGTTAGCTATTAACTGAATGCGGTCGGGTGTAAGCTGCCTTCCCTCCTTGGACAGCGAGTGTCCAAGATAAACAACTCGCTGGACACAGAATTGCAGCTTAGAAGGGGACACCTTGTGCCCCTTTTCGGCTAGAAATTTTAAAACTGTCAGTGATACTTTTTCACATTCCGGTTCGCTTCTCGCGGTGATCAGCAGATCATCGACGTATTGAAGCAGGGCAGTGTTAACTGGCATGTGGATACTGTCAAGTTCTCGTTTCAGTGCTTGGCTATAGATGCTGGGGCTTTCTGTAAATCCTTGAGGTGCGCGTGAGAATTTAAAGCTACGTCCATTTAAACTAAATCCGAACAAATATTGGCTTTCCGGATCTATTGGGACGCTGAAAAAGGCATTCTTGAGATCAATTACAGTAAAGAATGTTGCTTCAGAATCAATAGCTGTCAGTAATGACGAGATATCTGGGACCACAGGGAATTGTGGCACAATGCACTTGTTTAACTCGCGCAGATCAATAACCAATCGATATACTGGCGGGGCCTTAGGATCTGTTCGTTTAAGAATCGGAATTATCGGTGAATTACATACATTGGAGTCTGTTTCCACAACTACTCCTTGGGCAATGAGCTCGTCAATGATTTGTAGTAAAGCCACTACAGCATCTGGTGGTAACTTGTATTGTCGCATTCGTGGTAGCACCACTCCTGCCTTTAATGTGACTCGATATGGTGTAATATTCATGCAACCAACATCAGTAGGGCCTTGTGCCCATAGATGTGTAGGTAAAGTCTGCAGTCGGGGATCCATGTCTCTAGACACATAGTGACCTTTAAAATCACGTAAAAACAACCTTACTCCTTCCGGAGAACAACATATTATGGCTCCTAGAGCTTTCAGTGTTTTTATTCCTAGCAAGTTTTCTGGACATGATTTAGTAAGCAATAAATCTGTAGTTCGGGTCAGAGGTCCTATCGTAAGTGGAAGAGGCTGTGATACTTCATTAACAATAGGTTTGCCTGAAAAACCAAGGGAAATATTCTGTGAGCCTGAGAGGGGTGCCCCTGGAACTTCACTACGTTTTATAGTTGTTCGACTTGCCCCTGTATCGAGTAAAAATTTTCTATCTTGGCCTAATAATTCACTATGTACATAAGGTCCTTCTTGATCTACAGGTATTTCAATAAGGGGTAAGTCAACTTCCCTCTCTAGGCTAGTTCATGCGTAACGCTGATACTCAGGATATTCATACTGTGCGGTCTGATACATTTGTCGTGTTGTTGTCTGTGTGGCAGCAACAGGCAACGGTGGTGCAGCTGGCACAAACTGTATTGGCTGTTGTGCGGCTGGCATGGCCTGGGCATGCTGCAGAGCTCCTTGTTCATTCTGATCTTGTCTGAGTGGCCGTGATCTTTCTTGTGTTTTACCTATGGCGATATTATGTTTTAAAACTGGACAATCGTGTACGTAATGACCTGGCTTTTTACAATAATTGCATGTCCCTTTTACAGGTCCTACTGAATCGGAATGTGTCATACCCTTTTTATGTCCTTCAGCTGGAACTGTCTGGGAAACTAGCATTTTCATTTTCGTGTCTTTCATGCGTCTGTGTTCATGTTCTTGTTCCTCTCTAATTCTATTGTGATGGTACTGTAACATTTGTAACATTTGTGATGGAGTGTTACCTTGCCAGGTACTCTCGAATTTTAATACTCTATTCTTTACTGGGGGCAGGGCATTTTCTACTAATTTTGTTACAAACAGATGTGGGTATGATTCGCTACTTGCTTTTATGCCACTATTTATACCAAAACATTTTTCAAATCGGGCATAGTAATCACTAGTGTCTTCATCTTGCTTCTGTTTACGGGCTGAAATTGTACCCCAATCTTCCTTTTTCGTATTCAATAAACGTGGCAGTACCTGTACTAATAAACCTGGTAATGCTTTAGTTTTATCCCCAAGTCCTGCTCCTGCAGTTCGGGCCTTTTCTTCCGCTTCTAACACTGACCATTCTATCTTTTGGTCTCCTACCTCCCACTCTTTTTCCTTGAGTTTCTCATAAATACCAGCAGGCATCAATACCTTTAATATTGTCATAATGTCGGGATAGGTATACTCTCCCATGAGTAACATGTCTTTAATTTCTCGGTGAAAACCCGCTGGATCTTTGTCATGACTGGGTACCACTTTCTTCATTTGTAACAATTCTATTTTTGATATGGGCGTATATACAAATACGCGCTTAAACTCGTTGTCCTCGCCTTTTATTGGGTGCACTTCTCGTAAGGGATTCTGTCTATCCATGTGATACGTGGTTCTTTCCTTGACGGGCAATGAGACATGCTCTGCGCATACAAAAAGAATATACTGCTTTCTTGATTCTAGAATTTCTTTAATTAATTTAGTACCTGCACCTCTCCATTTATTCATAAGCAATTCAGTCAATATGTCAGGTAAGGGACCAGGGTCCGAACGCTGACTCCGATATAGTATAATGAGTTGTTGAATCATATAAATCCCAACTAACCTCTGTTCATCTGGGGTGAGATTCAAAAATGTGCGTACTACTGTATCATCACTATATTTTCCGGGACTGTCCACCCAATGGACAGCTGCCCTGGCTAAATCTTGTTCATCCATAGAATCGAGAAAATGATAACCCCTTCGTTCTCGGAGTAGTTTGTCGGCGGTTTGGAACGAATGCTCGTTAGACCTTATATTAATTATAGGTATTTGGAAATTCCTGTTATTATCTGGACATATCGGACGTATCGAGTCAGTAAGACATCTATTACTATTACAAGATCTTCCTCTACCTACATAGGCTATGGTGTCCGACTGTCCCACGGGCAGTCCTGACCCTTCTTCCTCGCTTTGTTCGAACTCGTCTACCTCTAATCTTTCTTCGTGTAGGCGTTCTATTTCTTTACGGATCTTTCGGCACATGGCTATTATACAATTTTGCTTATCATGTCTCCCTTCTGATATATTCTGGCTCCATCTGGTAAGAATTTGCATTGCTTCCGGGTTTACCCCCGGTCGGTCTTGATTTCTGATCACACAATTTATGAGGAAACGTAACAGTTCCCCCTGTATCTCTACTTTCTGGTATTCCATAGCTCTGTTAATACATTCTGGATCTCGCCCTGTTTGGACAAAATGATATATTTTATCTAGATGCGCAGTCATTCCTGGTAACTTCCCTAAATACACTGCGGCTCGTCTGATACGCAATGATGCCAGGGTCATTTCGTCCTCTTTACCGGGCACAGGGTCATATCTGCAATCTATAAGAAGTTCCTTCAGCGTACGGGCACTTATGAGTTTGGGTGTACGTGAATGTGCTGACTCTTGAAAAGTAAGTTTATTTATTCTGGGTGGCGTAGAAAAAATATTGGTAGCACCTCCCGTGGCCCCATCTGGGGTGTCGGGTGTGAAAGGATTCGTTGAACGTGACACAGCAACTACAGGTATGGACACAGCTATAGAAGTAGCTGTAGGAACAGATGCAGAAACAGATGTGCTTGCCGGAACTTGTGACTCGATTTGTTGCTGTAGGGATACGGGTACTGGATCTTGGCGTTGGACCTCCCTGGTATGCGGTCTATGCGGGGCGGAATTAGCATACTCGGGAGCTGCGTCATCTAAATATGAGGAAAGAAAAACATCTTCTGCGGTTCTAGGATGCCCCTTAGGATGTACCTTTATTGGGAATAATGGGGGTGGCAAGTCTTTCGGTATCTCTGGAGTAGCCTTAGGTAATCCTTCGGCCAGAAGGGGATACATACCATTCATAAGGGCATTTCTTTGCCTATCTACTTGTTCTGATTTCACTCGGATACCTTCCTCAATTAATGGATTCTCTCGAACTTTATTTGAACTCTCTTTATTCTTTTCTTCCTGTCTACGTGCTTTTTCTGTGCGTCTATGAGATTCTTTACGCCATAACTCAACGGCGTCTTTCTGTGACTGTCTGACCTTCCTTTTCCATAACTCTTCCTCGACT
The DNA here is from genome assembly GCF_964204655.1 of Triturus cristatus. Taxonomy (NCBI): domain Eukaryota; kingdom Metazoa; phylum Chordata; class Amphibia; order Caudata; family Salamandridae; genus Triturus; species Triturus cristatus. Next base: position 257,521,760 of record NC_140587.1, on the reverse strand, counting down.
TTCATGATGCACTCTGCATCCCAGGTTCCCGCTGCGGGCCACCTCTGACTTTCTGGTAATCCCTTGGTGTAGTCTACCCATAAATCAAGAAATAATATAGCGTCTAAGCCATGTTTGTGATACATGAAGTGCCCTGGAGTATCCCTAGGAGGAATAGGGACGGCTTCTTCGAGAACCCCTTTTCTAGTAGTGATCTGTCTTAATTTCGAAAAGAGCGGCATATTGGCAACTGATCCGATACTTAATCTTGAACACACTTAATACAAAAGCACAATAATGAACAACCATTCATACCACAATATGCAGGACGTTTTTTAAACACATTAAACATTAAACATTAAACCTTTAACTGAAACAACAATGATGATCGTCTGCATAACTAATCACCAAGCTTAATTCTTAACAATAACTAGATACTTCGGAATACTTGATATACTGCTAAACAGTACAGATACACTGCTAAAACAGTGCAGACCGGATTTGTGTACCCAAACCCGTCTTGACCGGCACAACCTATGTGCACGTCAGAAATGCCTCCCCAGTAATGGTACTCACCGGGTAGCTTCGGAAACGGAAGGCCTCGGTAACTTGAACTTGAACCGGACTGGACTCGACTCGACTCGTCGGAAACTGGGCTTGACTTCGAACTGGTGGGTCTCTGTATACCTCGGATCTTGCTCTCTCAGCTAGGCTCTGGTCGGGATACTTCGCACTTCTCACCGCCTCGTCTGGGTGTTGATCGCAGTCTCAGTCGCCCCCGCTTGACCGGAGGGAGCTACAGGAAATCCTGCTGGTACGCGTTATTGTCCGTCCAGCTGTGGCAGGAGACCGGGCCTGCAACTCACCGCCGGCGCGTGAGATGAGAAAGTGTCCCTGTTCGGGCGCCATTCATGTGGTAAATAAAATTCCTTTACCGGGACTTAATTTGATATATAAACATAATAAAATAGCTCAGTAAAATGAGAGGCAGAATCCGTGGTATTAGAGGTTCGGAATGGGCTTTATTCCAGTGATCGATTATAATCGGTTGCTCCAAGTTCCATCACCACGGGGGTTCAGGAAGTGAAGTACATACTTTATTGACAAGAAGTAACTTTTATAGTACATACATTACAACGAAGCGAATGCAGTAGGCGTAACAATTGATAAGGAAATTGACGATTTATCTGCGTAACCAAAAATGGGTGTAATAAGGAGTAAAAAGGAACGTAATTGGTTATGATGTCACATATAGGTGGATCTATAAGATAATACTTGGCATAGATGCGCGCGCAGCAGCATGACGTGTAATTGACGTGCAACTAGGGGGTGAAGGGGACTTGACATTTAGCTCTACATGTGGAGACAAAAAGTCTGGGGGGTCAAGTCAACCTAATCCCAAATCATATCTAACATCCTATGTTTAAAGAACTATGTTATCCACGAAAGAAGGACTCTCGGACAGAATCTATTCTATACTGACTGTGCGTGCGTGTACAAGCGTCTAAGTGTCTACACTGAATGCGAGGGGGTAGAAATATTCCATGGTAACAGGACTATGAATTACTTGCATAAGGGCAGAGAAGCCGGGCCTTTTGCTCGGTAACTGGAAGAATGTTTACTTAAACTACTAGGCAGGAATGCATCGGCTGAGGGGGAAGCAGATAATTCGAAGGTGAAATACAGTTCTTGGCAGAGAATAGGCTGATGTCAGGCTTCGTGAGCCGCGCAGAGAATGAGACAAAGTTCATGGTCACAGATGCAGGCTCAGACTGGAGTTTTCAGAGGCAGGAAGCAAGAGGAGTTTGATGACAGAATCAGGGCCTACTTGCCTGGACTGTAAAATGGCATAAGTGAACCATATAAAGCCGGTGGCCTTTCATATTTAGGAATGGAATATCCGGCCTATTCATGGCGGATCTGACAGAGGACATGTTGACGGTGGACGCACATGTATTTGCGTCTTCATAACTGGAACTGGAGGAAACATACATGTACTTGTGACATGCACATAGAACCGTTGGGGTCCAAGATAGGGGACATAACTGACCAGAAAAATCCATATTTCCACACCCCTTCAATGAAATGTGGAGTCGGTTCCAAACTGCAGCTTTGTCCTTCCTTAATGCGCTCTCAGACATTGTACGCCCCTCTGTCCCGTTGCCTTGGCCCACGGTGCTCTCTGTCTGAGGCATGTCCATTGGAACATTTCAATGTTTGGCCTGTCAGAATCACCTCAGACATCAGCAAACCATCTGTAAAAGAGAGCAGTATGACATCAGATCAGTGCTGATGATCACAGCGAGCCGGGGTCAAGGGCCGTAATGTATTTGTGCCGCCAGCAGATTTCTTAGAAAGAGGACAAAAACACTGCAGTCTTGTCCCCTGAGTAAACATTTGAAAAAACACAGTGGACTCAGTCAGTCAATCGAAACACAGTGAAAGCAGAACATAAATAGGATAAATGGGAGGGGGCATGATGTAGACAAGTGTTTGTGAGAGAAGGCCAACGCACCTCTAGAAAATGGAGGAGAAACACAGACTAAAGAAGAAGCACAGGTCTAAGAGCATGTTTAATCGAACTGCAAGGAGAAGCGAGGCAGACAGGTAGGGTGCGGGTAGGAAAATGGATAGGAACTCCTTTCACAGGATTTGTAAGTACTAGTTTGTTTAAAAATGAATTTTGGTGGGTGCTATGCAGCAATGATAAAAAAAAGCAGAAAGCAGGAACTGATGCACTGAAATGAACAGTTTCCCTTTATTATTGTCTGGATGCACTAATGCAAATTTACTTTGGCCTGAAAAATGAATTGGAATATCATTTTAATTTGACTCCTAGCGACAGTAATGAGTAATCTGAAATCCTTGAGGACATTCTGGTCGGCCGGAATTGCCAATACCAGCCAGCATCTCCACTTGGAATTCCTACAATTATTAGTTACACCCCACAGAATTGGGATATCTGTGTGAAATTGTTGTTCTAGAGGGGATTCCGCATAAAATCCACAATTCTGTGGGGTTTGATGCAGACATTTACCATCTGCTCTGTGAGTGCCCCTGTGTGGGAGGAGGGGTGAGGATGGGAGGGTGATGGAAAGGGTGGGGAGAAGGAATGGAGAAGATGTCGACTAGCAGCGGGACATACCTTGGCTGAGGGTTGGGTGGTGGCCAAGAAACTGATCGACCTGCCTTTCAGCCATTTCTGAAAGCGATTGTGCGCACCTACATTTTCAACTGGAAAAATCCGGTCCAGTGTTCCTGCACCTGAAAGATCTGGGTGCGGAAACACCAACCAAAATATAATTGTGTGCACGGAAATCCTACACTGGAATTCTGCTCCACACTACTAAGGGTCTTAAACATGTTTGCTCAAGCTGGCCAATGAATAGCCTCATCTGTGTTCTTGTAGGTGTCACTCAAGAATTGATCACTAGGATTAAAATACAACATTTTCAGTTTTTCACTATTTCATAATATTATCTTTATATTCTGAAGTAATTTGTATTTGGTGCTTGCAGGTCAGAAATGCACCAGTTCTGGTCTTCTTCCACAACAGTCCCAGTGACTATAGCGGCAAAGTGCAAGCAATGGTGGATGGATCATACCTAGCGGCTGTGGGAGATATTATTGTCGTCACTGCAAGCTACAGGGTTGGAATCTTCGGTTTTCTTACCACAGGTGAGTCTGACCTATTCATTTTGCAAACTTAGTCCCATTTGTGGGCCAACAGGGAGAGATGAATCTGCAGGTTTTAATAAAAACTATTTACTTTTACCTCACTTTCTTCCTTCATTTCTGCAAAATGTGTACCCTCTTCCTACAAATATTCATTAGGTATTTACTTGTTCCCCACATCTTTGTTATCAGTGTTATCTTATGTCATCTTACTATCTGGTTAGAGTATTTTGCCAATTGTGTCTATCTCCCACTGCTTCTGCCTTTTTCTTGACATTTCTACACTTTATCCTTGATGTTAACGTATGGTGTATAGATGCTATAAAAATTATGTTTAGAGGTGATGGAACATTGAATCTGCTTTCGATGCAGCCCAGGCCCTTATGGGGTCATTCATGTAATTTACGTAAATGGGTCGCGACACTGCTCGTCATGCTGCAAATAACCCCAAAGGATTCTGGATAGTGTAGTGGCTACGGTGAGTACGCCTACGCCACGAGTATATAGAAATATAATGCCATCCCTGGACACGTGTTTCGAGGTAATTGCCTCTCGTCAGCAGGGAGCAGGTAGGTATGCGGGGTGCCGATGACTGCCATATATATAGGTAAAATACCTTCCAAGGCGCGCAGGTGCAGACACCGGGCTCGTCAGCCAAAGTCGCTCGAATGAGCTATTAGTAATTTACGTAAATGGGTCGCGACACTGCTCGTCATGCTGCAAATAACCCCAAAGGATTTTGGATAGTGTAGTGGCTACGGTGAGTACGCCTACGCCACAAGTATATAGAAATATAATGCCATCCCTGGACACGTGTTTCGAGGTAATTGCCTCTCGTCAGCAGGGAGCAGGTAGGTATGCGGGGTGCCGATGACTGCCATATATATAGGTAAAATACCTTCCAAGGCGCGCAGGTGCAGACACCGGGCTCGTCAGCCAAAGTCGCTCGAATGAGCTATTAGTAATTTACGTAAATGGGTCGCGACACTGCTCGTCATGCTGCAAATAACCCCAAAGGATTCTGGATAGTGTAGTGGCTACGGTGAGTACGCCTACGCCACGAGTATATAGAAATATAATGCCATCCCTGGACACGTGTTTCGAGGTAATTGCCTCTCGTCAGCAGGGAGCAGGTAGGTATGCGGGGTGCCGATGACTGCCATATATATAGGTAAAATACCTTCCAAGGCGCGCAGGTGCAGACACCGGGCTCGTCAGCCAAAGTCGCTCGAATGAGCTATTAGTAATTTACGTAAATGGGTCGCGACACTGCTCGTCATGCTGCAAATAACCCCAAAGGATTCTGGATAGTGTAGTGGCTACGGTGAGTACGCCTACGCCACGAGTATATAGAAATATAATGCCATCCCTGGACACGTGTTTCGAGGTAATTGCCTCTCGTCAGCAGGGAGCAGGTAGGTATGCGGGGTGCCGATGACTGCCATATATATAGGTAAAATACCTTCCAAGGCGCGCAGGTGCAGACACCGGGCTCGTCTGCCAAAGTCGCTCGAATGAGCTATTAGTAATTTACGTAAATGGGTCGCGACACTGCTCGTCATGCTGCAAATAACCCCAAAGGATTCTGGATAGTGTAGTGGCTACGGTGAGTACGCCTACGCCACGAGTATATAGAAATATAATGCCATCCCTGGACACGTGTTTCGAGGTAATTGCCTCTCGTCAGCAGGGAGCAGGTAGGTATGCGGGGTGCCGATGACTGCCATATATATAGGTAAAATACCTTCCAAGGCGCGCAGGTGCAGACACCGGGCTCGTCAGCCAAAGTCGCTCGAATGAGCTATTAGTAATTTACGTAAATGGGTCGCGACACTGCTCGTCATGCTGCAAATAACCCCAAAGGATTCTGGATAGTGTAGTGGGGTCATTCATGCTCTGAGGGTGAGTGTTTACTCCTTCTTGGCTATTCTCTGCTTTGATGACGACATATCAGCTAGCTTAACTAGGGGCATCCTCCGCTCCTAGGTCATGTCATCTTCCACTCATAGGAGGGGGGTAGGATCGCTCCTCCTGCTTCCTGCCCCATGTCGATGCAAACAGCACCAGGCTCTGTGTTCTATCTACAGCATGTGGGCCTGCTTCCAAAAGTGGGGTTCAAGTGACCACCATTCTCATTGTCGGGTATGGGTCCGGCCATAGGCATGCCCTAGTGGGTACTGTTCATTCGTCCATCGTCTTAAGGCCTATTGACTAACATTGTCACAGATGAGCAGCTATGTTACCATGAGTGGTTTACTCTTTTCCTGTCAATGTCCTTTTGTGTACATGGCAGCCGATAGTGATCTTTGTGTAGCTGGACTTCTAAAAATGTGATTAGTCTCAGTGATCACAAAGGAGTCAACTAGGGTTACAAACAGGAGTGGAGGGGAAGTAATTGCAACACCTGTTGACCTCTGAATGACATAAGTGCTCAACCCTTCCTGCACCACATCAGAAGAGGAGAGCTCTTTGAAAGAGATTCACCGGTTCTCTCTATATTTTACAGCATCTACTATCAGGTTGGCCTTTGCACTTGAAATGTTGGCAGACTTGCCCCAACCAGATTCTGGGCCAGTAAACTATCATTATGGAACAATACTTGAAATGGCAATATAGCAGTGCAGGTGCTCACGGTCTCAGAGTACCTGTTTGATACTGGAAGTGCTGGTATTCTCGATTTGCAATCCTGCTGAGAAGTATTGATACTTTTCCTTTCAAATTACAGAAGGGCATCTACTCACTCACTGAGAATACCTGGCCGTGTATAGAGCAGCCTTTGCAAGATAATAGCTATTCAAGTAGTAAGCCGTGGCCAATTTCCTTCAACCTAAACTGGTCAAAACCTAGACCTTTGCTCAGGGACCATTTCATATATCATTTACCTCTGTCATTACATGATGCCAAATACTAGAGATGGGGTAGATACTGCACCTCCTACATCCTATGCTTCCCACTCACACACACAAACACTTTCTTCCACCCATCCACTCACAAGAGCACATACCCACACCCACCCAACCTCATGCACACTCACACCTATCCATTCACAAGTGTGCACACATACACCTGCCATTCCCAAGCACATACACATGCACAAACACATTCACAACATATAAGCAAGGATGGCTATACCTTAGTACATACACACATGCATCCAACATTCAAGAAGCACTTACTGGACTGCGCATAGACTTCAGGAGGTGGAAGGGAGAAGCAGGAATGCCTCCATGGTTGCTGGAGGCTTTGGGAAGGAAGGGACTGAAGATCCCGTCACCTGCTCCCATTAGCTGATCTCGTCATGGGCCAGCCATGAGAAGAGGACCTTCCCTTGCTCCTCACAGAGATAGATGGGGTTAGTGGGAGTAGCTGACCCCACCCCACTCTGTGATGAGGTGTCACTGAATGAGGTGTCACTGATAGACAGTGTCAGACCTGCCAGTAGTAGGGTAGTCTTCCCCCAAACCTTTTGCCTTTCACTTCCCTTTTTTTGCTGATCTCGATTTGGTTGGCCTTAGGCCCAAGTTCTTGTGTTTTCTCCTTTAAGCATGATAGAATTGGCTTACAGCCAATTGACATATTTAATTTACTAATAAGTCCCTAGTAAAGTGGTACTACATGTATTCAGGGCCTATAAATTGAATGCTACTAGTGAGCCTGCAGCACTTATTTTGCCACCCACTTAAGTATCCTTTTAAACATTTCCCAAGTCTGCCATTGCAGCCTGTGGTTTTAAACTGCCATTTCAACCTGGCAAAATAAACCATTTTTCCAGGCCTAAACCTACCATTTTGATACATATAGGCCCCCCCCAGGGTAGGCCCTAAACAGCTCAGAGGGTAAGGTGCAGGGCATTTAAAAAGATGGACATCTACATTTACTTTTACATGTCCTGGTAGTGAAAACTCTTAAATTCTTCTTTTAGCTCTGTTGCAAGGCCTGGCTCAACAATAGGAAAACATTTGGTTAATGTATTGCATTTAATAAGTGATACATTTCAATTGGAAGCAAGTAGGAATATCAAGTTTGGAGTCTAAAGAATTGTAATTTAAAACCCTCTTGAATGGTAAATTCGGATTTTAAGTCTCAATTCTGAAAATGCCACTTTTAGAAAGTTGGCATATTGTTTTCTCAACCATTTGGTCCCTCCAGCCTGTATCCTGGGTCACATGAGTAGGTAAACTGTCAGCTGTCCATAGTGTATGGCCTTAAAACAGTGAGACAGAGTGGAAATAGGTGGTGGCAGAATGGGCCATCTCTGACTTTATTAGGGGGGAGGAGCTGTCACTCACCCCACTTGCACATCAGAAAGACTGCCCAGTACACTCACAAAGGGATTTGACAGTAGTCTTTTGTGACCCCAGACTAGCTGGGGCAGTCTGGGGTTCCAAACACCTCTGGGGGTGGAAATCTACGGAACTATTTCCTACTTCAAAGTGGGCATCAGGTACAAATAATGGCCCCCAGACCGAACACTGCAATACACCTCTGGACCTATGGAAGACTCAGAAAGGACTGATACTCTGCTGCCTGAGTGAAAAGGACTGCACCTGTCTCTTGATCCTAGTACCACCAGAGTGACTCCAAGGATTATTTGGCTGGCCTTCTGATCAGAGCCTCAGGGACAAAAAAGGATCCCACCACCTTGAACCCAGCACCTGGAATTTATCTGTTGTGCGTCTTGCTCCCCAAATGGTGCCACCCTAATCCAGGACCCTTGGAAGTGGGCCTGAAGGTGCTCTGCCAGCCGAGCTATTGTGCTGTGATTAAACCCGACGCAACGTAATGCATCTCCTCACAGCTGTTTTGGAACCACTAAAGTACAATGCATTCCCCTTCCCAGCCTGCATCTTCCTCGGAAACGTTGCTGCATGACACATCCTCCACTTAGGCCTTCGTATTGCAAGCCCTTCGTCAACGGCATCCTCGGCAATGACACAGCCACAAGCCCTTTGTCGATGGCATCCTCGGCAATGACACAGCCACTTATAAGTGTGCATGTCTGTTTGGCCGGACAGTCCTAGGCCAGCCAAACAGACTTGCGCACTTATGTTTCTCCAACCTAGCTGTGTTTCACAGCCGAGTTGGAGAAAAAGCACAGGCTCCAAGGCACTGAATGAGTAGCAAACGAGGCCGCTCAGACCAATCCTGACGCTGCTCCCATGCTGTTAGAACAGTGTCTGGATTGGGTGTGGAGCCTGTGCCCTGAGGCCCATCCACATCCAGGCAAGACGAGAGAAGCAACAAGGCGGCTGGTAGCATCAATGGGAGTGGCGGGTACGTCTTTTTTTATTTTATATTATTACCAAACCCTGCCCTGCTCCCCCCCATCCACTCGCTCTACCACCCTAGATAGGCGGCGGTTGCCACTGTCTGTCAGGCTGACCGTTGCTCAACCTGACAGACACTCATCATGCTTTTCAGAAGGAAAGTGGGCGGAACCCCTCTGCTCTTAGATAGCCACCCCTATCTGTAGTGTATAGGGTAAGAACTGGCACTGCATCTTGAGCACTTAAATAAAGCTGTGTAAAACAAAAAAGAACATTTTTAGGTAACAAGAGACTTGCGAGCCCTGGTACTACAGGTGACTACACTTCTTCCTAGAAACATTTAGGGGCATTTTATGAGTGGGGTGCATCACACTTGCACCACGCAACATGGTTCATGCGCGACAGAAGCCTAAAAGTGATTTATGAAGCCAGGCGAGGCCACATTGTGTGGCCCTGAGTGGCTTCATACATCCAGAGTAAAGAGACACCGCGAAAATTGCTGCGTTGTTATTCTGCGCCCGGGAGGCATTCCATGGGTGTTGCGTGGGTGTTTCCACACAACATCCATGGATTTTGATGCATATCCTGATTTACCAAAAGTAGTAAACCTGGTAATGTGCCATAATGCTACGTCTTCCCAGGTGAGGCGCAAAAAGAGATTTTTTTTTTTAATTCTCATTTTTTCCTCTTTCTATGTGTGCTGCATCTGCAGCACTGATAGAAAGAGGAAAATGCCTTGTTTTTGTGCAGGAATGTGGCGTTCCTGTGCAAAAACAATCCTCCTTATAATGCAGGCACCCTGGCACCATAGTGCAAGGGCGCCTGCGTTGGCACTAGGCAGACAAAACAGCACCAGCGTAGGGACAAAGGCAGGAATGCGTTGTATTTATAAAATACGGCGCATTCCTGCTCTTCCTCTGTCACACAGCGCAGCAAGGCGACTTGCTGCGCTGTATGACTTTGCCATAAATATGGCCCTTACTGTGGAGCTAGAGATCTTGGCACACATACCAGCTCTAGATTCCTCTAAGGATGTGATGATGCTTATAGTAAGGGTTCTATTGTCTCTTAGAAGGACAGCATCCATCCTGAAATATATTCCATGACCTGGACAAAACATTGATTGACAGCAAGGGGCTTCACGGTGCATTGTGCAGTGCCTTCTTCAAACTATACTGCCTCAAATGTCTTTGGTTCTCTGCAGGGGTGTTAATTTACAACTAAATACGCATTGGATTGCCATACCATCCAGCCTAATATTTCTTCATAGCCCAAAATAACATTGTTGTATTTATGAGAACATTGTGTGCTTAGTACAACACTCTGGATACTCATTAGATAATGCATGGAAAAGCAATGCCTATTTTTTATGTTGTGCCTTAATAGAAAAAGGGCAATTAAAAATAATATAATGTTGATGCCAAAGTATACAAAGGTTTTGATAGTACCATGCTTTGAAATGTCTCAGCCTGACAGGGTAGCCTCTCAAATGAAAGGTGACAGAACTCCCCTAAATATGCCACCCATATCAGGGTGTCACTGATGCTTACGTAGGTCAAGAAGGGGGAGTAGTCAGAACCCAAATAAATTTCTTTGACAGAGGGAAATTAAATATGAAATAGTTCCTGAGCAAAGCTCTAAGTTTTGATCTGTTTAGGTGGAAGGAAGTTGTACATATTTTATGGGTCCCTTCATGTAACAAATTTGAATTGTATTGCCCATTTGCTGCTAATTCAAGATTGTCTGATGCCAAACAATGCTATATTATATGTTAAACTTTAACAGGGTCACACAAACAGCCCATGACCCCAAAAATCCATAAGATGACCATGTGTAGGCAGATTCAGATAGAGACAAAGTACACTTTCCTTTCCCATAGGGCCCCTTGGAAGGTGGGGGCTGCGGGCAATCGCCCACTTTGCCCATGCCTGAACCGCCTTTGTTTATAGCAGTGCTATGAGTGGCCAGATACGCTCACTGAGTGAGTACATGCACTTCTGTAATTTGAAAAATAAATATCAACACTTCTCAGCAGGGGTGCAAATATTTTAATGGAAGAGTACCAGCACTTCCAGTAGCAAGCAGGTTCTCTGGGACAGTGAGACCTGCCCTTCTATATTGACATTTGAAGTATTGTTCTATAATGATAAGAATGCCTTGAAATACCCCAACTATAGTGGAGTGGAGTTGGACCAGAGAGGAGCAGTGTACAGGATGCCACTGGACAAGAGACGAGCAGTGTACAGAATGCCCCGGAATGATAGGAGCAGTGTAAAGAATGCCCCGGGACGAGAGAGGAGGAGTGTACAGAATGCCCTGGGACAAGAGGAGCAGTGTACAGAATGCCCTGGGACAAGAGAGGAGCAGTGTACAGAATGCCCTGGTACAAGAGAGGAGCAGTGTACAGAATGCCCCGGGACGAGAGAGGAGCAGTGTACAGAATGACCCGGGATGAGAGGAGCAGTGTACAGAATGCCCCGGGATGAGAGGAGCAATGTACAGAATGCCCCGGGACGAGAGAGGAGGAGTGTACAGAATACCCTGGGACAAGAGAGGAGCAGTGCACAGAATGCCCTGGGACAAGAGAGGAGCAGTGTACAGAATGCCCCGGGACGAGAGAGGAGCAGTGTACAGAATGACCCGGGATGAGAAAGGAGCAGTGTACAGAATGCCACTGAACGAGAGAGGAGCAGTGTACAGAATGCCCCAGGATGGGAGAGGAGAAGTTTCAGAATGCCCCAGGAAGAGAGAGGTCCAGTGTACAGAATTCCCCGGCACGAGAGAGGAGCAGTGTACAGAATGCCACTGGACTAGAGAGGAGCAGTGTACAGAATGCCACTGGACGAGAGAGGAGCAGTGTACAGAATGCCCCGGTACAAAAGAGGAGCAGTGTACAGAATGCCCCAGGACAAGAGAGGAGCAGTGTACAGAATGTCCCGGGACGAGAGAGGAGCAGTGTACAGAATGCCATTGGACGAGAGAGGAGCAGTGTACAGAATGCTGCTGGACGAGAGAGGAGCAGTGTACAGAATGTCCCGGGACAAGAGAGGAGCAGTGTACAGAATGCTGCTGGACGAGAGAGGAGCAGTGTACAGAATGTACCGGGACAAGAGAGGAGCAGTGTACAGAATGCCCCGGGATGAGAGAGGAGCAGTATACAGAATGTCCCGGGACAAGAGAGGAGCAGTGTACAGAATGCCACTGGATGAGAGAGGAGCAGTGTACAGAATGCTTCTGGACGAGAGAGGAGCAGTGTACAGAATGCCCCGGGACGAGAGAGAAGTGTACAGAATGCCCCAGGAAGAGATTAGACCAGTGTACAAAATGCCCCGGCACAAGAGAGGACCAGTGTATAGATTTTCACTGGACGAGAAAGGAGCAGTGTACAGAATGCCACTGGACGAGAGAGGAGCAGTGTACAGAATACTGCAGGATGAGATAGGAGCAGTTTACAGAATGCCCCGGGACAAGAGAGGAGCAGTGTACAGAATGCCCCAGGACGAGAGAGGAGCAGTGTATAGACTGCCCTGGGCTGAGAGGAGCAGTGCACAGAATGCCCCGGGATGAGAGGAGCAGTGCACAGAATGCCCCGGGACAAGAGAGGAGGAGTGTACAGAATGCCCCGGGAAGAGAGAGGAGCAGTGTACAGAATGCCCTGGGATGAGAGAGGAGCAGTGTACAGAATGCCCCGGGATGAGAGGAGCAGTGTACAGAATGCCGCGGTACGAGAGAGTAGGAGTGTACAAAATGCCCCGGGAAGAGAGAGGAGCAGTGTACAGAATGCCCCAGGACGAGAGAGGAGCAGTGTACAGAATGCCCCGGGATGAGAGGAGCAGTGTACAGAATGCCGCGGGACGAGAGAGGAGGAGTGTACAGAATGCCCCAGGACGAGACAGGAGCAGTGTACAGAATGCCCCGGGATGAGAGAGGAGCAGTATACAGAATGCCACTGGACGAGAGAGGAGCAGTATACAGAATTCCCCAGGATGAGAGAGGAGCAGTGTACAGAATGCCCCAGGACGAGAGAGGAGCAGTGTACAGAATGCCCCGGGATGAGAGAGGAGCAGTGTACAGAAAGCCCTGGGACGAGAGAGGAACAGTGTACAGAATGCCCTGGGACGAGAGAGGAGCAGTGTACAGAATGCCCTGGAACGATAGAGTAGCAGTGTACAGACTGCCCTGGGCTGAGAGGAGCAGTGTACAGAATGCCCCGGGATGAGAGGAGCAGTGCACAGAATGCCCCGGGACAAGAGAGGAGGAGTGTACAGAATGCCCCGGGAAGAGAGAGGAGCAGTGTACAGAATGCCCTGGGATGAGAGAGGAGCAGTGTACAGAATGCCCTGGGATGAGAGGAGCAGTGTACAGAATGCCGCGGTACAAGAGAGGAGGAGTGTACAAAATGCCCCGGGAAGAGAGAGGAGCAGTGTACAGAATGCCCCAGGACGAGAGAGGAGCAGTGTACAGAATGCCCCGGGATGAGAGGAGCAGTGTACAGAATGCCGCGGGACGAGAGAGGAGGAGTGTACAGAATGCCCCAGGAAGAGAGAGGAGCAGTGTACAGAATGCCCCAGGACGAGAGAGGAGCAGTGTACAGAATGCCCCGGGATGAGAGAGGAGCAGTATACAGAATGCCACTGGACGAGAGAGGAGCAGTATACAGAATTCCCCAGGATGAGAGAGGAGCAGTGTACAGAATGCCCCAGGACGAGAGAGGAGCAGTGTACAGAATGCCCCGGGATGAGAGAGGAGCAGTGTACAGAATGCCCTGGGACGAGAGAGGAGCAGTGTACAGAATGCCCTGGGACGAGAGAGGAGCAGTGTACAGAATGCCCTGGAACGAGAGAGGAGCAGTGTACAGACTGCCCTGGGCTGAGAGGAGCAGTGTACAGAATGCCCCGGGATGAGAGGAGCAGTGCACAGAATGCCCCGGGACAAGAGAGGAGGAGTGTACAGAATGCCCCGGGAAGAGAGAGGAGCAGTGTACAGAATGCCCTGGGATGAGAGAGGAGCAGTGTACAGAATGCCCCGGGATGAGAGGAGCAGTGTACAGAATGCCGCGGTACAAGAGAGGAGGAGTGTACAAAATGCCCCGGGAAGAGAGAGGAGCAGTGTACAGAATGCCCCAGGACGAGAGAGGAGCAGTGTACAGAATGCCCCGGGATGAGAGGAGCAGTGTACAGAATGCCGCGGGACGAGAGAGGAGGAGTGTACAGAATGCCCCGGGAAGAGAGAGGAGCAGTGTACAGAATGCCCCAGGACGAGAGAGGAGCAGTGTACAGAATGCCCTGGGATGAGAGAGGAGCAGTGTACAGAATGCCGCGGGACGAGAGAGGAGCAGTGTACAGAATTCCCCAGGACGAGAGAGGAGCAGTGTACAGAATGCCCCGGGACGAGAGAGGAGCAGTGTACAGAATGCCCTGGGACGAGAGAGGAGCAGTGTACAGAATGCCCTGGGACGAGAGAGGAGCAGTGTACAGACTGCCCCGGGCTGAGAGGAGCAGTGTGCAGAATGCCCCGGGATGAGAGGAGCAGTGCACAGAATGCATCGGGACAAGAGAGGAGGAGTGTACAGAATGCCCCGGGAAGAGAGATGAGCAGTGTACAGAATGCCCTGGGATGAGAGAGGAGCAGTGTACAGAATGCCCCGGGATGAGAGGAGCAGTGTACAGAATGCCGCGGTACGACAGAGGAGGAGTGTACAAAATGCCCCGGGAAGAGAGAGGAGCAGTGTACAGAATGCCCCAGGACGAGAGAGGAGCAGTGTACAGAATGCCCCGGGATGAGAGGAGCAGTGTACAGAATGCCGCGGGACGAGAGAGGAGGAGTGTACAGAATGCCCCGGGAAGAGAGAGGAGCAGTGTACAGAATGCCCCAGGACGAGAGAGGAGCAGTGTACAGAATGCCCTGGGATGGGAGAGGAGCAGTGTACAGAATGCCGCGGGACGAGAGAGGAGCAGTGTACAGAATGCCCCAGGACGAGAGAGGAGCAGTGTACAGAATGCCCCGGGACGAGAGAGGAGCAGTGTACATAATGCCCTGGGACGAGAGAGGAGCAGTGTACAGAATGCCCCGGGACGAGAGAGGAGCAGTGTACAGAATGCCCCGGGATGAGAGAGGAGCAGTGTACAGAATTTCCCAGGATGAGAGAGGAGCAGTGTACAGAATGCCCTGGGACGAGAGAGGAGGAGTGTACAGAATGCCCCGGGATGAGAGAGGAGCAGTGTACAGAATGCCCTGGGACGAGAGAGGAGCAGTGTACAGAATGCCCCGGGATGATAGAGGAGCAGTGTACAGAATTCCCCAGGATGAGAGAGAGGCAGTGTACAGAATGCCCCAGGACGAGAGAGGAGCAGTGTACAGAATGCCCTGGGATGAGAGGAGCAGTGTACAGAATGCCACAGGAATGTTCTGGTTGCAGCACCCAAGATAAATGGTCTACATGGTTCACCGTAGAGTGACAGAGAAACAACCCAAAACATGCCCCTTCCTGCACAAAAACAACCCTCTGTGGCATTTTCCTTTTTCTATGTGTGCTGCAGAACGTAGCACACATAGAAAGAGGAAAAAACAATGACAATTTAAAGATATTTCGCCTTGTTACACCTTTCCTAGGGAGACATTTCATTTTGATGCATTCACAGGTTTACCAGTAATTGTAAATCTGGGAATCCACTAAAATCCAAGGGTTGATGCGTGGGAACACACAGGCTCCACCCATGGAATGCCTCCCTGGGGCAGAGTAACTACTCTTGATTTATCAAGCCATGCAGGGCTACGGAAGGTGGTCTTGATAAATTCGACTTGGGTTTTGCTTCTGGATTGGTCAAGGGCATCACAAAACTTTCAAAAATATATGCCCCTGGATGTCTGCAATTCTTTAAATTTTCATCTGTCCTCAACTAAGTGTGCAAAGTTTTAGGTCATCGCCTACCTTGGGGTAGATTCCTTTAACTACACAGAGTGGAGAGTGTCCCAACATTTGATCTAACTGGTGAGTGAAAAATCAATGTTTGCACCCAAATAGCGGTGGCAAAAACCAATCTTGACACCAGTTATTGGTGCAAATGTCTATTTTAGTGGTGTGCAGGCAGAAATGCTGTGTTTGCTGTTGGTGGGCGGTTTAATGTAGAGCAAAGTTTATATCATTTTGTGCCCAAGTTTATCGTCTTACTTTAAAGAGCCCGCAGACTCAAGCGGGACATCCTTCAGCAGCACCCTCTGCTCAGTATAGGTTCATTTCTTCCAGCTGCTACTCGTGTGTGCACACCCCTAGTGTAAGCCAACAGTATGTCTTACATGTAATGCTCTCTGATGCTGCTGTGCAGAACCAATTAAACCTTACTGTATGTTTACTTCATAGAATGGGCTTTAAATATGGGTTTTTGTGGTCACTGTGTACATCTGGTTCTTGCATGGCAGGAAGGGAGGAGCAGAGGGAATATTTATAAGCAGCTGTATAATGTACCATGCATGTCCTCGCTGGCTTCACTCTTTCTGTGCCTTGCCAAACATTTGCCCGAAATACATCAAAAGGGCAAAAACTAAACAAAATCGGAACGAGGTATGTGTTTAAATATTTCTTTTTGATTCTTGTGAGGTGCTGTATACCCAAATAAATTCGCCTCGCAACGCCAGCGGGAAAGGGTTAGGAAGATAAAGAAACAAGCCATGTAAGCAAATCAAAATATCCTGTATATCTTCAGGTGATCAATGCACATAGTCAAGCAGGTAGTCATTAAAAAGAGTCTGTTGTCCTAATTCACCAATCATCCTTTATTAATGAGCCCAAGTCGTGGGATGCTCTCATGCAATAAGTAGGTTAGGGTAGAAAGCCATAGAAATAGACCGATTGGAAATGAACCAATCTTAGGCATTGGCCCAAAGCCATGGATTCTGTCGACGGTCATTTTGAGTGTGGTCAATTTGCGTATAGTTCTTCATTGCAAGTTTACTTGTAGATTGTAGAACGTTCTGTAGGTAAAGTAGTCGTGATTATTTCTGGTAGCATGAGCTGAGGTTTTGATAGTGCCCTGCTTCAATAAAGCTGTAAAATGGCACAAAGCTGCCCTGTAAGCCTTTATTCATAAGGGGAAAAGCCTCATGACTCTATACTATCATATTAAAAAAACAAATTTACAGCAAGTGACTTTCTCTACTGCTGCGGTGCTTTCCCAGATGCACCCGCCTTAGCTGCATCCCATTATCAGTCATAGATACAATGTGGTGGGCTTCATTGGGGGACGCCATCCACATGTCTAGTGTGTGCTCTGTCTACCCACCTGTTCTCTCAAGTCCTAATCTTGTGTTTTTTGATTGCCCATCACCATGTGTTTGCCAGGCTACTCCTTCCTTCCCTGCGGCCCCAGGCCTCAAACTGGCAAGTAGCAGGGTGTATGTGCTATGCTTTCGTTGCAATGCATGCACTGGCCCTGAAGGGCATGCTCCCAAACATCAACTGCAGGGTCTGCAGAAGCAGCGGCTGCAGCACCCTCCAATAAGTAGGCCGTGCAATATCATAAAATGGCGGTCAGACTGCTACCATCTCTGGGGACCGATGAGATGTGATTGGATTATGAACCAGGGGGAAAGTGGACTCGAGAGATGTGACTAGCCCTAGTGGGCATGAAGCTGATGCTCAATTCATGACCACTCCTTGCTTTGAGGACTTTCTTATGCTTCCACTGCATCCCATCCCTGAATCTGGGTCTTGGGACTATACAAATATTCTTATAAAAGACCTATCTCAAAACGACCCTCTTCTGCTAAACATCACAGTATTGTGTCGTAGATCAACAACCCTCTTCATTCAGAGAATCATAACTGTTTTAGCTTCTCAGTAACAAAGTCTCAGCCTTCATAGTGCACTGAACCTGTCCTGGTATCTGCCATTAATGCCATCTGCATGCTACCTGATGCTGAAGGAGAAGTAGCCTTGATTCCTTTGGACCACCCGACAGCTTGCTAGTTTAGAAGACTTTGGCTTTGTCTTGTGATGGTTTTATTATTCCTTAATAAATAACTCCGAAGGTGGAACTCATTCACTCCATCCGTGTTAATTTAAAGAGAACCATGCGGGGCTCCACAGGTCTCTGCATAAGCCCTACTCTTCTAAGCATCTGTGCCTCCCCTCTGGCCGTCCGTATCCTGGCCTTTGAGCTGAAATTCTACTCCGATGCAGGTGACACCCGTCTAACTGATTCTCGGGCTAGTTGGCAAGTGATTCTCGGGCTAGTTGATGAGTGTTCATCATTGCAAGCTCAGTTCAAAGACTACATTTGTGCAGAGGTTCTCTGGATGGACTGATGCTTACTATGGCCAGTTTTAAACTGGTCTTTCATGCTGTCTAGCACTGTCAGATGGGCCAGCTTGAAAGAGCTAGAGTGCGAGATGCTTTTTGGTCCAGTGGGCTATGGCGGAACAGAAACAAACAGCCCATTTAGGCTACATCATTGCAGAATTCTCATTGCAGAGATTCCGACCTGAGTGCGGAGACTCCCCCACGACTGTGGGGCCTCTTCCACGAGTGTGGAGGCACTTTGTGAATCAGGCCCTATGTGTCTTGGTATGTCAGCTGTGGAGCTGCATGTAAAAATGAAGCTGATACACCTTACTTACAAATGTCAACATTTAATGCTTTTCTATAACTTTGCTCATTTCCTTTACTCCTAGACTCTGGTTTGCCAAGTGGAAATTGGGGCCTGCTCGATCAGGCGGCAGCGCTAAAATGGGTCCAAAGAAACATCGCCAGTTTTGGAGGTGACCCTTCCAAGGTGACCCTGGCTGCAGAACGTGGTGGAGCAGATATTGCCAGCCTTCATGTACTAAGAGCAGATACAAACCTCTTCCGAAGAGCCATGCTGATGGTAAGCCTATTTATTTCCCAGCATGCTGCGCTCTGATGAGGGCACGCTGCCTGAGGTCATGTTCAATTTCACAAGCCAAAATCCATATAGGGTATACTCCTTAGATTCCACTGATGCTTGTGTGGCCTATAATGAACGCAAAGGAATAGTTGCGCCCAAGGAGTCAGTGGTAACCAGGCTTCTGTAGCTGTGCTTGACACATGCTCCACACAGTTAGCTGTGATTGTGATTCTATAGGTTGTGAATAAGTTTTACTAGCAAAATGCACAAGTAATGATTCATAGATCATTTTATGCAAATACGTTGATAAATGTGAATCTGATTTTAAAAGGAGGGAGTGCTATATGCAAAGAATAATGTGCACATTGAGATAGTGAATTCTGATCCAAGGATCTGCTCAGCTACTTGTGCAGTGTGTTGTACATCACAAAGAGTATCCTTCAAAATCTAAATTCACTTACAGGGCAAGTGCATCTTGCTTTACTATAGACTGCTTTATTGTTTTACTACTCAATGAGTAATGGGTCTTTTGATGCTTTCCCTACTGTCAAGTTACACCGTGCCCAATTAGGCTTGCCTTACATTTTAAGTTTACCAACATCCATGTACTTGATTTCCTACAGTGCTTTCTTAGTTTTTAGGTCCACTTCCTCTCTTCAGCAGTTGCTTTAGAACAAGCTGGTCTTGCCTAGCGACTACGTCTACTGGTCAGGTATTAAGGCCTTCTACAGGTTTCTTGCCCGTCTACTCCAAAACACTTGCAACAATCTTGAAATCTCACCTCCGTGCATGGCAAGGAGTACACGGTGAGGGTTATCTATGTAAGTGTGATATAGAAGTGTAAGAGTAAAGATCACATTACTAAGTCCACCACAGGAAAGATCATGCTAAGACTCAGGCAGCAGTTCAAATGGTAAGATGAAGGCATTATGCAGACATCTCAGGCATATTTTGGCTCATTTGAGTAGTTCTTGGTGAAAATGACAATCTTATGTTTGGTGACCAAGCATCTTTTTACTAAAAATTAAAAATAGTATGTTGAGGATAATCGTATGTTTTTTTCTGAAACTTACATGCTTTTATTTGGGGAAATTAAGTTCATTTAAATAAAATGAAAGTACTTAATTTGCATCTCACCTAAATTAAAATTATTTTCCTTTAATTAAAATGCTGATATTTGGAAACAAGATGGTTGTTTTTCCAAACTATATCAAATTGCTAAAGGCTTTAATGAGAATACTGCTAGAAATGTTGCCTTATCTGATGCGCTGGCATGGTCACTATGGGGCTCATTACGATGGCGGACTGACTTCAGTCCGTCCCCCATCGTTACGGATTTGGGATCGGCCGCCTATGAGGCATGCTCCTCACAATCCTAATCCCGATGCGACTGCCACCACGGCGGTCGCATCACCTATATTTTGCATTGTGGCGGGGATGCGGTCAGCAGCCCCGCCGCAATGCAAAATATAGGGTGCAGACATATCCCTGCACTACGTGGCAGGCACCCTGCGGTGCCTGCCACATGGTGCAGGGATATGTAGGGGGGCACCATAGGTGCCCCCTAGTGTACATCTCCCTGCCCCAGTGATTAAGGGGGCATGCTATGGGCCTCAAATCCATTTCCGCCACTGTGGTTTGTCCGCCGCAAAACAAACGGAGGAAAGGGACATCATAATACCTACGGCGGTGCCTGCAAGACACCGCCGCAATGTTGAGCTATGTTTCTGTTCCGAAGGGCAGTCGGAAAAGGACCGCCTGTCAGAACCGTGGCGGGCGGTCTTTACAGCCCCTGCGCTGACCCAACGATTCCCCCCGCCATCATAATATGGTAGGGGGAAAACAGCAGAACGATGGCGGTAGGCCCGCCACCGACCAGCTGCCGGTGGCAGGCCTTCCTCCATCGTAATGAGCCCCTATGCTTTTTCCTCAATGCAGGGGCCACTGATGTTGCCAGGTTTGATTCAGTCACTATTCTTACGCCAATAATATTTGTTAGAAGCTTGTGATGATTTTCATTTATTAGTGGTAGCTAGTATTACTGAAGGATTAGAGAGCACTGCCAAAGGTAAAACTCTGCATTTTCAGAAATCATCACCCTCCTCCCCCTGGGAAACATTTTCTCTTTGTGTTCTTTTTCTCTGCAAATTCCGCATGACCAGCTCCCAAACCTACATAAACAAATTTATACGTAAATATGAGGAAATCAGGAGAGTTTTGCATGCATTGTCATATTTACTAAATAACGTATTTTATTTCCACGCCACTTAGAGTATATTAACATGAATTTATCTATAGCAACAGGGCATGTTTCATCAATCTGTATTCCGGTGTTATAAAATTAATATTTATTCTTACCAATTCGCATCCTAGCTGATTCTCTGGGTTGTCCACCAAGGAGTAAGAACATCTTCATGGCAGGATATAGTGCCATTGATGGCTCCTACCAATTCTCAGTGTCAGATGAAAGAAAAATACACCTGCAAATGGTTTCAAAGATGTATATTGTTGATGCCATTTCCGGTAAACATATATATTTAAATTTGGAGAGCCCTGCAGGGTCACAAGAAGCCACGAGACTTCCTTCTCAATGTAGGACTCGTCTCCTACATCCGCTCCAGCCTTGAACATGGATCGGACCTTGTATCCCACATTTGGGATCAACTCCTGATAGGTGCAGAGTCTCCGGAAGAAAGTAACCTTGGGGATATTTAAAGTGTGGTGGGTGTGTACACCTGCCCTATTTGGAGCATGTACACAAATACACTCTCTGAAGGGTGGTGCAACATCTGCCAGTTTAGAATTTGGTGGATGTGGGACATCTGCCTGGAATTTGCCTTTTCTAACTAGGCACTTGAAAATAGACCCACATAAAGAGCGGGATCTGAGTATGTCTTTGGCCAGCAACAGGAGTTCCCTTATAACAGATATCACATGTCGCATCACTCGATTGGATTACAAGGATAAACCACAAGGTCAGACCTGTGATGAATAAATTGTGATATTAATAAAGACTTCCACATGTTGTTTTTGCTTCTATAAGAGGCCTAGAGGGGATGACTTGTGGTCCTCGCTAATTCTGCATTCCAGATTTACCAGTGGAACTGGCTGCAGAATTTCCACGTAAGTACCACATTGCAATTACTGTGGGACTCATGGGTACTGGAGTAATTGTATTGCAGTAGCTCTGATCCCAATTTTACTGGTTCCAGGAGTATCTGTAATTCTGGAATACGAAAGTACTGGAGGAAGCACATTTCTAAGCATTGACTGGGAATCTTTATACATTCGGCCCACAGTGATTCGAATATACAACATTTAGGCCCTCATTTTGATGTCGGACGGACCACCACTGATAGGCCAACAACATCCAGGCCGTCGGTCCGACTGCCAGATTACAATACCGGCGTTCGGAGCGATGATGTCGGGGTGAAAAGACCGTTGCCTCCGACAGGCTCAAGGAGCCCGTCAGGGCAGTGGTCAGACTCCTATCCAAACCATAGGGATTAGGATGTCCCCTCCCGACTGCCTTTTCATGGCAGTTCCACCACCATGGAAACACAGCCGCAAAGGGACTTTGGGTTCCCCAAGCAGGGCCCAATCCCCCACACTACATTCATGCACCGTGTGCCAGGCCCCACATGGAGCCTGGCACACAGTGCATGGATGTGTGAGAAATACTTTTTTCTACTGGTGCTTGTGCTGCGGCCCTTTGCTGGGCCACAGCACAAGCTGCAGTAAAAAAGGCAGTATATGACAGCCTACACGGCGGTCTTATTGAAATATGGCGGGTGCGACCAGCAACTCCTTGTTGGGCAGTCTCATTACCACTGCGATACCGCCATCGTAATTTGGCTCTTAATTATGAACATATTGACCAAATATAAAGATATGCCACACTTTCCATGTTCTCAAACAGTTGTTTGATTGTAAGCAGAGTGTTTTGCTCACCCTTATTTGTTCCTTTCTCCATCTCATCACATTGCAATGAATTTTTTTTTGCCTAAATGGCTGTATACAGAAGGTGCATGCCTGATTTTCAAGTCTGGGTGCCTCAAGTTTTACCCTCTGCACTAACAGGTATTCATTTAAGATGTTATTTCTGGCAGGTATTCAGATAAATCACACCTCGTCTCATGAAAATCATGCACAAGGAAAATGTCCAACATTGAAGCTTGAAATCACTCGACAGACCCATCGGTCTTATGGTGTGACCTAAAATCCTGAATGAACCCTCCCAACACCATCCTGCTTCACTGCTTTAGACATGGAACCCAGGCTTTTAATGAAGCTGGGACACAAGAATGTAGATCATCTAGCCGGCAACCACTTTATGTCTGGCTACAGACAGCTATAGGTGTCTGTCAGGCAGAATATTACCAGTACTTAAACTTATACATTGAGTCAGCCGATAGTTGATGTTTTGTTGCCTTTATTCCCTTCTCGTGATTTATTGGCTTCCTGTCTAATTTTGTATTTGTCTCAGCTACAAGAGTATTTTAGTCTCACCATTTATAGTTGAAAGTCGCATCCCTACACTAAGGACATCACAATTTTTTGTTATTTTGCATCTTATGGCAGCCATTTGCTTTTCATGACTGATATCAGCGGAGCACCGAGCTGTTTGCTGACAAGTGTAGGATATGAATGAGCCTATCGATCATTCTTGTCTTAATGTCGTGTTTAGCAGCATGAACTATGATCCGCAGCACCACCCATTCTCTTAACCACCTTCGATGGCCACGTTGTGGGGACAGCATCACTGTCTGCTCCTCCTCCTGCTTTGGCACTGGGCCACCTATCAACTCCCAGGACCTTGTGGCTGCTGGGGTCTGCTCTAGGGCCGTATTGGAGTCATCAGTGGTGCTGACTGGTGGCGCCCACTTTACCTGCTGGATTAGAATGCGGCCTGTGGTGTGGCTTAACTGCTCCCCGGAGCAGTGGCTGAAGCTCTCTCCTCATGCAGCCATCATCGACACCTGTCCAGTGCGGCTTTACAAACTCGGCTCTAAGAACCTTTCCACTATATCCATTAGAAATGCGCATTGCCCAGCCGCACATTTCACACGAGTTGGAATCTGGTTTCAAGTGCAGAAAGTTGAACCTTAGTTGAGGACCACCTCATACAAGCAACTCAACAAGAATTTAAAGTAATCTTTCTGGTCAGGTCAAAACCATATTCCACTGGATTATCCCGATGAGCATGCACTTGATAATTGGAGTTGAGTGGGTTGGCTATTGACTCCATTGAAAGAATTGACAAACCAGCAGAAGATGTTTATTCACAGCACTTTATTAAGTTAATTAATTTGGAAAATAAATATAGAGAAACTTTTTAGCAAAATAAATACTAGTGACTTGATAGCAACAGGCACTGTGTGCATACTTAGTTTTTTCTGCTTATTTGTATTCTGGGGCGATTCACGATACATCCATGAAAAAAATATATATATATTTTTTTTTTGTAAGAGAGCAAGCTCTGCTGATGTAAGGAAGGATAAAATGTTGCATATTTGCTATGAAGCATATCTTGTCTCAAGTTTGACGGTTCCCTCAGGTAGGTGCCGCATCTTTGAGGAAATGTGTGACGCAAAGCATTTTTCATTCGCTATTCCCAGAATGCTTTGCAGCAGTCAACGTGAGCACAAGGAAAAATTTGTTCCTATTAACCCGAGTTATACATATAATTATGGGCTTAACCAACCAAAACCTCTCATCCCTTCATTTAGTTATGATTCTTAAGAATAGTAAAAGCCAAGCAAAATGTTCGAGAAACTAATTAAATATGTTTTTTTTACCTGTTATTGATACTTCAATTCAGATGCAAAAATATTTTGTTTTTAAACACACGTGGTTGAAAGTTTTTTTTAAACTAATTTTGCAACGTGTCCACCAGTCCCAGAGCGATGTACAACTAAAAGTATATACCACGAGACACACAGTAGAGTTTACGCTGCATTACATTTTCAATAGATGATTTTCAATTAGAACAATATTATAATTAGGGCTCCCGGTTTTATGGAATTTATTTTTGGGGCATTTCATCTGTATTTATTCATTTTGCGTATAAATGAAGTTGAAAAACTGTACATTTCCATATTTATTTAACTGATAGACGCGCACTCGTACTTTGATGTCTGTTGTGTTTTAACTATTTAAGCTGTCAAATAGTACATAGCAATACATTCACTGGTAAATACTAGCATTATACCATAAATGTATGTTGACATATGCCGTGATTAAAATACATTTCATCCTGTTTTTTAATTTCCCATGCTGTCCATATGCTCAGCATGGAGAAACACTTAAAAGGAGCACAATTTTCTGTTTTTAGTTTACCCACTATTAAAAATTAATGCAGACAGAAAAAACATTGTTTTCTGTCTGTATTTATCTGTAAAAGTCCGTAAAAACGGAAAACAGGGAGCCCTAATTATAATGCAATGTGTGGACATAAGAGCTTTGGAAGGCAGGGCCGTAAGATAAAGTAGGAAACCGAGAATGAGTGCTCATTGATTTAAGGGGAGGGTGCAGTACTTAATTTATGCTGGTGGTTGCAGGTAGTGAACACTGTCAATGATCTTTGGGGGCCGCAACTTATTTATCCTCATTAGACTTTGACCCAAAACAAAATAGAGAAAGACAGAAAAGTGGCAAAATAAGGATGATGAGAAAGATAGGAAAACAGTGACAACAGGAGAAAGTACAAATGAAAAAGAACCTGCGAGAATAATATAAATAGATGGTAAGTATAAGGTGACGGAAGAAAGAAGCATTTGTATTTCAGTCAATCAATAAATCAATCAGAGGGTATTTGTAAAGCACGACTTGTCACCCCCTGCGGACTCTAGGCGCTAGGTCCTAACATCCTTGATCGAAAAGCCACGTTTTGACTATTTTGCAATACTTACTTGGCAGCGCTGGTGGCAGACTACCAAGAAAAACCTTTCCATCCTGCATCTTTTTTTCATTTTAAAAATTTAGCACTGGGACGATGGTGCAAATGGGGAGGATTAAAAACAAAATAGTGGTTTCAATAGGGGTCATGATGGTCGGGGTCTTTCATTGGTAGAGTAGATTAGGCTGTTGCAGTTTAGGAGTCAAAATAGAGAATTTCGCCCGAAAGAAGTAAATCATGTGCATTTGGTGAAGGGGAGAGTGTAGGATCTTCTGATTGAGAATTAAGGTGATGGTGATGTTTTAATGTGTCCGTCATTCCTTGTAAAGTTCATAAGATGCTCCACGAGGGCTAACAGATAGAGTCCTTCCCACGGGGCGCAGGGTTGATTGAGAGCGCAAGCACCACTGCATAGACTCGGTAGCCATGTGTCTTTGAGCAGTCATTCAAAAAAACCTCACTCACTGGGAAAGAGGCAGTGCTTAATTTGTGGCGCTGGTGGGCAACAGATCTCATTTTTGTGTCCAGAACTGATTTTTCATCATCAGAGTTTGACCCAGAGCAAGAGAGAAAGTCACAAGATGGAGCCAAAAAGCAGAATAGAAAGATAGGAAAAGATTGACAAAAGGAAAAAGAATTTCTGAAAAATAGCCTGTGAGAGTGGTGGGAAAAAGAGACATAAGGTGGAGTCCAAATTTGTCAGCTCTAGTTTTCTTCACCAGGGCTTTTGAAAACAAGGTGGCCGCTCCTATGAATGATTTAGGCCCCTAGACTGTTTTTTTTGGCAAACTAAGCGCTGAAAAGAGTTCGAGGTGCAGATCGCTATTAAAATTAGTACATGGACAGCAACTTCAAATTCTACTTTCTGTAGTTTGACATATAAAGAGAGTTAACCCTCCAAGGCTTCATTTAGGGAAATAGCGTTTACAATGCTGTCAATACCACACAGCACTGGCGTAACAAAACTCGAGGGGGCCTCCCTGCAAGGCACGTGGAGGGACCCCCTCCGGGCTGAATCGGGAGCTCTGCAGCCCGACTGCTGTGCTGAGAGGGCCCCCTGGAGCCTGGGGCCCCCCGCACCGCGGAGGCTGCGGGGGCCTGTGTTACGCCCCTGCCATGCAGGTAGGTAACAATGCGGTCATTACAATGAACGCGTTGTTACCACGCGTTGCATTACATCGCAAGACGTTTCAACGACTTGCGCTCTGTGGCGTGCAACATCTGGGAATGTGTTGGATTTTTAAATCCAACACCTTCACTGCTGTTGTGCAAACTGGACTAGGAATAGTAATTTATACTATTCCTAAATCCAGTGAGTCCCCTAGCGCAAGTCGTTGAAACGACTTGCGATGTAATGCCACACGCTGTAACAACATGGTCATTGTAACAACCGCGTTGTTACCTACCGCGTGGTAAAAGCACGCGTTGTAACGTGCTACATTCCTTCTATTATAATGGAAGAACTTTGTTGTGAAGCCTATCTTGTGCTGTTCACTTCTGCCTTCTTCAAGATGGCGGCTCTCAGTGAGCACGCTCTGCCAACTAAAATACTTTCTTTTAAAGTCGAGATTTGCAACAATGTAAAAATGCTGTTTGAGTGTCCAGCTAACAAACCAGCAAGGAGGAAACAAGCCTATCTGAATGTTCATTTCAATGAAAGTAGAAAAGACATATAGAAAATAGATGCTATGCATGCATCCATTAACAGAGTGACCCAACTCCATCTTATAAGCACTCATCAAAATGTGTGCATTGATAGCCATGCAATGGGCTGCCCGCTTGTTTAGTAGCTACGCTCTTTTAACTAATGCGTGCATCGCTATCCTTCTAAAAATTCATCCAAACCAATAGCTCAGTGAATGAGGGCATACTCAGTCGGATACAAAGGTAATGCTGTGCATGGCTCTGCAGCCAGGCGTTTCAGTGTTCGAATGCTACAATGCCCCCCTTCACAGTGTAGCCTGCGACACAAATGACATCGCCCCACCCCCCTTCCCTCCTTCCCCTCACCCCCTGGTCACAGAAGTGGCAGATAAAGTACAGACGGCATAGCGTGCACGACCATCAGATAACGGGTTCTGATTATTACAATGCTGCTTTGCAAAACACCGAACATCACTCGAAAGGAAGTCCTTTGAGGCAGAAAGGGGCCGCTGTCATATGTGACCTGTTCTAGAATTTTCCACCCCTAATTATTTTTCGTGCAGAACTTCAAACCAGTGACCAATATATTGTGTTCCTATAGACTGGACTGCGATAAGACGGTCTGTTGTGCATTCATGGACTGAAAATGCGTATTTGTGACCATATTTTAAAAATCGAAGTCCGTTTTAATAGTGTGTGGTATAACTCAATCAAACGATGTGAGCCTGCACTTTTGTGCAAAAAGGGTTTCCTGAAGTATACAAAATGATTTACACATGAATACTGGTTGGGTTGTGAAACGCATGCGGTGCAGTGTTCACATGACTCCTACTGGCACCAGACTGAGCGCGAGTCAGGGGTTCACTCACTGGAACTTCTTTGCAAACCCACCCCTGCATCTCTTCAATTCAGTAACTTAGCAACAAAAATCCTAAACATCTGGCATGGCCGAGAGATGGATAGCAATGGAAAATCCTTCTGATTTCTAGGTGAATTTCATCCAATAGGGTCATTATTTATTTATTAATGCATGGGTTATTGCATAAAGTGCATCTATACAGCCTAAATGGGTATCTTGGTGCTACAGGACAGACCGTGAACAAGCAAATGATAATAATAACTGAGAGTGAAAACAGTCACGTTTTTACTCTATATTTGATTTTGTTAGTTCGCGGAGGCCAGTCTCCCAATGGACGTTTAACAGAAGAGACCGAGGCTCCTTCATAAGCCCGAACTTGGGGACTTCAGCCCATTGATCTTAAGGTTTTTTGGGTGTATATAAAGTGCACAAAAGGCAGCCAGTGGAGCTGCCACAGGACGTCTGAAACATTAACATTTGTTAAGACCTAACAAAGTTCTAGCAGCTGCAGTCTGAATGTGCTAGGCGCTCCCTTTTAAATTGAAGTACCACAATCCAGGTGGGATTCTACAGATGCAGTGGTGTAGCTAGGGGAGGGGGCGGTCCACCCAGGGGGACACTTTTTTGGGGGGGACGGCACTTCACCTGAGGTGTTTGGCATCACCCCCTGAAAAGCGGTGTTTCTGCGGTAAGCAGGAGGAGTGGGGGCCAAACAGGGGTCAACGCTGAGAAGAGTCGCATGCAAATGATTGGGCATGTGACAGGAGGGTGGCGGGCACGCAGGCAGTGCAAGAGAGGGAGCCAGTGATCAGGCAGCCACCTCAGAGCGAGAAAACAAGTCGCACCGACCTACTGCCGGCCGCCTCCATTTGTAGCAGGGGAGCCGCACAGTGCCTATGCACTTACCAGCAGTCCGTGGACCAGTGCTCCAGTCAGAACCACTGTAGTAATTTTGGTGTGAATGAGGGGTGGCAAACTCAGGTACCACCCCAGGCAGCAAAAGCTCTAGATACGCCACTTAACAAATGCCTTTATAATAGCCATGACTGTCTGCGAGAAACAAAGAAAAGGAAGAAAACCCTGTTCAGAACTTATAAATTGAATAAGCCTACTTTGGGAGGTGCCATTCCTTTTCTCAAGGGAATTCCAACATGGATTCTTGTCAGGATTTACACCTTCCCCCAAAATGAGAAGATTTCAAGGCTGGGTTGTGAATGCGTTCTAGAGTCAAACTCTCAGCACTTGGATCTGAGCAACATCATGACTGATGTCCTCACCTTCGAGAACACGACTGAGGCCTGACAATCCTTGACTTTCAATCCCGCTCTTCCAACGAAACACGGTAATGTTCTGTGCTTAGCGGCATTACAAATTTACCATGCACCATAGTGCAAGCAAGAATAACAGGCCCCTGCCTGCTGCTTGGATTGTAAAAAATGCAATAGTAGAAGTTCAACGTGCCCCTCGGGTATACGGGCCTTGGTATCACTGCACCTCCTGCACCATTGATAGCTACGCCCCTGCATGTGCTGCCTTTTCATAGATGAAAGCCTGTCACCAGTAGCTTCCTTCTTGAAGTCAGCTAAACACTGTGGGAAAAGGCCTTCATTAAGAGTGCTGTAGGAGAGGTATGGATGTGCAGCACTGCCGGTCCCTCACATCGTCCCATTGCAGTGGACCTATAGTCGTGTAGCAACACACATTCCCTTTGTGATAATTCAGCATTACAGTGTTGGAAATGGGGGTCTCTAGTTCACAGTGGTATAAACCTTGTCCAAGTAGGGACCCTTCCTTCTAGTCAGGGAAAGGGAAGTTACACACCTAGATAATCCCTTCTCACCCCCTTCGTAGCTTGACACAAGCAGACAGGCTTATCTCAGAGGCAATGTGCAAAGTATTTGTACATAACACACAGTAGCATAGTGAAAACACTACAAATGGACACTGAAAAAGTTTAGAAAAATACATTATCTTTATGTAAACCAAACACGACTAAAATCCAACATACACAACACAAAATATGACTTTTTGAAGGTTTAAGCAATTCTGTCTATAGAAAACTCTGAATGCTTGATATTTTACACAAGGTACCTTAAATGCGCCAAAATCCACAAGGTAAAACAGCCAAAGAGGAGGGAAGTGCCGGTAAACACAGCGATGTGTCGGTTCCTGAGTCTTTGGGGAGGCGAAACTACAACTGTGCTGCACGCTGGAGAAGTGATGCAATGAATCTGGACTGTAGGGGGAAATGATGCGTCGATTTCAAGATGGCTCTGGTCTGCAGGTGCTGTGTCGGAAAAACTTGGTGCCCAGGTGTGATGCATGGAAATCCGGGTGCGCTGGAGGTCTATGCAGCGCCGACAAACAGAAGCTGCATCAATTTCTTCAGCTGCGGTTCCACAATGCGTCGATTCTTACACTCTCATAGCAGGGCCTGCGTCGGAGTCAGTGCTGGGGTCACTGACTTCGGAGACACTGTGCACTGAACTCTGGTTGCGGTGATTTCATCAGCCACTGACAGGCGCTGCATCGAGTTTTTCAGCCACATGGCGGTGGTGCATGGAAATCTCTCCTGCACGGTGGCACTGTGTCAGAAACACAGGCACTGGAAGGGCGATGTGTCGATTTTGAGGTCTTTTTGATGCTCCAAGGCAGGTCGGAACTCCCAGCAGTTGAGGTCAAGAATGCTGCAGGTGAATTCTTGTGTCCCTGAGACTTCTTAACAGGAGGCAAGCTCTACTTTAAGCCCTTGGAAAATCTTCTCAAGCTGGCTACACCAAAGTAAAAGTTCAGTCCTTTCCACTGCCCACAGACAGAATCAGCAAAAGTCTGGGGTTTTAGGTCCAATACTTATACCCCTATTGGCCCTTGAAGTCTTTGCAGTTTACAAGTTCCTGTTTTTTCTGGCTTTGGCACCAGACACATTCCACGGGGGTGGAGACAGCCTTGTGAGAGGACAGGCACATCCCTATTCAGGTGCAGGTGACAGCTCCTCCCACCACTCTAGCTCAGAAAGGCCCATCAGACCGGTGATTTGTCATCATCATATGCAGGGCACTGCTAACTCTCTTTGTGTGACTGTCTAGAGTGAATGCACAGAGAGGCCCCTGTCAGTCTAAACCATATGTTGATTCCACAGGCAGGCAGAGGCACAAGGATGGTTAAACAAGAAAATGTCACTTTCTAAAAGTAGCACTTTCAAACACACAATTTAAACCATCCTTACAAAAAGATGTAATTTAAAATTCTGAGCTCAGAGAGCTCACACGCAAATCTCTAGCTGTTCCCAACTGGAAGTTACACTTGTAAAATGTTACAAGGCAGCTCCAATGATAGTGTATGGGAGAGCTAGTCCTTGCAATAGTGAAAAGCAAAAATTGGCAGTATTTTACTATCAGGACATGTAAAACACACCAGTACATGTCCTACCTTCCACATACACTGCACCCTGCCCATGGGGGGACCTTGGACCTACCTTAGGGGTGCCTTTCATGTAGTAAAAGGGAAGTTTAGGGAAGTTTAGAGCCTAGCAAGTGGATGCACTTGCCAAGTCGACTGCACTCATAGACTCTGCAGTGGCAGGCCTGAGATAAGTTTACAGAGCTACTCATGTGGGTGACACAACCACTGCTGCAGGCCCAATAGTAGCATTTGATTTACAGGCCCTGGGCACACATAGTGCACTTTATTAGGGACTTACCAGTAAGTTAAATATGCCAATCATTGACAACCAAACAGAATCACAATTTACACAAGGAACACTTGCACTTTGACACTGATCAGCAGTCGCAAAGTGCCCATATCTAAACCAACAAAAACACAGTCCAGCACACAGTAAAACATATAGAAGGTATAGGGAAAAAGACAGGGAAAACCAGACCAAGGATACCTGGTCTAACATACATCATTGCAAACTGTGACATGTCACCACTAGCAGAGATGTGGTAATATCTATGCACTTTACGAAACATCTCTTGGTAACATTAAGGCAAGTTATTATCCCAGTCCAATGAATAATACTGCATCTTCAGAATTAGTAGTGTTAGGACCACATCAGGGTATGAATTCTGTATGCCTGTTTTTTCTGTGTACTCTAAGGTACAAGGTGTTTCACTGATATGACAATAACCAGAAAAATACTAACACACAATACAATTCTATGCAATTTCGGCATAATAAAGACATGAATCCACCCTTCAAGAGACTTTTAGACACTTCTAAGTGGTTAGGCCATAAAAGGCGCGTGCTATAGTGACATTATTGGAAATGTTAAGAAAATGATGCCCTTTCTTTTGTGTGCAGATAGCAGTTTTTGCTTGTTGTTCTTTGTGCTACTCAATAATGATATCTGGACTGCTATTATAAGTGCACTC
Source organism: Triturus cristatus (assembly GCF_964204655.1). NCBI lineage: Eukaryota > Metazoa > Chordata > Amphibia > Caudata > Salamandridae > Triturus > Triturus cristatus. The sequence continues at coordinate 257,489,202 of NC_140587.1, read as the reverse complement.
TTCCTGTTTGCTCCATTGTGCACCTTTAAACAGGTGCACCGTGCGATAACAGTCGCAAACTTGTGCCTCCCATGGGGACAGTGCATTAGTGATAGGCAAGGAAGCTGCTTTAAGCAACCACTACATATTTCTCTGTTAAGGTGGTACCCCCCTGTATTTCTAAGGGTTAACATAGATTCCCTAGCAGGTGAGTGCAGTGAGTGACTGCATCCACCTGCAGGTGGATGTCTGCAGCATCCATGGGATTTACTTCCCCTCCTCAGGAGGGTTACCTCAGGGTTCGCTTTTCTTTGTGGCGCACAGTGAGTGCACCTCCTGAAGTCCTCTGTACCTCTGCGCCCTCGTCCATAATGTGTCGAGGGTGCAGAAGAATATTGTTTTCCTCATTTGCATGCTGCCACACCCCCATGCAAATGAGGGCACAGCCCCTTAAGATAGCATCGGCACTGTATGTGTGCTCGAATAGCTGTCTTTCAGAAGGGGCGGCACAAGCATTTGCAGCCCCTTTTGTAATACCAAAGTGCCCCGTGGAGCAGAAAGCAGGCGCATATGCCCATTGCACCCTGGGGAACTGTATCTAATACAGAACCATGTGGTCATATGGTAGGTGTGCTCTGTAGAATGTGTGTTGTATCCTTTAAATTCATATTGCGCCAAACACCTTCAAGGTGCTAGTTGACATCAGCATATCGAAGAGGCAGATGAGTGAGCGGCTTACATATCGCAAATTGCCAATCTCATTCATTCATACGCTGAGGTCACTGAGACATAAATAAAATTTAATAAAGCATCATTGCAACAACAAAAAAACAATATATACAGACAGGGAAGTACAATGAGGGATATGGCATGCGTGAATAACCTAAAGACACATTGGATCCATCCTTGGGCTCCTCCAGAGCGGTGGTCATTAGAAGCCACTCTTGTGAAGCTGTAGTCACTTACACACAGTTGATAGACCCCAAGTGGAACATATTGCTTATGACAGACAGCGACCATGGACTAAGCAAGGTGGTGTATTTTGACACAATAAGACAAACTTACTTTGGGATGTCAGCCACACTGGTAATCATTTCAGGCTGTGATGGAGAGGTGCTGAGGCAACACAGCTTCAACAGGAGGCCCAGCACTAGCTGTGAGTCCCACAATAGCCCCTGTCCAGATGCAATTCCATGCTCTAAATGTGTTGAAAGAAACACGTGGACCGAAGATTCCTTCATTGAGGCAAACTGAAGAGAGCACTTATGAGTAGAGAAACAGTATTCCTACCATAATCTACAAACCATAGTTATACTCTTAAGATTTCTACGTCATCAGGTACAGAGTGGCAACAGCTGAGTCCCATTATTAAAAGCACTGGGGACAATGCCCTGTTAAGTATGCACTGGTCTAGGGAAGCAACAACCATGATGTAGATAGGATTTGTACTAGGATGGACACTTTAAAAGTTTACTTAAAGAGAATATATACATTATACACAAATAAAATATTTTGCTCTTTACTATAAATATTTTAACTTTTGCTCTACTCTCCCATCAAAAACATATTTTATTGGATTTATGTCTAACGTTTTAATTTTTTTTATTCATATTCTCAAAGAAATAAATTCAAGTTTCATATATATTTTAACAGACAATTATAAGAATTTACATGAACATTCTTTTTACTCAGTCATTCCACTATTTTGTGACCTGTACAGTGTGACGGTGGTATGCTAATTTTGTACGGGCCTTAAAGGAACTCCCACAGTACTCCTGAGAATCACAGACCCAAATGACAGATCGCATTTAGCATTCTTGTCTCACGTTTTGGAACTGTGGCTGAGCTCACAGCATCCTTTTAGGGAGAGCCGCGTGGGGTGGCGGGTATGATGGGCTCAGTGAGCCAAAATGCATTACGTATTAGAGAATACCAATTGTAATGCACCAACATCGGGGCAATGTACTGTCTAGTGTTTATTGGCCAATATACAATATAGGCCTGCACTTTTGTTCCTCCCTTTCTGGCTGCCTGCTTCACATTTCGCTATATTGACGGAATGCTGTATGGGATGTGGTGAATTTTCTGCATCATCATATCACATACGGACATTCCCTATCTACTGCATCTGCCTTTTAAAAATGCAAATAATCCAACTGGGCGGATACCGAAAAAGAAGCAAAAATTAGAGTCCAAACATTGGCCCCCAATTACAAGTTGACCAGAGCGTTATCCCCCAGTGGGATACCGCTCAGCCCAACTATAGTGGGATACCGCTCTGTCCGCACCTGGATTTTCCCTGTACGGGAACACCTTACCCGATACCAGCCAGACAGTCTAACTGGTAAACTTGCTTTAGTCTTGGGCTGCTAATCTAGTCCATCTGCTGGCCCACTCCCTATGCACATAAGAACATGTAATTCTCCCTGTGTGGACCACATACTCCCCTAGACCTTCATACCACCAACCCTTGCCAGCATCAGCACCAGCCCCCCACTAACCTTTCTTTTCAACTGTTAAGTGCAGGTGGAAAATGTGTAGGTTAATCCTCACAGAATAGTGAATTCCTTGCAGATGTTCACCTGGAAAAAATACGTCCAAAGTTATTCTTCATTCCATTGAGATTACCTCAGAATAGTTGGATTTTGGTGCAGAGATTCTGGGTGGAACTGTAAATACCGGCCATCTGGTACCCTATATCCATCCTACTTATAATCAGAGTCTATGGTCTTGAATTCTTCCTGTAATTCCTGATATCAGCCCTTTAGTGACTGACCATGTTTTGAAAAATTGCTCATTTGATAAACAGCACTTTCTGAAAAGTTCTCAGAAGGTCAAAACCCTGCAGGTTCCACAGTTTGTGCTTTGGTTATGTGTCATCCAGTTCATCGTCTAAACAAATCTTTCACATTGTGTCCGGAATTCTTCATTAGTCCTTCTCCATTAGAATGTGTGTCTTTGTTATCACGCTAGCTTTGATTGCGCTATGGCGATTGCAGATCTTCTTCTTCGTAATACTGCGATCTAATACTCCTTCGATTGTGTGCCTCAGATATCACTTGACTTTGCCGGCCCTTTTTCTTGCTTTTGGAATTGGACGAGTTGTTCTCTCCCACTAGTAACATGTACGAGGCGATGCTTTGTCTGAGGCCATAACTGAGGAGGGGATCATCATGTTCACCAGAGAGTCTTAGTTCTTCCCGATTCGGCTGAGGCCTAGAAAATAGTTGTTAGCAGTTAAACACTTGCTGTCAAGTACACACATGTGGCCACATAGAGGACTGTAGTGCTTGTTGGATGCTATAATACTCACTGTTTTGTACTTCTCCAATTAAACTGATTTCGGCGCATCACCACGGGCTCCACTTGGGGTTGTGCTTCTCTATTGACGGTGCATTGAGTGAGGCACGGGGTGGTAAGTACACAGCACAGGCCATCCGCCATCTCTGAAAGACGCAAAAAGGGATACCGTTGTTATTCCCAACAGGGAGCACGCTGTTACATGGCAACATGGTTTATCAATATTGTAAGAAAGTATCCTTTCTTACTCTGGGCCAATTCCACCTTGAACTCAAGTAAATAGATTGTTTTGGTCCAGTATATATCCCAATGCATGCAAACCTCCAGGCTTCAGTTCAGTTCAAATGGGAGCTTCACATTCAACCCATACTCCTCTACACAAAGCTTATTATCTGTCACTCTTTCATTTCCTATCTCATCTTCTCCAAAAGTGAACATTACTGTCTGCTTTGCAGCAATTGAGGGTTCAGTAACTCTCAAATCCTTTCAGAAAAAATCATCTATTTCCACTCGTCCACTGCTTTGATGTCACTGCCTTTTGCCTCGTTCTTTCATTGTGACCTCATAACTCCCTTCTTCTCAGGCAAGAACCCTCTTCAGCAGCGTCATACACATACCACTCATCTTCATCTTTCTTAACATTTCTAACATATAGCCCCATGTCACAATTCAGTCTTCCAAGGCACCTATTAATTGTTGCAAGAATCCAGGCAATATATTATTGTAGGTGTACTTTATTCATAACTATAAGTAAGTGCCAACACGTCCCACCTCATCAGCGTCCAGTGAGCAACTGGCATCTGTGGAATGGCCAGATGTTCCCTGTGATTATTACATAGCTACATTCTACTTCCAAGAATAAACACAACATTAATTCTCTTGTAATGAAAGTAAATTATTGTAAAAGTCTTCACTTAGTCTCTAAGCCTGCTTTTCATGCTCCTTGATAAGGTTGCAAGCTTTGCCATCAACACTCACTTCGGCCTTCCATGTTCCAGTTCGGCGATCTCTTTCAGATGGAGGTCAGCTGGCTCTCAGTTCACATTGACAATGTGTCTTCTAAGCTTGAGTTGGCACATGCATTAATAAAAGCAGGTCTTTCTTATCAATCTCAGACCAGTCTCTACAATCTCAAGATTCCAGCCTTCCGAGCTCCCTTATTCTGGAATACCTTCAATCTTCATTTAATGGCGGTCACTTACCTCCTTGCATTTAAATTATCTTTCAATGGCCCCCTCATTTTCTGGGAGAATTCTCAATGAAACCCCATCCTGCTCTTCCTGGCAGATTGAGTACAGTTGATCTGTGCATTATAAATACTTTGGGAAGCTCATAGCTTAGGATCAGGAACTTGCATGGCCATTCTCCAAAACTGCACAACTGTACTAAGCTTGTCTAACACCAGTGACTACAGGTAAACATAATGGCTCACTTTTATTTCAATGACATATGCCTGCCCAGTTTCATAACTTTCCCTGTCCAATCATAGATTCTTTACAACTTTTCAAGCCTCGTAAACTTTGCATAGCTTAAATTGTCAGTAAAATGAAACCACGGTCTGCAGATATACATCTAAGCAAAACAATATTTTAAGTAGAAACAGCTACTCACAAAAACATGTGTCATAAACATCTTGGCAGGTGTTTTATTTTTACCCACAAGCGAAGTATTTGTAAACTTTTCAACGATTTGCAGCCCTACGAGTCACAACACATGCAAAATCAAACGTTTTGGGAAGATTTTCTCAATTCAGGGTACGTTCGAACCTTTATTTGCCAGACGTCCAATGGTACATTATTAGTTTCTTTTTTCTTGCCTTTTTCTCTTTACCCAAGTATTCCTTTAGCATACATCATTTTATGAAACTATAAATGAGTCAATCACCAAGCAATGATCACACAGAACATAAAATGATCTTCAAAAACTGAAGTGACATGGCCATGTCCCACTCAACTACTTACTTCATTGGGTGTGACTCCAGTTTCTTGGGCGCTACTTGAGAATAAAATTGGGTTTTGCATCACTCCTATGTCTATGCCACCACCCATGACACATATAGACTCAGCCCCGGCTTTACATAGACTTTGCAACTGGTTTATGTTATATTTTTAACACAGACCCGAACCATGGTTAACTGGCAATGCACTGCCTTGGGTTACTTTGTGTCACGGGGACATTCCTTTGGTGGTGCATAGGCATTTCCATATAGCCACACACACGGGTTTTGATGAAAATGCCTACCTACAACGGACTGTAGACAAGTATTAGCACCAATAACCTGTGCTTCCCCGAGGTAGTGTAATAAACTAGAATATTTCCATATCTCCCTGTTTCTTAACTCTGCATGTGTGCTACATTGTATAGCACACATATAAAGAAGAAAATGCATTAAAGCATAGTTTTGTACAGGGAGGAACCCTTTCCTGTACAAAAATGATGCTGAGCACAATGCAGACTCCGGTACAAGGGTGCCTGTATTGGCGCATGGCTGCCAAAAGTGCACCAGTGCAGGGAGAGAGCGGAACCGTCTCAATTCTTAGTAGATATGGTGCAGTTCTGCTCTCTCTAGTTCATGCAATGCAGCACAGCAACTTCACTTGCTGCACTGCGTTGTATGAAGTCTTTGTAAATATGGCCCTCAGCCTGGGACAATCATGATCAAAAACTAGTTTTACAGCACAAGGATGGAGCCCCTAAGGGCTCTACTCACAGAAAACTGCATCTAGTTTCACCAGTATGCTGATGATACACAACTTTACCTGAAAGTCTCTTCTACTCCAGACATCCAGTGCCTCAACACTTCCTGCACCTCATCCAGACCTGGATGTCCAGCGTCTACCATAACATAACACAACATGTGTATTTGTAAAGCGCACAGAGTTCCTATTATTTGCCAATAACAACAAACGAGAAATAAAACTAACCTGGCTCAGTGACATGAACCTTGATGGATTCAAACCCCAAATTTCACCGAATGCCAGGTCACTTGGAATCACCTTGGAAACTAACCGTACCTTCAAAACGCAAAAAAAACCACTAAGACATCCTGGTACCAGCTTTCTCTTCTAAAGTGAGTGAAACTCCCAGAAAGCGACTTCTGTATTTCTGTTCAAGTCCTTTTATTCTCGCATCTGAATGTGGTAACATCCTGCTCCATTGTCTTCTACACTCGACACTGGTACTGCCTAAGTGCATCTTAAATGCTGCAGCACATCGCAACCAGGCCTGGAAGAAATATGATCACATCACCCCAATCCTGATTTAACTCATTTGGCTCTCCTTACTGACCCACACCATCAACAAAACCAGCTGTTTCATTTACATAACCATCATGACCATCACCCCTGATTATTGTGTAGACCATCTCTGATGGCTCTAGGCACACCCACAGCCAGATAACAATAGAACTGGTTAGAAGTAGTGTAAAAAATGAAAAGAAATGCATAACACAACACAACTTATAATGAAGATGCCACCTCTCCAAAGAGACAGTGGATGTCAACTGCACTTATGATGGCGAAGATATGTATGCTTCGCCATTGGCGCTCCCCGAGCCTCCCCACTGACCTGGAATGTATGACTGAACTGTTCCAACTGGGCACCTATGAATGAAGCATATACAAGGCACAAAATCGACTCCAACAATTCCCTTCCATTTGAAGTCTATTCTTCCTACTCACTGAATGGTAACTTCTGATGCACTCCTCTCCCCTAACCCTGTCATGAGCTTCGCCATAGCTCTGCATTCCATAAGAAGAAGACATTTAGGAGCATGAAGAGGGGGATGCTAGACTCCATGGCACAAGTCTGCACAATGCAAAACAGAACATTACATACAGGGAGGAGTGTCCCAACCACCCACATGCTCTCCCATCACTCATAAGCAGGATGCCCAATAGGAATCATATCTACCCCAGCATCCTCATGTCACAACCCCATGCGCGAATGTTGGGGTGAAAGTGTGCACTCAGGGGCAACTGACACTGAAAATAACAATGGACAGTGTAACATATTGTAAAGTGCCATGGGAATCAGCACCTTCCTTTATAACTGCTAATACATACACTTTATATAACCGATCCTGACCCAAAGTAGTGAGGACTCTGACTAGACGTGGACCTTGGTACACACTGCAGGTGGAGAGGGAGGAGGGCGGGTGGATGTTGAGGACCACTTTGTTTGTCAGCTTACAAGGGGCTGGGTGGGGTGCTGGGCACCACTTTAACACAGTTATCTGCTTGAGAGAACCCCCCACATATTGCCTTTTTTCTTGTTTTCTTACTCTTCCTTCCTTTTTCCCTCTATACCAGAGAGGTCAGAGACCTATGAGGATGTACTTGCAATATATTTTGTGTGAAAAATAAAACCCAATAAAGAAATGTTCCAAAAGACAAGAAAAACAGCAGCTCTTTTCCATCAACATGATCAGAAACAACATAATTCTATCGAAAAGGAGCCCCCTAATGCTGCTCCAGTGTAGGACACAGTTGTGGACACACTTCTTTAATAAACACCACATCACAATACAGTATCAATCCAATAACCAACTACCTCTCCCAATCATACTCACATTAAGTAGAGCTACTGTACACCTACCAGAATAGTGATTGACTAGGTGCTCAAGGCACTGGAAGGTGAGCCGCGGTGAGATGTAGTACCAGTTGTTTGGGAGGCGGAAGATGTGGTAGTGCTTCACTTGTCTGTGCCGCACCGATAAAGAATACATACCTGCAAAAAGTGGTAAATGTTGAGGCACTGGGCAAATGAAAATATTCACAATTCACAAGGGACAGATAGAAGATGTACATAGGTGAAAAAGGTCTAGCTTTTTTAAACCCCTTCTGATACCGAGAGTGAATGGTTTAGTACTTGCATTAGGGGATGAGCACAAATTGTGTGGCAGGCACCTCTAGGTGCCTGCTGCACAGTGCCAGGATTAACAGAATGTCCCATTTCTCCATGGGAGCTTGTGCTACGGCCGTTTTATGGCCATAGCACAAGCTCCCATAGAGAAATGGAAGTATGCGACTGCACTATGTGCGGTCGCATTGTAATGACGGTGTCGGGACCACCGACCAGAGGTCAGTCGGTCTTGAGACCACAGTGAATTTGTAATCAGGCCCTTAGGTAACCACACATGCAAAACAGTGTGCAAGGGCATTAAAGTGGACTAAAATGTATGCACATATTCATCACCATTTTATCAAACAGATGTAAAAATCGAGAGCAGATACATGCTCAATGAGATGCATAAATATTATTTGTGCCAGGATAATTTTTGAACTATTTAAACCTCATGTTCCTAAATGGCTGTATAAACCTTGATTTAAATGGCCATATAAACGTAAAGAGTTGTTATGTTTTACATGTGTTGGGCCAATGGATGGAATACATAAGCAATAAGGAGTAGAGCACCTTTGCGCACCATAGCTCATTATTTTCCCCTGACACATGCAGGAGGGAGAACTATTTCTTTCTCCTTTGTCAGCATTTCACCATATCAATTAAATCTTTCAGAACTTTGTTCCAAAACTTGGACATTTAGAAGTGTTATATACACAGTAATACGCCAATTCACAAGTAATAGTGTGAACCCTTGGGAGCCAATTCACAAACTGCATTTTGTAGTACTCTAGTAGTACTTCAAGAGTACAACAAAATGCTATGCACAAACCTACAAGTGTAAATCTCCACCTCTACTAGCTTTTCTATGGGAGACCCTCACACATGTAAGTTTACTACTATGGGCCCGATTCCAATCCAGGTCGGAAGGGCACTAAACGCGATCCGGCTGGAAAAACTACGAGCCGTATGCGTGTTTTCCGCCTGACTCATACAGCTGTACGATGCGAGCTACGTGAAATTCACCAACCAAGTCGTTTCCAGGTCCGAACCGCTCTGTACGTCTCGGTCGTGACCGTGGCGTGCAATGGATGTCATTTACGACCGAGCCAGTATGATGCATGCGTCAGACAGCCTGTGCGAGCCGAGTGTCTGGCTCGCAAAACGTCCGGGAAGCTGCCTTTGGTGTCTGCGTCGGACCCTCTGTCACCCGCAGCCCTATGACTCGGACACAGGGGGAGACCCAAGGGTCCCCCCAACACAGGCATGTACGTTGCGGATGGCACCGACGCGTACCCACTGTAGGGGGCGCCCTTGTGCGAGACGTACCCATTCAGTCAATGGGAGCCCATGTACGCGTCGTACGACCGGCTCCCATTGACTTCTATGGGAGTCCGACTGAACCGAGTCCGGCAGCATACGGCCGCATCGTACTCGCTCGGTCGGACTGCAGGACTCCGGCTCGTTTGGAAAACACTTCGGAACTGGGTCGGTCAGGGAGCTTTCCGACCCGGATCGGAATCGGCCCCTTGGTAGTAAATGTGGGAGGGACTGGGGAAATGGTTGAAAATTAGGGAGCACTTACTACAAAATAGGTGGGGATTAAGGATGAGCAAGGAGAGATTAAGGGAGTGCTAGGGAGGGGTTTAGGGCGGAACGTGCACCCAGTCACAAAAGCCCATTCCTCTTTACAAACTGCACTTCAAAAGTTACTACAGCCAAAACAGACCTACACCAATATTCCAGCTCAGAGCTGGAGTAAGTCCACCACCACACATAGCCAACCACTGTTACTACAACAGCCTACCATTAGAAATGATGGAGGTAGGGACTTAAAGTGAAACAGAATAGCGAATAATGTTAACTGAAATAACATTTTCTAAAATAGTTAAAAATATAAATACATTCAATGTAACATTTATATTGTTTGATTTTAACTTATTTTAGTAACCTTTTTTTAATTTAAAAATGAATGTAGCATTACTTTTTATTAAAATATAATTGCATTACTTTTCAAATTTCAAATGATCTTTTTTAATAATAATTAATACATAATAAAAACTATTTTGTAATTTTAGGTGGAAATTATTTTTTTTTATTTAAACATCAGAAAAATAATTCTAATTGTATTTAATATATTCAAAAATCATTACAATTTAAATGAATTGTAATGTTCTTTTTTTGTTCAACATTTAAAATAAATATAAAACAATTTACAATAATATTTAACATTAAAAACAATTTCTCTCAAGTTAAATAAACCTTTTCACTTTCCCTATACTTTACAATGGGGAGTTCACTGCTATCAGGTGAATCAATTAATTATTTCATTTAAATAATAAATGAAATTAACTTTATTATTTAAAAGCTTTATTAATTAAACAGTTTCGCCTGAAGTAAAATGTTTATGTTGCTCTATTATGTATTATACATTTCTAAAGATAATGTATAGAATGCATATAATTATTTATGTTTCCAAATGAAAGTTACATTTATTTTTCTATTTTAAACGTTTTTCAAATATTTTATAATAATATTTTAAATATATTATGATTATTTACCATTAATATATACATGATTTTGTGAATAGCCTTTAGTAAGAGTATATTTAGTATTAGTAAATCTACACATGTAGATTTACCCTTTGTGAATAGGTCCCTTTATATCCACTTTTGAATCTCCATGTGATGTGGTTCTACAACATAATATGCAACACTGTATGCTTGATTTATTGGTTTTCTATGGTGTTCATAAAGTGCAGTCTCCAATGTCTTATATATATTTACGATTTATGCTGAATGTAAACCAAGAAGAGTTGGAGCACAGTACGAGAGTAGAGTATTTTAAATTACTCAACACTCATAGTTAGACAAAACAAAAAGACAAAATCTAAGGAAATTTGGAATTTAGTTTGCCAGGTCCCTAAATTGCATATCTCTGGAAATTCGGTTAATTTTGCGTTGGAATGAAAGCTTGCCAAGGTCTAATTCTCCATAATGATGTTAAAATCATATAAGATTCTGGGGAGCTGGGCGTATCTTGTATCCTCCTAGACATGATACAAAGAGTGGGTGAAATAATTTGAAAAGTAGTCTTGAATTATATAAAGTGTGTTTCATCAAAAATCATGAATCACTAATGTATGTGGTTGTAGCAAATACTGCTAGACACACTATTTTTTCTTCCTTCAACTCTCTTTGCAAAAGAAGACTCAACATGTGTCTTCCAATCCTATCCGGACAACAAATGTGGAGTCAGAGGTACAAGCATAGAGCCAAGCATCTAACTTAACTTTACATTCAAAGCAGTCCCTGTACCTCACGTGCTGTTGATATGCCTGTGCACATAGTGGGAGGATGCAGGATTATTTATCATAATCTTCAACTCAAACACAGGATAATCTGATCTAATCCAAATGAATTAACCACCATTCAGGGTAGGGTCCTTCTGGTGCCCCATATGGACTCTGCCCTTACATACCTTTGGATGCTTTCTTATTTTTTAATGTGGTGTGCAATGTATGTACAAAAAATGTAGTGGCATGTAACTTTGGTGAGATGGCTCACTGTTCTCATGAAGGTCCCAGTTTCCCAAGTAAAAGTAAGTGCACTGACCTTATTAGTCTTACTGCCCTCACCTTTCTTACTTTCACTTTGTCGAATCATGTAACAGCCCATCTTGGTCTCCGGAAGCTGCAGAAGTTCCTCTGCTTTCTCTCGGCTAACACCTTCAAATAACCAACTGCACAGAAACAGTGAAATTTAGAAAATCGGTGATTAGATTAAAATATAATGGCTAGTCTGAGAAACTGGTTTTTTGGTTTATCGTTTAGGGGCCAGTGCACAGTGAAAGATTCCACATGCACAGGGTTGCTTGGGTGTTCGCAAGGAACAAGATTTTGAAAGACCTTAGGGAAATACATGAGGCTATTTGTCGAAGTGCACAACCACAGAGCAATGTAGTAAATACAGGAAGAAGTTGCAGGTCCAAGCCACATTTAAAGAAAGGTTTATAGAATTCAAAATATGATGCATGGATGAAAGGTTCTATCATTATCTGAGCAAATTAAATAATCGGAATTAAATTTAAAAAGGAAAACAGTTCCTTTATCATAAATGTTCACCAGGGGGGAAACAGTGAACTAACATTATTCATTAAAGGTAGAGCAGGCAGACACATGAATGCTTCGAACAGGCCGTGCAGATCTCCACTCCATGAATGATCTTGATATTATTCACAATGCAGAATTGGATTTTTTTAGAAACATTCTAACAAGCTTTTTAAGAGCAGCATTCTTCAGAAAGAGCAGTACCTCACTAAGCCCTCGTGTCTAAATGGTTAGGAAGCACCCCACAACCATAGAGGTGTTCCTTGCAGCCTACAGTGTAGGGAATTTCATCAAGACAGCTGCACTCCATGAACATTAGAGGATCATGGAGCCAACTGCCAAAGCAGAATTTCTGTAGAACATTTCCACCAATCCCTACACTACCAGGTTTTCTCCAAACATTTTTTTCTACAAACAATGTTTTCTGAGCTTGTTAGTCTTCACTTGTTTCCAGATTGCGACATGAATATAAACAAGTACGACCTGAGCTAAAAGAAAAAAATGGTCTTTGTTAGGATGCTCTTTGACTTGTCCCAGTATCTATCTTGTGTGTTTGATGAGTAGATGTGTTGTCATTTTCAAAACCGCAAGCCTTCAAAAATGGAAATTATTTTTAGTTCTTTATCTGTGTCTCACAGTTCTGTGTGTTATAGGTATGTTTGCAAAGAGTAGGGATACTGGCTTTTAGCCCCACCTACATATCTTTAGAAATGTCACTCACGGGCCATTGTGAAATTGTACATAATATTACTAATTCATCTTAGGGTGTACACCCTGAATATCAAAATCAGATTTTGATGGCAGAGAATATTGAGGGCAAAATGCCAGATTCATGATATTGACAGGTAAGCAAGTGGAGACATTCTGTACCAAACTCCACATATATCCACCTCACCGACATGTGTCTTCAAGGGATACAGATGTGGAATTAGGAATAGTACATCAGTACTTCCCTATATGAATGTACTTTTTCGATATTTTGGCCCTCGATATGCTGTCCACAATATTTACGTAGGCCGATATTCTGGGGGTCGATATTTATTAATACAAGCAATTCTAGTAAACAATTGTAGTTGATAGATTTAATAATTCAAGGGGCATAAAATGTGATCATACTTACATGCTTTTTTAATTTACCACACTATCCTATTCTGTTTAAAGTCTTGTCCTAAAATCCCCTCTTAATTTGGCCACCAAACTTAAGATCTCTGGGAGGATCCGGGTAGCCAGAAGCAAATACATTATCTAGCTGGCTATACCTGATATCCACCAATATGAAAGTCTTGCTTTGTAAATTCTCTCTGTCGTACTGTAGCTTCTCCTGACATAACATTGTCTTTCATATTGTTGTTCTTTCATCTGGCCTTAAAATGTATTTCTTCGAGCAGTTTTTTCATGCATATTGCTAGCCAAGTACTCATGCTTGACATATGAAGCAAACATTTTATATTCTGCCTTTATTGTTTTTAGCATGCATATTTTTTATCACCATAGTACCTATTTTAGGTTTTTATTATTCTCTAGTGAATTATATATATTTATTTTCACAAAGTGCTTGTTTAATACTTTTAGGTTTATTTATTTTTCATTATTATGGTTTATAGAACAATGTACTTTCCTTTTTGGATAGTTAATTGCACACTTGATATAATAAATTAAAAGAGAAAATGCCGGCGACAACATTTGGGCTACAGTAGGCTACACATTACAGTTAATGTAGCTGGTTAGTAACTTGACTTTAGCAAACAACTCAGTGAACGAAGCAAATATGCTTGGATTCTGGATAGAAGGTCATGAGTAGTGGGAGTATGGAGAAAACTTCCGATATGTGAGGAATTGTTCTTCATAAGCAAGAATCCTTCATTCTTGCATTTCTTATTGTTTCTTGTTGTTTCCTTGGATTCTCGAATAACAATCATATGATTTACTGAACAGCTTTGCTTTCTGTAAATTCCAGAAGAATTGATAACTTGGTTGTGCTTGCATGGCTAATGGTAAAGTCTTTTATGGCTTAGGATCCTGTGTTTCCAGAGATAAGTACCATGTTTCAGTTTTTTGTACATTTGTTGGGATATGATCTTTGAATTGGCCAAGGAGACATTGCTGTGTGTGTTACTGGTCTTTGATCTGGACTAGTTTTTGAATAGTGCAGCTAAGGCTTATTGATCATAGCTTGCACCAAGACCCAGGCAAGTGTTTATAGGGTGGTGGGCCTAAGGACCTGCACATACAAGTATTCTATAACATGTTTCCATTTTATATGCCTTTCTACAGCAATGTTTAGCAATTATGGGAATTCATTTGTTAAACATGTCAACTGGAATTGTTAAACATTGCATGTTCAAGACCAGGTTCAGTATATTAAACATCTTCAGATGGTTACAGAATGCATACAGAGTACTCACCCATGGTAAACCTTTGCTACGTATTGTGAGGGAATATAGTTTTCTCGACCAGTGTTTAGGGAAATCACTCTCCACCAGCCTCCTTCACTGTAAGGTGAACAGAATGAGAATTTGTGTCATGAATGATGCTAACAGATTGAAAACAAACACATCAAGAGAGTAAAAGCAAAAAAGCACAAGCACTCTGCCCTGCATCTTGAGTAATGTGGTAATGCTGAATTGGGTGTAGAACCCCATTTGCATCGCAGTTAACTGGAACTGGACTTTTGTTCTAGAATTATTATTACAGAACGTGCACACACATCACACTGACCTCTCATTTATTTGCTGAACACACTTACCATGGAATACTAGACAACTCAGTAACTAAGAACAAGGGACAGTGTATGGTATTACCGTGTCATTTCTTCATTCTACCCTGCAGAATTCATGTTCGGTAATGTTCAACCACAGCAGGGGAAAATTGCACTCTGTGGTATCTCTAGTTCCTCTCTCGCTATTGCCGGTCTCAAATAGAAGGAGGACGTCAGTTTCCTAACATTTTAATATTTGGGTAATTAGCTCTAATTTCCCATTCTCTCTACCCTCTTCTTCTCTCATCTTAACTCTAGCTACCACTTCTCTCCACACATCTACATTTTATCTTCTCCTCGCATCAGTTCCCCAATAGTACCTACTCCTGGGGCTGTGCCTATGCCCCTTTAGACTCCAGGACCGACTCCTGTGGTGTACGTGGTTTTCCTTAAATAGCGCTATCTCTGCTTCTGGATTGACCCTACAGACGCAATGCTGCAGTGTCTGCTATAATGCTTATGTTGCACTAGCTCTGCTTCCGACTGAACCTTTAGCTCCACTTCTGAGATGTCTGTTTTTGTCCTTAGTATGCACTGGTTCCACTTCTGGGTGAACCCTACAGACCCACTAATGAAGAGGTCTTCAAACTATTTGATGCTGAGACCCCCTTTCAATTGTTTTTAGGCGTAAGGACCCCCTTCTGACAAACATTTCTAGAACCTGGTACCCCTCATTATCAACAACTACCGGCAACCATAAACGCCCCCAATTCCCACAGCAAATCATTTTTACGGTGGGGAAATAATATTAAACAGTGTTAAGCAAAGGTCAGTGAGCATGGGGGTGTGGTCAAAGGTTAGCAAAAAACAAAGGGCCTCATTTATGAGGAATTGGCATAGAGCAGCACATCAAGTCTTCTTGCTGAGCTGCCCTATGCTAATGTGAAAGGGTTTGAATGCACCGTATATATGAAATATGGTGCATTCCTGTCCTTTTCCCTTGCGTTGGCGCACAAATTGCTGCCTAGAACCAACATAAGCAGGATTGTTTTTGTACAGGAAGGGGCACCTTCCTTCACAAAAACAATCCCTAGAGGTGTTTTCCTCTTTCTATTTGAGCTGCTAAATGCAGCACACATGGAAAGAGGAAAAAACGAGGAGAAATGAAAACATTTCTCCTCATTACACCTCCACTGGGGAGGCCTTCATTTTTAGAGCTGCCCCAGGTTTATGTGATTTTGTAAATATGGGGCAGCATCAAAATCCATGGGTGTTGCGTAGGAAGCCCACGCAAAGCCCATGGAACACCTCCTTGACGCAGAGTTAGGCAACGCAGTGACTTGCTCTGCTGTGTCTTACTCCATATCTATGAGGCCATGCAAAGCCATGCTGGGTGACTTTGCACCGCCTCATAGGTATGGTTGTGATGCTTGCGCCACCGGAGTGTGAAAAAAAGTGATGCTCTTGCGATGCAAGCCTCTCATAAAAAAGCCCCAAAATATTCTGTACGTTTTTTAGGCCTTTAACCATCAGGTATGTATATAAAATATGGGCAGCATAAATGAAAAATAAATGTAAAAAGTTGTTACTCAGTGGGAAATACACTGTAGTACTTTATGAAACCTCTATTAGTTAATGCACTGCATAGGCCTGTGTGTAACCAGAGAGAAACAGAATTAAATCTTGATTGGTGCAGTGGAAAATAGTGATGTGTATTTTAGTGCTACGGGGTCACAGCCTGTGACAGAAAGCATTGTGAAAATGTAAGTCATTATTTTATACTTGCATTACACACAGTGTAAGATAGAATGCTGCAAAATGTGCAAATAGTTTAACGGTCAAATGGTGCTTCCAAAATATAGATTTTAGTAATACCAGAGTGTATGTATGCAATTTAAAATTAAAAACAAGCACTTCCCACCCCAGTTGTGAACTCTTTGCACTTCCACTCAAAAAGCCAAATCTTTGTCATCACAAAGCAGCTTGGAGTGATTTGATCAATTAAACCAGAACAGCTACCAAGCATCCTTTACACTTGCAGATTAACATTTGCATTTCATCCAGGCAAGCAGCTGATAATGATCTAAATTAGCTGTTCCAGGACAGGTTCAACACAACACTGCCCCCCAGCACAGGTGATATACAAATGACTGGACCCCACCGATGTTTCTTTTTGATAATTCTGGCACCCTCTGGAAAGGTTTGGGTGGGAAGAGAAGGGGCGGGTATCCTTTTGCTAGTTCTTCTTGTTTGTCTTCCTTTCTACTCTCTCTTTTTGACTATTGGGGGCGGGCGAGTGTGCGGGTCAGCTCTAGGGCAGGGTAGGAGTGGCTTGTCCACTGCTGAGGGCGCTGGGCTGACCAAACCAGTCATGCACACTCTACCCTTTCTACATGCAGCCTACATGGAAAGAATGGCCTCTCCATATGCGCCTGGCTGGTCGGCTCCTGACCAATTACAATGCTGCCATTGCACCATTGTGGTTGCCTAAGGGCAGGGGCGAGAAGCTGCCTGCTTCCTGGAGACAGGACAGCAGGAGAGCAGGTCAGGAGCAGAGACAATGCAGGATCCAGGAAGGAAAGATTATTTTATTTTTAAATTACCCATGTGCATGAACCCCCGCATGACCCCCTCCTCACCCCCGCCCGCCGCAAGTCATGCCGGCATCGACTGATTCTATGTAGCTCTTATATAGCACATAGCTACCCTTAGGTATCCCACCGCTGATAGTGTGGCACAGGACAGATAAAGGGACCTAGAGTGAGCTGTTCTGGAAGAGCCAGGTCTTTAATGATTTGCGAAAGGGAAGTTCTTTATTTTCTGATCACAATGAGTCGGGAAGGCTGTTCCAGAGTTTAGCCGCATTAAAAGCAAAGGAGCGACCTACATATTTTGCCCTACAAACTAAGGGCACTGTGACAAAATGTGCAGTGGAAGAGCGCAGAGTTTTGCCGGGGAAGTAGGGCGGTACCAAGGGACAAGTGATCAAAGGCCCTTTACCCTTGAGTGCCCTATGAACACTGCAGAGTGATTTAAATTTGATTCTCTCGGCCACCGGGAGCCAATGAAGGGTGCTCAAGGTAGGTCGAGCAGACTGATGTTTTGGAAGTTTGCACAGAATCTATGCGGCCGAATTCTATACTACCTGCAATCTCCTTATTCCAGTCTTTGGCACTATCAGATAAAGAGAGTTACCATAGTCCAGGAGTGAGAGAATCAGAGCCTAGACATCCAAGCTATTTGAGGTGAAGGGAAGGAAGGGGAGGATTTATATATTAAGCTATTCGTACTTTAATTTGCAAAGCAATTATGTCTTTATTTATGCATGTGTTAGAAAACATCTGGACTGCAGTGGCGTTCTCCTTTCCCCTCTACCCCAGCGAGAATGCTACTAGGTAAACTTATGAATGACCTAAACGTACAGTAAGAGAAAGGTATAGTAAACCAAGCTCTCAATTTTCAAGTATTAGCAGCACTTTGTCGGACACATGTGCCTTTCACACAGTGGTTTGCGCTTGAAAATAGTACTCTTGATTGTTAATTCTCCATTTGAATCCCATACAGAATGTATGGGGGTGCAGCAGCACCCCCACACCCTACTTTTACTGCTACTAGTCAGGCATTACAGTCTGTTAGGTCTGTTGCTGCTCACATTTCATTTCCGAGTACCGTGGTCATGTCCACACTTCTGTATCTAAAATGTACCCTGGTGAGCAAGTGTGCACTATACACCACAGCCTAGATTTACAAGGCTTTGTGCAGGTTCTCGCGTGATGCGAAGCCGTGCACAGTGGCACTTCCTATTTACTATCCGACTTAAAAGGTGTTTTCTCCTGGGAAGTGAACTTTTCACAGTGCAGAAACCTCCTTGCATCAAAAGTATGTTACAGGAACATTAGTGAGGTGGTTCAATGAAACACTCATAGGCTTGGAAGGAAAATGCAATCTGCTGAGATAGCCCGGGGCGCCTTTGCATCAATATTTAACGCCCACTGGAATCGGGCATAACAAGGGGAAATGTTTTCAATTCTCCAAAGAAACAGCAAGTTGCATGTGCGCTGCACTTTCACAAAACACCTCCAATGTGTGTGAACCCTCTGAGTTGTCTCTACATCAAAGTTTGCCTCCATTCCATATCCTTGGTAGACAGCGCACAACCACCTCTGCAACACGTCGCGGGGCTGCGCGCCGCACAAGGTGAGACTAGCCGAAGCCGATCTTTGTAGTGATGACTGTGCGTTTTCTTCCTTGAACAATGCACCGCAGCAAATGTTCATGCTGCTCTTCACAGAGTGAAAAGACAGTTCTTGCTGGGCCAAATATATGGTTCACATTATTGTGATTGCCACTTGCACACAATTGCCAAAATGCTAGCTAGACACCAACTCACATTCTTGCCCCCTTGTACATTTGCTGATCTCAGTTTAATTTTCGCCAGGATGATGCTTTATGCATCTCAGCAACAAGACAACTTAGTTTTCTTCAGTGATTGGCGAGGATGGATAACATCTGCTGCTCGAGGCACTGTAAGAACTATCAGAAGCTAAGCTCTCTATCTGAAAGTAAAATATCAGATGTGGCAGACATGCTATTTCAGTCTATCCGCATCTGCATTTAGCATCAGTATCTGTATTTATCTCTGCTGCCCTGATCCTCTTTGAAGGGTCATCCAGCACCCTCCCTTCTCCACTGTAAACCAAAGCCCTTCACACTGTGTACCTGCTCCCTCCTTCCCTCTGCATTTGCACTCCTCGCTGTGAGACTTCCATAGTGTATTGTGATCCATTGCTTTGTAGCATGGCTCATGGTATACGTCACATACATCGAAACATATGTACGACATACTTGTAATGTCGCTTCCCCTTTGTGAATGTTTGTTAAAACATTTTTTAGGAGCAGGCTACTCTAACAAAATGTAAAGAAAACCTTTTATTTTTTATTTTTAAAACACGTCCCATTTTCCTTTTAGGAAAACGGGCTGCATTTTAAAAAAAAGATTGCTTTATTTAAAAGCAAACACAGACATGGTGGTCTGCTGACCCCAGCAGGCCACCATCCCTGTGATTTTTGTGATTTCTTATGGGTAGCAAACACAGACCTACCTCATTAATATTCAAGAGGTAGGTCTATTAGCGACCCAGTGGGAATCATAAAATGTGTAAACCACACATTTGTACATGGGTGTTGGCGATTACCAAATAGCGAATCACAAAAAAATTGCTATTTGGTAATTACCTATGTACAATTGGCCGCAGAGTCTCCTGAGGTCATGGCACTAGTTTCCCATAGACAGGTCCCTGAGTCCCACTTCCCTGTCACTAACGGTAGTGGTTATTCCCATTCACTATAGGTGACATTCAGGTTAAGCCCCACTAAGGTGACATTCAGGTTAAGCCCTGCTAGTAGTCTGAGTCTCACTGGTTTCACTCCATGTCTTCTAAAGTCAAAAGTAATCCGGGGCCCGAAGCACTTTGCAGCAGAACATGTTCCCCCAGGGCCTTCTGGCTCTGCGATCAGTGTAGCCCGCTCCTTCTAGGGTTGTGCTAACACAGTACCCGGGAGTATTTCACACTTGGATGTCGCTGAGGACTGCAGCGTTTGCTGACGGTGAGTAGCACCTGCGGCTCTGCAGGTGCAGCAGCTGGGCATACACAGAGCTTCCTCCGATGAGACAATAACTTTCTCTGATCCCTCTCACAGGTGGGAGAGCCGATCACTCGGGCTCAAATCAGGGCTCGGACACACACAGGCCACCACAGCATCCTCTCCTCTTGATCACGGCGAAACCAGGAAACCTTCCTTGTTCTTCTCAGTGGCTCCCTCTGGCATATGGGGAACACTTTATTCCACACAAGGGCGACAGCCCGATCGGCAAAGCAGTCCTGCAATCTTCACGCTAGTCCCCTCTGCCATTAGGGGTTGCCAACTTCATTCCATGCAATGGCTGTGGCTTGAACGCAGTGATACCAAGTTCAGAGCAGCCACTTCTTGCATATGACATATTTACTCTGCATACTTGCCTGAGATTTATCAATGCAACTATGGCTAACTTCATGGCGGTCACCTCTGGCACACAGGATTGCCGACCTTAATCTGTACATGGGCAACGACCAGATGCCTGCAGCAGCATTTTCCTCTTACGTCCCTACAGGGAACCACTCGCCAGAATCCCGCACTGGGAGCCGCTCCCTCCAATAGATCTCTTCTTCCTCAGAGGGCGTACTGGTCTTGGCAAACTGGCAGGCACTGGAGCTTCAGGGGCTTATGGTCTTGGATTTCCCTGGATGGTGTCCCCTCACACAGCTGGGAGACTGGCAGACCTTAGACCCCGATCATGGTCACAGGCAGATGTCTTGCAGAGCGTCTCCTCCTCGACAAACAGCCCGACTGGCTGCTTGACAGTTGACATTTTTGAGGGGCCTTGAGTTCCCCTTCTTATAGTCCATTTCCAGACACCTAATGTAACTGAGGGACGGAGTCTTTGAATTTTGCGTTGGGGGTCTGCTTCTTTTTGAAGTGCCGCTCCTCTGTCCTGCATTCTTTCAAAAAGCAGTCCGTCACAGCAGGAGCACCTCCAAATCTAATGCATCAAAAGGTAACCCAGGGCTCCAGCCCTGCTCTTTATGATTCTCTTATCAGCCCCAGCTCCTTCCTGAGATGAAGCTTGGCCCCTTTCCATGTCGTGTCCTTGAATCAAAAAGCACCCTTTGAAGTAATATGTAGAGCCTGACTCTCCTTCCTTCCTTCAGTGTGTGTCCCACCCAGCTCTCAGGAATGCAGCAGTACACAAATATGTCGGGGGGGAATTCCTCTACCTCCTCATGCTTCATCCTGGGTCTCCCAAAATGGAACCCAGAATCTTTCATTTATTGTGGTATTCACAAGCACAGTGGCGTAATGAAATTGAGGTGGCCCCCATGCAAAGTACATGCAGGGGGCCCCCCGCGGATCCAACCCAGTCCGGAACTCACATCTGTCTATTTGAGCTTGCTGGGTAGGAAGAAGGGATCAATGGTAGGTGGATAATTGTATAAATCTTGAAAGGAATAATTTTCAGGATTTCATGTAATGCATTTGGACTGGTACCAATCTTAATAGTTCAGCTATGAGGTTTCGGGTTCTTGGTACTAAGTAAAAGGTTGCCTAGTTGATTGCTTCTTGTATTTTTTTATTTTGTAGGGGTGAGGAAAAAGTGAATGTTTGCTCTTGATCTTGCTAGAGATTCCAACAGTATGTAGTTTGCTTTTCAGAAACGATGGTAGGCCTAGGTAGGGACGTGTACATAATACAGGAAACATTCCCCTGCTTCAAGGGATAATCAGTGTAAATCCTTTAGAATAGGAGTGATCTGATCAGGTTTTGTTTGCTCATTAGAAGAGCCAAGCAGCATCATGCATTGTGGTTCTTAGGAGTACCAGTGAAGAGAGGGGTTGGCCTAACAGTAATGCATTGTCACCATCAATTGACATGAGCACCAGAGATAGCACAGTCCCTGTAAATGTGTGTGGAACAATAAAGGATTTTCTTTTTCTAAAATGGTGAAGTTCGAAAGATGGTTGGCTTATCACTTATTCCATATATGCCCTAAGTCTAGTTGGTTTATGCTTTACCAATTACCTGTAGCTAATAATATAGAATTGCCTACGAGTGACATTTTGACTACGTTCATAATTATTTTTGCCATATGTTTAAATCATTATACATATATATATATATATATATATATCAAACGCAGAAGGTTACCCTTTAGAGGAGCCTCACACGTCAGGATTACACACCAAACCGCAGGCGGCAGTGTAGACAGCATGCTCCACACGTTTCAAAAGCCATACGCGTTTCGAGCGATTAGGACGCTCTTTTTCACTGGCAAACACAGGCAGGAAGCGGTATGTGAAGAACATTGCTTTTATTGAAATTTTGGAGTCCAACCCATGTGGGCGTGCCCATTAGCATGCTGGTCCTTGTAGTCCAAATATTGCTGAAGGACTCCATCGTTCTCTTGCCAAGTGGCCACAAAACCTGCCTATGTTGAAAATCAAATACCCTGTTGGGTGAACAGCGCAGGATGCACCGCTGTACCACATTGTCCCATGTCACTGCGGGCGAGGCTCCTGACGTCCCAAGAGCACCAGTGGTTCTCAGCACTCGGGATCCGCCCGCAAGCGTCGGGGCTCCTCGCGACCGAGCGAGCCGCTATAACATCAAACGCAGAAGGTTACCCTTTAGAGGAGCCTCACACATCAGGATTACACACCAAACCGCAGGCGGCAGTGTAGACAGCATGCTCCACGCGTTTCAAAAGCCATACGCGTTTCGAGCGATTAGGACGCTCTTGTTCACTGGCAAACACAGGCAGGAAGCGGTATGTGAAGAACATTGCTTTTAGTGAAATTTTGGAGTCCAACCCATGTGGGCGTGCCCATTAGCATGCTGGTCCTTGTAGTCCAAATATTGCTGAAGGACTCCATCGTTCTCTTGCCAAGTGGCCACAAAACCTGCCTATGTTGAAAATCAAATACCCTGTTGGGTGAACAGCGCAGGATGCACCGCTGTACCACATTGTCCCATGTCACTGCGGGCGAGGCTCCTGACGTCCCAAGAGCACCGGTGGTTCTCAGCACTCGGGATCCGCCCGCAAGCGTCGGGGCTCCTCGCGACCGATCGAGCCGCTATAACATCAAACGCAGAAGGTTACCCTTTAGAGGAGCCTCACACATCAGGATTACACACCAAACCGCAGGCGGCAGTGTAGACAGCATGCTCCACGCGTTTCAAAAGCCATACGCGTTTCGAGCGATTAGGACGCTCTTGTTCACTGGCAAACACAGGCAGGAAGCGGTATGTGAAGAACATTGCTTTTATTGAAATTTTGGAGTCCAACCCATGTGGGTGTGCCCATTAGCATGCTGGTCCTTGTAGTCCAAATATTGCTGAAGGACTCCATCGTTCTCTTGCCAAGTGGCCACAAAACCTGCCTATGTTGAAAATCAAATACCCTGTTGGGTGAACAGCGCAGGATGCACCGCTGTACCACATTGTCCAATGTCACTGCGGGCGAGGCTCCTGACGTCCCAAGAGCACCGGTGGTTCTCAGCACTCGGGATCCGCCCGCAAGCGTCTGGGCTCCTCGCGACCGAGCGAGCCGCTATAACATCAAACGCAGAAGGTTACCCTTTAGAGGAGCCTCACACGTCAGGATTACACACCAAACCGCAGGCGGCAGTGTAGACAGCATGCTCCACGCGTTTCAAAAGCCATACGCGTTTCGAGCGATTAGGACGCTCTTGTTCACTGGCAAACACAGGCAGGAAGCGGTATGTGAAGAACATTGCTTTTATTGAAATTTTGGAGTCCAACCCATGTGGGCGTGCCCATCAGCATGCTGGTCCTTGTAGTCCAAATATTGCTGAAGGACTCCATTGTTCTCTTGCCAAGTGGCCACAAAACCTGCCTATGTTGAAAATCAAATACCCTGTTGGGTGAACAGCGCAGGATGCACCGCTGTACCACATTGTCCAATGTCACTGCGGGCGAGGCTCCTGACGTCCCAAGAGCTTCCGAAGTAGAATATTACTCTCAAATTATAGATATACCTCTGGTTTCATAATCATGTTTTAATTTACGTTTTTGGACTACCTTAAATGAAAATTCTGTATAATAAATTCCACCATTGCCTTCGGTTCTCACTCTAATAAAGACAATTGACTATTAGTGTCAGTTATCTATTGCTATTCCTTCGATGTTTGTTAACTGCGGAACAACTATCGAAAACTGTGCTGCAACCAATATAACAATTCTGGATTTTTCTTACCCAACACATCATGCTGTCGACCCAACATGAGCAGGGTAGTGCCTGTGCAATGCAGAGATGCTGCTTCAACTGCGAAGGATGTGGCCTCATAAATATGAGGCAACGCCTTTGCCCATGTGCCTGTGCCCTGTTACAGATGCACAGGAGTAACGCCCTTGGGGGTAGAGGCACACCCAGAGCCACATTTCGGGGGGGCTGCTAAACATTTCGGGGGGGAAGCTAATTCTTCCAGCCATAGGCAGAGTTGAGATGCAAGGGCTCTAAGAAGGGGTGAAAAAACAACAAAGCCTCGTTAACAAGTAAATGGTCTTTTAAAGACCTGTGAAGTACTCGGGTGCGGCTGTGTGTGCCCGGGAAGCTCTCAGCCCGGGCTGCCACACAGGACGGGGGTGGCTGAAGCTCTTTGAGCCCAATGGGCGTTGCGCGCCTGCTTGCGGGCGTACACTAACTGTGAAGTACCTTGACGATAATGTTCATTTATTGTGCCCCAAAGGGATCCTTGAGAAGAGAGAGAACCGGATCCCAGGACTCACTATGGGTGGGGTGATAGCGGGGATTTCAGTCACAGGCACACTGTGCTCCGTCTGCAGTGAAACCGGGATGCGACAGTCTCAACACGTCCGCTTTAACTGCTGCTCTTGCCCCAAATGAGTGAGCTAGTGCATGCTTTGGAGAGAGCTCAATACTGAACCATGATCTGCGGTCAGTGGCGTAAAGAAAGTTGAGGGGGCCCCCCTGCCACGCACACAGAGGGGCCCCCGCTCCGGATTTTATCCAAGCGATTGGGCCTGAGTACTGTGCTGAGGGGGACCCCTGCAGCTCGGGGCCCCCACGCACCGCGGGGGATGCGGGGGCCTGTGTTACGCCCCTGTCTGCGGTCCATTTCGCCTCTGTGTTTTAGTGCAGGTGAACTTCTAACCTTTAATGCAGGCACAGAATACACCAATGAGAGCGAGTGTAGTCACAGGCCGCACCCACTACATTGAGCCTCCAAGCACTCCACGGGCTGGGGTGCATGGTGCCTTTACCCTGAAGTGCAGCCACTGTTTCTGTTTGGCGACACCTCGTCCTTTCTTTGGAAGTATGCTACAAATCCCCATGGTGGTCTCTGGAGGCTTACTCTGACCCTCGAAGCTCCCTCCTAAAGGGTGTAAAACAAATGTGCCACTTCCTGGGGGAATAGATGTAAGGCCTTGCTCCTGGACCATTATGCTTGTGCACATGCATTAGTGACATGGAGAAGGCTCTCAGAGAATAGCACGCCTTCATCTGTAAGGGACAACACCTCCATGCAAATGAGATAATGCCCACCTTACATTCTGTGGGTGCTAATTTGGCTCCTGCACAACACCTATTACAGAAGGAGTCGCACAGACAGCTGTGGGAATAAACACCTATTTACTCCAGGGGTAAATTGTGTAGCACGTAATTGGGACCTGGGCCTCTGACTGGCCCAGCCTATTGCTACATGAACCTAAACCCAATGGAAGGATGCTTCTGCAGCAGAATGCAAATATGGCCAAAAAGCCCGGGCTCAGTTTTATCCAGAATGTTTCTCATTGACGCCTGGTGCCTGATCAATAACTTTATTGGTTATTTAATGCAATAATATCTTTATATGGTATTACAACATACGTTTGCCTTTTAACCAGTAGAGCAGAGAAATGTACTAGTTTGTATTGTATTCAGATATAGAATCAGGGGTGTAGCTATCACTTGTGCAGCAGCTGCAGTGACACCAGGGCCTAGTGGTGTGAAGCGGTCCACTTCACCGCAGTTAGTGCCTGTTTTTCACTACAAACCAGGGGTTGGGAGGGCACTCCCTTGTTTGCATTAGGGCCCTGGGCACGCTTGACACTCACTCTATAGACCTTCCATCACAAACAATTATCAAATAACAAAGGAACCAACTTACTTAGATAAGACGCGAAGCTTTTCCCCAAAATGGAATACGGGTTGGCTCACATCTGGGGCGGGATAGTCACAGAGGACTGCAAGGAATTCATTCTCTTGTTCTAAGAAAAGAAAACAGACATGGGAAGGTTTCATTTGAACACCTATCCGACATCCTTCGGTTCTTGGTTGCCACATCAATGAGTCAGTAAGCCACAAGTCCTGAAGTCTTCTAATAAGAGAGAGCAGGAAAGGGCACTCATACCCATACCTTTCACTTGCTCGAGTACAGTCAATTTGCTAAAGGCATTCTCTCCCACAAGATGGAACGATATTTTGTAAAGCATTGGTAGGTGACTCAAGCGTACTCCATGGCAGGAAAGCTGGGGGGATATTTTTAGTCACTAACACGCTTCTTCTAGCCTACTTATAAGGTTCAGCTGTGCATGGGGAAAGAAATGTGGGATGCTGGTATCTGTAGTCCCCGCATTCGCATTTTTCTTCATCCTGGCCTAATTTACCATTCTAATCTGAATGACTGTAGTGTCGCTGCGCCAGCATAAATGACGCGGACACTATCTTTACTCAAGGGAGCTTTATTCACTTTCATCCCTTACGTTCTTATCCCTGCTCAGCCCTGCCCTCTCTCTCGCTCCCCCTCTTCCGCCACCCAGCTCTCCACCCCATCTCTTAGTCTCATGTGCTGGTCCTAGCGCCCAGCACATGTCACAACATTACAATGACCAATTAAGGCTTTTTCTCTAATATCACAAGAGCTTGAAGAAAGTACAACAGCATTATTATTTTGTACAAAAGGGGTATAATCTTAATCCGTGGCCATATTACACAGTAAGCAAAAAGGATTCAAAATTAAATTGCTTCATCTCTGCATCACTGAAAAGAATAGGATATATAACTGCAAAACTAGAGCTTGAGGTACAGTCCAGTTGAGGTCATGTAAAGGCATAGGTGGAAGCACCCGGAGTTTTTTAACCCTGAATTAAAAAAAATATATATGTGTATATATTGTCCCTGAATTAAAAAAAATATATATGTGTATATATTGTTTAATAAAGTGCGCATTTGAACAGAGACATGATTCAGGAAAAATAATCGTTTGTTTCCACTGTTGTTATCCAGTTGGCTATTCCTTTTGCTAATGCGGAAGTAACTTAAAAGAATGTTTTGAAAATCCTTTTTTTGTTTCACCTAAAATAGTTTGTGCGAGTTTATTAGCATTCGGTAGCGCCTATACCAGTGCTGCAAACTTTTTTTAAGGCTGATCCAAGTGTTTGTAGGCAACGTTCAGACATTTAAGTGGCTGAAAGCACCTGCAAGGAAACGATCGGTAGAGTGGGATCTTTAAAGATCTATAAAGAAAGAAAAAGGGAAATAAAACAAGTAAGTAGATAATGTAGGTTCATACGGTGAAAAAGAAGAACATCTTCTTCATATCTTTATTATGAAGTGAATTGGCCAATCATCACGCAGAGATCCCACAGTCTCCTTCTGACACCAGGTTGTTCTCCTGGACACACTTCCCTAGACTTCTCCCTGCCACCTTAGCTTATGCCACTTTTCTCAAGAACCCACGGCTGTGTGCCGGAAGGTACTTTTGGCTCTAAACGTACCTAGGGTGCCTGGTAGGCATACATTTGTTTAAAACTGCCAGAATTGGTGAGAAATTCACAGTTCTAAACCCTACTTAAAGGATGGTATAGTTGTGTTCCAAGTCATGGTTTACCTCGTATGTGTGGGAACGTTCACATTCATGTATGTTTGTGGGTATTCCCAAAACCACCTTTACCACCTTGGAACTTGCCGTAAAGTTATTCCAGTCAGGGGATGGGCTGAATCCACTTCCAGGATGGGATCCTAATTACCTAGAAAACAAGGTATGGAGTATCTCTGTAATGGAGTGATAGCGAGAACATCACTCAAGCTCTTCACTCTGCAGTAGCGTGTTGAGGAACATCCCTCCCTGCCACTGAGGGAAGCATTCCGAGAGACCGCGATGCACAATATGTTCTAGAACTTTCCCTCTGGTGGCGAGCAAAGGCGTCCTGTAATTCAGACGTTCATTTGAAAAAACACGGTGCCCTAAATAAATAGGTGTGAAAAGTATCTATGTGGGCACCTGTTTCCACGCTCAACCGCAGTTCAATAAACAAAAAATGGAAGAGCTCTCTTAATTAATCCTCAGAGGGAGAGCTCTAACATAAAACCTTGGTGGCTGTAAAGATTGACCATGAGTTCTCATTTATTAAGTATTTTTAGGATGTGACTAGTTTCTGTCTTGTTTTTAAGACAGATCATATTGCAATCTCCTTATGTGAACACAAAAGATTTCATATTAACAACGTACACTACATTTGTTTCAGCCTTTATGGGAGAGGTGTGATGCAGTGGCCAGAGCGGCTGTCTCGGGAGCGCGGGGCTCGCGGTTCGATCGCAAGTGGCAGCTCAGCTCAGCATTATGTGACTTTGGGCAATATATCACTGTTAGACCTGGCATTTCTTACTCCTGACTTTTTGCCTCTACCTCCTCTATTTTTGGTGCTGTGATAGATTTTGTTTTGCCAACTTAGATGCTTTGGACACTTTGCCACTGCTAAACAGTCTCAAAGTGCAAGTGCTCCCTGTATGAAGTGTAATGGTTATTGGTTGTCCCTGATTGGTATGTTTGCCTTACTACTAAAGTCCCTAGTAAAGTGCACTATGTGTGCCAGGGCTGGTAATACAAATGCTACTAGTGGGCCTGCTACACTAATTGTGCCACCCACACAAGTAGCCTTAAAAAGGGAACTCAGGCCTGCCATTGCAGTGCCTGCGTGCAGTTTGTTAAACTGCCATGTTGTTCTGACAAGTGCACTCACTTGCCAGACCTTATCCTTCCTTTATATGCACATCAGACAACCCTATGGTAGGTCCAGGGTATCCCCTGGGCAGGGTGCACTACGTGTGAAAGGTAGGAAATGTTCTAAGGTGTGTACCGTGTCCTGACAGTTTTTCACTGTTGAAAGGCCATCTTGCCCATAGGATAGAATGGGAAGGCTGTGTAATGTGTTTTCCAGCCTATCTTCCCAAAGGCTTAAGATGGAAAGGTGAAATTTAGTATGCCTGAATTCACAATGTAATAACACATCTTTTTATGAAGGTGGTTTTTGCATTGTGTGTTTAGAAGCCACTCTTTTAGAAGTGGCTGGGTTTTTGTGCTTTAACATTTCTGTGTGTCTCTGCCTGGTTGTGGATTGACTGTCTGGATTTGAAAGCGATAGGATCTGGGGAATGTCTTGACCCAGGGGAGGAGGTGAGACAGCAACAGGCTGACCTGCATCTGGAGTATAGGGGGAGGAGTAGCCCCTAGAGGTGAAGAGGCCTGGGTTGCTGCTATAAAACAATTGTCCCATCTCCTGCTGAGTGATTGAGAATCCAGACCCCCACTAATCAAAGGAAGAAGGTGTCACTGGCAGGGAGGCAGCCAGAACTGGTTTGAACAGGGGTCAGTGTCCCCTGAACACAAAGACTTCAAAGCCATTGAGGGTATAGCTATGAGAGCTGAAGCCCCTGAACTTTGGAGAATGGTTTGATCAAGATTGAACAAGACTGGAGCTACTTTGTGGTCAAGAGGAACCTTTGCCAAGGAAGAAACAACTGAATAGACTGAAGGAAAGGACTGACCCTTGCTGTGTGTTCTGGGTCTGGCCTGCAGTTTGCTGTTTTAACCAAGGAAAGGCTGAAGGGACTTTGCTGTGTGCTGTGTCCCCCTGCTTGAAAGGACTTTGCTGTGCTGTGTTCTGAAGTAACTTATCCCCAAGGGCCCGAGGTGAGCTGGCTCCCTGTTGCAGAAACTCAGGAACACAAAAGTTTCCAGGAGAGTCTCAGCGGCACTGTGTGCGCATGCTTGTTGCAGCCTGAGACCCTCGTAAGATGTGCCCTGTGATCGTGGGCACCTGGAGTCCAAGCGAGGATCAGCGATGCTGTGTGTGTGTGCTTTTTGCAGCCAGAACCTTTTGTGAGGATTGTCCAGTTATTGTATGCACCGGAATCCAAGTGAGTCTCCCGACACTGTGTGCGTGTGCTGTGTGCAATGTGAAACCTTCGTGAGGATTGCCTTGTTATCGTGCACCCGGAATCGAAGTGAGTCTCATCGACGCGGTGTGTGTGTGCTTTGTGCAGCGTGAGACCTTCATGAGGATTGCCTTGTAGCGTGCACCCGGAATCCAAGTGAGTTTCCACGACGCTGTGTGCTTTGTGCAGCGTGAGACCGTCGTGAGGATTGCCTTGTTAACGTGCACCCGGAGTTAAAGTGAGTCTCAGTGACGCTGCGTGCATGTTCATCGTGCAGCCTGAGACCTTCATGTGGAGTGCCCGGTGATCATGCACCCGAAGCTCAAGGGAGTCTCAGTGACGCTGTGTGCGTGTGCCCTGTGGCAGCCGGAAATCTTCGTACCTGAGCCGCCGGCCCGAGTCCACCGTTACCAAGTCCCCAAAGATTGCATCGGAGGCCCAAGTCGCTGGACGAGGAGAGGAGAGTGAGTTTGCGCCCTCCAGGTAACGTGTGTTGACTCCTAGGGCTGGGTGCGGGCTCGGAGGGAGACGCTCTTGGCCTCTCTCTCTTTCAGCAGCGCAAGCCTCTGCTTCGGCTCCTATCGTGACCCGTATTGCCAAGGGAGTGGCAGTACCGGGGCCAGAGTGCGAAGCTGCACTTTTTATGTTATACCATACCCGTGTGGGGGGCAACTGTTGTCAGAGGCTACCTGTGAGTCAGCACGAGTGGAGGAGAGACCGCCGAAGGCACGGTCATCGGTGCCGGAGTGTATTACGGATTACTCTATTTCTGCATAACGGAGTACCTGATTGTCATATTACACATTGCATCATTTCTGGCTAACGAACTACCTGATTAGTGTATGACGCATGGTATTATTTCTGCATAACGAACTACCTGATTGTCGTATGACGCATTGCATTGTTTCTGCATAACGAACTATCTGATTAGCGTATTACGTATTGCATTATTCCTGCATAACGAACTACCTGATTAGTGTATTACGCATTGCCTTATTTCTGCATAACGACGTACCTGGTGGTTGTATTACGCATTGCATTATTTTTACATTCCAAAGTACCTGATTGCTGCGTTACGCATTGCATTATTTTTACATTGCAAAGTGCCTGATTGTCGGGTTACGCATTGCATTGTATTTACCTTGCAAAGTGCTGGATTCTAGCATTACGAACTGCATAATATAGTATTAGGATTACAGTGGAATGTTTAGAAGCACTCATTAATATCGCCAGAACTTACAAGGGCTGGCTGGCCTAACAACCGGCCTGTAGGAACAGTACAAATACGCATATGTTGGATTTATATTGTGTGCTCTTATCGTATATCTTTTTATATAAAGTTTAGACTTGTTTTTACAAAACTCGTGTGGAGTCTATTTGTAGTGTCATCATTGGGTTGCTGTAAGCGTGGTTGCAAATACTTTACACATTTGCCTTGAAGATAAGCCTGGCTGCTCGTGCCAAGCTACTAAGGGGGTGAGCGGGGGCTATCTCAGAAGGTGTCCTTGCTTTCCCTGATGTGGAAACGCAGTCCCTATTAGGCCTAAGGTACCTACCTCAGCCAACCAGGGATCCCGGGTCTAACAATCACTTAATCTCCGCGACGGCCCCCAGCAGCTGGGTACCCTTAGGGGTGATAAATTGCGCTGTACAAATATGGGATTTAGATTTTAGGTTTATGGCAAGATGGCCAGCTGTATGAATTAGCAGCCATATAATAATGATGTCTTGAGTTTCCAGATAGAACGCGATAGAAAAAGAGACATCCAACATATGTCTCTTCGATCAGACTTTTTCAAGTCAATACAGGTTGATAAAAATGCAAGATGGATGATGGTCCACAGAATTGGTAAAAACAACAAACAGTACTGGTTCTTCATTCATTCCCTTAACTACGGGTGACAAATACAACCTTTCACCAACAATACTGGACCAAACTACGTCCGCTGTCCACTGTCACTTTACTCTAGCAGGACCACAGCCCCTTCCTTCACTTTGAAAAAATATTTCGCCTACAAATTCCTTGGACCTTCTATCACTCTCAATCACCAGGAGTCCATTTTATTAACGCACCCAGAACTAGCTATCTCATTAGTATGGTGCTTTAGGAGAGCTCTTAAGTTTCCCGCTTAAACAGTGTGGGTATTCTATTAGCTCATTGGTACCTATATAAATCAAATGCCTAGATTTACTAAGCACTTGCGGTGTCCTTGCATCACACACACAATTTGACGGGAGGCAATGCAAGTGCTTAAGTGACATTTAAAAAGCCACGCAAATCCATATTTATGTGGCTTGACATCACCTGCAAATTAATGCAACACAGCGCCTTGTGCTAGGAAGGCGTTACAAGTGTGAAGCATGGGCGATCCTGCACATCCACCCATGTATTTTGGCACAAACCCAGATCTGTTAGAGTCAGTAAACCGGGGTTTGCACCAAATGGTGCACCTATCAGACTTTGGCATAACGCGGAGAAAATATCTTTATTTCTCCTTGTTAACACCTTGTTGTATGTGTGCAACATTCTGCAGCACACATATCAAGAGGATTACGCTTCTAAGGATTGTATTTGTGCAGGAAGGTATGTCTTCTTGCACAAAAACAATCTCACCCATAACACAAGCACCCTTGCACCGGGGCGCAAGGGGCTCTGCATTGGCGCTAGACAGCCACAAGTGCACCAGCACGGGGAGAGAGCTGCCCAGCGCCTTGTATTTGCGAATATGGCGCAGCTCACTCCACTTCACACTACGCAATGCAGAAACTTGCCTCGCTGCATCCCGTTGCGTGAAAGATTGCGCCTTGAGTGTTCTCGGCTCGAGCTCACTCACGTAGTGCTGCACACTGTGAAAATGAGCTGTGAATAAGTGCGTGCAAGCAGGCAGTGTATACTTACATGGTACCTTGGGTGAAAATTCTGCAAAACGGACAGTGTCTTGAACAATACAGCGTTAGAAACCTTACACCTGTAGTCAAATGACCCAAAGACAGCAAAGGGATCAGCCCTTGAACCTTTAATGCAGCCTGCCTTAGGTCAAAGGTCATCCCTCCCTAATGAGACTTTATTTTACAGAAGAATGCAGCAGTTTATAAATTGTTCACCACTCCACGCTCCAGCGACTTTTGTAGCAGCACTGTGCATGTGCTTTGCCTCTAGCGTGGGAACATGTTTGGTGCAGTGTGAGTGGCGGCTGAGAACTAACATATCACGCCGTGGGCGGCTTCCTCACTGTACACACTCACGTGACGCAGTGTGTGGGCATTGCACAATGTACTGCTGGCCGCTCGTGCGTGTCATGAACTCTAGAAAGTTGCTGTTGTTCCTTCACGCTTGAGTGACAATCACTTTCCATTGCCGTCTGCGTGATGGAAAACAAAGTTTGCTTGAGAGTACAACAGAACGAGACACCTGTGATGCATTCTTGCCCGAGGCAATACTTAAAGCAAAGTTGATCTGGTCTCGAATTTAAAGCATGTCTGGTAAGTGGCAAAGTGCATTAAAAACAGAAAATCAATCAATGCATCATTGGCAGAATTGATGGGTTCATTAGGCCATGCATATGCTTTTCATAGAACGTTTTTCTGAAGAGTTTGCCTTCTCATCAGCAAAAAGAAAATTATATGCAGGTGTTTTGCCTCATAATTTTTTCGTTTTTATTTTTAAAACTCTCCTTTTATGTCATTGGCATATTACTTCATAAGAGGCAATGGGGTACCCTTTCGTTTTTATTGTATAAAATGTATACAGCACTTTCGCTGGACTAAACTCATGCAAACACGCACTTATGGCATTTGTATCTCCTCGAAAAGCTCTAAAAGGAAAGTCACAATGCATCATCTTAGTGGTTAAGAGCAGGAAACAGAGAAAAGCCGTTATTCACAGAGGATATGAGAGAAAGTTTAAGTGGGAGGTGCAGCGAACACAGGGGAAATGGACTCCAGTGTGTGGGAGCAAGAAGTGAGAAAGTGAATGAAAGATTGTGGAGTAGAGGGTCGGGGGCAATTAGGAACAAGACGAAACTAGGACTAGGAAGCAGAGTAGAAGTACTTGGTTGATATGCAGACAAAGACAAGAGAAGAAACACCAGGTGGTGGGGCAAGATATTGGGCACATTTAAAGACAAAACACAGGAAAAGAAACAGGAGAGGAGAATGAAAAGGGAGCTGTTGAGAAGAGGGTTGACATGATATGGACAATAGGCATCAAAGAGCAGAACACACGAATACAGGAGCCGAAGTTTGGTCAAAATAGGACAAGAACATGGGCAGAGAAACCAAAGAGGAGACAGGATCAAGAGTCTAGATAAGAGAACTACAGAGAACGTGAGAAATTGGAATATTTTTAGGACGGAACCGGCAGATTTTTCTGTGTTGCTAACACCTGCAGTTCCTTGCAGTGGTGAAGAAGGGTGTAGAGCTTAGAAATGGAGAGAGGCGGGACAAAAGAAATGCGTACGTAAGTTGTGGGTAGCAGATTTTGCTCTCTGTAGGTGAAAACTCGTGTGTACCATACCAAAAACAGTCTTCTTAAAGCCCGCCCTTTGCTTACCATTTAATGGCTTTATTGTTACTCTAATTTCCTTCCTTCTTATTCAATAGCTTGCCTTCTGCTTCTTGTGTTTGTCCCTCCCCGAAAGTACACCCCTCCCCTCATTTTGGTTGATGGACTTGTATCCTTCCACTGCTCGCATTTCAGGAACTACTTTTTTCTTTTGCATTAAGCTCCTCAGTGTGCATGTTTTCCTACACTATCTTGCTTCCCCTTCCTCTGTCTGCACTTGCCCCTCCATTGCTCCTCATTCATTAACACTCACTTGATTATTATTCTTTTATTTCAATTTTTTCAAGGGTCTGGTAGCTGCAATTTGCTATCAGTCCACTCCAGATTCAGAAATATGTGTTCACATGCCTTCTCAGCTCCATCACTCTAGAAAGCTCCCCATTGGTTCCCCCACCCACATCTCAGTTACTCCCCCACCCTTTGGTTTCCTAAATACATTTCTTTATTTAATTTTTTTGGCTAGCCCAATCATTGCCATTTGCTGCTGAGCCGCCTTGCACTGCAAAAAGTGGTTTTGGAGAAGTAACCTTTTTATTTTTTATTTTATTTTATTTACCAGTCCAAGTGGTGCCCAGCTCTAGAATTAGTAAATAAAAAAAAATGTTTTGTGTTATTCAATGAGAGCACACGTGTAATAATGCATGTGCGTGCATGCAGATGTTTCGTCCACTAGCAGCAGGTGAGTCATCACACCTTTTGTTTTTGTCACTTTCTTTTTTGCTGATGTGGCACAGCTTGGCCAAAAAACATTGACAAAGCCAATAGGTCAATAAGGCGAAACCTATTGGCTTTGCTATGCACAATATTAAGAAAACTTGCAAAGGTTGATGCTGTTAGTTTCGATGGGTCCAAACATATTTGAAAGTTCCATGTTGGAATATTCAGTCACACAGTTAGAAAAGTTATTTACAGTTTAATATTAATAATTCTAAAAATGTCCATTTTCTTTTGTTGGAGAAATATGACTAAAATTCATGGATTTTAATTTTTGATACGAAATTGTGCACATCAAATTCACAATCACATCTTGCATTTTCCACCTGCATTTCATGAGGATGTGTTCCAAAAATACACTGCCAATATCCATGGATTTTTAGTTCGGGTTCTCCCTAAAACTGTTACTTTTAGCACATTCCACTCAGTGGTTTTATTGAAATAATAAACGTTACCGTAGCACCTTTGCTTAAGCTTGATTCCCCATTTGCATATGGGGGATGCGGATTCGAAGGAGATCATGAAATACCATTAGCCCAGGCATGTCCCCAAAAGCTCCCAGGGTGGCACAGAATTTAGAACATTTGACACGAAAGTACAGAGTTATGTGATTCCAGAGAACACCACACTTGTTCTTAAGAATCTTTCTCTACAAACGTGTTTCTTCAAATTTCGGAAAATGAATGACATTAGCAGAATGTTAAATCCATCAAGGTGAATGCCCTTCATGTCAATACATTCCAGACAGCTCTTCACCTTTTTTTTCCTAAGATCACAGCAGATCCTTTGTTTCATTTTTAAGGGGGAGCCCTGTACATCCCCTTCTCCATCTTCCCTGCCTATGCTATCTGGCTCAATTGTGTGGAAGATCCCCTAAAGCGACCCCCCCCACACACCTTGCTTCTCTTTTTTCGTCATCTCTGTACCTCATTCTTTAACAGGTTTTTTTCTTTACCACTACCCTATACTTCTGCCCATACCTTTCTTCTCTATCACTACCCACCTACAACTTGATATTTGTACATGCTTATTCCCTAGTGTAGTGCCTCTCCCACTAAGTGTACCTTGGTGCCACCGCCTACAGCGTAGTACCTCTTCAATTACCTATTCAACAGTACCTCTGCCCTTTCCTGCCAAACATCATAGTATGTCTGCCCTACCTGTTCCTTACCACTTTTACACCACCTATGCCATGAGACTTCTACCACAACCAATAAGCTTTATACTTACAACCTGTGAATGCACCAGTACCTTTACCCCTAGTTATACAATATACTTTTAAAATGTTTTCCACATTTTGGATTGGGAGATTGCTACTCAATAGGCTGGAGGACTGGGTGATGGAGAACAATGTGCTGGCGGAGGTCCAATATGGTTTTAGGAAGGGAAGGGGGACAGTAGACCAGTGCCTAAATCTAGCCTTAATTGTAGCCAAATATTCCTTTGCAAAAAAGGACAGTGTTTTATAGCCTTTACGGACATGTGTGTCTCACAGTCAATTGTGGGCCATTATTGAATTGATGGGCATGGATAATTCCATAATTCTTTTTATCAGAGAACTTTATAGGGATGCAGGGGCAGTAATTAGATATGGGTGAATGCTCAAAACCTTTCAGGATTGAAAAGGGTGTGAGACAGGGTTGTGTCTTTGCTCCATTCCTTTTCTCATTATATACCAACAAATTAAGTGAGGTCCTTAGCGTTAATTGTAAGGATGTCCCAGCTATTGGTGGTCTACCTCTTCCCATCCTGCTTTATGCGGACGACGCAGTCCTACTGGCTAGGACTCCAATGACCCTACAATGTTCTGTAGGCATATATTCTGCCTCTATGGCAGAAGCAGGTCTTTTTTGTAAACAAATCCAAGACCTTTGTGATGGCTGTGGGCAGCAAAACGAAAAAACTAATGACCCTTCAGATAGATGGTACAATTTGTGAACGAGTGGAGAATTTCATGTATTTGGGGATTTTCTTTGATGCTAAATTAAATTTGTCTGCGATGGTGACCAATAGGGTAATTCTTATGACAGAGAGCGTAGCAGCCCTTTGAAAATTTGCCTAAATTTAGGAAAGAAACCGAATAAGGAAATGGTGGAAATATATTTGGCGAAATCGGTTTCTATTGCTACCTATGGTGCTGCAATCTGGAGTATAGCCCAAGTGGATGCTCTGCAACTCATTGAAGATACATTTATAAAAAGATTATTGTCTCTCCCAAGTTCATGCCCAAACATCATTGCTCATAAAGAATTAGGTCTCCCTTTCATATCTGATTCCATTAAAATGGCTCCGCTAATGTTATGGTTAACATTATGGAAAAGGAATTCTGTCAAACTAAATCAAATGTTGCTCGAGGATATCATATTTCTTGATTGAGCAGCCTATATTCCCTGGTTAGCATATGTGAAACGGTCTTTTAGCGATTTGGGTTTAGCAACTTTGTATGATTTGCCAGCACAGTGTGTGACTTTGCCAAAGACTAAGAGATCTCTTTGTCACCAAGTGCGATCAAGATAGATGGCAGGAAAATTGTTCAAAATCCTCGGTGTTAACCTATCGGGCATTGCCCTCTGTGGCATCTGGCCATTCTTCTTATCTCTACTTTGTTTCTATTAATATGCACTGTCTCTTGTTGACAAGGTTTAGACTGAATGTTTCCCCTCTAATGGTTGGTTACCCGTCACATGCATATTCAGTTAATCAGCTGTCTTTATGTCCTTGTGGCGATCGCTATAGCCAATCTATCGTCCACATCTTATTTTTCTGTTCCTTCTATAACGCAGAGAGGAAAAATGTATCATTCCACGGTTGAGTATATTGAGTTTACGCTCGCATGCACAAGCTCTGAAAGTATTGCAAAAACTGGAAACTCCTTTCACATGCTTTATGATAGCGTGCTTTCTACACTTGGTGATAAAGACTAGAAAGGTGTTCTCCCCTAGAGGAATTATTCTAACTGAATTTTAATTATTTGACGATGGAGCTCTGTGTTAAGCATTTTAAATGATTAGTGCATATGTTATTTCCTTTTATCTGTGTGTTTTGCCTAATATTGATACTGACTAGGCTATGGTAATCATTATTTTAATAGTCAACTTTTTAGTATTTATTTATCGCTGGCCCGGTCTTTGTTCATGATGTATATTAATTATTATTATTATGTACTTTTATGCATTTATCGAATGAGAAATAAATTGGATTGATGATGATGACTGGGGTGTGATAGAAGCAGGTCCAGGCCTTTTTTCCACTATTTGCCATTGCTGTCTTCGTTCCTAGAAAATCTTCACTGTACAACAGCAGTTACAAATGTGTGATTACTCACCCTCCTGGTAAGGTTCACTTGTTTCTGTCGGTGCAGTAGGAGTCTTTGTAACATTTCCCATGTCTGCTTTTTTGCTGAACTTTACTGATCTACGACAGGAAGCAAAACAAGTGGAACTTAGTCAGTTTTTGTGGTAATGTAGGCATGTACTGTTACCTGAGGGGCAATTTTGTTACAAACTGGATACTGTTTTCGTAAGTTTCATAAAAGATGGAAAGTGCATCTGACATTAGTTGCAGAAGCATTGCCTTTTGCATGTAAATATGAGTGCATGTGGTGCAACAAACCGAGGCCATAAGTATTAGTTTCATTTCAAGAAATAATATGACACTATTCAATCTGAAGATGACAATAATTACTATTTTAATTAAAAGTGCATGAAATACATTGTTTGTGAGTCTGTGACATTTCATCCAACGTAGGTTAAATTAAAGGCTGAAATTCAAATTTGGGAGGGCTGACATGGTTTCCATTATTACCAGTTCCACATACACCTTGAGTTATGAATTTCTGGTAGCAATTGTTCAATGTGGCACAGAGCAGAAACCCCATTTTGACAACAGAGGTGATATGGACTCAATGCAGCTCATTGATACTTGATCAAAACAATGCATGTTTTGGCGCTAATTCCTGTATTTCCCTGTGCCTCAAATTTTAAATATGGGCATCAAAACCAAGATGATGGATGGAATTCTTGAATTAATCCCATCCACCGGCAATCGCTTTGGGTCGCATCCCAATGAATCAGTCTTGAGCCTGCTCCAGCGGCAACAGCCCAACCTGACCTGCCAGACAAGATCCTCCTTGAATGAGAATACAAACAACCCATGACCGGTTTCACCCTTATTAGGGCTCATCAGCCAGGTATAGCTTAGTTCCTGGGTCACAGTAAATAGACAGAAGTTGGAATTGGAGACCAATAGAGGAGCAGAAGAAAAAACCCGAAAGAAGGAGTAAGCGGCACAGGAGAATATCAAAGAAGTGCAGTGAACAAAGAGGAGGGGCAAGTAAAAATGGAGACAGAGGAGATATACAGTTTCTCCAATGCTGTAGACAACTTGACTGTTGTGACTCTCACAAAAGTAGAGGAACAAATATGGAATCAAGACCTTTCTTTCTGTCCGGATTGATCTTTAAATTAATCACAGACAAGGGTGGATGTTTATACATCTATAGGAAGTTGAAACTTCAAAAATATTATACACAACAAGCAGGTAAAGAGATAAAAGTCATAAATAAGAGACCCACAATTCCTTTTAAAAGTGTCAGATTTGGAACTAATGAAAGAACTGCAGGAACTGGAAAATGAGAATTTAGGCATTTCTGCAGATGTGACAAAGGAAGGACTGAATATAGAACAAACATTGAATGTCTATAAAGATAATGAGAATTTCTTTAAACCATCTTCAAGCTTTTCTCCAGTTATGCAGAGTGATTCCATTGACATCTATTTTGATTTTGTGATGCAAGGTAATAAGAAATTGTTTGTTAAAATAGGCTGCGAGTCAACAAATATGCAAAAAAGCAAAAACAATACAAGGAATTACTACAGAAGTTGAGGGAAAGAACAGACTGCATGATAAGAAGGGCTGACAATGGAGGGAATATAGTTCTCCTGCCATTAAAGATATATATGGAAGTAGTTTAAAACAGTTGAATCGCAGAATGTACTACGCTAGGTCCACAAGTGAAGCAGTGAGTGAAGCAAAGATTAACTATCACAGTGAATTAGTGGAATGGCTTAACTTGGACTTGTTAAGTCAAGATGAGTACATGCTTATACATAAATACTATCCTTATTTGCCAGTGTTCCATTTGATTCCAATAATCCATACGTTTATTACAAATCCACTGGGGCGCCAATAATGTCAGCAATTGATTGGATTTTTGAGAACACGTCTAGATTTGTAGATCTTTTTTTGCAGAAATATGTGAAGAATTTACCCTCTTTCATACAGGATGCTGGTACCTAAGATGCATATTTAATGTATAATAGGAAGATTATTATATGTTTATGTCATTGGATGTAACATTGTTATATACAAGCATATCCCATGTGGATTGTTTGAGAGCTGTAAAGTATTGTTTGGGTGCTAGACCACTAAGACTGCTCAAATATGCGCAGTTGTTGTTAAGTATCATTAGGTGGGGCGTCACAAATATTGTTTTCTTTTCAACAATGAAATGTTCCAGCAGAAGACAGGAACAGCTATGTGCACCTGCTTCGCCCCAAGCTATGCTAATTTGCATATGGGCTGGTGGGTGGAGCAGGTGCTACAGACAGATCAAATTGAAGACTGGTCTCAGCATGTGAGAATGTGGGCACAATACATAGACAGCTTTGGAAAGGATCAGAAGAGAGTGCACACCATTGTGTAAGAAGAATTAATATTAATAACCTTAATCTACATTTTACAAGCACAATAAGCAGACTTCGATTTGACAATTTACAGTAAGGACAGAAAGACCCAGTCCAAATCATTTAGAAAGCCACCAGCAAGCAATACCTTGCTAAACGCAAGTAGTTTCCATCCAGGGAGAACGAAACACAACATACCTTATGGAGAACATCTACAGATGATGAGAAATTGTTGTGAGACAAAAGAACAAATGATGGCACACGTGGAGTTGGGGAGGAGATTCCCACAAAGGGGGTACTCACAACAGGTGGTAGATGATGCCAGGTATAGAACCAGCCAACAAAAAAGAGACAATATGTTGTTTACAAAGAAAAAAAGAGTTAGGTTGCATATATAAAACTAGATTTTTTTTACCACATATTGCAGGGAAGAAAGCCAGTTGATAAGAATAATATGCCAACACTGGCATTTAGTTAGAAAAGATCCTGTAATTGATAAACTGGCTTCATGGAGACAAGGGATAACAAATAGAAGGGCGAGATCAATCAAAGATGACTTGGTCAAATCCAGTCCAGAGATGACAACAACATCAAATTGGTTAGTAATAGAGGTTTTATAAAGTGTAGCAAGTGTAAAGTCTGCCAATATGTCAGTAATAAAGCTGAGTTCTTCTCCCCACTACGTAAGAAAACCATGAAAATATTAGGTGCATATGATTGTAAAACTGGTTACTCTGTTTATGTATTGACCTGCCTCTGTGCCCTGGTATACGTAGTAATTGCAAAAAGAACAATTGATGGACAGAAAGCAGAACAATGTCATTCATTCACCCCAGTACAGAGATCTGGGCCTAAATCCATCGTTTATATTCTCACCATGCCATTCCAGTTTGGACACAGCCATATGCAAATTAGTCTTGACCCTGCACCCAATGGGAACCGTCCAGCCCGAACTGCCAGGACAGGTCCTCCGTGAACTGGAAACAAGCATCCTAGGACCGGTTTCGGGCTTTCAGCCCCCATCAGCCAGGATAGCTTGACTCCAGTGGCATGGAGAGCACGGGACCCACGTCTGGGCATACCCGTCTTTCGGGGTGACAGACGTGGGTCCTGGGCTCACTGTGCCACTGGAATCAAGCTATCCTGGATGATGAGGAGCCCAGACGTAGGTCCTGGGCTCACTGTGCCACTGGAATCAAGCTATCCTGGATGATGAGGAGCCCAGACGTGGGTCCTAGGCTCACTGTGCCACTGGAATCAAGCTATCCTGGCTGATGAGGGGCCCAGACGTGGGTCCTGGGCTCACTGTGCCACTGGAATCAAGCTATCCTGGCTGATGAGGGGGGAAACCCCGAAACCCGTCCTAGGATGCTTGTTTCTGGTCCAGGTAGGACCTGGCTTGGCAGTTCGGGCTGGACTGTTCCCATGAGGCACAGGGTCAAGACTGATTTGCATATCGCCAGGTCTAAACTGGGGTGGCATGGTGAGCAAAAGAATGACGGATTTAACCCAGATCTCTTGACTTGGGGTGAATGTTTTGATTTGTTCTGCATTCCGTCCATCAATTGTGTTTTTTTTGCTAGTATACGTAGTAAGCAGTATCTATCAAGTACATAAGCAGATACTGCATCATGTAAGGGGCAATAGGAAATAAGGATAGGACATATCCTGTAGCGTGCCATTTTGCAGAAGTTCATTCAGGTGCATGGTGGGATTTCGGCTGAACCGAGAAAGGGAAAATATTATATAGAAAAGGAAAAAGGAGGCGATACTTTCAGGTATTTGCAGGCCACATACACTGGTGGACATAATTTGTGGCTATAATTAAAAATAGGGCAGATGTAATTGCGAGGCTCTTGGATCATTAAGGTTAAAATAATTTTAAAATACAGGTGTTGACAGCTCTTCCTAGAACTGATTCAGAACACTGGGTTTGTGTAGTCTTTCCATGCTAGCTATAATTAGTCCTCCAATAGTAGTGGGGCAATACTTAAACGTTGAATTTAAACACCTGTGGTCATTGCCATTTGAGAAAGGCATTAAATCAAAAACGCATCATGCCGGTCCACATACAGTGAAGCTCTGCAAATCCGCTGTGTGCTCTGGTTTGTTTCCTGGAGCGTGCACTTTCCTGAGAGGAGCGGCCTGCTGTTGGATTTATGCGACCACGTTCACATTGGAGTGCATGCCCTTAAGCTGTTCGCGGCAGCATTTGCAATTCTTTTTACCCCAAGGTATTGGAAGCCGCTGAACCGCCGTAGTCCCGTAGAAGGAAGAGCCTGCTGACAGAAGCCTGTCCATGACCACATGGATTAGTGCTGTTTCTTCAAAGCCGCACTATCGGGACCTGTTCTACAAAGGACAGACATAGCTGGATGAAGGAGTCTGCACAGATGTACTTTTGTCTGAAGACATGAAAGGGGTGTAAAGAACGACAAATATATCTGCACAGTAAAAGGAAAAAGGAGGCACTACTTTCACGTATTTGCAGCCCACATGCACTGGTGGATATAATGTGTGAACATAATCAACAATAGGGCAATGTAATTGTGAGGCGATTGGATCATTAAGATCTAAATAATTTTAAATTATACGTGTTGACAGCCCCTCCTCAAATTGCTTCAGAACACTGCAGCCACGGTCCATGCAAGTAACAGCAGTGGGGCCACGTTGGGGGGGGGGGGGGGGGGGAATTAGAGGGACGATGCAGAGGGAAAATAAAATAAATAAACAATTTTCCCTATGCATCGTCCTTTGCAATCCCCCCCAATGCGGCCCCACTGGCCCACCGCTGTTGCCTGCACAGACCGCGGCTGGAACACTGGGTTCGTGTAGTCAGGGCCGGACTGGGAACCAAAACTGG
Source organism: Triturus cristatus (assembly GCF_964204655.1). Classification (NCBI taxonomy): domain Eukaryota; kingdom Metazoa; phylum Chordata; class Amphibia; order Caudata; family Salamandridae; genus Triturus; species Triturus cristatus. Next base: position 257,444,675 of record NC_140587.1, on the reverse strand, counting down.
CCCTGGCACAGAGCTCGGCCGGCCCCCCTGGGAGCGGCCGAGCTGTTTGCCAGGGCCTGTTTCGGGCAATTTTGTTACAGAGGCCGATTTTGCAGTTGTTCTACAAAAACGGCCCCTTAAAAAAAACGGCCCCCAGGGGAGCAAAATCGGCCCCCACCCTAGCGGCCCACCGGAGAAATGCCCGGTGCCTGCTACGGCCAATCCGGCCCTGCGTGTAGTCTTTCCATGCTGGCTATAATTAGTCCTCCAATAGTAGTGGGGTAATTCTCTCTTAAACGTATATATATATATATACACACCCATTTTCTTCCATGCATCATAACAGTAAGGTTGTAGCATTTAGTTATGGGAAAACGTAATAATTTCCAAATTTTATAGTATAACTCCCCAATCAGAGTCTTTGTTTCAACCACAGTAACAAGGATGCATTCAACAACCAGCACAACAAAGTGTAGATTAACAAAAGGTTATTGTGACACAGTCGTTTCTGAAATATATTTTGATTCAAACCAGCACTTTCACTTGCACTTACATGGAGGTGTGTTCCCCTGCTTCTATACTGCATGCTCAATCATAGGTATATGCCTGGAAAATATTCCTTCCTGGTCGAGAGCACATCAGTATGGGGCGGGGTTCAAATTGTACTCCCTAAAGGGTGGCTTTCCAGACTTTTCAATAGTGATTACCTTGCACAGATCTGCTGTCGACAGAGCTTCACTGCTGGTGCAAACAACATACCCTGTCATCTAAGTGGGTTTCTATGATTGTTTAGGATATTTTGCCCTTTTTCCAAGAAAGCATCAAAGAATCTTTCTGAAAGCATGCCACAGATAGAGCAGTTTGGAGCTATTAACACGTACAGACTCCGGGTGGTCGGTCTTGATCGCTATTTAAAATTGTTTACCCAATGGCACCTCACTGTGGAGACCATTTTGTGTGTTATGTCTCCCACCTGTGTTCCTTTCAAAAGTTTTTCAACAATGTAAGGGGTTCATTTTTCTTATTTCAAGTAGTTGCTATGATATCTTACTTTTTTAGCTAATTAGGGTCTTTGTTATTTAATAGTTCTCGGTCTGAACTTTTTATTTTATTTTATGTTGAGTGCCTTCCCACTACTAACGAAGAGATGCCCCGCGCTCTGTCTGCCGGTGAGTGAGCACCTTGGCCTCCCGCTGTGCATGACTTTGGCCAGAGATCTGGTTCAGTGCCCATAAATGTAAATCCGTATCCTCCCTCTGACTGAAGGTGGAATGCGCCATTACCGTGGCACATCCTACAGAACATTTCTAAGGCATCGTAAATCATATATAGCAAACTCCAGGTGGAGTGTGATCTCACCAAAACACAGAATACTAAGTGACACGTCAAACTAAGCTTTGTGTATAGTTACATTATAGACATTTTGAAGCCAGAACGACAAAAATGTGTTAAAATATTTTTTCAAGTTCGGCGCTTTCCATCAGCTTATTTTCTGGTACAGAAAGAGTCAATGTGCCTAGACACAGGAGTACTCACCCTTACATATTTGAAACTTTTCAGAAAGAAGGAGCAAAAAAGATGGGCACATCCACAATGACGGGACCTCGAGATTTGCTCACACGTTGTCCATTTTTGACCTATTATGTTTATTAGTCTACCTAAGCTAGCATAGGGCAGGCATGGTGGGAGACCAGCTGCCTCTGAAGTGCCAGCAGTGTGTCAGAGAGTCAGGTGATCAAACAAAGAATGACATACATGCAAGAAACTTGCCTTTGTCTCCTTAGCATCTCTTCAAATGAAGATATGACAGGGGGTGTTCGTTTGGACTGCACTGCGATAGAAATTATATTATGAACCATATCAGGAGAGAAATTCATTTACAACTGCTTTACAATTTAACTTTACCACTTCACAAAAAATACTCTTGTCTCAGTGCCTTCATTTAAGTTCTGGAAAAGTTTTCTTTTTAGCTTTACTGTTGATAATAGTCTATTCTCAGAAGTGTGAAATGTATGCCAATTTATCTGGGCCGGGCAGTGATACCGCAAACGAGGAAGTGGATATGAAGTCTGCAGCGAATGTTTCCATCAGCCAAATTTAGAACAGTGTGTGCGGTTAACAGGGTTAACTTCAGAGAGATCCTGTTAGGGAGCTGGTGTGCAAACATATCTTAGCATGTCAAGTAGAAGTGCATGTCAGCGTAAATGGTCATTTATCCTGAAATAGTAATGCCTGTTTTCAGGTTTAATGCAAAGCTTTCAGTTGTTTACTGGAGCACATCGAGAAGTCTAGGGTTGCACATGTTTGTGATGTGTGAAAACTGGCACTAGAATTCAACTTCATAATTTTACTAGTAGACCCTTATAGAATGACTGAATTACTTACTGGTATTTCAATATATCCAATTCTCACTTTTGTGTCCATAGGGTTACATGTGAGCAGGCTGAGCCCTCTCTCATGTATGGAAAATGGAAGGAGTGAGATGAAAAAAGTCCTCTATGAAGGGACACTTTTTTATAAAAAAAATTCCGAGTTAAAATTTTGGACTTATGCTCCATTTTAAGTGAAAGAATGTCTGTCTGAGAATGTTAATATTTCTTTAAGATATTGAAATTTTTCGTTGAACCTAATTCTTTTATTAAAATTTTCTCATGTGTTTCCCTTTTATATATGTTCTTTTACTCTGGGCAGGAACCTCTTCTCAGTCAAAGATTCACCACATTTCTATCAGAGGCAAAGTGCCTTTTGATTTAAAGATGACATAACACGCTAAATCCCCTATTTCACCCTTTGTCACTCAGCAGTCTCTTATTTGATGTCAAGAGCTTAGGGCTGGACTACTATTTCCCGAGGTGCTGCAAAGTCTTCCATTTAGTGTGTGTGTGATCTACATACTAAATATTAGTTTTTGTCATGGCGAACTCCTCAATTTAAAACAAAGTATATCATTTTGTCAATCTTTTTTTTTTTCTAAGTTACCACATTAGCATTTTTCAATATCTAGCCAATTCAAAATATCATCTGCTGGTTTATACTGTCCCCGAGATACGAAACACTTTCTCAATGAAAATGTATTCCCTTTTTTTCTTTGAATATTCACATTTCAACGCAGTCTCAGTTCACCAAATTCATTTATTAAGATTTTGTACATTCATTTTCGTGATTCTTTACACTAATCAGTATCAGGCTTATACAATCTCAATGCATTGTGCAAAATCGCACTTCTTCAGGTTGGCTGATTCTCGGTTGTGCCTACAAAGAGATAAAGCCCATTGTTAGAACTTGGAGTTTGCACCCTGCTCAAGCAGAAACCACCACTCTAGTCAGGGTAAGCTAAATACACACTAAAAGATAACCTGTGCTCACCCTTTGGTAGCTTAGCACAGAGCAGTCAAGCTTATCTAAAGAGGCAATGTGTAAAGTACACAGCAACACAATGAAAACGCCACCGGTAAAACAAGACCAAAATGACAGCAATCCAATGAGTAAAACCCGAGTTATTAATTCTTAAAGACTACATCTAAAAGTAGTGCTTAGAAGTAAATAGAGCTTAGAGGTTACTAAAGTCATGTTGGACCGGGGTAAAAGCAAAGTTCAGGCTGACCGCAATGGAGAGCAGGCCGACGACAGGACTCACGCAGGTCCTACTGAAAAAGTACCTTGGACTCGATGCATCGGTTCCGATCTGTGCAGGTGATGAAGGCTTTGCCAACTAACCCCTTTGCAGGCACTGTGTCATCGTTTTCGAGCCACACTGTCTGTCATCTTTGAGCCATGCAGTCCTTTGAAGGGATATCATTGATCGGCTCCCGAGTGAGGTCGAAGGACAATGAGTCAGTTCCAATCAGCACGAAGTCATCACTGCGTCGTTTTTTATGGTTCTGGACAGCAGAAATCACTTTTAAGGACCCAGGACAGAATTGGCGCCCCTTGGCAGGGCAAGGCTCAAGATGGTAGAGTCCAGGTGCTGTTTTAGAGTTGAAGGAAGTCTTTGAGGGCCCTGAGACTTCAGAATAGGGGGCAAGCAAGCCCTTGGAGGCACTCTGGGTTTAAGTGAGCTGAGTCCAGTCCTTGTCCTCAGCAGGCAGCAGGGCAGCACAGAAAAGCAGTTCTTCTAGAGCAGCAGTCAAGCAGAGTGGTAATCCCTGTGGCACAGAAGTCTTTACTCCTGGCAGAGTTCTTCACAGGTCCAGTATTGTACTGTCTTGGTAGGGTCAGAGCCCTAGTACTTATAATCAGTTATTTTGTTGAAGTGGGGATGACTTTAAAGCAGGCCCTTGAAGTGCACAGATCCCCCTTTCATCCCAGTCCTGGTTCCACACTATCTGTAGGGTGCAATCAGCCCTTTGTGTGGGAAACAGGATGCTGCCTATCCAGGTGCAAGTGTAAGCTTCCCCTCTCTTCCTGCCCAAGAAGAGCTACCAGAATGCAGATGAGTTCTCTTCCACACCCACCCTTCCAGTTTTTGTGGCTGTCTATAGGGAATGCAGAAAGTGTATCTGTCACTCACCTCAGACTTGTATTGGAGACAGACTGTAACACACACAGAGCAGTACAAGCAGAGAAATAACCACTTTCTAAAAGTGGTATCTCCTAAACAGTAAGGTTAAATCCAACTTTATCATTACAATTCCAAAGATATAAAGCATGATGCAGCTACTCCTTACTGAGGAGGAATTACAGTTTTAAAGTGTTTTACGGAATTCCCAATGCTAGCCAATGAGAGGAGTAGGCCTCACAGTAGTGATAAACAAATTTAGCAGTTTGTCACTACCAGAACATGCAAAACTTAAGAGTACATGTCCTGCCTTTTAGTTACATAGCACACTGCCCTTAGAGGTACCCCGGGCCTACCGTAGGGGTTACATGTAATGAAAGTGGAGTTTAAGGCTTCGAAAGTGGTTTTAAATGCCAAGCCGAAGTGGCAGTAAACTACACACACAGGCCTTGCAATGGATGGTCTGAGACAGGTTCGAAAGGCTACTTGTGCGGGTGGCGCAATCAGTGCTGCAATCCAACTAGTAGCATTTAGATTACAGGCCCAGTGTATATGGTATACCACGTTAGAAGGGACTTACAAGTAAACTAAATATGTCAATTGTGTATATACCAATGGTACCATATTTAGGAGAGAGGCACATGCACTTTAGCACTGGCCAGCAGAGGTGAAGTGCTCAGAGTCCTAAGGTCAACAAGCAGATACAGCAAACAGTGGAGGTAAGCACGCAAAATGGTTGAGGGAAGACCACCCTAGGGTTGACAGGTCTAACACCCATCATTTATTATTATTCTTAATACAGCAAACTAAATGCCACATAATCATTCCAATTTTCCGTTACTTTCCTTACATCAAATCATACTTAGTGGTTAATTGTGTTCTGCCATCAAGACACCGATCTCACTGTAGACACCTCATGCAAAACACCTGTTAAATACATTACGTAGGGGCCTTTCAATCCTTTCTACCACAAGTATTTCTTCTGATTCTATTTTAGATGAATGCTTTTCTCACTCCTACAAGTAGCATTTTAAATCTAATCTGTCATTGCAACCTTTAGGGATCATTAAATCTGATCTTTAAAGCCAAAGAAACCCCTGTAGGAGTAGGAGCCTCTTTTTGTCTTCCCCGTGTTCATGCCTTGGTACCCTCGCTAACACTTACCATCTCATTTGCTGTCTATTATGTTCCGTCTCCACGAAAGATGCAGCTGATGTGTCTGTCTTACCTTTTCTTCTCATCGTATGATCATGGTCTGTCCATCTTAAATGGGCCTTATGTGCTATTATCCCTACATATCATTTCTCACCAGGACATTAATATATGCAATTGCCTGTTTCCCATGTTGAATAGTCTTTCACTTTATTGTGTTCCTCTGTGTGCATAAACATACCTTCATTGCATTTGAACAATTAGAAAAATTTAGACATGGATCAGTCCCACTTCTCAGTTTACTTAATAATGTCTGCATCTCACGTTCCTGCTTTTTTTCATGGGCATCACCATTAATATTTTCTAGTATCGTCCACTGTTTCTGAGTGAACGTTTTTATTTCCTTTGCATGAGCTGAATATGTTGAGACAAATACCAGTTTTGACTCCTTCTCTTTCGTTTATAACAATACCTCCCATTTCTCTCATGATTGTTTGCTTTTTGCCACCTAATTATTTAGTTGACACCAATGCTGCCATATTTTTCTTGTCACATTTTGTTGGGAAGGTAATATCCCATGCATGGTAATCAGATGTGTACCCCTTGTTCTGGGTGCCAAACTGCATGTGCAAATGGTATATTGATTTTTTGTGTGGCTCTGTAACCAGGCTAAACTAGCAAGTGCACAGATACCTAGCCCTGTTCATAGTAATGTGAGTTCCATACCAGTTTTGTGACCTGAAGGGGCACTAGATGCGCCCTCCTAGCTGGCATGGGACTACTGTTCATGCCCTGCGGTAGTCACAAAAATCATTGGAGATAGCATACCAAGCTTGGTTAATCATTCAGCAGACCTTCTTCTGTGGCAGATTAGAGTGTGGTTTACTTGTTGTGAAACTCAGATCCTTGCACTGACATTCCGTGTTCATGTCGAGTGCATGTATGTGAAGTGGGCGGGCAGTATATGTGTGGTAGTAGCACTCTGTGTGGTAAGAGTCTGAGTACTGCGACCAGTGGCATCCATTTTGGATGGCCCCTTGTTTGGCCTGGCACAGAAGGGATGGTGGATACAACTTCATCCGATAGTAGATGTGTATTAACTGCATTCCTGTGACTAGAGGGCGAAGGCCTATATTTGGAAGTGAGGGAGGATGGAGACAGAGCTACCCTTAGAAAATCAATGTGGTCCTTGTTAGCAAAAGACTGCTGATTAGTTATTCCCGAGCACTGCCATTTGGTAGACTGTAGAGGTGAGAGGTTGGACTGCAGTTTCTGGTGTTCAAGGTGAGATGGTTTCTAGACAGAGCTGTCCTTTTGTTTGTCACAATGTAGTGCTTCAGGAAGGCTGCTGTCTGTCAAGTGCAGAGATTTTACTCTTCATTGTGCCCTTGTTTTGGGTATTCCTGCTTGGGATCAGCATCGTTGCTACTGGCTGTGAGAGCCATCACCTTGCACAAAGGCTGTGTTTTCAAGACAGTCAGAAAATTACATTTGAAACATAAATATCACCAACCGCTTCTGAAACCTTAGACGGCGGGTCCACATCCACTGACTAGAAAATTAGTATAAAACTGGGACCTAAGCCACCCCACTGTGTACGAGTTCCAAGATCTTCTTAGCCAAATAAAAAACTTCTCTACAGTGTACCTATGGACTACTGTATGAGTGGAACTGGTGTCTTTATGACAGCCAGTCTCACAGAAGTGAGGGGTCATCACCTGAAGTCTGCTAATGGCTGGACATGCTGAGGGTTATCTAAAGCTTAGATGCCTGCCTGTTTGCCCATAGAAGGAAGGAGAGGGCCTGGCCTTGCAGGCTAATGGACTGTCCTGGAGGAGAAGCCCAGCATAATCCAGGCATGTGGAACACCCAGATGTAGCTGACTAGCTTCAGGGAGCGAAGCCAATGTTAACCCGAGTTGTGAGGGGTGCACCGTTCTCCCAGTGCAGTTGTTGTAGTGAGTTGTGTGAAGAAGCTATCCATCAGAATGCCATCCTGTTGTCCAGTATTTCCATTGCAGGTTCTGAAGGACTATATTGCTGCTGCCGGTCGGAGGTGCTCACCAGTGAGGAGCTGCTTTCAACCTCCTGGAGGTTGCAACCACTGACCATGAGTACCTATCTTCACTGGCCTTTAGGTCTCAACTGCAGACAAGCACTCATCTGCACTGGCCTAGAGGCTATAACAGCTAAAATGAGTGTCTGTGTGCACCGACTGGGAGGCTACAACAGCCAAAGATGTGTTCCCTGAGGCCTGACGTCCTGTTCAACACTGGTGGTCAAGGCAGGAGTGAGACAGCTGTCCATGGTCCCCCTTCACTGATAATGAGCGCAAGAGTGTGAGCTCACTGACCCCATCAGCCAGCGTGACTGATTCACAACCCTGTTGAACAGGTAAGACGATGCTGAACTCATCCTTGCGAACAGACTGTGCCCGATCTGTGCAAAGGTGAACCTGGCTGCTAGAACTGTAAGCTTTGCCAGTACAAACTCAGACTTTTGAAGTAACCTATCAACTACCAGTTGGGGTAATCGATTGTAATCTGCACCCCTGTTCAACCAAGGCCTTTGCCTAAATTACTATAGACATTGGGAACTTCCCACAGGGAGGAGAAGACCCGGTATAGGGTACAGCACTTCACTAGATGCATAGGTGAGTTCACAAGCCTGTATCTCAACCATCCTTGGAGTATGTAGTATCTTGTTTTACTGTAAGATTTAAGTATTTTCTATTTAACTAAAGATAAGCACTGGAATGGACAATACCTTATTCTGCCTGTTGTTTGTTGAGTTCTATGCTCTTGCCCTCCACTCTGCTTCCTTGAGAGGCCTTTGAGTGTTCTCCCTCACTACTCTGAGAATTAAGTGTGGAAAGGGTGTTCTTGAACTAGTTGGCCGAGCCATAGTAGGGTGGACCTGAGGACAACAGAGACAAAAGACCTCAAACAGCTAATCTGTGGCCCGGTAGTCCCTGTCATCTCTGTGGCTCCCAAAACGTGCTCTAACGCATACAGATTCAATTTCATGTCAAGTCCTTAATGCCTCTGGATGTATGTTTGGCTAATATAATACATTGTTTTTTGCTATTACTTTCTTGTATAAATCTATTTGCCATTTTTGATTTCGATAAAGGATCTTACCATCCAAGTAGGTAATCTCAGTCGTTCTTAAACGTAATGCTCTCAGGTTGCATATTAATTTTTTAAGAATTTTCTAGCAACGTTTTCCTGATGCAGACCATACCATAAATAAATCTTGTTATAGTGAAAAATACTCACAACTCAATGCATCATTGTCTATTTTCCAAAACGTATTTACTCTTAAAATGTTATCCTAAATATATTCGGACTTGATAGCATGCACAGGGACCCACCAATGTTCTAGTTAATTTTAAAAGCTGTTGTTTTAGCTTCTGAAATAATTATAATACAAAATAAAATGTGTCAACTCTACCAAAGAAACATAAATTGCTCAAAGTACATTGTCTTCCACTATCTTCTTTTCTTTTACATCTAAACCTTCTTTTGTGAAGGATTAACATTTACAATTAAATTTACCTAACGTCACTATCTCCTCTTCCACTGCTATTTTATTTAAGTTGTTAAGAAAATCTGTCCTATCTTGAGCGTAAGTTGAAACCGTTACCAAATATTCCACATATTTTGTAAGTTTCCTTGTAATGGACCAATTCATTAAATAATATGTAAGTTGAACCCGTTACCCAAATTCGTTTCAGAAAATATTCCACATATTTTGTAAGTTTTCTTGTAATGGACCAATTCATTAAATAATATGTAAGTTGAAACCGTTACCAAAATTCGTTTCAGAAAATATTCCACATATTTTGTAAGTTTTCTTGTAATGGACCGATTCATTAAATAATATGTCTATTAGGTGACTTTTCAAGTTCCTAATGGATTTTAGCTAACAACTGTTTCATTCTTACTATCTGTGCTTTCTGGTATAAAATGTACATGTTTTTCATTTATATGATCCCGGACATGACCTTGAAAAATTTGTAATTGTGGTTGAGACAAAATTTGAAAAAAGAACATCGCTAGAATTTATGAAAACAATGGTTAGTTGGAGTTAAGGACAATTAGTCTTATGAAGTCCATTGAAAATATTGGCGAAGACAATGCTTGAGCTGCACAGTTAAAACAAAAACTCGCTTGCACGTATAGCTTCATAAATACGCACAAATCATAACCCCCTCTACAAGCACGACCAAATGTATATAGATTAATACCAACAATACAGCATCTGAGAAAAGCATTACATAACTACAAATTATCAAGAATTGCAATAGAGGTGATTGCATTAACATTCACAAGCAAATAAATACTGCCTTGCAATAAAATATTCTGGACAATGAATCAGATAAACTCAAAGTGCCAGAGAACAAAAAAAACAGCAAATGCTTGCAGGGCAAAAAATGAAACTAGCACCAATCAGTGAGGCCAGAGCTAGAAATAACACAGCCTTTACAGGCACAAATAAATCCAGAGGAGACCTACACCATCACCCCTGAAGGAGGTACCCTGATGTATGTCTTTGAGTTTGTGCACTTACAAGCTTCATGTAACCCGCCATGCATGGGATTGAATCGTACCTCCGAAATATGTCCCTCCAAGCGCTCTCTGTTGTCACATCACTACTGCAGGTATGAAACAGTTACATCTAGAACATGGACACGATGTCCATCTGTCTCCTCACAGTTAAACCACGTGACCTGGTTATCTGCTCAAGTGCAGTACATGGACTCAGGTAGGCAGTGGAAGATACAATGACAATGAAGATGGAAAAGGTTCTGTGGGCTGATAATTTCACAAAGTACATTTTGTAAAACATTTAGTATTACTACAATATGCTATTCAGCTTCTACAGAATGCTATTCACATACCTCCATGCGGAGGTGTATGCCTCCGCCTCGCCGATCTTTTCTGTGCAGAGATCTTTGCACACGTACACCTATATTTAGTAGTACTTGTGGGAGGGATGGAGGGAGTGGCTGAAAAATGGGGAACACTTACTAAATGGTAGGGGTTTAGGTACAAATAATGAGGGTTTGAAAGAGACGTAGGGAGGGGTTTAGGGATAGACATGCACCCACCCACCCACAAAAGAGTAAGCCCATTGCTATGCACAAACTGTCCTTAAAAATTTACTACAGCTACAAAGGACCCAAAGCAGAAGTCAATGAACTCTAGCGCAGACCTGGAATATGTCCAATACTACACATGACCAATCTCATTAAATGCTAAAATAAACTACATATAAATTAAAAATAATTATTCGTTTACTTCAAATTTTTTTTTTATATGTTAAAATAAATATTACATTCTTTCACAATAATTTTAATGAATTGTATACCCAACTTTTAATATAATGAAATATATTTAAATTATATATTGAATTTAAAATTAAGTTTTTAGTGCTATAGCATTTTCTGTGTGTTTCTACATTTAAATTAAATATATTAAATGTACTTACATTAATATTTTCTCTACAAAATGTCTCAATATACTTTAAATAACTTTTAAGCTTTTCCTGTGCTTTAACATAGGGAGATCTTCGACCTGGTGATGGAACTCTCTCTCTACATGTAAACATTTATAAGTAGTAACTTTACACTTGTAAATTAGGCTTCACCTCTGGTTTTAGGGGCTGGAGATACATTTGTAGTACATTTATATTCATAAATGGTGAATAGCCAAAAGTAGTACAGTTATCACAAAGTGTAAGAGTAAACTAATGCATGTATATTTAATCACATGTGTTTGTCTTTGTGAATACTAACCTATGTTTTCCTGTGGGTAAGGTATGTGGTGAGTGGATGTGGGTGTTAGTATATTAATAGTGCTGGGGTGGTTGAGGGATTATCATGATTGTGCGAAAGGTCATCATTTCCAGTAAACCTTCATGGCAGCCTTCCTCACAGACCTTCCCCATCTCTCTGCATTTTACTCATTGATATTTGCATTTGCTATTTCTAGACTGTAACAGATGAGAAAGGTCTATGGTTGCTTTCTTAAATTACAATTCCATTACCTGTCAGTTCTTGTTAGCGCTGGGCCTTGTGCAATAGCACACCGCTCCTTTCACTAGCAGTGTTTGTATTATTTACATTTTTTCTAGATTGTGCAGCTCGCTGTAAATATCTTAATTTACTTCCTCAGTTGACCACCGTTTCCACTGATCTAACATGGATGGTGTCCTTTCGTTGAAGTATGTGAGTTGCAAACAACCCTTGAGTTGTGGAGCAAGTTTGCGATCCATCCCCTTCCATGGGGTACTAGTGCGATTTTACAATATATGTGCCACAGAGTTTCTACATATGTCAGGGTCCTGCTTAAATAATCTACGCTGATGGCAATAGAATCATGGTGTAAAGCAACCAATGTCCTGGAACCTCCAAATTCCAAATTGATCCTTCCGTCACAGGTTGCTGAGCGATAAAGTGCTAGCCCATAGTTTTGCTGCTGGTTCATGAGTGATGAGGATGGCAACACCCATGGGGTTTTGAGATGGGGATGAGTTACACTGTTTCCTGAAACACCAATCAGAGCCACAAATGATCCACAGATAAACCTGAGTAAAGGGAGGATTTAGTACGTGGTGCCTTTTGTGCGGTCCCCCATGACAGAATACAGGTCCAGGTGGAGTCTATGGTGCCTGTGTAGAAGGGGGATGGCAGTGCTTCATAGGACAGCATGTTGTTGAAGGTCTGAGGGATGATCATGTTAGCAAAGTTGCCAAGAGTCCTTGAGGCCTGCATATGCGTGTTACCTTTTCAAGTTTGCAGATGTGAGCAAAAAAAACAGCCTATTTTAATGCAACAATGAAGATTTAAAGGCTCCAGCAAGGAGTTTGCTGGTAGGATATCAAATCAGATATCCCAGGTTTGCATCAAATCCACTATGTTCCAGTACGTATGTAGTATGTATGTGTGTGTGTATACAGATGCATATGGGATTTCTATTTCACAAACCGAGCCAAAAAGAAGCAGAGCACTGAATAGAGTGAGCTCTGCCCTTGTTTAAATATTTAAATAACATAAATAAGGTTTGTAGCATATTTGTTCATTCTTTTCAACATAATGTGCTTTGTGTTTGCCATACACCGTGAGACTGCATATAAAAGCAATGACAGCCAGGAAACTTTGGAAATACAAACATGAAGTAGCTAAAACGCAAAGGGGCCACTTTATATATGGGCTGATGGTCCGTTGTTCCTGGTGGAGAGGCCACCTTTAATAAATGGAGGCCAAGCAGGCACACATTTATAATGCATTGGCAGGAACAGCCGGTATGTTCATGAAGTTGCAAGCAAGTCTCTACCCACCCTAGTGCTATTATATTTTTCAGCACAATCTCCCTCAAAAAAGGCTCAGACGTTATAGGTGTTGCAGACAACAAAAGCAATCTTGGCACATCATTTCACATTTTTCAAAATGTACTTTGCATCTTTCTTGACATCTTCATTGATGTTTGGCCAATCAAACATGCTTCTTTTTTAATTTAGTGTCACTCTGAGGGTCAAGGGTTGTGCAGCACAGCCTTACACACCACAAAACAGGACACTCAGAAAGACAGCCCAAGAGTTTTGGTGGGGGGGAGGTCTGCCCCAAAATTTATAGGAATGGCACTGTTATGGCAAAGAAACATAATTCAATGACACATTTAATATTACAAATCAGTCTTGCTCTAATAAGAACAGTCCAGCCCAAACTGCCAGCAGGGGCATAGCTTACTCATTGCAATTCAGGGAGGGGTGAATCTCAAATTTCCCAACTAAAAAAGCAGTGAGCTGTAGGATGAATAACTGAGGTGACTGAGGTTCTGAATTGACTGTACCCAAGAGGAGCTGGGCCAGTGCTGATTTGCATTATGTGGGCATGAAGGGCTCATTTAGTGTTTGGTTGACAGGTACTCTCTTGCTATGGCAACAGAGTATCCTGTTCACCAAATTCAAGGTCTACCCACCTGATTTTGAGTTGGGCAGACTGCAAGTTTTATGTTGAAAGAGTAAACTGTACACCATTGTTGTAAAACGTCCTCCAACGGCCCAATGGAGTAAGGCCTAGTTAGAGTGGATGATCTGATTATTAGTTCTGTTCTGAGCGAGTAATAGTTCTGATTACCTTTTTTTTTACTGCCCGTCACTGCCAGGTCTACCCAGGTCTACCCTGGCAGTGAAGAATGTGTGTGGGTGATTCGTTTTTTTATTTTTCAAAGCAAACTCCTGCTTTGGGAGTTTGTGATTGAAAAATAAAAAACCATGGAAAAGTTTGACGGCCGGCCATCATGTTGATGGAGTGCTCAATCAAACATTTTCTACATGGGCAGGAACTGACACGATGGAGGGTCATGCCAATGTATAGACATTTCTAAATTTGGTGGGTGGAGTAAAGACAGGATGGCAGATGTAAAGTCCTCCAGCCCTGCCTGCATTTACCCCATCTGAAAACCCTACATCAGGCCTCTCCCCCAGTCTACTATGACACAGTGGGCCAAAACAATGTTTTGGAATGTCACCCCAAGCAATTGCCAGTGATTTGACTATTTACAAGCATTTATCCCTTCTCCTTTTGGGTGTTTCATTACTATGCTGCAAACCTGATACTGGTGCAGCTTTCGACGCCTACTGTTTCCAATGTTTGTGAATTCCAAAAAGCAGTAAATTTGCATCCATTTAATGAGTACTTCTGTGTGTGCAAATTTGCTACTTTTTGGTTAACCGGGTGTTGGACTTGCCCCTTTTTGCAGGGTCATCCCTGAACTTTTTGCCTTCCTCCTATATTTTTTCTGACCTGTTGTTGGCTGTTTTATGACTCTGGGCACTTTACCACTGCTGATCAGTGCTAAAGTGCAGATGCTCTCCCTATTGTAAATTGATGTATGGATTAGTGATTCCATGATTGGCTGGTTTGGTGTACCGGTCAGACCAATGCACCAGGAGTGCTCAGGGCTAAGGCTTGCCATTGCAGAGTCTGTGTGCAGTCTGGTACTGCCATGCTGACTGGGTAAGTGCACCCACTTGCCAGTCCCTAAACCTTTCCTTTTCTTCATATCAGACACCCCTATGGTAGGTCCAAGGGCAGGGTGAATTGTAAATATAAGGTAGGACATGCCCTGGTGTGTGTGGCATGTCCTAATAGTGAATTACAGCCATTTTCGTTTTTCACTATTGCAAGGCTACTTGTTCCCCATAGGCCAGAATGGGCAGTTTGATTATTACAGCTTATAATCATAACTGACTCTGGGAACATGGTAGGAATTGCAGTTTAGTATGCCTGAACTCAGAATGATAAAATGCATCTTTTAGTGAAGTTGGTTTTAACATTCTGTGTTTGAAAATACCACTTTTAGAAAGTGAGTATTTTCTTGTCTAACCATCCAGGCCTGCCTCTGCTAGATTGTGTATTCCTTGTCTGGAGTTTGAGTGACAGGGGCTGGGGAATTCCAGGTGGCTGGGGAATTCCCGGAGACAGGGTGAGTCAGCACAGGGCTGAATAGAGAGCTCTCCATGTAGATGGGTGGGAAGAGTTGCACCTGGGATCTGAATAGGGCTGTGCTTTCCCTCCACAATGCTGGCTCCACCTCATGTGGTGCATCTGATGTCTCTGCCCTGCACTGTGAAAGGAAAGAAGGAGTCATGTCAACAAAGCACTTTGTTGACATGACTCCTTGAGTCCTTGAGCACCAGGACTGACCAGAACAGGTTTGGACTAGGGAAAGGCCTCTCTGCCTTCAGAGAACAAAGAGAAAATGTGTATAGAAAGGGGACCCAGACCCCAGAACTTTAGATCACTTTGGGAAATAAGAAGAACCCTTTGCTGAGGAGTGGAACCAGAAGAAACTGAGGAGAGACTATCTAAGCTGAAGTGCTGCTTGGGGGATTGGCCTGCAGTGGTTGCATGACTGCCAAAGAAAGGAGAAAGGACTTTGTGTGCACTGTATTCAACTTGTGAAGGATCTCCAAGGGCTTGGAAAAGAGCTTGCCTCCTGCTGAAGTCTCAAGGACAACAGACTTCACCCACCAGCTCCCCAAGAGTTCTTTGGAAGTGCCTGCTGTTTTGCGAGGCTTCCTGAGGGACTGCGTGTTGCAAGGAGCTGAAAGCGCGACTCACAAGCAAGAAGTGTGTTGCCGCACTGCTGCTGTCGCTTCACAACGAGGAAGTGCCTTGCCGGAGAAGAGTATCGACGTTGCATCAGACACTGCCGCATCACCGGGAAGCTTGTCACAGGGCCTGTCGCGTCTCGCATCGTTGTTGAGGCAACTCGCATCGCCGGAGAAGAGGATGGACGTCGCATCAGACGCCGCCGCATCACCGGGAAGCGTGTAGCAGGGCCTGTAGCGGCTTGCATCATTGCCGAAGCAACTCGCATCGTCAGGAGAAGAGGCTTGACATCGCATCAGATGCCGCCGCATCACCGGGAAGCATGCCGCAGGGCATGTCGCGGCTCACGGCTCACATTGTATCGCACCAAGAAGAAAGCGCCGTCTTTGTTTCTTTGCACCAGATCTTCAACGCACCACCGTCCTTGCAACACTTTCGTTGTCTCGCGTTATGCATCTTAAGGTACATTGAACTCTAAGTGTCGCATTTACCATCTAAAGAGAACTAAGCTAATGCTACCATTTTAAGTATAGTATTGTGGATTTTTGTCAGTTGTAGTCTTGTGATAAGTCTATATAAAGAATACTTATTTTTGATATAAAACTTGTGTGGTTTCCATCTGTAGTGTTGTCACTTGGTTACTGTATGTGTTCACAAATGCTTTACACACTGCCTCTGAGATGAGCCTTTCTGCTTGTGCCAATCTACCAAGGGGGTGAGTAGGGGTTATTTTAGGAGTGTACCCCCCTACCCTGACTAGACGCAAGGGTCCCTATTTGTCACAGGTACCTACCTATGCCAACTAGAGACCCCCAAACCTAACACCGGGCATTTTATATATTTAATTTCAAAATATGAAAAAGTTAAAACTCTAAGTGAAATCAAGGCAAGATAAAAACCAACAAATACATAGCAGACCAGACTCATGGCCCCCCATACCCAACTACCAAAGCAAGAAAGAATTTATGTGGGTGGTTTCACACCCTCAACACCCCCAGAAGCTATGCCCCTTTCTGCCAGCCTAAGTCCTCGCAGAACTGGAACACCAGCAACCCAAGACTGATTTTGCCATGATTGGGGCTATTCAGTCGGGTGTAGCTCGATTCTTGTGGCGCAGTGATTAAATGCGTCTGATAGATTCCAGTTCACAAAGCAAAAATGCACACCCATTTTAGAAATCTATGTTTTTTATTGAATAGGAGGGCTTCGACAATTGAAAGCTGTTTCAGGCAGTTGGGTGGGATTACTACAGAAACCTGCAAGGTGTGACAACCATTTCTGAGCCTTATGCATCTGGTCAATAAGTGGTATAAACCATTGGAATCACAATTCCTTTTTCAGGTTTACATTGATGCAATTTGTAAATGACGTTTCATACAATAGCTATTCTAGTGATCACCTTAGCACTATTCGAACATATATTGGATTGCAGCAGGCTTCAGATCCATTTGGCGGCATTCCTTTACAGTCCAGGCCATTTTTTTCCCTATGAGTTCAAGCAGATTTTGGGACCCTGCGCACACTATGACAAGCTTGTTTGGTGTAGGCAGCAGTTGGGATGGTGTCAATGACCTTTGTATCTGGAAGTAGGAACGGAGCCAGTCACCATTCCAGAATATTCTGTTGGACAGTTTTCTGTTTGTTAGTGCAATAAAGGCCTTGGTATGTGGGCGGTGACTGCGGTTGCACATTGGTAGTTCTGCTTTTGCATCTTAAACAAGAAGCTCTTGTTCATCTGATGTAGAAAAACATGTCATTGTGTAACCTTCCTAATTATTTGGATGCAAAACGCTGCTGGCGACAAAGGTAGAGGTATGTGGCAATTGCTATGTTCTCTGACAACCTAGCTAGCGTCAACAGGACTTTGATCATTATGCACTCTTCAGACCTAAGAGGAAACCACATAGAGTCTGGCTCACGTCAAATGACGTATGCAGGACTAAACAATCCATTATTGTCATATTCTTCTGGCTCCAGATACGTTAAACGTATCTTGTAAAGGAAGAAGAATACTCACATCTTAAATGTGACCACCATAAGACTGAAGCTTAATTACATTATATTCAATAAAATTGCAATAGACTTCATGGGTTAGGCTGAGCCCCGGTTACAAGCCAGGGAGGGTCCTTAAGCGAAATGCAGGTCAACAAAATGGTGATGTCCCAGTTTACAAACTTTAAAATATGCTCTAAAATTCAACAGGGATTGAAAACAATTCATTTCTTCTTCCTAGATGGCCAAGTATGGTCTTTCAGCTTTATAAAGAGGGTTCTATTTTCCTTCAAAAGTCTTTTCTTTAGACGTCAGCTTTACAAACTGCTGAGTTTGAGAAACCTAGTTTGATATGCAAAGTAGATGCAATCATCAGCATTACTTGTTAAAGATTTGTTTATTAGAATTTTTCAAGAAAAACACATGGCAAAACAATGTTACACCTGCAACCAATCCATATATCAATACTTTACTCTTCCTTTCAGTTGTGATTCTCAAAAACGCGATCCACCACTGGACCAGCCCACCATATATTTGTTCATAATCAGTGTACACAATCCCGCAATAAAATTTATGGCAGCCTAGTTTCCGGACGCATGCCAGTGGCTCTACTGCCAATGCAAAGGTTTTGGGGGACAAAGGACAGCCCTGTGTCTTCCCCTGCCTCAGACACTGAATGAAATTGGTGCCGAACCCCATATGTCTCAGGACAACCCACATATATTGCCACCCTACCGTGTCGCATGCCCTCTCAATATCGAGGGTTGCCCCCGCGTAACTATCCATGGAGGTGGCCAGCATATGCATTAAATGATTCAAACACCAAAGGTTGAAAATGGTGCCCCTATTTGCGATAAACACAGTTTGATCTGATTATATCTGTGCCCGGACCACACGCAGGAGTCTGTAGGGCAACAACTTACATAGTTGTTTAAGGTTCATGTTAAGCATTGACAGGGGTCTATAGGAAGAGAGCTCAGCAGGATCTTACCCTGCTTTAGTTGCAGCACTATCGTTGCCTGTCTCATAGTCTGTGGTAA
Organism: Triturus cristatus; assembly: GCF_964204655.1. NCBI lineage: Eukaryota > Metazoa > Chordata > Amphibia > Caudata > Salamandridae > Triturus > Triturus cristatus. The sequence goes on along the minus strand of NC_140587.1, from coordinate 257,425,892 downwards.
CTACTCCTTCTCTCTCGCCACCCTATACACTTTTAATAATTGTATGAGTGTGACAGACAGCAGCATCTGATACAATTCTGCGAAAAGGTCATCAGTCGCTGGGGTCTCCCCAAGCTTCAATCCACCAGCGCTTCCTTGAGCTCTTCCAACTCTAGGATGGGCTTTCATGAATGTTTGATGCTCCTGGCCCTGACTGGACACAGTAGCAGTCTGGAGATTCTCCTCCAGAACATCTGTCCCTTCCAGTGGTATCTAGGAGATGCTATCCTGCATATGTTCCACATAGGAGGCATGTATCTGGTCGTAAGGCACCATAACCCCCATGCTCTGGCGCAGTGGGACTGTGGCCTACCTCTTTTTAACAGCCATGCTACCATTCTGCCTGCCTTATCACTTTCCCTAAATACTTTTTGTCTATATTGGGTGTGAGATTATTTCTCGAGTTGTGCCCAAGTGTCTGATCTGTGTCAGATGCTGGCAGGCACCAGGGTCCCGGTCAGTGAAGTTATCCCAGCCCGCCTGCCTATGTTCCAGAAGGTGAGGTCCCACTCTAACTGCAGTCATACTCCATGCATGTAGCCCATACATTCCCCCCTTAATGCCACTTTATAAGCCTGCCATTTAGTCAGCCTGCTGTCAGCAGTGTTCGAGTTCTATCAGAAGAAACATGTAGTGAACCCTGTAATGTGCCCACGAAATTCCTCGTGCTGGAGCACCTCCATGCCGAGTCTCCAAAGCAGGATCTTGGATCTAACCCACACAGAAAGCAACTTGACAAGTAAGGAGCAGTGCTCTGGTAAACAGCAGTTAAGGTACGCAGAACTTTCAAACATATTAATATCCTCTTTCCACACTAGCACCATATTTAACCTGCTGTGGACCCTATGTACAGGGAAATAAAAGGAAAAGCCGCTTTCACCCATGCGATGGCGTCCCCAGATTTCCAACAAATTGGGCCTCTCCATTGCCTCCCCCAGAGAGGATTCCATGTGAGGCTTGTGGTCTTGTCTAGAGGAAGCTCTCTTCAGCCTCTAGCTGAGGACACAGTTAAAGTCCTCCACCCATGAATTGCAGGTGTATGTAGGGAGCCCTTAGTTTCAACATCCCAGGATAGAACCATTAGTCATCCACATGGGATGCTTAAAAGTTCACAATGCAAGTATCATACCCATCCAGTGTTTCCACAACAATAACAGAGCGCCCCTGGGGGGCGAGGTGCACCTCCTTCTGTAAGAAAGGAACTCCCACTGCTATCCATGTCACCACCCCTCGAGCATAATTGGAATATTTTATGGCAAATAAATGTCCACACCATCTTTTGGGGTAGTTTTAGGGACAGCACTGGGTGGGGGGTTGGGGTAGTGTATGTTAAGGAGCAGGGTTTCGGAAGTCAGGGTAGAGGGAGGGGAATGGTTAGTTGGGGTAGGTTTTAGGGTTTAGGAAAGGGTGGGTAGTTTTTAGGGCTCAGGGGGTCACGTAGTTTTTTTTAATTAAGGGTTTAGGGTTTTAGCCCTCAGGGCAGTGGAAGGGGTTTGGGTTGTTTTAGGGACTGCGCGGGGGTGGGGGTTTCGGGGTAGTGTATGTTAAGGGGCAGGGTTTTAGGTAGGGGGAGGGGAATGGGTAGTTTTAAGGGAAGGTTTTGGGCCTAGGGGCGTGGGGCAGGTTAGAGAGTTTGTAATTTAAGGCTTAGGGCTGGGGGTAGGAGTGTCGGAGTAGTGGCGACCCTAGCCCGCCCCGGGGCAGCATTGTGCAGTGGTGGTTTCAAAGGCTGTGAGGGTTTTGGCAGTGATGCTAGTCTTTGCAAAGGGTCTAATCCATGCAGCGGTGGCAATGCGTCGGTTCTGCTTGGGTTTGCGTCGTGAAGCCAAGGATATGCATGAAGTGACAGTGCAGGGTTATTAGGTATGTAAGGCCACTTGCAGACGTGGTGGAAAAACATGGCTTTACAGTCTTATCCTATGGTGATGACACCCAGATCATTGTCTCCCTGTCCTCTCAGGAGAATCAGAGTGCAGTAACAATGCATAGTTCTTTTACTCAAGTCTGCTCCTGGATGAACTCTAACTCTTTGAAGTTAAACGGAGACAATACTGAGGTACATGTTTTGGGAAACCTTCCCTGTCTCTGGGGCCCGAGGTGATGGGCACCATACCCACCCTGTCCCAGTAGTCAAAAATCTCAGCATCTCAATTCTGTCTATGAGTCATCAGATCTCTAAGGTGGCTGATACTTGCGTCAGCATTTTGTGATGAATCAGAAAAATCTTTGGGTGTCTTTCGTTTTTGGCCCAATTAACTGTTATTCAAGCCTTGGTAATTTCGGGGATTGATTACAGAAATATCTTGTATCTTGGAGTAACAAAGAATCTGCTTAGACCATTTCAAATAGTGATGAACGCAGCAGCAAGACTTTTACTTCATTCCCCTAAGTTCTACTGTACTGCGAGCCTGCTTCGCAAGCTGCGCTGGCTCCCTGTTGAATGTCGTATCCAATTTAAGGCACTGTGTTATGTACACAAATGTCTGTCGAACTCTTGTCCCTCCTACTTAAGATCCTTGGTGCTGCCGTACACTCCCAGCTGTTCCCTACAATCAAGTAACTTGGACATCGTAGTAGTTTCTAGAGTTAAGAGGACTAAGCAAGGAGGCCAAGACTTTTCTTTTCTTATGCCCAACGTTATGGTATTCTCTCCAGGCTGAGCTTAGATCATGTTGTTTACTCTCAGTCTTCCGCAGGAAACTCAAAACCTGGCTCTTTTTAAACTCTGACACCTAAACCGGCTTCTACTGTGCTCCTTGTTACCACATTGTAGCGTAGCACTGGGAAACTCTTGGCTGGCTATCCAGGAGCTCTATGAATCTGGATAATAATAATAACAACAATTAGGCCTTTTGTGTGGAGACCAGACAAAACCTATTCTGGTGTGAGGCTGGGTTAAGCTCTTCCCTCCCATCCTGCCAGTGATGGCCCATCCAGCCACACCTAAGCTCCCATTGTGTGTGGCTGATTAGAAGGAATACACAAATCCCATCTGCCAACTCCACCCAGTCATGTGACAGGCTACAGGCACCAGTGGGCCAATGACAGAAAATGTATACTTTCTTAAAGTGGCATTTTCAGAATTGCAATTTAAAATCCGACTTCATCATAAAATAGGATTTTAAATTGTGATTCCAGAGACACCCAACATGAACCAATTATCTCTTGCCATTTGAAAATTACACTTACAAAATGGAATAAGGGAACTCAAATGTTATCCTTTGTGAGAGATGGGCCTTGCAGTACTGAAAAACAAATGTGAGAGTTTTTTACTTCCAGGACATGTAAATCTTAAAAGTACATGTTCTAATTTTTAAATACTTTGCACTGTGCCCTCTGGGCTGTCCAGGGCCTTCTTTAGGGGTGACTTATATGCATTAAAAAGGAAGGTTTGGGTCTGGCCAAAGGTTTATTTTGCCAGGCCCACATGGCAGTTTAAAACTGCACACACAGGCTCCGCAATGACAAGCCTGATACATATTTAAAGATGCTAATTACGTGGGTGGCACATTCAGTACTGCAGGCCCACTAAAAGCATTTAATTTACAGGCCATGGGCACATGTAGTACCACTTTACATGGGAACGTATGAGTGAATTAAATATGCCACTTGGGGAATAAGTAATTATTACCTTGTTTAGAGGAGAGAGCACAAGCACATTAGCACTGGTTGACAGTCATAAAGTGCCTAGAGTCCTAACACTAGCAAAAATGAGGTCAGAAAAAGTGGAGAAGGAAGGCAAAATGTTGGCGCGAAGACCACCCTAAGGCTGACAGGTCTAACACAATGGATTATTAAAGATTCTATTCCTATAATCAAGTCAACCTTGGTGTACAAAAAATAAACTATTGTAGCCTAAGTCAGGGTGTCTGGGGTGATATCACATCACTTTCAACTATTGAGATGTACACGACATGTATGCTAGTAGTCTTCATTACTTTTTACATTGCCGCTAGAGCCACTAGCCTGAAGGATTACATGAGATGCACTTAGAAGTTTTAGGTGGGATGAAAACTTGGATGATAGAATAACTTGAAATGTAGAGAATATATATTTGTAAAATGTTCTGCTGCTGATATTGTCATCTGGGATTTGGGCTTCGAGCACTGAGCTTTCAGCTTCAAGGAGATAACTCTGTTGGTCCACTTGACACCTGGGTCCAACTTTACAAAGCTTTGTTTGGGAGCAGGGGTGATACTGCACCAGAGAATGAATGAAATAAAGTTTGTAAAGCGCAAACAGCTGCCCCCAAAGGAAGCGTCCCGGTGCTAAAGCAAGTAGAAAAGCTGAGAACAATAACAATTGCACTCTCCCAAAAACAATCTCTATACTTCTGTAAACAAACAGGTTTTTAAATTTGATTTAAAAACAGTTTTGGAAGCTGTGCCCCGAAGATGCTCGGGCAGGGAGTTCCAAAGAGTAGCAGCCTGAGAGGCAAAGGACCTCCCACCTGCTCTCGCCTTGTGTATCCTTGGGACATACAGGAGTCTTTGACTTGCTGAGCGAAGTGCTCTAAGCAGTGTGTTCCAAGAGGTTTATATTTGTTTATTCTCTTCTGAGTATAACAAATGGCCTTTTTGTACAAGGCTCCTTGGGTAATCATTTGAGCCTTTTACAGAAAAAAAGGTTTCTACTGTTAATGCAAAACAATGTCATTAAAATTGGTGCGCACTGGGTTTGATGCAGAACCATTCACTTTATAAAAGTCAAATGATTAGCTATTCAATACTATAACTAAACATCTATAAACATCACTGTCCTGAGAGTGTAAACATCACCATTTGATGGACTTGGTTCAAGGGCTTTTGCAACACTCGGTTGCGGGGGGAGGGGGGGGCGGGGGCGCCGGCACTCAGTTTTGGGGACCGGAGCTTATGTTTTCTCATCAAGCTTTGACACAGAGCAAGAGATGGAAACACAGAAAGGGCAAAGAAGGATGAAGACAGAGAGAGGGAAACATCAACAAAGGGAGGGAGCAAGGAGTAAAAAACAGCTGAAAAGATGAGTAAAAGTGGCAGAATGGTGGTGAATTAATAAGGCATGAGGTGGAATCAAGTCTATGCGCCTTTGTATTCATCACCCCGCTTTCACTAGTGCCCAACGCTAGCTTTTTGGCAACATTTTGGGATCCAGGCCAGCACCCATTCTTTTACAAATTAAGCACTGTCGCTTAGCAAAACACTTTGATATTTCAATGTAATTCAAGTGGAGTGAAAAGGACAATCCAATCTTAATAATGTTTTCACTGTTAACAAAAAATAATGTTCACATCACAAAGTTATCAAAATTGCAGATATTTCAGCAGGGCGCACAAGTTTTAGGAGAATGACAAACATGTCGCCTCTATTCTCATGTTCCTTGCTCTGCACCCTCATGTACCTCCTGATGATGCTAACACATGATAAATATGAAATCTATGGAACTTATACACAGAGCTGTTATTAATAAAAAGAGGTGATGTTTATTGCCACATAATTTACCACTCTCTACACCTTAACTCAGTCAACACTCTGGTGCTGCTGCATGATTTTTGAGGCAGTGAATGCAAGTATTTTGTTATAAGATGTGTTGGGAAACTAGCCCACACGATATGCACCACTCCTGAGTCAAGGTGCAGGGCTGCTGCTCTCGATACAAGCTGGAAATGGGGTTACATGGATTTCATTGGTGTGCATAAAAAAGAGATAGATTCTTCCAAATTATCTGGGACTGTGGCAATTCGTTCCTTCAAATGACAAACATTAAAATTTGGTGACAGAATTACACAATTGATAAAAAGACTGTTATTCCCCTAACTTTCTTAGATTTTGTGTGTGGATAAGTCCATGTGTCCTATTTGTGCAAGAGATTTTAAAGGATATTGTGACATATTCTGAGCTTATTTTGTAAAATAATAATAATAATATTAATTAGTGCAGGAACCCAAAGTCTTTCTTAGGAGCCACCACCGGCACTGCCGCGTGCTGGGGACGCCAGATACAAGGGCGGCCTTGATCTCATTCCATCCCATGCCTCTTTCTCCCTGCTCTTATCCCACTCTTGCAGACTCTTCTTCATCTCAACTTTCTCCCTGCTCTTATCCCACTCCTGCAGACTCTTCTTCGTCTCCTCTTTCTCCCTGCTCTTATCCCACTCCTGCAGACTCTTCTTCATCTCCTCTTTCTCCCTGCTCTTTTCCCACTCCTGCAGACTCTTCTTCGTCTCCTCTTTCTCCCTGCTCTTATCCCACTCTTGCAGACTCTTCTTCATATCCTCTTTCTCCCTGCTCTTATCCCACTCTTGCAGACTCTTCTTCATCTCCTCTTTCTCCCTGCTCTTATCCCACTCTTGCAGACTCTTCTTCATCTCCTCTTTCTCCCTGCTCTTACCCCACTCCTGCAGACTCTTCTTCATCTCCTCTTTCTCCCTGCTCTTATCCCACTCCTGCAGACTTTTCTTCGTCTCCTCTTTCTCCCTGCTCTTATCCCACTCCTGCAGACTCTTCTTCGTCTCCTCTTGCTCCCTGCTCTTATCCCACTCTTGCAGACTCTTCTTCATCGCCTCTTTCTCCCTGCTCTTATCCCACTCCTGCAGACTCTTCTTCGTCTCCTCTTTCTCCCTGCTCTTCTCCCGCTCTTGCAGACTCTTCTTCGTCTCCTATTTCTCCCTGCTCTTATCCCACTCCTGCAGAATCTTCTTCGTCTCCTCTTTCTCCCTGCTCTTATCCCACTCCTGCAGACTCTTCTTCGTCTCCTCTTTCTCCCTGCTCTTATCCCACTTTGCAGACTCTTCTTCATCTCCTCTTTCTCCCTGCTCTTATCCCACTCTTGCAGACTCTTCTTCGTCTCCTCTTTCTCCCTGCTCTTATCCCACTCTTGCAGACTCTTCTTCGTCTCCTCTTTCTCCCTGCTCTTATCCCACTCTTGCAGACTCTTCTTCATCTCCTCTCTCTCCCTGCTCTTATCCCACTCCTGCAGACTCTTCTTCATCGCCTCTTTCTCCCTGCTCTTATCCCACTCTTGCAGACTTCTTCTTCGCCTCTTTCTCCCTGCTCTTATCCCACTCCTGCAGACTCTTCTTCATCTCCTCTTTCTCCCTGCTCTTATCCCACTCTTGCAGACTCTTCTTCATCGCCTCTTTCTCCCTGCTCTTATCCCACTCCTGCAGACTCTTCTTCGTCTCCTCTTTCTCCCTGCTCTTATCCCACTCTTGCAGACTCTTCTTCATCGCCTCTTTCTCCCTGCTCTTATCCCACTCCTGCAGACTCTTCTTCGTCTCCTCTTTCTCCCTGCTCTTATCCCACTCTTGCAGACTCTTCTTCATCTCCTCTTTCTCCCTGCTCTTATCCCACTCTTGCAGACTCTTCTTCGTCTCCTCTTTCTCCCTGCTCTTATCCCACTCCTGCAGACTCTTCTTCATCTCCTCTTTCTCCCTGCTCTTATCCCACTCTTGCAGACTCTTCTTCACCTCCTCTTTCTCCCTGCTCTTATCCCATTCCTGCAGACTCTTCTTCGTCTCCTTTTTCTCCCTGCTCTTATCCCACTCTTGCAGACTCTTCTTCATATCCTCTTTCTCCCTGCTCTTATCCCACTCTTGCAGACTCTTCTTCATCTCCTCTTTCTCCCTGCTCTTATCCCACTCTTGCAGACTCTTCTTTATCTCCTCTTTCTCCCTGCTCTTACCCCACTCCTGCAGACTCTTCTTCGTCTCCTCTTTCTCCCTGCTCTTATCCCACTCCTGCAGACTCTTCTTCGTCTCCTCTTTCTCCCTGCTCTTATCCCACTCCTGAAGACTCTTCTTCGTCTCCTCTTTCTCCCTGCTCTTATCCCACTCCTGCAGACTCTTCTTCGTCTCCTCTTTCTCCCTGCTCTTATCCCACTCCTGCAGATTCGTCTTCGTCTCCTCTCTCTCCCTGCTCTTATCCCACTCCTGCAGACTCTTCTTCGTCTCCTCTTTCTCCCTGCTCTTATCCCACTCTTGCAGACTCTTGTTCATCTCCTCTTTCTCCCTGCTCTTATCCCACTCCTGCAGACTCTTCTTCGTCTCCTCTTTCTCCCTGCTCTTATCCCACTCCTGCAGACTCTTCTTCGTCTCCTCTTTCTCCCTGCTCTTACCCCACTCCTGCAGACTCTTCTACGTCTCCTCTTTCTCCCTGCTCTTATCACACTCCTGCAGACTCTTCTTCGACTCCTCTTTCTCCCTGCTCTTATCCCACTCTTGCAGACTCTTCTTCATCACCTCTTTCTCCCTGCTCTTATCCCACTCTTGCAGACTCTTCTTCATCTCCTCTTTCTCCCTGCTGTTATCCCACTCCTGCAGACTCTTATTTGTCTCCTCTTTCTCCCTGCTCTTATCCCACTCCTGCAGACTCTTCTTCGTCTCCTCTTTCTCCCTGCTCTTATCCCACTCCTGCAGACTCTTCTTCGTCTCCTCTTTCTCCCTGCTCTGATCCCACTCCTGCAGACTCTTCTTCGTCTCCTCTTTCTCCCTGCTCTGATCCCACTCCTGCAGACTCTTCTTCGTCTCCTCTTTCTCCCTGCTCTTATCCCACTCTTGCAGACTCTTCTTCATCTCCTCTTTCTCCCTGCTCTTATCCCACTCCTGCAGACTCTTATTTGTCTCCTCTTTCTCCCTGCTCTTATCCCACTCCTGCAGACTCTTCTTCGTCTCCTCTTTCTCCCTGCTCTTATCCCACTCCTGCAGACTCTTCTTCGTCTCCTCTTTCTCCCTGCTCTGATCCCACTCCTGCAGACTCTTCTTCGTCTCCTCTTTCTCCCTGCTCTTATCCCACTCTTGCAGACTCTTCTTCGTCTCCTCTTTCTCCCTGCTCTGATCCCACTCTTGCAGACTCTTCTTCATCACCTCTTTCTCCCTGCTCTTATCCCACTCTTGCAGACTCTTCTTCATCTCCTCTTTCTCCCTGCTCTTATCCCACTCTTGCAGACTCTTGTTCATCTCCTCTTTCTCCCTGCTCTTATCCCACTCCTGCAGACTCTTCTTCGTCTCCTCTTTCTCCCTGCTCTTATCCCACTCCTGCAGACTCTTCTTCAGCTCCTCTTTCTCCCTGCTCTTACCCCACTCCTGCAGACTCTTCTTCGTCTCCTCTTTCTCCCTGCTCTTTTCCCACTCCTGCAGACTCTTCTTCGTCTCCTCTTTCTCCCTGCTCTTATCCCACTCCTGCAGACTCTTCTTCATCTCCTCTTTCTCCCTGCTCTTATCCCACTCCTGCAGACTCTTCTTCATCTCCTCTTTCTCCCTGCTCTTATCCCACTCTTGCAGACTCTTCTTCATCTCCTCTTTCTCCCTGCTCTTACCCCACTCCTGCAGACTCTTCTTCGTCTCCTCTTTCTCCCTGCTCTTATCCCACTCCTGCAGACTCTTGTTCATCTCCTCTTTCTCCCTGCTCTTATCCCACTCCTGCAGACTATTCTTTGTCTCCTCTTTCTCCCTGCTCTTATCCCACTCCTGCAGACTCTTCTTCAGCTCCTCTTTCTCCCTGCTCTTACCCCACTCCTGCAGACTCTTCTTCATCGCCTCTTTCTCCCTGCTCTTATCCCACTCCTGCAGACTCTTCTTCGTCTCCTCTTTCTCCCTGCTCTTATCCCACTCTTGCAGACTCTTCTTCATCGCCTCTTTCTCCCTGCTCTTATCCCACTCTTGCACTCTTCTTCATCGCCTCTTTCTCCCTGCTCTTATCCCACTCCTGCAGACTCTTTTTCATCTCCTCTTTCTCCCTGCTCTTATCCCACTCCTGCAGACTCTTCTTCGTCTCCTCTTTCTCCCTGCTCTTATCCCACTCCTGCAGACTCTTCTTCGTCTCCTCTTTCTCCCTGCTCTTATCCCACTCCTGCAGACTCTTCTTCGTCTCCTCTTTCTCCCTGCTCTTATCCCACTCCTGCAGACTCTTCTTCGTCTCCTCTTTCTCCCTGCTCTTATCCCACTCCTGCAGATTCGTCTTCGTCTCCTCTTTCTCCCTGCTCTTATCCCACTCCTGCAGACTCTTCTTCGTCTCCTCTTTCTCCCTGCTCTTATCCCACTCTTGCAGACTCTTGTTCATCTCCTCTTTCTCCCTGCTCTTATCCCACTCTTGCAGACTCTTCTTCGTCACCTCTTTCTCCCTGCTCTTATCCCACTCTTGCAGACTCTTCTTCATCTCCTCTTTCTCCCTGCTCTTATCCCACTCCTGCAGACTCTTATTTGTCTCCTCTTTCTCCCTGCTCTTATCCCACTCCTGCAGACTCTTCTTCGTCTCCTCTTTCTCCCTGCTCTTATCCCACTCCTGCAGACTCTTCTTTGTCTCCTCTTTCTCCCTGCTCTGATCCCACTCCTGCAGACTCTTCTTCGTCTCCTCTTTCTCCCAGCTCTTATCCCACTCTTGCAGACTCTTGTTCATCTCCTCTTTCTCCCTGCTCTTATCCCACTCCTGCAGACTCTTCTTCGTCTCCTCTTTCTCCCTGCTCTTATCCCACTCCTGCAGACTCTTCTTCAGCTCCTCTTTCTCCCTGCTCTTACCCCACTCCTGCAGACTCTTCTTCGTCTCCTCTTTCTCCCTGCTCTTTTCCCACTCCTGCAGACTCTTCTTCGTCTCCTCTTTCTCCCTGCTCTTATCCCACTCCTGCAGACTCTTCTTCATCTCCTCTTTCTCCCTGCTCTTACCCCACTCCTGCAGACTCTTATTCGTCTCCTCTTTCTCCCTGCTCTTATCCCACTCCTGCAGACTCTTCTTCATCTCCTCTTTCTCCCTGCTCTTATCCCACTCTTGCAGACTCTTGTTAATCTCCTCTTTCTCCCTGCTCTTATCCCACTCCTGCAGACTATTCTTCGTCTCCTCTTTCTCCCTGCTCTTATCCCACTCCTGCAGACTCTTCTTCGTCTCCTCTTTCTCCCTGCTCTTATCCCACTCCTGCAGACTCTTGTTCATCTCCTCTTTCTCCCTGCTCTTATCCCACTCCTGCAGACTATTCTTCTTCTCCTCTTTCTCCCTGCTCTTATCCCACTCCTGCAGACTCTTCTTCAGCTCCTCTTTCTCCCTGCTCTTACCCCACTCCTGCAGACTCTTCTTCGTCTCCTCTTTCTCCCTGCTCTTTTCCCACTCCTGCAGACTCTTCTTCGTCTCCTCTTTCTCCCTGCTCTTATCCCACTCTTGCAGACTCTTCTTCATCGCCTCTTTCTCCCTGCTCTTATCCCACTCCTGCAGACTCTTCTTCGTCTCCTCTTTCTCCCTGCTCTTATCCCACTCTTGCAGACTCTTCTTCATCGCCTCTTTCTCCCTGCTCTTATCCCACTCTTGCAGACTCTTCTTTATCGCCTCTTTCTCCCTGCTCTTATCCCACTCCTGCAGACTCTTCTTCATCTCCTCTTTCTCCCTGCTCTTATCCCACTCTTGTAGACTCTTCTTCATCTCCTCTTTCTCCCTGCTCTTATCCCACTCTTGTAGACTCTTGTTCATCTCCTCTTTCTCCCTGCTCTTATCCCACTCTTGTAGACTCTTCTTCGTCTCCTCTTTCTCCCTGCTCTTATCCCACTCCTGCAGACTCTTCTTCGTCTCCTCTTTCTCCCTGCTCTTATCCCACTCCTGCAGACTCTTCTTCATCTCCTCTTTCTCCCTGCTCTTATCCCACTCCTGCAGACTCTTCTTCGTCTCCTCTTTCTCCCTGCTCTTATCCCACTCCTGCAGACTCTTCTTCATCTCCTCTTTCTCCCTGCTCTTATCCCACTCTTGCAGACTGTTCTTCATCTCCTCTTTCTCCCTGTTTTCCTTTCTTTCTCCCCACGCCTTTCTTTCTCCCTACGCCCTTCTTTCTCCCTTTTCTGACTGCCTTTCTCGTGTTCTGTTTCAAAGTCTGTTAAAGGAAAGTAAGTCCTTGCTGGTGTGAGTGAGCGCCAGGGAGCGGTACAGCAGGGAGGAGACAGCTTAAGACGGCTTCTGGTGTACATGTTCTCAGGGTGCAAGGAGATTCTCCTGACTCTAAAGATACCCGAGTCCGCTAGCCACTGACTGACGTGAGAGTGACACACTCATCCTCAAACTGGAGGCCTCTTGTAATTGTAGGATGCTTACCATGGACCCTACTATGCCTGTCATGTTCCTCTGTCCTTATTTAGGATAGGTAGAAAGACAGTATTTTCCCCTTTTCTGTGAACCGTGGGTTTGGGCAATAAGGATTTTTATGATAAAAGAGGCTGTTAGGTTTCAGCTGTATTTTTTACCAAGCTTGCCAACTCTATAATTATAGCCTTTAATTAATTACATAAGTCTATTTGATCATATTGAGACACTGACAAATTGTTCTTGTGAATTTCGTATTTTACTTTGAATCCAGATGGCCTTTGGGAATCATTTTGTTCTTGATGGAAGTGCCAGTTAGAGATGCTGTAAACTGATTTTGTTTCCCAGAGGGTAACTGCAGGGCTGGGCCACAAAACACTTTTATTGGCTTTATTTCATGTCATTGGTGGTAAGTGAAGGCAGTGCTTGGTAGAAACACTTTTAATCAACATATGATAACAGGATTCTGGCAGGGGTAATGTGTGACAAGTACATTTGTGCATATTTGCCGTGTGGCGTTTTGTTGTGGTGGTGATGAATGTTGCCTTTTTTTAGTGCAGCTGCGTATAATTGCTGCAATGTGATTGTGTTGGTTTGTACTGCAGTTGTATGTTATGTTGACTGTTTTCTGTCGTGATGTGCCCTGTTATGTTCTAATTGTGATGTTATATCACTCTGTGTATGCTATTGTGGAAGGTTTTGTGGTTTACTTTAGCTATATCACGAAATATGAATACACTGCCACCAGAAGCAGCACATGCGACAAGTACCCACATACCAATGTTTGAGGTGGTAAAAAAGCGCTGCTCCAGAGACCCCCAGCCCACAGCTGAGGCGGAGACGGCCCAGCATCCCCACTGCTCGCTGCACGTGGTGTGGTCCAGGGTGCTCGTGCGTCTGAATGTACATCACACAGACGGCAGGTCCAGTGAGTCTTTTGTACACTTCAGGCGATGCATATACCATTCATGAGTATGTTTTATATACGTTTTATATTATACCTTATTCTCACTGCTAGCTGTCTTTCTCTCAGCAAGCCTTGTATCGATAAGCTAAGAATGGAAACCAACAGCCCTTTTGTGATCACTTCTTTTTCCATTTACAGAAAACTATGATCATTTTCGGTCTGAGAGATTCCGACAGAGTCAGGGGTCATCGTTTTGGCTAAACGTGTGTTTGCCTTGACTCGTAATTAGAGATTATGCGCCCCCTCCCCATTTACTAACAGCGAGGGTCCGGCTGTGCGCATCCACACTCTATGTTCATTTATTGTAATGCATTTAAAGGCGCAGCGGATCAGTGCCAGGGACTGTCAGTGCCGCGCTGACTGGCTGAACTCCCCGATAATAGCAAGTCAGCTAAACTAAGCAAATAATCCAACGAGCCCACTCTTCCATACCCCCGCTCACCGACCACCCTCTCCCCCCACCCCCATACGTGTGATACCGCGAACTCTCTTTTATTCTTGGGTTTGCGTATCCCTTTTTCCGTGCCTTTTGTTTGTTGCATGTTGTAAACTCCGCGCAGCGGTGTGCAGCAGGGCACGAGAGAAGCCTTACCTCAGGTGTGAAAGACCCCCTCCTGCCTCCTCCTGGTTCAAGGGCAGACCCTGGCATCACAGTCCCATGGTCTCCACGTCCAAGGGCGCAGGCGGCAGCGCGAGGCAGCAGCGTGGCGCGCCAGCATCAGGGCACTTTGTTGTGCAGGTCCTGCACTGATGTAGAACGGCAGTTGCCAAACCGGTCACCCACTTCCTGTATTAGAACAAGGAACTTTTCGCATGCTTGCTAAAGACGAGGTTCCTGTTTTACCTCTTCCGGCTGTGCTGCGACTGTGTGCGTTCTATGCCTGCAGCATAACTGCAGCCTCTCTGTGGAATAACAGAATACTGTAGAGACGCAGATGCAAGCGTTTTAGAAAACTTGCCTAAAAGAAAGGAATAGCGACAGCAGCAGGGTGTAGTGTCCTGCGTGACACGTTCTAGTGTCCTGTATGACACGTTCTAGTGTTCTGCGGTACACGTTCTAGTGTCCTGTGTGACACGTTCTAGTGTCCTGCGTGACACGTTCCAGTGTCCTGTGTGACACGTTCTAGTGTTCTGCGGTACACGTTCTAGTGTCCTGTGTGACACGTTCTAGTGTCCTGCGTGACACGTTCTAGTGTCCTGTATGACACGTTCTAGTGTTCTGCGGGACACGTTCTAATGCTCCATTAAATGTGACATGCAACCAGCCACTTCCGAGAGCTGGCTCCCTCACTCACCCCGCACCCATCCATCACAGGTGTCACTGGTCAGGGGACCCTGCAAATAAAAGGGGATGGGCACACGTGCCTTGGGCCAGTCCCACTTACTACAGCTATGCCTTCGTGCCATTATTCTAGTGGCGTGAGGGCCTAGGGCCCAAGCCACCACACGAGGGAAGTAGTTTGCAGACACAGGGACACACATCACAAATAGAATCTTCTAAAGGGTAATGGTGGGGCGGTCTTCCAAGCAGCATGGCCAGGCAGGTCTGGAATGAGTACTGATGTAAGAGGCAGAAAAAGAACAGGTGACTTGTAAAGACCTTCTTGGGTCGAAGCATGGGTGTATGTCAGCTTGGTGCTGCCTTGTCCTGGAGCAGTTCTCCTCTGTGTTCTTATTGCATGGAGCCGGAATCTACTTGAAGGTCAAAACAAAAGACAACACAAAAAGACTATTAGGGACTTATTTATGGGATGTTGGAGCAGGGCAGCGCCGCAAGGAATCTTGAGGATACGGTGCATTGCTGCCCTTTTACCCTGTGCTGGTGCACAATGGGCTGCCATGCACCAACGCAGGCACCCTGGCACCATAGTGCAAGGTTGATGGTTCAAGGGTGCCTGCATTGCGGGGCTGATTGATTTTGTGCAGGAAGGGAAACCTTTCTGCACAACATCAATCAATTCAGGCGTTTTCCTCTTTCTATGTGTGCTGAATGCAGCACACATAAAAAAAAGAAAAAACGCCTGGGGTGGTGTTAGAATCTGACGCATTCCCAGGTTTTCGATTTCTCTTAAATCTGGAAATGCTTCAGATTCCATGGATGTGGTGTGGAAACACTCATGGAATGCCCCTACATGCAGTGTTCTGCATGAAAGGGCACATATTTTCACAGCCATGGAAAGTGGCTTTACGTGGCCTTGTAAATATGCCTCGGCACATTGCACCACTGGAACGTCAAAAAAGTGACGTTCCGACGGCGCAAAAGTGCCGCAAGTGGCTCCCTAAATGAGGCCCTAAGGGTCTTTTAAATACAGAGTGATTTCTCTACCGCCCTCCTGTCCCTCCTCGTTCTTGATGTTTCCAGCCCTTGTGCCCTTCTCAATTTTCAGAAAATCAGGCTGCGTTGAGTAGCCAGGAAATACGATTCTGGACACATTCTTACAGAAGAACTAAGAGTGGAGTTACTAGTTTTCAGCTGGTTCTACTCACTTCCTCTTCCAGTGCCATCTAGATGCAAACATTTTGGGGTAGTTCCCCCTCCAGCTCTAGTGCTTTCTCCCTGCTCTCCCTGGCTTGGAGAAGTGGCGGCTCCTTCTCGATGAGACCCATCACCCCGCCTCTCCCATGCAAGTGCAAAATGAGAAGTAGAACTCAGATCCTGGCGCGGCCTCAAGGTCAGGAGTAGTCTGGCACTGACAGGAGTAGATATCAGGGATCAACCGAGCTCTGCTAAGGGGGAGTGGTTTGTGGACATATTGGGCGCAGGTGTGGGATGCATAGGGAGTGCCACAGTGGAATCCGAAACGGGGAGGGAGACAAGATTTTGGAAACCAAATACCTGGACTTTACACAAACATAGAAGCAGGACTACAATCCTGCATCAGCTAAGTGGGCATGTAAGGACGTACCTAAAATGCTCGCCAACATAGGAAACACAGAGAATGAGGTACTGAGGGTAATTGCATGCAACTTTTATATATAGTATCATCTGTGGTTGTGAAAAGCCTGATGTACAAAGTCAGTTTGTGGTCGCAAAGCCTACGATTGCCAAAATCACAGGGTTTGCAACCACTAAATGGCTTTTTGTTACATACTAAACACATTTTATGATTCTGTAATATGTTACCAAATTGCAAAATGAGTTTAGAAACCCATAATAATTCGCTATTTGGAAGAGGAATGCTTTCGGTGTCCCTTCCGAGTAGCATTTCATTAAGGTATGTAGCGATGTTCTGCAAATGAAATCCAGTTGCAGGACATTGACATTTTACTGACACCTCAAAGGACATGTTAACTCATTTGTATATGGGAAAGGGAGGGTCTTAATACCACTTTCCCTCTGTGGATGTTACAAGAAAATGGATTCATTCCTTCGATCACTGGATTGAGTTCATTATTTTGAAAACGTTTGGGTGAGGGGGAATTTGAGAGAACCTGTGAGTAATTAACCTACATAATTAACCAAACAAGCCTAGAAAGGAGCTAACATATATTTGTTTAGAAGGTGGGGTGTGTTTATGGTCTCAGCCTTGTTTTTTCGTGCCTACATAAATCCACCACCAGCAATGTAACCCAGATATTTTACCTGGTTTCGACTTAGAGCATTTTTTCTCTGGATTGTGTAAATTGTTTTAGGCTAGAGTAACCAGTATATAGGTGCCATACTTGATCAAACTATAAATCCATAGAGGTAACTGTATAATAGAGAAAACCTCCCCCACCCCCCAATTTTTTTTATAAATCTTTTTTATTAACATGCTCAGCATTCGGTAATTCACTTAAGTTACATTATAGCACAGAATAAGTTGCATGTCTTTGTTTTCAAATTGGAATAAACATAAATTTCGACAAACAACCCCAGTGCCATCCCACCATACAAAACCTCCAAAATTAGTTATTTTGCTATACTGGACCAGTTGTATTGTAACGTTTAGGTAAGTGTGTACCCCACATGTAACCCCACTGGTAGCTACGCCCCTGGATTTGGGCTATAATGCTTCTAAACTTTTAGGTAAGGAATGTGATGTACCTGACGTGTTTTGAGCACCATGTTGATACTTAAGTAATCAAACTACAGTCGATAGTGCGTATAGCCTCGGGAGATAGATGCAGCGCCTTGATGTATGGTTATTGACATTGAAGTAGATAGCTTTTCAAAGCTATGTTCCTTTCCAAGTATCATCATGTCAGTGATTGCTTGCAGTTTTTGTGATGTACTCGTAGCAAGGTGATGGATACTCACAGTGATGTACCTGGACTTCTCGCAATTAAAAGTCCTGCACAGTGCAAGTCCCTCCAAATAGATCTTCTTTGCATATAGCTGTTAAACCATCTTCAAGAAATGACTGAGGATTTAGATAATAATCAAGCTGGACTAGTAAATCCTTACACCACTGAACCAGAGGACCTAGAGCAACGCAACTACTATATGTCCTACCCAGAGCCTCTACGCTCACGTCATCTAGCAGACAGATGATTCATTTGTGGAAGAAGATCACATGGTTTCAGGTGGCCAGTTAGAGGGCGGGCGGCACAACTTGGCCCCTCCAGCATAACAGAACTCATTGGTAAGAAAAGAGCACAGCAAGCAAAGAGGGCTTTGCTTACACAAGTGGTCCACTGTTGGCATGGCTATAGTGAAAATGGTGATGGTTTTCTTCTGCTCGTTAGTCTCCTGTGGAACAGATCACATACAGGGCCGGACTGGCTGTAGCGGGCACCGGGCGTTTCCCCGGATGGCCGCTAGGATGGGGGCCTGTTTTGGGCCCCTGGGGTGCCGTTTTTGTTACACGGCCACTTTTGAAGCATAAGCTGCAATATCCGCCCCCGTAACAAAATCTGCCAAAACTGGCCCTGGCAAACAGCTCGGCTGCACACCCAACCCCCCGGGGGCACAGCTGAGCACTTTGCCAGGGCTGGTTTTGGTTCCCAGTCCAGCCCTGATCACATACATCTTTGAAATGGATGCAAGCGAACATGGACACAGAAAGTCTCAAATGATGAAATTAGAAAGGGCTGACCAAAGACTAATATTTTAGCTCTCCTGACTTCCTCTTTGGAAAGCACACTATTTTCACTGTGCGAGAGGAAGTGGTTGCTTAGTTTATGTTGGACTTGGCTCTCTCTACAGGGTCACCCACAAACATTTTGCCGTCACTCCCCTCCTTTGCTGAACCCTTTTTTGTTGGCTTTTAGGACTCTGTGCACTTTAGTGCAGCTAGTGAGTGCAAAAGGGATTGTGTTCTCTCCTTCAAACATGGTAAGATTGGACTACACTTAACTGGCACATTTAACTTACTTGGAAGCCTCTTGTGAATGGTACTACCTGTACTCAGGGACTGTAAATTAAATACTACTAGTGGGCCTACAGCACTCATTGTGCCACCCACTAAAAAAGCCTTGTAAAACATGTCTCAGGCCTTCCATTGCAACCTGCAGTGCAGTCCTTTAACTGCCAATTTGACCTGGCAAAATAAACCTTTTGTCAGGCGTAAACCTTCCTTTTAACACATACAAGTCACCCCGAAGGTTGGCCCTAAACAGTGCACAGGGTAGGGTACATTACTCTTAGATTGGTTTTTCACTACTCTAAGGGCTACCTCTCCCGTAGGATAACATTGGGGTAGCTTATTACATTTAATATGTGATAACTTTTGATTGAGAACAAGTAAACGTGTCATGTTTCGACTCAAATGAATTGTAATTTAAAATGCTCTTTAATTTTAAAGTAATTGTTTAAGTCACACTTCTGAAAATGCCAATTTTAAAATAGTCTGGATTTTCTTGTCCCAGCCATTTTGTGCCTGCTGCCAGTGTCCTGGGTCACATGAATGTGAATTGCTTAGCTGTTGGGCTTAGTGTATTCCCTCTCAGACAGCGAGACAAAAGGGGACAATGTTTTTGCTGAATGGGCCATCCTACCAGGATTGAAGGAGCAGAACTGGTCCCTGTTCCACTTAGACTTCAAAGGGCTGCTTCCAGGACATTTACAAATGAACCTGACTAGTCTTTTGTCACCTCAAACTTCTTGGAGCCTTGGTAGGGGAAGGAAGAAACTTTCCAGAACCAGATGTGGGGGTAGCCTAGAAGATTCACCCACTTCAAAGGGTGACACCAGGTATAAATATTGAACCATCAGAAAAACATTTCAGTACACTCCTGGACATGAGTAATATTTCAGAAGAAAAGTCTTGGACCTTCAGAGGACTGGCCTGCTGCTTAAGGCCAGCTTTGTCCCACTAGAGGTTTTCGACTTCAAAAACGTTGTCTAAAAAGGTAAAAATCTTCACCGTCTCGATGGCAATTAGCTCTCCATTGACGACAATGATCTCTATCTTCTCCCGCTGTGATCTTTTTCACACCATTGTTGACAGCTTCACCAAGATTTACATCCAGTACTCTCCGGTGACAACGAATCCTCGGCCACAGCTTGCTGCCTTGCCCTGCTAAATTCCTCCTTCTCCTGGACTTTTCTTTAAATCAAGAAAGCAATCATCGAACAGGCTTCCAGGGCAAGACCACTTCTGCTAACAATGTTACATTCACAAGAATTCTTCTTAGAGGGTGCTCAGTTCCAACTAATGAAGCTGCAGGGCCCTCAGATGAGGCCATCTCTTGCTGATGATTAGGGCATCTTAAGAAGAACAACATTTTCCTTGAGAGATTAAGCACTATCGGAGATGAAAGGCAGTTGCTAATGTCTATGATCAGTTCTCAGGTGGATGTTGAATCTGTAAGGGTAGGTTCAGTGGCGTAGCTTTCAATAGAGGTGCAGGTGCTGTGGCACTGGAGCTTTGGGGCTGTAGGAATCCACCACACCCCAATTGCGGCTTTATTCTAGTAAGCAGAAATGGTATGCAGTTCCTAGAAGACAAGATGAAGAGGCTGGGTCGGTCTACTACACTTACCCTATGGTAGAGACAGGGTGTCTCCCAATTTGGGAAGTAGGGTCCTCACACACCCGGCTGGGTGTCATGCTTCATCATAGGGCATGCTCCTCGTCACGCCGGTGCTGCAATCCCTGACGGGCATCCTATGAGGTATGGGGTCCATTTTCCGTGCTTGTACTTGGGCCCATGGCACACTTGTATGCCACCAGGTAGCAGTTGTCTTCCAAACCTTACCTGACCCCAGCTGCCACCCTCACAAGCAGCTCTCTGTCTAGACACAGCAGATGAAGAAGTGCTGTGAGCAAAGGTGGACACAGTTGGAGGACAATCCTGGATATGAAGGTCCACATTTATTAAAGATGGTTCGGGCAGGCTTGTTACGCTACACAATTTAGCACTGCCCATAGTGTCATGTTACTTCACACGCTAAAAAAAAGTTTATATTACAGTATTGGTTGAGTAAAATATACATTTAATAAAACCCCACACTACTCTTTAAATATATTTTACCCATAGGTTTCAATTATGAGCATGAGTTTCATTATGATTCCAAATAATTATGTATTTGTAATGTTGCTACGAGTAGACATTATAATTGTTTGAGGATAAGAAAGAACTTTTCTATTGTTGGATGGGCAGTATGGTACCCATGAGTTAGCAGTGAACAAATTGGAGGATTACAACGGTTCATGGGTGTATAAATGTGATAAAGGATTATATATATGTTTAGATGTTTTTCATATGAAATGATTCAGTACAATTCATGACTGTAGTACATTATGCAATAGAAATGAGTGTATGTGCAATTAGGTGCTCCACACACCTCTCTGTTGTACATTGATTCATTTATGAATCACAAGGTCTTACTGGGTTAGTGGATGAGCAGTGCAGGAAGTTTGAAATCAGTTAACTCTAAAAATTGAAATATCAGTGGAGAGTTATACAGGTTGAACCATTTACCTGAACAGAATAATAGAGCCAGAATATTTGCTCAGTTTACTACAGCGAGGAAAGAAGAAGCGTGAGAACAGACCACATGTGTAGATGTTTCATTGAGATTTCTCATAACAATAGCATTGTTTAGGTTTCTCAACAAAAATAGCATAACATTTGCAAATGTAGGTCCATTCATTTAACATACATGAATAGTACAATCCTTAAATATACACTATTTGCAGGGCCACTGCAATTATGCAATTTTGCAGCCACAGCATTTTTGCATAGTTATAGACTTGCTGCATTTGCCACATAATCCATTATCTGCTGCATAATCAGCAGATTTTAACAAAAACAATTGTTTTTAGCTAAAATGGTTTAAAAAGTAACTATAAACGCAGTGACATGAGTTGCAACCCAGTGTAAGCCCCTTTGCAAAGCTTGACTGACCCCCTTTCTGTTGCTTATGATTATATTGAATTAGTACTAATGAGGTGCAACCAATGCCTAGATAGTGGTAAAAAGCGTAAAAATAACAACATAATCAAATAATTCTATCAAAGAATGTGCAGCATTATGCCACATAATTTGCCTTTCCATGCTGCATAATTTACTGAACCATGCCACATAATTTGGGCGTCCACTCGCATAATTCCAGTGGCCCTGACTATTTGTAAGCACCAAAACAATATATGCCACCACCCCCAGGCCACACTCACACATGACATGGTAAGCCTTATCTCAGTGAACCCCTTTGACCCCTAGTAAATGTGCACCCAGCTTCTAGTGGCCCGGGGGCTTTAAGGAGCGCAAATATACAAAACTAGAAATAGTAGATGTGGCAGAGCCAAGGGCCCCATCTCAAGTTCTTTGGATTCTGGTTTATATTACTTGGTGCCTCAAGTTTAAGGGTAAATGCCAAGGCTCTCTCTGCGTGGCTACAGTTGTCAGGTAGGGTACCCACATATATTTATTGGCTGCCTACAATGTTTACCTTTATCATAGCACCTTTAGGAAATGCAGGTTCATTAAGGCACTAATGGCTTGATTATGAGTTGCACAGTACTCTGCAATTACGAAATGAACCACAGGGAATTTCCCTATGGACTCTGTGGAACCAGATTTACCTACCACGATACAACACAGAATTCCAAATTCTTTGGGGTTTAGCGCATACATTTGCCACGGGCACTAAGCAGGTGGCAAATGTATGTGGGACTTCTGTGTGGAATGGGATGAAGGGCGGAGGGACCGGAAGGAACAGAAAAGGCCCGGCACAGTGGAGCACTGACCGCTCCCTCAGATAGAATAAAACATCAGAAGGCGAGACTCGGCCCTGCTTCAGCCGAATCCTGGTGAGATTGGACCAGTTGGAATTGCCGCTCAGTGAATGCGGGTCTGGTGTTCCAGAACTCAGGAATATCAGATGTGGGAACACTGGAACATCAACCTCACGAGGAGGGACAAGGGCTTGGGAGGTCCAGCATACTGGCCTTAATCAATAGTACAAAACACAGGAGTGTGCTGTTCCTAGGGGTTGGGGGGAGCAGGAAAGAAAAGGGAGGGAAAGGAGATGGGTTTATAGTCCAGGCGCTAGATAGAGAGTGCGTAGTTGCACTGGGAGTGCTCCTATAAGGAGCAAGGGTCCTCACACCCCCTTGCTTCATGATAGGGCAGCTCCTCGTTGGGACGGTGCTGCAATGCCCAACTGGCCCCGCATGGGGGCTCTTTGCTGGAATTCTTTTCTGGTTGCCATCGTGAAGCTATGTGTTATGAGGAAACTTGAGAATAAAATTACCCTTGGAGTTCCTTGTAGTTTTTTTAAAATCACAAAACACTTTCTTTCACTTCTACTCATGACACACAAGTTCCCTCATAACACCTAGCTTCACGGTGGCAACCAGAAAAGAACTCCGGCACCGAGCCCCCCTGCGGGTCCCGTGGGGCATTGCAGCGCCGGTTTGGAACACTAGAAGACTCATGATCAGAGGGATGGAAGTCTAAAAGGTCATTCCACTCCACCTGACCCATAATCCGGCCCTGGTTAGGTTCTAAAAAGGAGACAGATAAGGAACCAGGGCTGGTGTGACCCTGTCCAGAGCATTCTTTGATACCATTCCAGCCAAAGGCGAAAATATATTGTAATGTACTAATGTTTCCATCATTTCACAATACTTTACCATTCCTGTAGCCGTGTAAGTCCTAAACTTCACTTTAAAAAACGTTTACAGCACTCAGAATGGCTTCGCCCCAGTATTAAAATGGAACCCCTTAGGCTGTTTACAAGCATTGGCCAGATGTGGCGCTGAGCTGGTAGTACCTTCAAATGTTTTACCCGAGGAAGTGTAAGGAACCCTGGACTGCCGTATTTCTCCTTTGGAAACAAGGAACTCTCTTTTCCTATTCCAACTGTCTTAACAACCCACATCTCACAAGCAGGAAGCGTGGGGTTCATACTGCTCACACCAATGATTTTAGGACTGGCTGAGGACCAAAGTAGGCTTATAGTCGGGCAAGAGGGCGCCACTTTTTATCCATCCTGAATCACGATTTTGTCACTATCTAGACGCGTCAGTTCATGTTTTGCCCCCAACTGCTAGGCTGTGCCTTCTGGGTGCATCATGTGGTTAAAACCCACATAACGAATGAAAAAGACGAGCATTATACAGCTCAGCTGATGACAAACCTGTCATTCTCAGACCCCTGAAGCAAAGAGCCATGCTATGTCTAGTGTCAGTGTGTCCTCTGAAGGTAAGCAGTACTGCTGTTGTTCTCGGGCCACGGTGCCAAAGGTCACTTCTGTGAGAAATGGGCAAGTGTCTGATGCTGTAAGGTTCACAGTGCTGGGCATGATACAGTTCTATGTAACATGGACAGGGTGCTGAGGTGGTCTGGTTCTTGTGTAACATTGACAGGGTACTGAGGTGGTCTGATCCTTGTGTAACATGGACAGGGTGCCTGAGGTGGTCTGATCCTTGTGTAACATGGACAGGGTGCTGAGGTGGTCTGGTCCTTGTGTGACATGGACAGGGTGCCTGAGGTGGTCTGGCCCTTGTTTGAGATGGACAGGGTGCCTGAGGTGGTCTGGTCCTTGTGTGACATGGACAGGGTGCCTCTGGTGGTCTGGTCCTTGTGTAACATGGACAGGGTGCTGAGGTGGTCTGATCCTTGTGTAACATGGACAGGGTGCAGAGGTGTCTGGATCCTTGTGTGACATGGACAGGGTGCTGAGGTGGTCTGGTCCTTGTGTGACATGGACAGGGTGCTGAGGTGGTCGGATCCTTGTGTAATATGAACAGGGTGCTGAGGTGGTCTGGTCCTTGTGTAACATGGACAGGGTGCTGAGGTGGTCAGATACTTGTGTAACATGGACAGGGTGCTGAGGTGGTCTGGTCCTTGTGTCCCATGGACAGGGGGCTGAGGTGGTCTGGTCCTTGTGTCACATGGACAGGGTGCTGAGGTGGTCTGATCCTTATGTAACATGGACAGGGTGCTCAGGTGGTCTGATTCTTGTGTGCTGAGGTGGTCTGGTCCTTGTGTGACATGGACAGGGTGCTGAGGTGGCCTGATCCTTGTGTGACATGGACAGGGTGCTGAGGTGGTCTGATCCTTGTGTGACATGGACAGGGTGCTTGAGGTGGTCTGGTCCTTGTGTGACATGGACAGGGTGCCTGAAGTAGTCTGATCCTTGTGTGACATGGACAGGGGGCTTGAAGTGGTCTGGTCCTTGTGTAACATGGACAGGGTGCTGAGGTGGTCTGGTCTTTGTGTAACATGGACAGGGTGCAGAGCTGGCTGGATCCTTGTGTGACATGGACAGGGTGCTGAGGTGGTCCGGTCCTTGTGTAACATGGACAGGGTGCAGAGGTGGCTGGATCCTTGTGTGACATGGACAGGGTGCTGAGGTGGTCTGGTCCTTGTGTGACATGGACAGGGTGCTGAGGTGGTCGGATCCTTGTGTAACATGGACAGGGTGCTGAGGTGGTCTGGTCCTTGTGTGACATGGACAGAGTGCTGAGGTGGTCGGATACTTGTGTAGAATGGACAGGGTGCTGAGGTGGTCTGGTCCTTGTGTGACATGGACAGGGGGCTGAGGTGGTCTGATCCTTGTGTGACACAGACAGGGTGCTGAGGTGGTCTGGTCCTTGTGTAACATGGACAGGGTGCTGAGGTGGTCTGATCCTTGTGTGACATGGACAGGGTGCCTGAGGTGGTTTGGTCCTTGTGTGACATGCACAGGGTGCTGAGGTGGTCTGATCCTTGTGTGACATGGACAGGGTGCTGAGGTGGTCTGATCCTTGTGTGACATGGACAGGGTGCCTGAGGTGGTCCGATCCTTGTGTTACATTGACAGGGTGCTGACGTGGTTTGAGCCCTGCCATGGGGGCTCTTCGAGGCATTGCGACTATTGGCCATTTGATAAGGGTTAGTGGTGGCAGATCTTTAGATATCCGTCTGACCCACCCCTCTTTTCATAGACATCTATATTCATCAATGGAGGAATTTTTTTTTTCTGTTTGAAAAGCTTTATTAAAGAAATTGATAATACAAAGATATCAGCAGGAGGTGAAAAAAGAATGAAAATAAAAGAAAATATAAAAATATTAATCAAGCCAATATCGGATACAAAGGGCAAAAGCAATTTGTAAAATTTTTGGGTAAAGGGACGAAGGGAGAAGAAGGGGAAGGGGGAAATAAAGAAATAAAAGGGGAAAAAGAGGAAAAAGTTTAACAGAGCAATATAAAAAACAGTAAATTTATGGAATCAAATTAAATGCTGCAGATAAAGCAAAAACAATGTTCAATTCAAAAAGGAAATAATATGATCACAAAGAGGCCCTGTAAAGAAAGATAGAAGAGAGGGTAGAAGAATGGAAAAAAGATACATCTTCCTCAAGGTGGTTTAAAGTTTTCCGAGTTGACATGTGAGAAATTCTTCAAAGCCAGCCGATCCAAATATGAAGTAAGAGGAAACCAGAAGAGATCCCTGTTGTGAGTGGGACTGGAGGAGAAAGCAAAGGCAACATCAAATCTGTGAAAGTGACATAAAGTATTCCACCAGTAACGTATGGAAAGCTTGGTAAGGGATTTCCAATTAGAAGAGATGTGTTGAAATGCAAGAGCAAGCATGAGATCAAAGAGACCATGAGAATGTGGAGGGAGATCTAAAGAATCAGATAAACTACCAAGAAAAAGGAGAGGAATAGGATATGGAACTGAGAAAAAGAATATACGAGAAATGTTCAGCCAGACAGTACGCCAAAATTGAGAAACTACTGGACATAGAAAAAAGAGGTGAAGAAGATCAGCATTAGGAGAGCAACATGTCCAACAGTTAGAGTCTGGAGAGGCAGAAAAGCGTGCTAGAGAAAGGGGGGAAAGATAAAGTCTATGATACAGAAAGAATAAAGACTGAGTCAGAGAAGCAGAGCGAGAAATTTTCAAAGATCTGGACCAAAGTTTATCCCATAGAGTAACGGACCAATCACATCCTAGATCAGCTTCCCAAGTGAGTTCCAATTTAGATTTAGCACGATCCGGATTAGGAGAAAGGAAGAATTTGTAGATGAGAGAGGCTTTAGGGAGGGTAGAATGAATTTTGAGAAGGGAGTTTTGGGATTCAGAAGGAGGGGCAGGAGGGAGAGAATAAAAAAGATCAAGAATAATTGTCATTAGTGTAACAAATTTCTGCAAGTAGGAGCGAGAGCAGTGAAAGGATAATTGAAATTGAGGAAAGGAGCAAGGTGAAATACCATCGAAGATTTGATTAACCCATATGATACCTTTTAGTCTCTAGGATTTCCAAAAGATGGGTCTGTTATTTAGAAGGATAAGCAAGTTGTACCAAATAGAAGAGTTCAAGAAGGACTCACGAGTAATTGAGGTAGGGCCAACCAAAGGTTTTAAGAGAGAGGAGGTATATCTGAATAAGGGAAATTAAGTATGGGGAGATTTGGCAGAGAAGCGTATAATTTCACTAAAGGAAAAAGGTAACAGCAATGTTTGTTCAATGAGAAGCCAGAGAGGAGAGAAAGGAGAATAATCTGAAGCCAACCATCGAGACGCCTGGCGTAATGAAAAGGATTTATGATAGAGGCGAAAGTCTGGAAAGTTAACACCACCATTAAGTTTGGGTTTTCGAAGAGAAGCTAAAGAGATTCTAGACTTCTTGTTGTTCCAAAGGAATTTTGACAGATGTGAATCAATTCGTTTGAAATAGATTGCGGGAATACGAACAGGTAACATGGAAAAGATATATATTAAAATAGGGGCTATCATCATTTTAATCGAGTCCAATCGTCCCCACCAAGAAAGAAGGAGAGGGTTCCAGGAGGAAAATAACTGTTCGATACGAGACAAGACTGCGGACATGGTCAGGTGAATAGAAGAAGAGATAGAATTAGAAAACCAGACACCTAGATATTTAATCTTCGAGCTATTCCAAGCAAACCCAGAGGATGAGAAGAGGTGAGGGAAGCAAAATTTAGTAAGAGGAAGAATTTCAGTCTTATCTGAATTCCTTTTGTAACCTGAAACCTGTGAAAATAAGTCGAATTCAGATAGCAAAGGAGGAATAGAAGTTTCTGGAGCAGAAATGAATAAAAGAATGTCATCTGCATACGCAGAAAGCTTCACTTGGTTCTCCCCATAAGGAACGCCTGAAATAGAGTTGTTGTTACGAATAGAGGACAGAAAGGGTTCAAGAGCCAAGACAAAAAGAAGTGGAGATAAAGGGCAACCTTGACGAACACCTCGTTGAAGAGGAAAATATGAAGAAACCTGTCCATTAACTAATACCGAAGCTTTAGGTGCAGAGTACAGAAGGGAGATAAGAGAGATGAAATGGGGGCCAAAACCGTGCCAACGCAGTGAAGCAAACAGAAAAGACCAATCAACTCTGTCAAAGGCCTTCTCAGCATCAACAGAAATAGCTGCTAACGGGATAGAAAGGGATGAAACTTTGTTTAAGACATTGAGAAAAAGACGAGAATTATCGGAGGTAAGTCGGCCCTTGACAAATCCACATGGCTCCTTACCAATAAGATGTGGCATGAAAGGATCTAAGCGTAGAGCGAGAACTTTGGCAAATAATTTGTAGTCTACGTTAACTAAAGAAATCGGACGGTAATTCTTACAAAATTGGGGGTTGCGGCCATCTTTAGGGATAAGGCACATGGTAGCTTCTTGAAATGTACCCTCTGCATTACCAGACAAATGAAACGATTGAAAGAGAGATAAAAGTTTGGGAAGTAAAAGATCAGAAAAATGTAAATAAAATTCAAATGAAAAACCATCTGGGCCAGGAGATTTACCTTTAGGAATTTTTAAAATGGTAAAATAGTGTGCGAGATGGGAGTATTTTAAAGATCATGCATGAGGTTTTCTCTGGGCAAGGCCTATCCTCATAGCAGACATGGCTCTGCATTAGGGACACAACAATCAATGAAGGAAACGCCCAATATTCCCGTGTTCAGCCCATTAACACTGTACACAGTTCTACACGCTGTAGAAATGGGACCTGTCATGGTATGTGGAGTAGGGTAGCATTCTGAAGCTCAGATATCTGCACATTGTCCTGTTGTAGGCACTGATGACTGGTAGGAGAAAAGTGTCTGTGCAGCGTGGTTTAGTTTTGACAATTACTCACAGATGCTCTTACAATTTTAAACTGAAATATTAAAAAAAGATGTGGTTGTCGATTACCATTCTCCTGAAAGGTTGACCCATCTGGATAAAAGCAGAATCCGTTGTAAAACATACGAGGTGTATACACACCTGTGTAACATTAAAATAATGATAACATAGGAAACACTTACATGTATAGCACAACCATGCTGCAACATTTCGCAATCACGATGAAATTCTAAAGAAAAGCACACATCTTAACTTCCCTTATTCACTGGCTATCGAGATCTCCAGACAAGGAAGTCAGTTCTGTTTTAGATAACAGAAGCCCAGATACAGAAGGTAATTGGCAGGCACCATGCAAAGACATTTATTCAGTGTTTTGTTTTTATGTAGTGCGTGCATGGCCTAGTGGGCGTCACAGAGCTTTGCAAAGCATGCAAAACACAGTTTGCATTTGTGAAACAGACAGCATGGCCTCATTCCATTTCTTGCATAATCCCAGGAAGTCATACCATGGCAGCTTAATTCATACACTGCCAGGTGGGTTATACTTAGACCCGATAAATATTTCTATTTTTGCATCCTAGATTTGGGAATAATACAAGAATTTGATGTCTTTTTCTGGATTAAGAGTAGCAAAAACTCCGAAATTTTCTGGGTCTCCAGTTCCCTAGAAAAAAATCACATCTTTGTGTTTTTATGATTTTTTCTACTACTAAGGGTCTCTCTTTCCCTGGTGGCTTTTAAAAAATCTATTTCCTAGCTGTTTACCAGCTGGGCTAACATGCATTCTGCATTGTCTGATTTCTCATTTCGTGGTGGGTATAGTCATGCTTTCCTTAACGTTCCAAACCTTATATTTGTGTCAGTATATTTGCTAAAGTTTACCATACTTTGACTCCCATAGTCACATTGTCACCCTCTTTAGAGCACCAGAGCCCACCTCTAATCTAGCTATTCTGTTAGACAAGGCTTGCCCAAGAACACATGTAGGGCACGCTTTTGATGCCCCAACAATGAGGCACATGAGTCAATCGTTCCCTCGTTAGTTTCAATATACACAATAATGTCTAACTTTATCACACCTTTGAAGGATCTAATTTCCAGGGCTTTGCTTTGAAGCAGGGGCAGCTGGTGAGCTTTGACATCAAGGGATGTGTGTAGCTCTGTAAATGTGAGTGAGCTAGAGTACGCCTGGCTTCATGGGGAGGTAGAGAATTGAAAAAAACAAGGCCAAATGTGCATTTTATAGACTATTGACCACAAATTGATACAAATGTGGAAGTTCTGAATGTGCACTAATGAAATGTTCCAGTCCCGGAGTGGGGTGATAAGCAAACTTTATCCTCTCCAAGGCTGCTGAGGTCCACCCCTCCCTAAGAGACTGTGAAAAATTAGAAGCAATCAAGTTGAATCTCCAGCATAATTTTTCTAATATTTGGCAAAAAGCTCTAGGCGGCAAACAAAATTATGACTATGCTATGTCACGTGGCCTATATTTTTTCAACATTTTCTTTCTTCACTTCACTTTCAATTCTGCTGCTTGAAACTTGATTCTTAGTCAAATGTAATGACAGAATTTACTCAGAAGAGGCAGGTTGGACAGATAAATTAATATGCAGATCTCACAGTCATAGGCCGTAGACAACAGTGCTAGACAAACTTAGACGTGTAAACAATAATTTTATGTCTACCATTTAGAGACCTTACATGATAAGTGTTAGAAATGGGGGTCTCTAATTGGCAGTGGTATACACCCTGTGCAAGTAGGGACCCTTCTTTCTAGTCAGGATAAGAACAATAAACAATATAGTTTAGAACAATAAAGAATCTTTATCTAAATCAAACAAGACCAAAATCACAAAAATCAAACATACCCAACTCAAAATATGGCTTTTAAAAGGTTTCAAGCAATTCTATCCATAGGAAACTATGGATGCGTGATTTTTACACAAAGTACCTCAAATGCATCAGTATCCACAAGACAGAACAGCCTCAGAGGAGAGGAGTGTTGGAAAACACAGTGATGCGTCAGTTCCAGAGTCCTTGGGGAGGTGATGCAACAGTTCAACCTCATGCGGGAGAAGTGATGCATCAATCCGGACTGTAGCAGAAAGGGAGGTGCTGATTCCAAGACGTTCTGGTCGGCGGGTGCTGCGTCGGAGATGCATGGCACACAGGTGCAATGCGTGGAAATCCGTGAAGCACTGAAGGTTGACCCAGTGGCAGCAAACAGGCGGTGCATCGATTTCTTCAGCCACGGTCCCATGATGTGTCGATCTTAACGGCCACACAGCAGGACCTGCATCAAAGTCAGTGCTGTGGTCTCAGACCTCGGAGACACGGTACACTGAACTCGATGTGCAGCGGATTTTTTGGCTGCAGGCAGGCGTTGCATTGGTTTCTTCAGCTGCACAGTGGCGGTGAGTAGAAATTTCTCAGATGCAGTGGTGCTGCATCGAAAAACAGGGGCTGGAAGGGTGAAGCGTTGATTTTGATGTCTTCAATCGGTTCTTTGTAGCAGGATCAACCTCCAAGGGCCAAGAACTGGATTTGGAACCACAAGGCAGGTCAGAACTTTACTTGACCTCAGAGGGGAAACTACTTATCTCTCCCCCTCCTCCCCAGCCCCCCATAATATATCATGATTATGTGACCTGGAATTTACTTGTCCTCCAGATCCAAATTTTGTCCTGTTGGGTGAGACAACTTTGTGCTATATGCACTGTATATATTCTTGCACAATTTTTTTGTCACTTAGTTTCACTTGTACTGCGCCGTCACATGTAGCACCTTACCATTGTTTGGAATGGTCATCTGATGAATACGAGTAAGTAATCCAAACTTTAAAATTCAATAACATTTCATTCATTTCATTTCAGAAATCTTTATTTCGATCACAGATCATAAAAGATGCATAACATTAGTACAAAAATTTTTAAAAACGAATTAAACAACAGTGTGATCCAGTAGTTAAAACAGTGTTAAAAAGAGGGTGCATAAAATTCAGTCTGTAGCTATCAAGGAGACTTTTTATACGAGTCTTTTTACCCATCGGCTTCGGGTGTACCACATGGAAGTTAAAAATTTCGAGAGGGCAAAGACTACAGTGGGGGAGAGGTCTGTCTTTAAAACTCTATAAGCAGGTTGAAAGGATCTAAAACCCAAGTTCTTAAGTAGGGGGACTAACCAATATTTCCTGCTCCTCTCATAGCCCTTGCAGACGAAAACAACGTGAACGTCATTCTCCTTTGGATGTGCGCACACTGGGCACGTTTCTATGGAGGAGCGGCATGTCCAGGACGCTGTGAACGATGCTAAGGGAAGTGTTCCGTATCTCCATTGTAAGAATAATTTCCTTGTTAGTACAGGAGACATGGCATCTAGAGTACTTTCAAGATGGTAAGAATCTTTTACTTTTAGGAACAAATGGGTCAAAGATCCTTCTCGTGTGGCATCGATAGCTCTGGTGAGCAATAGTTCTTGGTATGCTCTCACAAGAACCTTTTTTGGAGTCTTTAAACAGGCGTTTGTAGGATCCGTCCATAGTTCCGGATAACCAATCTCCTCTAGCATTCCCTTAACATAAATCATCCATGGAATTTGCTTGGCTTTCCGTAGGTGCAGGAATTCCTGTAACTCCTCTCTGTAGTTTATGAGATCTGGGCTGCACCACAAGCGTCTCCAAAATGTCAAGGGTTTAAGACCTAGCTCCTCAGTTATCGATCGAATTCCCATGTCCAATCTTAGGGGCAGTAGTGGAGTGCTCTGCGGTAGGGCAACGATCTGTCTCAGAAATTTATTTTCCGTTGACTGTAGTTTAGACAGATTGGTGTGTCCCCACAGCTCACCCCCGTATGTGACACCCGCGCGGGCTTGAGTTTTGTAAATATGAATGATTGGGGTTAGTGGGCGATAGGAAGATTTGTTCGCCAGACGCATAGTGCCACCCGCCAACTGAGCCAGTTTGATAGTCACTTTAGTCTGGTGTGACGTCCACGTTAGATGTTCGTTTATAGTAATCCCCAAGTATTTGATGTTATGCACACATTCTAATTGGACTGTGCC
Source organism: Triturus cristatus (assembly GCF_964204655.1). Taxonomy (NCBI): domain Eukaryota; kingdom Metazoa; phylum Chordata; class Amphibia; order Caudata; family Salamandridae; genus Triturus; species Triturus cristatus. The sequence continues at coordinate 257,393,338 of NC_140587.1, read as the reverse complement.
TAACCTAGGTGGAGCTCGGTTATGGGTATTAGGATTCAAAATCATAAATTTTGTTTTTTGAGGATTAATTTCCAATCCACGCTCAGAGCAGAACTCTAAAAAACCGTCTAGGATGCGTTGGATCCCCATAGGGGATTTAGACAACAGCAGGGTGTCATCTGCAAACATGATTGCAGGCACCCTGCTGCCTGTCTACTTGGGGGCATCGGTGTTGGCAATCCTGTTCAGGTGGGCAACTACCCCGTTCACAAAGAGGCAAAACAGGGTCGGTGCAAGGACACAACCCTGTCTAACCCCTCTGCGAACGGGGAAACCATCGGTTAACTTGCCATCTTTGCCGCACCTTACGCGGGCGTAGTTGTTATAATGAAGTCTCATCAGGATTGCCAGAATATCACCAGGGACGTTTAGCTCTTCCATGACTCTCCACAGCCGTGCCCTAGGTACCAAATCGAAGGCGGCACGTAAGTCTACAAAAATAGTATACAAAGTACCGCCCTCGATTACGGCTGTTCTCCAGTAAAGGAGATTCAGCCGGAAAATTTGATCTACTGTCGATACACCCTGTCTGAAGCCCGCCTGATAGGGGGACAGGATGTCCATCTCCTCTATCCAGGCCAGAAGCCTGTCCAAAATCAGTCTTCCGAAAAGTTTTTGGGGTATGTCGATGAGACTGATAGGACGATAGTTGGCTGGGAGCAGAGGGGAACCCTTTTTGAAAATTGGAACCACCTCTGCTCCCAGCCAAGTATCGGGGACCTCCATTCCCCCCAGAATGGCATTAAATATTAGTGTTAGATATGGGACCCATATCCCTGGTTCCTGTTTGAACAAGTCCCCAGGCACCCCATCGAGTCCCGGGGCTTTTCCCGCAGCTAGACCCTTGATGGCCTCCCTCACCTCTTTTTCAGTAAAGGGAGCTCCCGTATGACTAGATGTCTTTATGCCACCAACTGTATTTTGTTCCCCCCCTACCTCAGCATAAAGCGTCTCAAAGTGGCGCTGCCATATCATGGGCACTATGTTGGGCTCTATTGCCGAGGATAAATCCTCAGTACCATTGGCGACTATGCGCCAAAATTTGCGCGAGTCTCTGTTAGTTAGTGTTTTAACAAGGTTTTCCCAATAATCCTGGTCCCATTCCGCCCGCGCATTTTCCAGGAGCCTTTTGTAGGATCTTCTCCTAGCTTGGATTTCTTCCTTGCCATAGCGTCCTTTTATAGCAAGTAACAGATGGGCCTTGGATTCCCTGCAAGTGGCGTTATACCAGGATGTTTTGGACAGGGGGCCTTTCCTTTTCCCTGAGAATGAAAACAGATCCTGCTCTAAGGTGATGATTATGTCTGCATGAATTTGTGCAAGCTTTCCTCTATTGGGATCATCTTGCACCTCCTTTCCAATCTGAAAGGCCCTCTCCAGCAATGGGATGATCCTTGCATATAACTGCGGTATTCTATCTGGACTATTGACCAATTTCTCCCACTTGACTCTCCGCCGATTGTTTTCAAGTAAGAGCCCTGCTTTATCTTTATCCGGTCCGTAGGATGTGTCCTCGCCCCCTGGCAGGGAATAAGTCAATTCCAAAGCGTTATGGTCACTGTCCATTCTTTCAGTGACTTTGAAATCAACTATTAATGGCCACATGAACAATTTGACCAAAATATAGTCCAGTCTGGATTCGCTACCTGTTTTATTATAGGTATACATGCTAGGGATGTCCGATTTGCAGCGGCCATTGCAAGCCCTTAGGCCTTGATTAAGAGTGAGGGCAGTAATCTGCAAGGCCAAGGGAGTCCAGGCCCTAAGTGGTGGGGCCACCGTTTCTGGAACAAACCAACATGAATCTTCCTCATAGGAAGGGCCGTCACGTAGTCCAGAAAGTGGTTCGTACTGTGAATTAAAGTCACCTCCCACCAAGCAGGCAAGTTCGCAAGGAATGCCTTCTAGGAACCCGGATAATTCATCTATAGTGCAAGATTCTTTTAGCATAGGAACAGGCCTTGAATATATGTTAATGACTAACAGCTTAGTGGAGTCTGACCACTCGAGTAAGACAGCCAATATGTCATCCGAGGCGGTCTCTAGGCAAGTGGCGTGACAACCTAGGTCAGTTGCTACCCAGGTCGTAAGTCCCCCCGACGGCCTGCCCCTTCCCCCCCACTTTGCGGGTTTAGAGAAGGAGGCAAAGCCCGGAAATAATATTTCCTCACGTGCCCAAGTCTCCTGGAAAAGAAGTATATTTTTGGAGCTAATGTACGAGCCCCACTCTATGGAGTCTATTTTATTGGCTAGGCCTGCCACGTTCCAAGAGATCACAGTTATATGCGCCGATTGGGTGGTGTCTAGGCCTGCGGAGACAAAGTTATTAGAGTTAAGCTCAATGGGCGCCATTTGGCTAGTGGGGGAATAATTTGTGATAGAGGTTATATTAATGGGAGACAGGATGAGATCCGTCATGCCTAATACGAGAGCCGGCTTGTGTTCGACTATGTCAATTGCCCTAGTATGTATATCCGGGACTGGGGGTATACTAATCTCCATCCTGGGAGATACTATTAGAGAACTCCCCACTTCATCCACCTGTCAGTCTACCATTTCCAGACTGCTGTATCTATTGTGGGTGGGTAAATAGGCTGGATAATGTGTTCTGTGTGGCCCTGGGATTCCTCTCCTATATCCTCCACCCCCGCCCCTCCTCCGTGTAACAGTTTCCCAACCAGCCTCCCCCCCATACTGGTGGAAATGATGTATAGGTCTTCCCCTATGGTATTGGGGCACATTGCTCTCCCTGGGGCAGTTGTCCCAATCCTCCAGCAACTCTTGATGGTACCCCCATCTCTGGTCCTCTGAATTATAGAGGCTCGAAGGGTAGAAAAATGAAAGAGGAAGTGATTGAATGTTACTGCCAAAGTCCTCGTCAGAAACCCACGTGCAGATATATGCGACTGTATTCGGGTCTCTAAAGGTGACCAGAATGCAGTCCCCACTAATAGATTTCCTGGTGTAACCCACCCACGTTGCCCTCCTGGCCATGGAGATATCACTGGTTGTTCCTCTCGGAAGGGGTCTATTAATAGAGAGCCAGTTGATAACTTTATTCCTAAGAGAGGTAGTGGATTCGAATGTTGAGGATTTTAATTCCGGGACCCCTACCAGAACTAAGGTGTAGGGTGCTGCTTCTGGGGGGAGGTTTACAGGCTTTTGTCTGCGGTTAGGGTATGGTTTCTCGCCAATAGGTGGCGAATCACCCTTGTTATTGGTTGCGGGTATAGCAGTAGCTTTAAGCGGGGGGGTTATTTTCGGAGTGACAATTACTATAGGCTGGGTTGGAGTTGGGTCCTTGTTATCATTTAAGGGTTGCAAGGTCTTATTTACTACAACTTGTGGAGTTTTGGGGTTTGTGAGTGGAGGCTTGTTATTTGTGGCAATAGGTGGTCCATTCCCCTTAGTGGGCTTTGGTCCTAAACCCTCTATTGTAGTTTTAATTCCACTATTGTCAAGTTTCCTTGCGTCAACAAGTTGTACAGTGGCTTTCTCAATGCTATCTAATCTAGCTTCGATTTTAATCAGTCTAGCTTCAAGGGGACTCAATAGGGACCTTAAGAGTGTGCCTATGTCCTCCAGTGTGATATCATCAGAGGTAATATCCACTGGCGCGGTATTGGTGGACTGTGGTAATGGAATTGTATTATTAATTCTAGGGGGAGTTGTCATTCCTGACTTCTCTAGCATAGAGACAGAGGTGGCTCCTTTCCCCCCTTTGCCTCTCGATTGTTTGGATTTGGGGAATTTTGTCCTATTATTTTCTTTGTTTTGGGGCCCCCTCTTCTTTTTTTGTATTGCCCCTTCTCTCACCCCCCTATCTCTATCTGTGTTAGGTTCTATAGCTTTAACTGCCTCAGTGTTCTCGGTTAGTGTTGGTAGGGTAATTTGGGTGCTAGGTAGGGCCATTAGGCTCATGTCCTCAAGGTCACTCAGCACCTCAATATTGAACTCTGGATTAGTAGTTGAGGTGCCAGGGAGTGAGCATGGTGCTTGATCAATTCTACCACTAGTTGATAGGCAGGATCTAACTTCTGGGGTTCTGGCTTGGGCCATTGGGCCCATTGAAGATCTCCTTACCCAGTCTATTTCTTGGGAGATTCTTCGCTCCAGCACCTCGATTTCCTCGATCAGAAGAGAGCCAGCTTTAGCAAAGTAGGTGTCAATAGGTCCTTTGACAGCTCCGGCCGCGGCTAGGGAAGATGTTTTACTTCTGGTTTCCCTGGTGCTCATTTCGCTGGTGGTTGAGCGGCCTAAATGTGAACATGAAAGAGGAGGGGCCCGGACCGGACTCTCACGTACTCGAACGGCCTCTAACGGCCCGCTCTTTGCCCGGTCTTCGCCCCGGTCGCTCCCGCTCGCTACCGCGCAGCGGTAACTCCTATCTTTAATATAGAGCTGGGGTATGGCGGGGGGCGTGGCCGGCAGGGAGAGCGGCCACAGGTGTGACACGCAGGGACTCCTGGGCAATGGAGTCCCTGCTAGGCTGCTCGCAGCCCTGCCGGAGTGCAGATGGTCCAGGAAGTTTCCAGCTCCCCACACGAGCCTCTCAGTAGGTGCAGGCGCAGCGGGACCCGCGCAGCGGGTCCTGCAAGGTGTAGAGTTTTCCGCGAAGAAATCCAGCGACGAAGTTAAGAAGGGTAAGAGCCTCCACACAGTGCTCTGGTCGTCCAAAAGGCAAGGTTTTATACTTGTTATTGTGGCAGCAGGATTTTTTATTCTTGGTTCCCCTGCTTATTCATTGAGGGCCTTAATCCCCTGTTCTTTTTCTGATGTCCTTTGGCAAGCATGCTGTCTTCAAGTGAATCTGATGTCCATGTGCGGCCCATGTGCCTACTCCGTGCGCTGTGCCGTGCGTCCTTCTTAAGTCATGTTGATGTCCGTGAATTTGGCTTTCATTGCTGTGCCCCCTTTCTCCGGGCAATGCTGATATCTGATTGATGCCTATATGCTTGCAGATACATAGCTTGAGCCCTTTCTTTGACACTGATGTCCATGTGAAACCAGCATTCCTGTGCACTTCCTTGCCATGCAGACCCTTTCTTCAAGTGACGTTGATGCCTCTGTGAGTTCTGAGTGCATCACCACCAGGATTGACACTGTGAACCTTTCCCACTTGTGCGCCCGCTTTGAGTGCCAGGGCACTGGTCCTTCCAATGCCAATGGTCAGAGGCGTAACACATTCTCCGCAGCCCCCGCAGAGTGGGGGACACGGAGCTGCAGGGTGCCCCCTCAGCACAGTACTCTGGACGAGAGCTTCTGATTCAATCTGGAGCGGGGCCCCACCATGTACCTTGCAGTGGGGGGCCCTCAAGTTTAGTCATGCCAGTGCCACTGGTACCCTCAGCCATCTTGCGTCACACTGAGGCTGCTGCTTATCACCCTCAGCTGCAGCCTCGGGCCGAGTGACTGCTGTGACCGGAGCAGGTCAGGCGGCGCTGTCACTATGCACACCTCTGTGTATCCACGTGAGAGACGGCTGAAAAGACCAATTCCCTGATAAGTGCATGTGGGTGTAAGGTACAGCAACGTTTTTTTCCCCTGAGTTTTATATAGCGCAAACTTGACCCGAAGGTATCAGGTATCAGAGCGCTTTACATGAGCGCCAGTTGCGTCACAAATAGACACATTCATTTTTTTATTAGGCACGAGGAGATTAGGTGATTTGCCCAGAATCACTGGATGTTGAGCGTCGCTGCCGACACTAGAACCTGGTTCCCCAGATTTAAGGTCGACGGCCCTAGCCTTTAGGCCAGATCCTCTCCCCTGTTACAAAGAGACACGTGTGTAAGATTTGTTAATGCCATAAAACATCTTAATGAGAATATTACCTTAATGCTAAAAGTTGTATACCTTTTTTCTAAACAATAACCCTGTTTGCACATCATGTTTATTATGACTGATACGTGTGGTGCCTGAACTAGCCATTCTTCCCTACGCCACCCCCCTGGATGCTAGACTTCGATAGCTTCTGAAAGTCAAAGCCTAAAGTCGTTCACATAAGCAAAATACTGTGGGCTGATACTGACGGTGATGGGCAACCCCTAAAGCCAATGTCTGAAGTTGTTTGAGCCACAGTAGCCAACTGCTGAAAGGGACTTTGAAAGTCGAGTGAGTCTGTGCAAGCACCTGGGGGCATATCAGCAAGCAGGCGTTAAAAACTATCGCCGCTTTTGTGTTCGTTTTCGGACGAAAAGCGGCGATAATTTTATCGCCTTATCTGCAAGGTCACGCTATCACGTGAAACCTTGCCTGGCCTCCATTTCCCTTAACACCCATCTTTGCATCTCTAATGAGATGCAAAGTGGGCGTTCCTCCCCAGGATAACGGGAGAAATGTCGCTAAGCGACATTCCTCCTGTTATCAAGCCTCACGCAAAGCAGCATAGCAACAAGAAAAGTAGCGCTAACCTGTGTTATCGCTACTTTCTTTACGCCTGCCTTGAAACTGACTTAGCCATGATATCCTATGGAAGGTGGATATCATGGCTAATTATGTGAGGCCCTACCAGCAAGCTATCGCCAAACCTCGTGGGATTATCGCTGGGTTTCCAGCGATAATCACACGTTTGGCAGTTAGCGCTAGGATTTTTATCGCTTTTGATATAAGCGTTGCTAATAGCACGCTATCTCAGCGATAAAAATCCACGCTAGCCGGCGATAATTATCCTAGCGCTTAGCGATAATTATCGCCGGTTGTTGCTGATATGCCCCCTGGTTCCTGTGTTTCTAAGCACTGCAACAAGTCTGGACGCAAAGAGTGCCTATTTAACCTCCCAAATATATACAAATGTTGTTTGTGCTGCTGGTGCATTCAGTGACCTTCAAGGCTGTTGTGAAAGTGAATAACTGAGGCAGATAATCGGATGTGATGGTAGAGGGGTGCGGGCGGCGATAGAGATAACATAACGTCTATTCGTAAAGCGCACGTTCACCGAAGGGCATCTTGGCGCTGAATAACAGATCATTATATGGCGGTAAAGGGGAGAGAACGATGTCACGTGTCTGTGTATGTTGCAGGAGTCATATTTGAATGGAGTGTGAGACTTCTGCCTGTTGGTATGTGTTATCGATTTTTAAAGCACAGCCATTTTTTTCCAAACTATTTTTTAAAAAGATCATAACTCTGAAAATACATTTAGCGTTGACCATTTTTTTAAAAGAATGTATCTCTCTATCGGGGGTTCTATTTCTTACAGTAACTTTTAGACAATCGGTTTAGAATACTTTCGAAAAATTGCTTGATTTAAAATGCTTCCCGTCCGGGCCACGCTGTAAACATCAGTATCGCGCCGCCTACGAGAATGTCTCTTCTCATGCCGCGCCCCCCATTTTACTCCCACGAATGTTGTCCAAGGCAGACATAATCGTGGGCTGAACACTAATAGCTCCATAAGGAGATTAAGGAGCTATAATTTCAACGTAAACAAGGCCTGCGGGTCAGGCGCTACTAAATCTGTAAATACAGAGCGTTAATCCTATTAAAGAATCATCTCTTATTGGAAACGGCTAATTACTTGTCGGCGTCTGTCAAAAAAAGACACCTGCTTTAGACACAGATTTGGCAATATGTTGGGTGTTGGCATCCTGACAGGGATGTGTGAGAGGGGCGCTTTACTATAGAGTTAAAATCAGTGAGACCGTCTCAAACGTGGCCACTCCCCACATGTACCCTCTTCTTCTTAATTTGATGTTAATCGTGAACTCGATGGAGATGATGTTTTTATGAACTTTGACTGTATACATCTTCAAATAACATCCTGACGCCTCCTGTTTACATCTGCCCTGGTGGAGGCCTGGCAGTGTTACCTGTACTGGAGGTACTTTTGTAGCCCATCACGTTAGGCCTTTCCACTGGCCACAATTGCAAGGTAGAAAAGTCCTCATTTAGCATTAATACTATGCCTGAAATGCCACGAACATTGATGGAGCTCTACAACAGGCACTGAGTTCCTGGAATACGCTCATATATACAACTAGCCTTGGCAAAGCCAATAAGTCTCGCCTATAAGAGGCGCGGGCTTCAGTACTGACTCTGCCAGTGCTCTATATCTTACTCTTCTAAAATGGCCTTTAGCTCCCATGCATAAAAAAAATATAAAGGTTAGAAAAGGAATCAATGGCAATGTATGCATGAACCGCTTTTTAAAGTAGTTCACACCCACAACATGCTGTGGGGTGATACTGACACCAGCCGCTGTCTGTGCAGGTAGCAGCAGTGGGGTGATGGGGCCACATGGGGGGGGGGGGGGAGGGTGGATTTCGAGGGACGCTGCAGAGGGAAAATTAAATAAATAATTAATTTTCCCTCTGCATCGTCCCTCGAAATCCCCCACCCACGCGGGCCCACTGCCCCACCGCTGTTATCTTGAGAGACCGCGGCTGACTTACACTGATGGACAGCACCTAAAGTCAGTGCTAAAGCCACTTCAACATCTGTAGCCAACGACCAATGGCTCAAAGGGGCTGTCCTTCTTTGTATAAGTATGTTAATGTTGTATATTGTGTGATGATATGAGCTCTTTTCAGACAGCTAAGGCTGTCCGTATGCACGAGTTAAAATATACTTTAACAATTTGAAGTAATTTGAAAATTCGTTATGTGTAAATATACTTTAGTTTATTATTTTTGTTGTTGTTTCTCCAATGAGAAAATAGTTTCCATGTAGATAAATAGCTTCTAAGGGCCTTATTACGAGTTTGGCGGTCTTCCACTGGGACCACAACGGTCCCAGGAAGACCGCCAACCCTGTGGTGCACCCACCCGTCGGATTAAGAGTGTAATCCAGTGTGGGTGGGCGGTGCTGCGGCTGTCTCACAATGGCGGGTATGTTCGGCTCATAGGTGAGCCTATACAACATACTGCCACCGTGTGGCATGCACCATGTTGTGTATGCCACACAGTGAAAAATGAAAGCACACCTTTCCATGGGCAGGTTCACCTGCATTTCTGCCACCCTCTTCACAAGGGTTCCCTGCCATGAAATGGGTGGTGGAATTGTAATTCATAATATGCTCGGTAGTGCTGGCATCGGCACCTCCAGCATATTCAGGTCTGTTTCGATCCTCCACTGCCGTGGGATCCTGGGTCTCGGTGGAGTCGGTGGTCTTGTGGCGGTCCCACCACCTCCATCGTAAAAGCCATGGGCGGACCACCGGGGTAGTGGTGGTCAGACCACCACCGCAAGTACGGTGGTCCAGAGAACCGCCGTACTCGTAATAACCCCCTTATTCATTCCTCAAACACGGAGTAATTTCCTTCATATTACCAATTGAAAGCCTCTTTACCCTACCTGCATAGGGAATAAGCTATGAGTGATTGTATAGTATGGCTTCTTACCTTACATATACCTATAGGCCGGTGTGCACCTACTTTTGCACCTAGAACTACCCAGGAACAGCCATCCACCTTCCCTTATTACAACATTTGTGATCGCTGCTATCCTACCTTACTGACAGGAGTTACACAATCTCAAATGCACTTTGTACGTTTATAATCCTGACAATCTTGATACTGTGAATGACAGTCTGTAATATTCTCCCACAAATGGCTTAGTCACAGGATGAGGTGTTCTAGTATACTGAGTCACAAAGACTGCAAAATATCACATTTTGTAGCTAATAATATGGGCACTGATGCAATTGTTAAAGTTCTTAACTGGGAATGTTGACAGTATTTCTTTATCGTCCACTATGAGGTTCAGTAACATTTCTCAAGTAGTGTGGCGCCTTAGTGATCTCACTCAACACTTTCATTCAGTGTACTTGACTTTTCAAAGGAAGAACTGCCCCTCATTATTTTCCAGGGATAGGACAGAATCAGACAACAGTTTATACTTGTTAGCATCGTTTCAAATGGTAAATATTTTATTGTGAGGGAACAAGCCCGTTTTAGAGAGGAATTGGGAAACGAACGTCCACATATTTAGTATTAGTAAAGTATTAGATCTTTCTCAGAATGGAAACGTTTTCCCTTTTTGGAAGTAGTAGTGAAAATGCACCATTTACTCATGCTGGATTTTTCCGAAGTGGTGTTTGCACATGCATACTTTTTGTGCATGTCTATACTCATTGACATGCACAACTATTGTAACTTTCCAGAAGTTTTTCTAGTAAACTTTGGCAATCCCATACATAAAAGCTGCACATTTTCTCAAAAAAGGAGCAATTCAACAGAAGCAATGTTCTGCCTGTTTCCAAGCCATTCACGACCTGGGTTCTTTTGTTAAACTTCATATAGGTTTAGTGAGAAAATGATTAAAAAAATGTTATTCTTTCATCATAATTTCTTGGAGGCTATGCCTGTACTCTTTAGCTTAATGGCAATGTTTTTATTTTTCCATGATAGGTTATTGTGTAAGAATAGAGAAAGCATCCTACATGCATCACATAACTGGGTGTGTCATTTGTTGTGATACTAGACACACACACCTTTGAAGCCTATGATCAAGGCGAATGTTCTGTGGTTGATAATAGGCACCAAATTACAGTACAATCAGGCAGTAATGAGATGCGGCAGCAGTAACTCTGGCACAATAACATGTTATTTTAAAAAGGGCGAGACAATATGATGCCATTACAGAATGGTAATCAAAATACAACCTAATGTAGTCAGTTGTGTTTTATAATAATACCTTGACAAACATGATAATATTCAGACAACCACACACAGTACTAACTAATGGAAGGTTTGTAGAGTTTAGAATGTAAAGACTGAGGGGCCTCACTATGTTTTGAGTCAAAAAATGGATACATTATACCACAGTGGTTGGGAAGAAATGAGCAAAGGTTTACATATCGAAGATGATGCACACTGACCCAAAAGGTAATGGTTAACAACTGGAATGGCCTGACACTGCCAGCTCACGTGGCTGCTCTGGGTATTAGCCTTGTTGGGGTGTGGCCTGTCTCGATGAATGACTTCAACTTCTTTTATTTATATTTGCCGACGACCATTGTTTAAGAAAGCTAGTGATATGCATAATCTAGTTCCCTTTTTAGCACATTGTAGCAATGTACATAAAAGAATAGTGTTATTAGGTTGCAATTTCGTTTTCATATTGATAATTGTTAGGAAAATATTAAAGCCCAGATTTACAAACACTTTGCGTCAGGTTTGTGTTACTTTTTTAGCGTAGAACCCAAACAAAGTGTTGAGCTGGTATTTACAATCCAATGCAAATTATGACTTGTATTAGCGTTGGATTGTAATACACAGTGAGGCAAAACCACGCAATTTGAGGTCTTGCGTTACTTTGGGTCAAAGGGGCGTTCAATGGTTTGTGCATGGGTGTTAGACCTGGCATAATTTGGTGTGGGTTTCCCCAGTATTTTTGCCTTGACCTCCTGTTATGTTGCTGTGTGTTGGACTTTGTTTTTGCTTATCTAGATGCTTTGGGCACTTTGCCACTGCTGTTCAGTGCCAAAGTGCCAGTGCTCCCTGTAAATTGTTGTTCTGGATTTGTGATTCCATGGTTGGCATATTTGGTTTACTAGTTAGACCCTAGTACAGTGCACCAGGGGTGCCTAGGGCCTGTAAATCAAAATGCTGCTAGTGGGCCTGCAGCGCTGATTGTGTCACCCACATGAGCAGCTTGTGAATGTAACTCATGCCTGCTATTGCACTGCCTGTGTGCAGTCTGAAACTGCCATGTCCACCTGGCCAGTGCAACCACATGGCCAGGCCCTAACCTTCCCTTTTCTTTCTTACATGTTAGTCACCCCCAAGGTAGGCCAAAGGTGCCCATGTGGGCAGGGTGTAGTGTATGTGAAAGGTGGGACATGCCCTGATGTGTGTGGCATGTCCTGATAGTGAAATACTGCCAATTTCGTTTTCATTATTATAAGGCTATCTGTCCCCATAGGATAGAATGGGGAGTATGCTCATAACATCTTCTGAGCATTACTGCCCATGGGAACAAGATGGGAAAATAACGTTTGATATACCTGAACTCAGAATGTTAAGATGCATCTTGTAGTGAGGGTGCTTTTTTACATTCTGGATTTGATAATACCACTTTTAGAAAGTGGGTATTTTCTTGCCTAACCATCCAGTATACCTCTGCTAGGTTGTGTATTGACTGTCTGGCTTTGGAAGTGACAGTAGCTGGGGATGTGCATTCTGTTCAGACAACCACTTGGGGGGAGGGGGCGTAGTTGTGTCCTGTCTTTCCAGGGTGAGTCAGGGATGGGATGAATAGACCTGGGCTGCATTCAGAGTAGGGGGTGGAGATTTCACTCACACATGAATGGGCCTGATCTGCCAAGGACAATGCTGTCTCCACCTCCTGCCAGGAAGATGCACCAGAGAGGACAGAACTGGTTTTGGCTGGGTAAAGAGATTCTATGCACCAGAGAACAAAGAGATTTACTGTATAAAAAGTGGGGCCCAGACCCCAGACATTTAGATCATTCTGGGAATCAAGAGGAACCTTTGCCAAGGAGAAGAGCTGGAGAAACCTAGGAGAAGTACTGCCCCTTTGCTGTCTGGAGTTGGCCTGCAGTGGCTCTTTCTGCCAAGGGAAGGAGACGGACTTTGCTGTGTGCTGTGTCCCCTGCTTGAGGAAGATCTCCAAGGGCATGAGTAGAGCTTGCCTCCTGTTCTGAAGTCTCGAAAACAAAAATACTTCACCCCCAGGTCCCCCTGAACTCCTTTGCTTGGAGTTCTGACCTGCTGAGAGGTGCCGGACAGTGTTCTGGGCCTCTGGAGGTTGATTTGGGACTGGAAACTACAAGAACTGTGAAAATCAATGCATCGCCTGTTTCTGACGCATCGCAGTGGTGCGAGAAGACTTTTCCGACGCATCGCCGCCAACGAAGAATCGACGCAGCACCTTCTCGCGGCAAAAGTGTCTGTTGTGCGATGAATCCTGTTCACCGACATCTTGAGATCACCGCACCGATTCTGACGCAGGCCCTGTTGTGGAAGAACCGACGCATCGAGGGAACACAGCTGTAATCATCGCAGCGCATTCCAGGTCTTCACGCATCGCATTGTACCAGCTTGTTGCCCATCGCATTGAAGCACCAAGCCTGTCGCATTGTTGGGGGACGCAGTAAGAAACCGACACATCACCTCCCCACGCAAAAAGAAACTGGCACATCACCTCCTCTCCAGTAAGGAACGGACGCATCACCTCCCCTGCGCAGCAGTAAAGAACCGACACAACACCTCCCCCGGAGGAAGGAACCAACACATCAGCTTCCCTGAGTGTAAGGAACCGACACATCACCTTCCCTGTAACCCTTTTTGCTTGTATTTGTCGACGCATCAAATGTACTTTGTGTAAAAGTTTTGCATCCAACATTTTCTTGGAATACAACTGTTTCTAACTTTTAAGAATCATATTTTTAGTACTGTATTGTGGATTTTTGTCATTTGGTCTTGTTTTGGTTTAGATAAATATTACTTATTTTTCTAAACTGGTGTGGTGCCCATTTGTAGTGGTTTCACTGTATTACTGTATGTGTTCACAAATGCTTTACACACTGCCTCTGAGATAAGCCTGTCTGCTTGTGCAAAGTTACCAAGGGGGTAAGGAGGGGTTATTTTAGAAGTGTATCCCCCTTACCTTGGCTAGGAAGAAAGGTCCCTACTTGTACAAAGGTAAATACCTCTGCCAACTAGAGACTCCCATTTCTAACAATGGGCATTCCAAGGAGCAGCCACTCATGGATTTTGATGCAAATCCATTTCTACTAAGACTTGTTGATATGGATTTGTGCTAATATCATCCACCTCCCGGACGCTGGCATAACAAGGTGAAATAGTAAGCGTTCTCCACATTTTTTCCTTTTCGAATGTCTGCTGCATTCTACAGCACACATACAAGGAGGATATTGCCTTTTAGCATAGTTTGTGCAGGAAGGGACTCATTCCTGCACAAAAACTATGCTGACCATCATGCCGACAGCCTTTCACTGTAATGCAAGGGTGTCTTCATTAGTGCATGGCAGAATGAAGTGAGCCAGTGCACGGAGAAAGAAGAACAGCACCACATAGTTATATCTATTGAGAAGTTCTGTTTTCTCTCATTCACACAATGCAGAGCAGCAACTTCAATTGCTGTGCTGCGCTGGGTGATTTGTTTGTAAATCTGGGCCATTAAACGTGGCAAGAGGTTGAAGGTGATGTTTGGGCTCTGCTTACTTTTGGCAGGTGCCTACCAGGGATCAGCACCAGAACTCCTTTTAGAGCACCACAACTTGTGTGGTGATTTCATTCAAGATTGCACTACTGTAAAGTGGTCTAACAATTCTTTAATTTTGTATGAAAGAATTGCTGTTGTTGGAGCAGCTTTGCCAATGTAACTCACTGCAAAACAAGATGGCAGAGGGGCTGAGACTGACTTCACAGAGATCACCAGAGTCTCTGCAGTATCCTAACGGCAGTGATGCACTTGGTTCCTGGGTTTCTTGTGCAGTACTGCCGGCCATCCTTCGGTGCCCTACCTACAATGCTCCAAGATGCTGGATGTTCAGCTGCACTTGCTGCCCATCCGGGCCAAGAGGATCTGACTGAACACTATCATTTGCTACAGGTCCAAAGGTGTTGAGAGCATGCGAAGAGACCCTGAAGCACAGCTGGCCATATGGACCTCAGCGCCTGTGAAACCCCCCATGCAGCTCCTCCCTCCTCCCCAGCCAAAGGTGGAAGATGTCAGGTTCTGTACTCCTCAGGATCCGGATGATGCTATAAGGGGTCCACCCCTTGACATCCCCAAACGCCGAATAAAGTCACAGAGCGTTAGGGCGATCAAGTGAGGGAAGGGAAAGGTAGGGAACAGCAGGGATGAGAACCTATAAAATAAAACAACAGAGATCAAAACACATATACACATATATGACTACTCTCTGTAGGGTCTCACTAAATTCCATAACTACCTCATCCACCAAAGCCTTGCACGTCCGTGCATATCTCCAAATAAGAACAACCAATCTGGTTCTGGTGAATAACTCCTACAAAACAGAGCATAAAGATTATACTTCAAAACTCTCACTTCCGCCCACACAGCCCCAGTAGGTGTGCCCCACCATCCCTTATTTCCTACTTATCCAGCCTGCTCACCGGTTCTTGTTGTGGGCATCCAATATGTTAAATAACAAATGAAGTCTTGTTTGAAACACAAATCTTAAGGCCCACATGACAAAGTTCAGGATACAAGGGGGAACCAGTAGCACAAAAAATATGAAGTCCCGATCACTTTACCGCGTTGGTAACACGCTGGAAATCCAGTGAAGGTGCACACAGAAAAATAACTCCCATAAATAAAACGATACACTCCAAAGTCGCTCTTTCCCTACCTATTCAATTGCGTTTGCTGCACCGCGGTGCCCAGAAATGTTACAGCAGTCTGTTCTGGGGTAAAGAAAAGAAAATGCCATCCACGGTAATAACATCGCTGCCGTTTTAGCCGTAAATAAGACGCACGTTCACCGTCCGGTGTAAACGCCGTCTTTACGTCTTCTCTACGAGAGAATACCTGATGCAGCACTCACCCCTCCGGTGCGATGCACCCTCTTATGATCTGATCACCATAGGACTGCCAAAACTAGCTCAGCCGAGCTAGCAACTGCGGCTTCTCGCTCGCCGTACTCCTGCCACCGAAAACAAAATCCAAACTCCGATTCAGAATTACGCAAGCTCACTGGTGCGCGCAGCGTCGTCTTGTAAATGCTGACTCCTCCCCAACCGCATGGCTCTTGGGGATTGTAGGTTTTTCTTTATTTAGGCGCTCTTGGTCACGTACTCCTGACAGAAGTTGCTGTTTTGGGACATCCTCTGGGTATGGGCATTGTAACCAGATCTGCTGTAACATGAATCCTTGCATTGTTCAGTAGCTCTTTGAAGCAATTAGTAGCCCTAAGAATGTCCCATACTCTCTCAGGGGATACTGACCAAGTCCATACCATCATGCTTCACTGATTCCTTTGGAGGCTGACTACGTTGCTCCCATGTATATCCATAAGCTACCAAATCACCTCCTATACCTTGGTCTTCATCTTAAAAAAGAATAATTAATTTGTAGATTTATACAGCGCGGCTTATCACCTGTGAGGGTATCCAGGCGCTGACCTTGGGCTCAGGGAGATTAAGTGATTTTCCCCAAATCACAGGATGTTGCGCCGACGCAGAGATGTGAATCCGGATCCCCAGCTCCAAAGTTGGCAGCTCTGACCGTTGCACCACATCCTCTCTCACCAACTCCTATGTCTTTGATTGCCCTATTGGAAAACAACAGAAATAGGATCTTAAGATACTGAAAAGTGATCTTACTGGTCATTTTAGGTGGAGGCTTGATATTTAACATTACTGGATAAAACTTTATCAATGCATATAATGTTCTGCCTTGCAAACTTTAATCACCATATCTATCATTACTTGACCAACTCTCAAGCACGTGTCAGTATCTCATCACTAGTGATCTGCATGAAACTTCCTGAAACATTACAGGACCCACCTTGAAAGATCAAAAGCCCCTCTAACATCTTGTCTGATGTTAGCCCCACTAAAATGGAATTCATCACTACTGCACAACTCATTGACACACCTGCTAAATTATTGACCTCGAGATGCCAGTTCTGCTAAGGCTCAACATATCTGTTAATCATATAGCCAGAAGCATAATCTCATTGATCCTTTCCATTCTTCTGTGTTCTGACTGTGAGGCAGGTCAGTAAACGAGTTCTGGGACCAACTGTGAGAAGCGTACTACTTGTGTGAAGACGTTGTAACAAAAAAATCCACGCTACTTGCTCACTATAAATATTTCCAATAATGGAAAGACAATGATGCATGACAATCAGCCCAATATTGATAAATGTGTATGCATCTATTAGTAGCTAAAATAAACACTGGCATGCACACCTCAGATGTGTTTGCTTGACATGGTCAAGACGATACACCCAACATACCACAGATTTGTAGCAGTGGCATTGCTGTTAGCAAAACGTAGAGTCGCTATGGACTGAGGCAAGAGGCCGGCACCTAAACCTAAACAATGGCTCCTTGATCTGACTTACTGTAAAGAACAGTTGGAGTTGTATGTAGAGGAATTACCATTACCATCATGCCCTAAAGATATCTGGAGCACACTTACAATATATCTAATGTCCACCTCCTCGCCAAAACTGTGATAAACTGCATTGTGAGTGTGGTGCTGACTGGGAAGTAATGGGTGGGACAATATAGATTACACTATACATATGCTGTATTTCATTACAGGAGACAACATATGTCATGTTGATTGCATTTTGATTTTTGTAAACGTTGGAAAAATCTCAATAAAAATGTGGACATGTAGTAGCTAAAATAAATTCCCTTGCACTAATTCTCTTCCAGAGTCAAGCAGCTTCTCACAAACAGTGACAGGTGACACCCTCACCTCTCCTTCTCTCTGCATATCCCCCACTCATCGTACACAATACTCCCCTAAACCTACTTCCAGTAAACATCCAATACCACCTCCCGCCACCTTTCCTTCTAAAAAATCCTAGGGTCTTCAATACCTATCAGTGCCTAAAACAGTGCATCCTCAGTGCAGATCAGTGGTCAAGATTGACTGACATTCATGATTTCATCATACATCACTCTTTCAACTTGCTGCCATCACTGAAACATGGCTCAATGGTTTCTCCATGCCAGATATTGTCATTCTCCTCCATTCCGATTGCAATATACTCACTAAGGACTGAAAGTACGGTAGAGGCGGTGGGGTTTTCTTGATTCACAACAACTAAACCCCAGCATAATATTTAATTAGTCCTCCCTTAGTATTCTTCGAATATGTGCTATCCAAGATGGTCACCAGCCCAAACACATCCTTTATTTGTGCAGTGATCCTACCCCTCCTAAGAAGGGCTTCACCTTGTTTCCTTCTTAATTCTTACAGCTCACCCAATATATACTCTCCATCACTAACAGGGACTGCTTTGTCGGCGACCTTAATGTTTGTGCAGTTGATCCATCCAATTTTTACAGCCAACATACCTTTGAAGAACAGAATGCTGTAGGCTTCTCCTACTGGGCAATGTCCCAACACAATTAAGAGGTCACTGTATTGGCATTTGAGGGTACTGCCAAGGATATCCTTACATAAAAACACCATTCTCTCCTTTCTGTGACAGCTGATGCACCTGCGTCCACAGGCCCTAAATTGACCAGCTCCTCTTACATGCAGCTGAGTTGATGGAATCCCATTAGAGGCAGCACTCTTTAGTGATCTAGGACAGAATGAGTAGTCCAGCAGTGTAATGGTGGTTTACAAGGAGTACTTCTAGTGGCAGTGTTAGTCGATTGAAACTTTGAAAATCAGTATTCATCATAGGAGTTTGCTACTCACCAGTTAAATCTATATTGAACAGAATATGCAATGCATTAAAATATTCTTCCTTACATGGCACTTTATTTTTGAAGATAATGTATGATACAATTCCATTGTTAAGAATTATTTTCTTTAGATGCAGCCTTATGATGCAACAGGATAGACGAGACACAGTCTAGAAATTATACAAACAAAGGGATTTGAACCAGAGTGAATAATATATTGAAATAACAAATGAACAGTCCACAAATACATATCCAAAGGCAGAATTCGGAACCACTACTAATAGGTATTTAAGTAATAGCGATAGTGCAACTGAATTAATTAATTATTGCAGTTGTTCATAACGAAACAGTTGAGAAATTCTGTGTGAGGTGATAACATTGTTGTTTATTAGTAATTAAGATTTCTTATAGAAAGAGACATAGCACTTCTTGCACTCTTCCGTTCAGGTGGAATATCAGATGTTACCATGTGTCCTTCCATGCATTCCTTTACCACACAATTATTAAAGTGTGTTAACCTTTACAAAACGTTGTAATACTCAGTCCAGGGATGTCATCTTCTACATATATACATTAAATGAAAAAAAGCAAAGGTTAAAGGGATGTTATAATTAGGTGAAAATATCAGTTACAACATACTGTTTTAAATTAACAAAAGCACTGACACTCACTAGTTATAGTTATCTTAAATAACTACAACTTATGACCTAAATCAACTATAACTAATGCCCCCGCCATACAGTGTTGTAATCAGTTATGCCATTTCACATGTTACAGTGATGCTATGAATTATTCCATAGAACATTTCACGAGCGATGTAATATGTAAAGTAATTAGTTTTATATGGCCAATACTTTAAAATAATATGGTAAGCTCTACTGGGCTCATGAATTCAATGACCTAAGAGACTAAGTAGCTCATTTGGATGTCAGTCGAAAAGCCTCCAACCGTAGGTCGGAAGCTTTCCAACCGACATCCATGGCTTATAGTCCGATCGCCTAATTACAGTGCAGGCGGTCGGAGTTTAAACTGGCCGATCGGACCGACTGGCTTCCGACAGGCTAAAGGAGCCCGATGACCAGTTGGAGGCCTCACACAATCCCCTACGGACGGCGTTTCCGCTGTCAGGATTATGATGTTGGTTTCCGACAGGCATTTCATGACTGGCTTTCTGACATGCAAAGCCTGTCGAGAAGCAGGACCCCCTCTGCCTTTGGTGCCTCTGGTTAGGGTTCTAGAGGCACCTATGGTGTCCCCCTGTAAATCCTTGTACCGTGTGTCAGGCGCGATGCAGGGAGTGTGGCAGGCACGGTGAGGTGCCTACCATACGGTGCAGGGATTTAAAGAGACTCCTATTTCTCTATTGGAGCTTGTACTGCGGGTGAGAACTACCTGCAGAACAAGCTTCCATAGAGAAATGGATCATAATACGGTGTGCAGAACTGCGACTTATGGTCGGTCGGTTCACACACCGAAACTGTGTTGGGCGTACTCAAGTCCGCCGAACATCATAATAGAGCCCATAGTGTGTTTCTTTCTAATGTTCCTGGGAGGCTGTTGCACTCCCTGCAGCCATCCAAATTGTAAAAAAAAAAATTGCTTGGTGGTGTCAAGGGGCCTGCCTGGTTCCCCCAAAAATGTTTTTTAAAGCTCTTGCAGGGCACTATGCAGTGCTCCCCAGGCGGAGCAGTAAATGTGAAATAAGTGGCTAATCTGCTCAGTTCACATTCACAAGGTTTTTTTTTATTTTGGGAGGGGGTGTACTCAGGGGTCCCTGGGGCAACGAATAGCCTGTGGGTCTTGCAAGCCTTCCTCCCTGTAAAATGTTATGAGACCCTGGGGATGGGGTCCTTGTGACCTAATAATGGCTTGGGGATGGGGGCTGCTGCCCAATCCTGAAAAAGATAATACAGCCCGCGGACGAGGTCCCTCTCCAATAAAAATATAAGCGGCTACACTTTGGACCATCCCAGGGAATCCTATTTTTAAAAAAAGGCAGGAACACCCATTTTTTTTTTGTTTAACAGCACCACAAATCTGTAGATCCGTTGGGCCGTAAAAACCATGAAACTATGTTTTTGGGCCCAGGAGCCTCCCTCCCCTCATAAGGTTTACAGAGGCAGGGTATCCTTACCCTGCCTACCTATGTGTTGTTTAGTTTTTTTGCAGGACAGATGACTGAGCCCCCGAGTCCCGAAATAGGTTCCGCCACACCTTTGCCAGTCAGATCTTATCTTTAGAACTGTTGACTCCGTGGATCCTCCGCGGTATTAAATATACAAATATTTCTACCCTTAATTGATCAAAAATTAGTAAACATATTTACACCAAATCACAAAAAGCGCACTTTCTGGCCCAAGATCTAACATTCTGCCAAATTTGGTGTAATTCCATTCAGCTGTTTTTGCAGTAATGCTGTTCAATTTTCCTAAGGAAAATGGCATGGGGTAAATGTGTTTTGGGACCCCTGATTTTTCTGGCCCCCCCATGCGTTGATGTACTATCTGAAAACTTTCCAGGAAGCAGCTGAGGTGGATGAACTTTTTTGGAATGTTTTTTGAAGATTCGTCAAATGGTACCAAAGTTATTAGCAAACCCCCAAAAATGTTTCCTATGGCAACGTGGTCCTAACTGTAACTAGCCAGTGGCGACCGCTACTGGGTAATAAATTAAACACATTTAAGGTGTTTTGGGGACCCTCAAAAACCACTCTTTTCCTAAAACCTTTATTTACCTTTACCCACGTCTAAATTCTAAAATCACCCTAACCATCCTTTACCTTTACCCACCTCTTAATCCTCAAATCACTCTTACCTCCCTTTACCTCTTCCTACCCCTAAACCCTACTTATCATCCTTTACCTCTTCCCACCCGTAAAACCCTAAAATCACCCTTACCACCCTTTATCTCTACCCAACCCTAAACTATAAGATCATCCTTACCCTCCTTTACCTCTATATGCACCTAAACCATTTAAAAAAAAACATAAAAATAATGTTATTTCAAATTAAGAACTTGTATGTTAAAGTACAGAGTGGTAAAAGGTGAAAGTAGAGGTAAAAGCCTACAATACACCCTTACCTGTGTGGAAAAGACTGCGTGGTAAAGGTCACGCGTGGTAAAGGATGCAGGATAAAAGCTACATAACATTCAGGTGATGTAGTGCAGTATCATCAAACAGTTTTGTAGGCCATTCTTCAGTAGCCATGATCAGATGGTTGTTTCTCTTCCCATTCCACATTCCCTGTGGAACTCTGTGTCCTCGGGTGAAGGAGGTGTCAAAACTCAGCGGCAATGCAAAGCATCCTGGTAGTAGAGTTCATGTACTGATCATATTTACTGACAGTTTCTAAATCCCACATTGGCTAACCAATTGGGTGTCATGGATGCCAGGGATTTCACATTAGCCGATTAGGCTATTTTTTTACAGGATATGCAAAAAGTCATAACTGAAGCTAAAAAAGAGAATCAATGGTTGAGGCAAAAGTTGTAGATTTGTTGCACCATTTAAATAGTTGTTACTGACAAGGCTGCCTGTTCCACACTATATCTGCTTTTTGAGGGTCTTTCAGCTGTCCTGGTGTAATTTATTTATTTATTTATTTATTTTATTTGTGGGTTTTATATAGCGCCTGAATCACCCCATACGGGGTATCTCTGCGCTGAGACAGCCAATTGACCACCAAGCAAGTGAGATTAAAAAGGCTCTGTTTTCAGCAGTTTCCTGAAGACTAATAGGTTGGTGCACTGACGTAGTTGTAGTGGGAGGAGATTCCAGTATCGGGGGGCAAGGTGAGAGAACGACTTCCCTCCCATCCGCGCCAGTTTGATACGGGGAGTACACAAATATGCGAGATGGCTAGATCTTAGCATTTTAGTGGGAGAATATCTGACTAATTTATGAGCCAGATAGCCAGGGCCCAAATTGTGTAGTGATTTGAAAACCATACAGCAGATTTTAAACCTGATTCTCTTTCTTATAGGGAGCCAATGAAGGTCACGGAGCAAAGGAGCAGAAGGGGTCCTGGGAAGTGCATTGTTGACTAAACGGGCTGCAGTGTTCTGAACAACCTGTAATTTATTTAAGGATTTTTCTTTGGCTGCAATCAATAGAGCATTGCAGTAGTCCAATCTACTGATAATCAACGATTGAATAAGAGTTTTACAAGTGGTTAGAGGAAGGAAGGGATATACCCTTCTCAAGAATGCGAAGAGTGTGAAAGCAGGTTCTGGCCGTAGTGTTTACATGTTCTTCAAGAGTTAGGTCCTGATCAATACGCACTCCTAAATCCTTTACTACATCTTTAGGGGACGGGGCAGAACCTAACTCCTCTGGCCACCAACTAGGGGATCATATTAGTTTAGCCTCTCCAAACAGCATTATTTCCGATTTATCGGTATTCAGTTGTAGAAAATTCTCCCTCATCCAATGCGCAATACCCTTCATTCCCTCAGAGAAAGTATCTTGGGTATGTGGATTCGATTTATCAAATGACAGCACAAGTTGTGTGTCGTCTGCATAGGATATGGGGATGAATCCCAACCTTCTGAGGTGTTCTGCCAAGGGGGTCACATAGATGTTGAATAATGTGGGGCTCAAGCAAGAGCCCTGTGGAACCCCCTTGTTAATACAGGTGGTTTGAGAACGATAGGGACCAAGATTAACTGTTTGCGTCCTATTGGTAAGGAAATCTTTTAACCAACTCAGCGCTTTACCCCTAACACCTATCTCCTTGAGGCGGGTAATAAGAACCTGATGGGATATGGTGTCGAAGGCAGCCGACAGGTCAAGCAGGACCAGCATCACTGCCTGACCCTTGTCTGCTGCCAATCGGATGTTGTCTATGACCTCCACCAACGTTGTTTCGGTACTATGTTTTGGGCGGAATCCCGACTGTGATGGATCTAGGCATTGAGTGGCTTTTATAAACTCAGAAAGATGTTTATTAACATGCTTTTCGAGAAGTTTACTATTAAGGGGGAGCAAGGAAATAGGTCGGTAATTGGTGATTTCCTCTGGTGACAACTTGGGGTTTTTCATTATGGGAACAACCTGAGCAGCTTTCCATTCATTTGTAAGGACACCTTCATCCAAGGATTTATTGAGGATAGTACCAATAGAGTTTGCAAGAGAGGTTGACAAAGTGGCAGCAATTTTAGCTGGCATAAGGTCTAGGGGCGAGCCTGGTTTGGTGCTTTTTAGAAGGGCGTCAACTTCTAGATTGGTGCATATAGGGAAGGTGTCTAGGGTTTGTAGTGGCACCTTAGCGGGGATTAATTTTATGAGCGGACTAGAACATGGTGCGGTAGTCGAGGTAATTTTTTGATAAATTTTTTCAATCTTCTGAACTAGATAATTTGTAATGTTATCACAGAGGAGTTGTGTGGGGGCAGCCTCAGTATTGCATGCTTTGGGGTTAGTAAATATATTTAATATTTGGTAAAGCGTGCGGGAGGAGTTTTCGGCATTATCAATCTGAGTAGCAATATATAATTTACGAGCAAGCTTTAGATTTTTATTATAGGCCGTCAAAGCTTTCCTAAATAGATCTTTATCCGCTTGATTATGTGAGAGGCGCCAGGTACGTTCCAGCTTTCTGCAGTGGCATTTCTCTGTTTTCAGAGAGGGTGAGTACCATGGAGTCTGTGCCCGTTTGTGAGGGTTTAATTGAGATTTAGAAGGGGCTAAATGATTTATGGCTGCCATCATGTTAGTATTCAAAGATACTAATTGTTCCTCTATGCTGTCTGATTCATCATAGCGGGGGGGAATGAAGGTATCCTGAAAGGATTGAGGAGTGATTTTGTGCCATTGCCTAAATGCTCTGGTGGGTCTGGTTTTAGAACCACCTAATATTTGTTTACTCTGAACCGAAAAATCCACCAGAAGAGGATCTGACCACTCTAGAGGGGTCGTTGTATTATAGCGGATATTCGGGGAATTAGTTAGAATAAGGTCTAGCATATGTCCGGCCTGATGCGTCAAATCGGTGTTTATTTTCCTTAAATTTAAGGTGGATAGGTCAGTTAACAAGGAGAGGGTTTCCTTAATGCATAATTTAATATTGAAAATTATCTTGATACAGAACAAATTCACCCATAACTTTCACCCTGATTTCTCTCAGTTGCTTGCTTCTTCAAGCACCTGATATCCATTTGGAGTCCCCAGATGATATCTTAAATGTAACCACTGCACTACATACCTTTGCTATACTATCCACCAGTTAAAAGAACCCATTGAAAATCCACACGTTTCACAGATAACCTCTGTCAAGTCAGAGCTCTAGAAAAATGCTTGAAAAAAAATAAATTACCATCAGTTTGCATCACAAATAAAGGGCACTGCAGATGCTGCAAATTAGCAGAGAAGAAAGCCAAAAAAGAAATATCTCCAAGCATGCGTCACAGAGAATGAAAACTCAAATAAAGGACAATTTTGTATCTATGGGAAATGGTGACCCCCCCAATCAATCTTCCTACCACATCGTGCCATCAAGCGATGTTTGTGACAAATTACTATCATTCATCAAACAAATTGAACCTCTAAGTAATTGCATCTCTTCATCTGGCCCTATGCTTCCAGAGTCCTTACCTTAACTCCACCCTGAAGACTCAGTTGCTGAGTTTACACCAACCACAGACAAATCCTATTGTCAAAAAAATTGGATGCTTGTAATGGTAAAGTCCATTTGGGTCTCTCAGCACTGATGCCAATAATCACCACAATGATCAATGTTTCCCTCTCTTACAGGATCATACCATAAAAAGCATCCTACCTTTGCTTTCATTCTAAAAGCAACCTACAGCTGACTCAGTCAATCTTAAATATTACAGACATATCTCCAGACTATGCTGTCTTACTAAGGTGTTGGAAGGAGATGTCACTAGTCAACTCTGTTTTCATCTGGAATCAAATAAACTCAGCAACTTTTAGACAGAGCACCTAAACATTAGTATATAAGTACTTCACACAGAGGACCAAAAGATTCTCTGTTTCCTGATTGTGACTGACCTTTCAGTACAATTTGACACCACTGACCGCCTAGTTCTAGCTTGAAAATCTGAAAATTCAGTACACATCAGTACAACAGTACTCTCCTTGTTTTCCTCTTTTTTGCCAAATTGCACCCACCAGGTTAAATGGGTGTATTTTTCAAGATCCTGAAACATCACATGTGGAGTACCTGAGGATTCACACTATCACCAACAATAGTCAACATCTATATTTTCTCTCATACCAATATCCTGTATTCCAATTGAAATGTATATCACATGCATGCTGACGACTCACAGCTACTCAAACTAGAAAACATCACCCACAACCTTTCCAATGTATCAGGGTGTCTTTCCCACATTCACTGTTGGATGTCAGACACAGGTTATGCAAAAGTAAAGAAAGAACAGAGCTCCTGCTCCAGGGGACTCTTAGTCTTGTTCAACTACTGTTGGAAAACGAGGCAGCATCTGTGTGGCCTGCACAAATAACATGACTACATTTGTCCTTCACTGGGAACCAAACACCCAATTGTAGCGCCTGACTCTCAGAGGGTAGCGTTGCAGAGCAGTCGGAGGCTTACTCAAGGGAGGTGGTGTTAGCTAGTAATCGCCATTTGCAGGTGCACAAAAATAACACTCAATAATTGATTGCCCAGTCTGTACTTTGCTTTATAAAAGTAAGAGTACATTTATTAAACACACACACTACTCAATACCATTCACCAATTTACAAATATACATAAGCTGTTGGAATTACTTTGTGACATTGCATAACATCTCCACCCCTCCCGCAGGGGGGGTGGGGTCTAGTACCACCACTCCCATGTATGCACATCAACTTGCCCCCAATGCAGTTAGTTGAACATAACCTGGAGCGAGGGCCCTGCGCACTGGCACCATCCCAGTGGCGACCCACCCCATTACCTCAACCAGCATTAAAAAGGGGTAAACCTGCCTTGGTGACACATGACCCTGACTGAGCATCTCCTACTGATCATAAAGTATGCACCTCTATATCTTAAGGGCTAGCAGTCTGGGGTCTTCACCTAAGCGCAGCAGCAAGAATCCATGTTTACGCACACTTTAGAATGACAGTACTCATTACCTTAGTTGATCATTTGAATGCATTGCAATTACAGCCTCTAAAGGCATCACAGATGAAATCACAGGATTACGCATATACAGCCAGACACCCTAGCAGGACTGTCTGACAACATAACCCCACTTGGCTTATGACATCACCTTACACCAGCACATCACATTAAACAAATGAACTTCAGTCCCTCTGAAAGAAATAACTATTAGTAAATGTCTTTCGGTGCAGTTACACCACTTCACCTCCAGACATCCCCAACTCAGCCCTTCACTCCATGATGCACTTCGTAGTACACCCTCAGCTGTAGAACATAAGTTCCAGCCCAGAAGGTGATAAATGCTGGCTGAGCCCTTGAGGGGTTATTCTTTCAGATGCCCCAACTTATGGGGGGACGGTTCTCCTTTAGGCTGGGGGAGGCTGCGGTGCTCCTGCAGCCCCCATGCACTTTCTTTCACACATGAGGGTGACCCCCTCCTCTGGGGGCCACCAGGCGCCAAAAACGATGTTCTCCCCATGCCTTGCAAGGCATTATGGGGCGCTTCCAGCTCCTTTTTATGCATAAAAGATGAGCGGCTCTCCCGCTGTGCCGGGGAGAGCCGTGTTGGTGGTGCCGGCGGCTTCGCCGCATCTTCCTCCCTCGGTGGGGGGCCCGGTCCCACCCGAACCCCCAGGTGATGATCGGCAACTTGGGGAGCCCACCCCCAGCCGCTCCTTCTGATTTCTGGGGCCCGGTCCCACCTGGGCCCCTCGGGCCTCAATTCTTCTGGTTCGGGGTCCCGGTCCCACCCGGGACACCGCCTGCCTCCGCGATGGAGGGCAGCCTGGGGAGCCCACCCCCGGCTGCCCCCGCCGGCTCCCCACCCGGCCAGCACCCTCGCGTGCTGCCACGGGAGCCGGCACGGTTCTTCTCGTCTGCCCGCTCCAGCGGGCAGACACGCCGCCTCCTCCATGGAGCGGTTCTTCGGGGGGAGTGCGACGACACTTCCCCCCACCTTCTCCCCCCTCGGGACCCGGGTATGGGGTCCCGGGCCCCCGAACATCTTCGGGGGGTGCAACGGCTTTCCCCCACACCCAGCATCGGTGGGGGCCAGGGTGAGCTCCTGGCCCCCTGCTTACAGCCACCTTCACGGGGAGCGCGATGGCGCTCCCCATCCTCCTTTTTCGGCGGGGGCCAGGGTGGGCTCGCGCACCCCGACTTTTCTTCCTTGGGGGGCAGCCCCCGGGACCTGACCCACCCCGGGGCAGTTGCCAGACCGGCGGCGGAGCCCCACGTGTTTCGTTGTCGGTCCCATCAAAGGTCGTGTACCTTCTGGGGGGCATATCTCAGCTCCCAGGGGTCCGATCTCCTCCATTTTTGCGTCCTCTGGCTCCTGGTGGCGCCCCCAGCCACTGAGAGCACTCTCCTTTGCCCTCCGGGTCTCCAAGAGGGTGCCTTCTGCAGGAAACGGTCTTCACTGGCTCCCTGCGCCAGCCTTTCGCCTGGCTCCCCTTCGGGGCCTCACTTCTCCCTGTGCAGAGGCCACTGCTCCTGCGCACCGGTCCTGGACTCTTCTTCTGGTGCTGTTTGGGTCCTGGGGGCAGTCAGGGGGTCTCTCCTTCCAACTGCCCATTGCGCCAGGCTCCACCACCTTCAGCCTCCACCGACCACACCCCAGGGAGAGCTTCTCTTCCTGTGCAAGCACTTTTTAAAAGTTGAGTAGGGGGCTGGCAGGAAGTCCCTGTTGGTCCTATCAAACAGCGACACATCACTTTCCTGCCCCTGCTCCCTCCTTCTTGTCCAGCCTCTGGGTTTGTTCAAAATGGCGTCGTCCAGTGTCTCTGGCCACATCGCCTCTGAAACCCAACTCCTTCCACGCTGCCTTCCCTCCTTGGTGCAGCCTGGTGCCTGGCACCCAGTGACAGCTGCTAATTGATGAGCCTGTAGCCCCTCCCATCTTCTCTTCGTGGAGAGGAGGCCCTAGCTTGTGGAAGAAAGGTTATCAATCCCTCCAGCTGAGGTCAGCCCTCCGCCTGGGTCTGGTCATGGCTGGCTCAGAGAAATATGACAGTTCTGGATGACCCAAAAGCAGCACAAATATGACTTTGGATTCTGCAGAATACTTCTTTTCACATTTGCTACATTGGACTTAAGTGCGTGTCTGGAATCTGTAGGCCTAATTGAAGTTAATCTAGCCCCTGGCTCCCCATTCCCATAGGGGAATAAGGAAGTGAAAACACAGTAAATCACACTGACTTTCCCTGGCATGTCTCTTCCATCCTGAGTTCACTGTGGGTGAGTCCCAACTTATGAGACTCCCCCACAGTATAAGCTCAACAATAAGGTGCTCAAAAAGCGAAAAATCCGGGCGGCCCATAGTGTCAGAACCACCTTCTAACAACTACTTTTTGCATATTTATATAGCGCGAACTCGACCCGAAGGTATTGGAGCTCTTTACATAGCACCGTATTTACATTACACATTCAGGCACGGGGAGATTAAGTGATTTGCCCAGAATCACAGGATGTGGACGCGACCTCGAGGCTCGAACCCTGGTTTCCTGCACCAGAGGCGGCAGCCCCTACAGTCAGCTTTAAAAGCTTGCAACCTCTCTGTATGCTTCACAACGAGCTCTCCTTCACGCCCCAGAAAAATGCCATCAGTAAACTAGCTTACTACACTTATGATTGCTAATTGATGTTCTTCCACTTTTTTACTTACCTCCCGCAGAAAGTTTCTATGATTCTTGCAGTGGCTATCTCCTGCCTTGATCACTGCAACAGCCTCTACATGGACCTTTCCAATAAATCAATCACAAAAGTTCAGAGACCAGATTAATGCTGCTTGTCTTGTATTCACTTTGATCATATCTCAGTGGGTTCTGATGTCCCATCGTTGGTGCCTCGCAAACGAAAGAACAATCATCGAAACCCTTTGTATAGTCTATAAAGTATTGCATGGTCAATAATGATTCCACTTGGTCAATCTGTTTCACCCTTACTACCCAGCCATTAGATACACATCTGTACATCTCAATCTACTGTCTCTTGTGCCATTCCGATAGAGATATTTGTGCACCCTCCATGCACAGGGATCATCTGTGTGGAACGTACTCCCTGTCCACCTTGGATATAAAACTGACTCTCTCACCTCTTCAAGTAGGGGCATGATTAGCATACACCCATGCACCACCTTTGCAGTCTCTTGTCCAACCTAGGCCACTAGTTAAATGCCTAAAACCTACATTTTTCACCGCGTAGATCAAGGTGCTTAGATCCAACCTTGATTAATTCTATTAAAACGTTACTATTTTCTTCTCAGCTCACATTTGGCTCTAGTTGGCGCTCTTATAGATATTTTGCTGAGTCTTTGAGATTGTTCTGAGACTACCATATGTTGGCTTACAGTGTTTTAACAAACCAAAATAAACTGTAGGTGAAATGCACACAGTTTCCTTCACAAGAAAAGCGCCACAACCAAATTAAATAAAATAAAACATAAAATAAAATAAAGGCACAACAGCCTCTCTCAGACCCCACCACACTTGTCCTTGAATGGAGAGGCTCTGGCTCACCTCACAGTGGTTGTTCTGAACCAAGTGGTGCCAGGCCAGGGCTGTCCATCATATGCGCCACCCACTGAATCCCATAGGGACGTGGGACCATCTGATGAGTATGCCACTGCTTGGCTAGATTGGGATTTAGAAAACCGGCCAAAGCATAGGGGAGTTCCAAATTGACCCATGACAGACAGTAACCTATTTAGTCATTTTGTTTCATTGCATTCTGTGCTTGTAGATTGGTTTTTGAGACAAAAGGTTGGCAGAAAGTACCAGAATGCATAGTTAAAATGGCCCTGAGCAAGCTACATGCCCTATATATGGTACACTCGCGAGCAATCCTTTGCTGCATAAATCTGCTTATGTAAAATAAATGGAAAAAAGCTAAGTACACCTTGTTATTTTCATAGAGCTGTGAAAGTCTAATCCGGGACCAGTCAAGTGCTCTACTTTCCAATAGAGTTGACGCAGGAACCTTGTCAATGCAAAGGACAACTCCATAGGGTGGCTCCGGCAGGGGGCCGTGCTGGTGGGAGCTTGCAAGAGTGGATACATCCTATCATAATCCTTGAATCCCTGAATTGTGTTTCCTGCCGGCTCAGCGTGCTCTAAAGCAGGAGGTGGAATGTTGGTGCTGCTCTGCACCCAACAATGACATTTGTAGATCTATAGAATTTGATATTTAAAAAAACTCGGCAGGGAGGAGGAGCCTAGCGCGCATCCAAGATGGTCGCGTGAGCACAGGGCTCCCCGGACCCTCGCTGCTCCTCGGAATTTATCCTGACTTTATCCTGACTTGGCTGACGGAATCTGGAAGGCGAATTCTGGCTGAACGTTGACCTTCTTTCAGAAACCGAATCGGACCTGGGAATCCTGATCTACGGTGGTTGGAACTTTCGAGGCCCAATCGATGGCTGTGCCCGGTGCGAGGGTGACCTGTGGAGCCGGGGCGTAATTGAACAACAGCGGCAGCGGATCTGTGCCAGTGGCCGCTCCATTACTTTCGGTTTCACTTTTGGATCCCTGAGGGGCTGGAAATCGTAACTGCTTGGAGCGGCTGGGTGTTTATCTCTGCTGGATGCCCTTGTCTCCGCCTGCCGCCAGTGTGCCCGTTGACTTTGGTCTCCTCGCCCGGCCGCATCACGGTATCTGGTGCGGCTTCTGACTGAGTGGCCGGTGCCCCCTTGACGCTTGGCCGGTGGTCCCCGTTGGTGAGCGTGGTTCTCATGGGTGGCAGAGGGGCCCCGAGGGGCGTAAGACTAAGACATCCCTCCGCGGGGGTCCGGTCCAGACGAACAACATGGACCGCTATACTCAAGGAAGAGGGTCCCCTGGAGCGGCTGGTGCCCCCTCGGACGAAGCTGGTGGTGGCCCGTCCATGTCTTCGGATCCGTCCCTGCAGGACATTATGGGCGCCATTAACGGCATCAAGGAGACTATTGCTACGCAATACGAGGCCTTGGCCCGTAAAATCGACACGGTGGCTATTGATGTCGCACTGATTCGGGCGGATCTCTCCAAGACCAACGAGAGGGTTCAATCGCTTGACGTGCGGACGTCCACCCTGGTTGCGGAGGTGTCGGACCAGCGGGCCACTCTCGGCGACCTCAAGTCGGCCAACGATCTGATGGCCCGGCGGCTGGAGGACTTTGAGGGACGGGCCCGCCGCAATAACATCCGCGTCATAGGCGTCCCGGAGACCTCAGACAACCACCCGGTGGATCTCATGGTGGAGGAGCTCATCCTCAAGCATCTTGCCCCCGCCGGCCTGAGTAAGTTCTTTGCCGTGGAGCGGGCCCATCGAGTTCCGGGCGGGCGGCCGCGGCCGGGGGCCCCCCCGAGGCCCATTGTTGCCAAACTTTTCTACTACAGAGACCGAGATGTGATTTTGCAGGCCTCGCGGGCCCATGGCCCGGTCCGCCATGAGAATGCGTCTATTAACTTTTTCCCGGACTTCACCCAACTTGTCCAGAAACAGAGGATGGGCTTCCAGGGGGTAAAGCGTCGCCTCCGCGACCTGGGTCTCAAGTACTCCATGCTTTTTCCTGCTAGGCTCCGAGTGGAGCACGACGATCGGACAACCTTTTTTGACTCTCCCGCGACTGTGAGTGACTGGCTTGACTCGCTGCCGGGCCGCGGGGACCGGCCTGGGCCCTTTGCTGGTACCGAGGGTGGCGGGTCTCCCTCGGAGTGACTTTGGTCCTTGACTTTGCCATTTTGTACTGTTCGGCTGGGTTCAACTTCTCTTTTGCATTTTGTTTCATTATGATCTATGTGGGGGGCGGTCGGGGACGGGTCCCTCTCCTCCTCCGGGGTCTTTCCGTAGAATGGGGTTTATGGGGCGACAGGCACACTGCAAGTTGGGGTGGTTTTTCGGGTCGCAGGGGTGCAGGGTGGGGGGAGTTGGAAGTTGGGGGGGGTTGGGGGGTTTTGATTTGTGTGTTTTGTCTTTAATGCGAGGTCTTTGTTTTGTTCCAGTTTCGGGCGTTGCGCTATCTGCTGGGGGACCCTTGATCGACTGGAGGGGATGGGGGGGGACGGGTTGAGGTTGATGTCATGGAACGTCAATGGATTGGGGGACCGTATCAAACGGGGTGTTGTGCTGCAGTATTTGCGACGTATGTCTCCTGATGTGGTGTTTTTACAGGAGACGCATCTGGTGGGTAACGTTTGTCATGCCATGAACAGGGGGGGGTACCGACTCGTTGCCCATTCTGGTTTCACCACTGGCTCTAGAGGGGTTGGCATTCTCCTGCGCTCTTCACTTCCGCTGGAGATCACCAGGGTAGTCCCGGACGATAGAGGGCGCTATGTGGCTTTGACTGGGCGGTGGGAGGGGCAGTCCCTTTCCTTGGTCTCTGTCTATGTTCCCCCGGGCCTCCAGAACTCCACCTTTTCAGACTTGGGTCGAATGCTGCTTGAGCTTCCTGACAGTCTTCTGCTTATGGGTGGGGATTTCAATTCGGTAGTTTCGGGCGACCGGGATCGCCACCCGCCCAGGGCCCTCCCTGCTGCGCAGGCGTGGCTTGGCGGATTCTTGGAGACCTTCGGTCTGGTCGATTGCTGGAGGTTAATGCATCCTACACAGTGTCAGTACACCTTTCACTCTGGGGCGCATGGGAGTCTCTCCAGATTGGATTACTTTCTTATGCCCGCGGCCCAGACTGCCCGGATTCGAGAGGTTAAGCATCTGGCCCGGGGTATTTCTGATCATTCCCCACTGTGGTTGCTTTTTGACACTGGGACGCGGTCTGCTGGGCGGATCGCTCCTATTAACCCTTGGTACCTGCGGAACCCCACGATCCGCTATAGCCTGGTCAAGTCGATTGACCAATACTTCCTTGAGAATGATGGGTCGGTGATGTCCGCAGTGTCCCTGTGGGAAGCTTTTAAGGCAGTACTCCGTGGGCAGGCCCTATCCCAGATAGTGGCGGCTAAGAAGGTTAAGATGGAGGCGGTGGTGAAGCTGGAGACCGACATCTTGGGGTTGGAGGCGGCCTTGGAGACGGGTGTCACTCTGGATGGGCTACATGCCCTCAGCCTGAAGCAGTTCGAGTATAAGTCCCTTGTCACTGACGCTGCCAGGACCATGTATAGGGAGCAGCAGGGTAGGTTGTATGATGCTGGAGACAAGGCTGGTAAATTGATTGCTTGGCTGGATAGGAAGGAGAGAGTGAATCGTGTGGTCCCAGAGCTCCGGGTTGCGGATGGAGTGTGTGTGACTGAGCCTGGCGAGATTGTGGAGTGCTTTGCTGACCACCTCCGGGCGGTGTATTCCCCGGTGTCTGATAGAGATGAAGACGACTCTCGTCTTCTACTACGGGATATTGTCCTGCCCGGCTTATCCGTCGAGGACCGTGAGCAGTTGGATGCCCCCTTGTCCGTCGATGAGATTGCTACTGCGATTAGCTCCCTTCGCTCGGGCAAAGCCATGGGCCCTAATGGCCTGCCGATCGAACTATATAAACTACGCCCGGATAAAATCGCGCCCTTCCTCCGTCGTATGTTTCAGGAGTCGAACGAGAGGGGTTCCCTTCCTGCCGACCAGCGTCTGGCGACTATAGTCGTGATTCCTAAGGAGGGTAAACCACGTGACCGCTGCGCTTCATATAGACCTATCTCCCTCTTAAACGCAGAACCCAAAATCCTGGCTAAAGTCCTCGCCAACCGCTTGCTGAGCGTTATCTGTGATCTGATTCATCCGGATCAATGCGGCTTCATCCCCCACCGTAATACCGCTCTTAATCTGCGGCGGCTGCACGGCGTCCTAGCTAGGGCGGAATATTTTTCTGAACCAGCCGTATTGGTTTCCTTGGACGCCACCATGGCCTTTGATACCATCGAGTGGCCATTCCTCTGGGCGGTCTTGGAGAAGTTTGGCTTTGGGGAGGGATTTCTTAGCTGGGTGAAGATTCTTTATGCCGGACCAATGGCTCAGGTGGTTGTCAATGGGCGGGCTTCCCGGCCTTTTGCTCTCGGGAGGGGCACTAGGCAGGGGTGCCCGTTGTCCCCTCTGCTTTTTGCTCTTGCCTTGGAACCGCTCGCCGCCTGGCTCCGCTGGGAGCCCTCTATCAGAGGGATCCGGTGGGCCCCGGGCTTCGAGGATCGGGTCTCGCTGTACGCGGATGATATTCTTCTGTACCTCACCTCGCCGCGACAGTCGCTTAATGTTCTCTTTGATGTCCTCACTTCCTTTGGGAAAAACTCGGGTTTGATAATTAACTGGTCCAAATCTTGTGTGTACCCTATCTCTGGTGGCCCTCCCATTTTGCCGCCTCTACTTCCTATCCAAACGTCCTCATCCGGCTTTAAGTACCTGGGGGTATATGTTTCGTTGGACCCGGCGGTCCGCTATGAGCAGAACCTCCTGTCTCCACTCCGACGTTTGAGGGTGGATACGGCTCGTTGGTGTAGGTTGCCCCTGTCTCCGCTTGGTCGCGCGGCCCTGTTTAAAATGATGTCCCTTCCCAGATTTCTTTACGCACTTCAGAACTCCTTTGATGTCATTCCGGTGGCCTACTTTCGGGAGGTGGAGAGTCTGCAGAGGAGACTGGTCTGGGACGGGCGGGCGCGTATCGCTCTGGCAAAGCTTACTCTCCCCTGGTATGACGGGGGCATCGCGCTTCCTGACATTAGACGGTACTATTGGGCCTCCCAACTGTCGGCAATTAACCATGCCACGTATGCTCCTGGTCTGAACCCGGCGTATGAGATGGATAAATTCCTGCTTCCCGGCGGTAATTATAACAGAGCGTTTTACTCCCGATCTGCTGGTAGGACCCTCACGGGCCCTACCAAGATTGCGGTACGGGTGTGGAAGGCGGCGAATGTAGCGATGGGCTGGAGTTAGCGTTTAACGTGTGCTACTCCCTTGTTTGCCTCAGACCGCCTGGGGAGCCTTTGGACGACGAAAGGCTTTGAGCACTGGGACACGATCGGCATTAGCAGAGTGGGGGATCTGTGGGTTAAAGGCGCGGTCAAGACCTTCGCGGCGCTCCGGAGCGAGTATGAGCTTAGTGAGAGGGAGTTTTTCCGCTACGCTCAGGTTCGGCATGCCCTGCTCTCGGTTTTTGGGGAAGGGTCCACGGTCCCTGTTTCTTCGCCCCTCGAGGACCGCATACTCGACGGTCACGATCCCGATAGTACTAGCTCTTTGATCTATAAAAAATTGATAAATAATCGGGCTGACCTCTTGGTGCGTCTACGGGAGGCATGGACGGGGGATGGGGTTGAGTTGGACGACGAGGACTGGCAGTCCGCGCTGTCATCTCCTAAGGAGGTTGCCATCCCGGCCCGTCTCCGTTTGGTCCAGCTTAAGATCCTCCATCGCGTTTACGTGACGGGTCCCCGATTGGTCTCGATGGGGTTTTCTGAGGACGGGCTCTGTAAGCGTGGCTGTGGGCACAGTGCCACCTTTCTCCACATCCTGTGGGAGTGCCGCGAGGTGGTGGAATACTGGCGTCAGGTGCATGAGGTTATGAGGCGAGTCACCGGGGTCACGCTGTTGCCGGAGGTGCGTCGTTGTGTTCTGAATGTGTGGGAGCCCAATGACTATACCGCGGCCCAGACTCGGTGGGCGGCCCTGGGGAACATGATAGCAAAGAGGGACATAGCGCAGCTTTGGGGTTCGCAGCGGCCCCCCACCGTGTCTGTCTGGAAGAAGAACATGGACTGGTGCATGTTCAGGGAAAAGACTGTGTATGTGGCTCGTGGTAAACCCGGGGCTTGGAGCAGAATTTGGGGGCAGTGGAATGTGTATCGTGGAAGTATTTGTGCTCCCCCCCTGGTGGAAACGTCTGAGGTAGCCTTGTCCCCCTGATCCTTGATGGTTCCTTACTTATCTGGCACATCTGAGTATAGATTTGGTATTCCCGTTTCTCCCCCCCCCCCCTACCTCTTAGTTCCCCTTCTTCTTGACTGCCATCGGGTGGTCGGGTATGGAAGTGCCCCTGCTGTGGCCCGACGCCCATCTCATGTTTTCTTGCCTCGCTTTTGTTTTAAGTTGTTATTTATGTTAAAAGGGTGTATCCTGATTTCCTTTATGTGCAGTCTGATCTTCTGTAGGGTGCGGAGCCCCGGTGGGCCAGTCAATGTGTTTGCACTGTTTGAACTTTTACCTAATAGCGGCCGGCCCAGGTGGTTGTAGGCCCGTGCTTGTAACCTTCTTTCTGCACAATAAAAATTTTCAAAAAAAAAAAAAAAACTCGGCAATCGTCGGATCACTGGGATAATAATATCTCATAATGTGTTTGAGCCTCATATGTTCTCCATACCAGTCGCCCTGATGTGTACATTAGTACCATGAGGGTTCTTGCAGTGCTACAGGAGGGTGGACAGCTTGGGACAAAAGAACAACCAGCATGTAGCTTTGACAATAGCTGACTTTGGCATAAGAATCATCCAACATTGCAATGGCCCTATGGGATTTGTTAGGGATAGTCTTCTTCTTGGTGTAATGCTCACCCTAGTGTATGAGTGTCATGGGCCCAGTCAGTCCGTGCTTGCCTCATTTAAGGTCTTGTCATAGTACCACCGAGAACATCAACTCTGTTCTACATTTTCCCAGTTCGTATAATTTGCACAACACATTTGGCTGCTGGGAAGTGATATTTCTACGGCGCGGATGTTGTAATGAGCCACACTGTATGTATGGCAGCTGAATGAAAACGGAGCCGATGTTGCACAATCTTAAAATTGTAGCCTTTCAGATTTAGTTGTCATCCGAGTTGCTTCATAAAGGCCAAATTAACTTTCTGATGAACTGGGTCACGAGTCACAAAGCCATGTATGTGTATACTTCTGCCTTACATACGAAAATATCTGGATTTACTGCACTAACATATTCACAAAAGGAGACCTCACACATGGACATCGATTAACCAAAATGCCTGGGTCAGTGGAAGTGACATCACATACCCTTTGACCTTAATGATATTGCAGGGAGTGACATCATATGACTGACCCTTGACCCTGATTTTTCCAGGAACTCATTTCACATGACCTTAAGCTTGATGACATCACAATAACTAACATAATATGTGCCCCAAAATTTAGTTAGCAAGTGGAGCGAGTAAACCAGACATCTTCAAGGGGGTTTCAGTCCCCTAGAAAAGTTTGAAAAGAAATGTATCTAAAGCACAATTTTCACATAAATTTGCAAAAATACCTTTGACTTTGAATGAACATTCATTAAATATTCAACTTGTTAGAGGCGCTAGGTGGCGCACAGCGGAAGGCTGCCTGTGGGTGAAGCTCCCGCAGCCCAGCAATGAAATCCTGCATAAATCCTGCCTGAGCGTCGTGATTTCCTACAAAAACGGACCCTGGTGACTTACCTGACATCGCTGCTGCTGCCCGTGCTTTACATCACCCTGGGGGACTCTGCGGGGCCGGACTGAGAGGCTGCTGCTGACCGCGCCGGCTGGCGCGAGAATCCACCTGGAGCCGTGACCGGGGTGCTGCCGCTACGCGACGGCGGCGCTACACATGTGGACGGAGGGCCTCGCCTCCAGCGCTTGGACCGCGGGCGGCCGCCCCGCGTGGTGACTGCAGTGGGCTTCGTGTGCCCCAGCTGGTGCCCTCCCCCTGTGCCGCTACGGCGGCCGCGACAGCGCCTGCACTGAGAGCTTGCTGGGGGCACGGACATTGAGGAGGCGAGCTGCCGGCTGCCGCGACGACCGCGGCGGTCACTTCCCCGGCCCTCCTCTGGATTCTGCGGTGGCGCGACGCTGCCTCATCTGCCTTGCTCTGTGGGGATCAGATTACCCCCGCTGTGACCTGTCTGCCTACCCGCCTGGTGTAACTTGGTGATCGGCGGACTCGACGGGGCTTTGAGGCCCGGGAGGACTTGATTGCTGGAGGCGGAGACCCATGGCCTGTCCTGCATCGCCTCCTGACTTGTGGGGCCCACGCCAGAGATCGTATTGAGGCTGCGGCGGAGCTGCGGTGGTCGCTGTTGACCCGGAGGCGCTGGACGGCGGGGCCTGCCTTTTTTCACCGGACTGGCTCCTGGTTGGAGGGTCGCGGCTGCTGTGAGTACCTGGGGGGTCCGGTTTGGGCCCCTCTGCCCCCCCTGGCTGGTTCATGACGACTGGTGGCCCGGAGAGTGGGAGCCCCTGATGCCCTGGTGGTTAGCGGCCTGTTGTGGAAGTGTGTGGCGGCCCCGAGTGGTCGCGGGCGGTTCCTGGTGCTGGGACCTGTCCCTGGCGTGCCCGCTCGCCGCTGGTGGAGGGGACTGGATGGCGCTATTGTAAGAGTTACCGTGTGCATGAGTCCAGATTGGTGGATTGCCTCTACCCCTGCGGAGCCGCGTCCCCCCTTGGTCCCCCCTTTTCCTCGTGGTCTACCCTGCGATCCGGTCTATCCGGCTGTATCCTTGCTCTTGCTGTGAACTACTAGACGGTGTCATTATGGGGAAGCCGGACAGCCGTCAGGCTCGCCTCACCTTTGAGGCAAAAAAGGCCACCAGGTCCCAGCCGGAGGCCGGTGCGGGGGGCCCGGCGCCGGTGGACGCCCAGCCGGGGGATGATGTCAAGTCCATACTGCTGGATATGCGGCAAAGCCTAGCGACCATAGTGGACAAAATGGACTCAATGCAGTCTCGTATGGACTCGATTGTGCACAAGGTGGACAGTCATGGAGAACGCCTCTCAGAGACGGAACGGCGTATTTCTGATTCCGAGGATCGCACGTCCCAATTGTCTGACACTGTGGCGCGCATGGACAAAGTCCTCCACGTGATAGCGGCCAAGAATGAGGAGTTGGAGGCGCGTAGTCGGAGAAATAATATTCGCTTACTTGGCATACCAGAGTCGACCCACACGGGCAAGATGGAGGACTATGTGGAGGGTCTACTGCGCGCGGTGGTGGGCGTTGACTCCCTATCTCCTCAGTTCATTGTTGAGAGGGCACACAGATCGCTGGCTCCGAGGCCACCGCCGGGAGCCCCCCCCCCCGCCCTATCATCGCCCGCTTGCTGAACTTCCGAGACCGAGATGTGGCACTTCGGACGGCGAGGGAGAAGAAGACCCTATCATACGACGGCACTGCCTTTACCATATTTCCTGACTTCACTCCAGTGGTCCAGGAGGAGCGGAAGAAATTCGTACAGGTCAAACAAAAGTTGTGAGCTGCTCAAATTGACTATGCGCTACTCTACCCAGCTCGTTTGCGCATCACCCACCAAGGGAAACAGTTCTTCTGCACTAAACCCCAACAAGCAGAGGAATTTCTGAAACGGGTCGGGAGGCGCGAACCAGACTGCCCATCCTCGCCGGCCTCGGAGTGACGGCGCCGAGTTGTCGTCCTGTCGCATCCGGGGCAGATATTCGATAGTTGGTGGGCTGGTGCAGATGCATGCTGCCACGGACCATGTTATGAGAACTCGACGGCCTGACTGCGCTGTTAGTAAGGGGATGTATCCAGAACCCTGCATCCATTTAGTGCGCACTTGACTCTCAGGACTTTTTACTTCGCTGGGCGCCCTTTGTCCCTGGAGAGGGCTCGGACTATGACCGGGCGCGCTCCCAGGGTTCAAGGGGACACAGTGCCTCCACCTAGACTGACCTCCAAAGGGTATTACCCCATTGTCTTTCAGTTTGAATGTTAATCCCTTGTGGCACTGGCTATAGAAGGGTTTGGTTTTGGGGTGGGGGGGAGGGGGAGGGGGACTATTCAGATGGCATGATTGGGATGCTGCTGTGGGTGGGGGGAGGGGGGAGGAGTTGGGTATTGTTTGTGCTTGTTAGTGTTAATTGGTGTGTGGTGGTATTTGCATCGTCTATTTCGCATCATTCTAGGGGCGGCGGTGGCACTGAGTTGCTACATCTGAGGATTGTTGTTCCCCATGGGTGATCCGCAGGTACGTAGGGACTTTACTGGGCAGCTTAATTTCCTGACCTGGAATGTGAGGGGTTTGGGGGACCCTAGAAAACGTAGACAGATCCTGGCGTACCTGGATAGACATCACATAGGCGTGGCTTTCCTTCAGGAGACGCACCTGGACCCCTCCAGGCCATCGCTGTTTGCATCGCGGTGGGCCATACATCGTGCCTTCTCCTCCTACTCCACTTACTCACGAGGAGTTGCAATTCTCATTAAAAAACACACCCCCTTTGTGCACCTGGGTGAACGAGCAGACAGGGGGGGATGTATTGTATTGTCTGGGGACGCATGGGTGTGGATACACTCACTCTGGCGTGTTACTATGGCCCCAACTTTGATGATCCAAATTGCCTTCAGACGCTCTGGAGGGAGATTTTAAGCATAGGCTCTACTTACTTAGTATGGGGAGGGGATTTTAATGTAGCTATTGATCCCACGAAAGATAGGGCGAACCCTGGCCCTCAACATTACTCTCGCTCGCAAGCATATGTTCATGACCTTCTTACTGAGCGTCATCTGCTGGAAGCATGGCGCTCGAGGCACCCGGCGACCTTAGAGGGCACGCACTGGTCAGCCGCACACGCCACGTGGGCGAGATTGGACTATCTCTTGGTCTCCCCGGGACTCGCTCCCACGATATGCTGGGTAAAACACCTTGCGCGTACGTACTCCGATCATGCCCCGGTCCTGATGGGTGTGGAATTGGTTGACCTTGCTGGCTCTCCGATGTCATGGAGATTGCAGCCTTCTGCCCTGCTAGATGAGGTCTTTCGGTCGGAAATTGCACAGGAGATTGAGAGCTTCTTTCAACGAAATGGTGAAACGGTGGACAGTGTTGCTGTAGTTTGGGAGGCCTTTAAGGCCACAATTAGGGGGCTGTGCATTTCGAAAGGGTTGGGAGTCCTCAGGGACCTACGTAACACCCTTCGTAAACTGGAGGCTAACCTTAGGAGCCTGGAGACCGCCCCCACGTTTCACACTGAGGCTGAGGCGCAGGCCAGGTTCCGAGACCTATTGTCTGACTATAAAGACACTGCGGATCGAGAAGTCCGGTTTAGGGGGAAACACTTTCAGGCTCGCAGGTACGGGGAGGGGGAGCGGCCGGGAGAATTCCTGGCTTGGGCAATACGTCTGCCCCGATTCAACAACCATGTCCGTGAGATCCAGGGAACTTCGGGGGTACTCCACAGGGATACCCGGTCTATAATGCAAACGTTTGTTACCCATTATTCTGACCTGTACTCCTCTACTCATGCACACGCGCCGGAGCTGGACCGATATTTGGGTGAAATTACATTGGGATGGCTTTCTGACAGACAACGACGGTTCCTAATGGCTCCTCTTGGGATCGACGAAATTCGGGAGGCTGTAATGCAAATGGCCTCGGGGAAGGCCCCGGGCCTTGATGGATTCCCGATAGAGTTCTATAAATCTTACATTGATATCCTTGCTCCGATTTTAAAAGTGGTATTCGACGAGGCCCACACGCTGGGGGAGCTTCGCCCATCTATGAGAGAGGCACTAATTACCTCCCTCCTGAAGCCGGGTAAATCGGCGGCTTCCCCGGACTCATATCGACCCTTGTCCCTCCTTAACTGTGACGCAAAGATCCTTGCTAAAACTCTGGCTAATCGTTTGACACTCCTCATGGAGGGATTGGTACTCCCGTAATCAATCGGGCTTTGTACCCGGAAGGGCGACGTCGCACAACTTGCGCACGCTATTTGCGACCTTGCAGAATGTGGATCCCAGCCTACAGATGGTGGCGTTTTTTTTGGACGCTACGAAAGCGTTCGGCTCTTTGGAGTGGGATTATCTGGTAGCTGTGCTGACTCATATGGGTTTTCCTCTGGTGTTCCTAGGATGGATAGCTATTCTTTATGGCAGTCCGTGTGACAGGGTCTTAATCAATGGCAGGACGTCAGAGCCCTTCGGGATTTCCCGAGGGACCAGGCAGGGGTGCCCACTCTCCCCACTTTTATTTGCACTGGCGCTTGAGCCTCTTGCCTCGCGGCTGCGACAACGCCATCGAGACAGGGCACTGTTCTGTGAGCAGCGACAGATATTGCTGTCGCTGTATGCAGATGACATTACTCTGTATGTGCGGGACCCTCAAAATAACCTGAACCCAATCCTCCGGCAATTCGTGACATACGGGGAGATGTCGGGCGTGCACATCAACTGGTCAAAGTCCCAGATCTTCCATCTAACTGATGGCTCACAGACCTTTTCGCTCGACTATCCCATAGAATGGAGTGACTCCGAGGTCAAGTACCTAGGCATTAAGATTTCTCGAGATAGGGAGGAGCTCATGCGGTTAAATTATGGCACGACATTGCTGCATGTCTCCTCTTGTGTCGACCGCTGGATTACGCTCCCTCTGTCGATGGCTGGGCGTGCAGCCCTGATTAAGATGGTAGTGCTTCCCCGGCTTCTGTATTTGTTTATGAACATTCCCTTCCCCCCGAGCAGGCATTTTTTCACTCGTTTGCGTTCAGAATTGATACGGCTGGTGTGGGGCGGGAGGAGACCTCGATTGAAGTGGGCTACGATGACCTCTCCATACTCGAGCGGAGGCTTCGATATACCGGATCTGGAACTGTACTATCATTGCGCCCAAGCGCACTATGCGTACTACTGGTTCCACCCGATCGCTTTTATGCCCCAGCTCGCTGCGGAGGACTGGCTGGCGGCACCCTTGCCCCTGCCTGGTTTATTGCATAGTGTGCTCCCACATACCACTACCAGTTACAATGCCTTGCAGGGCACGGTGAGGGCTTGGCTGGAGCTGTCAAGGCGAGTGGGAAGTTCCTTCCTGTACTCCCCCCTTCTCCCCATTGCCTATCACCCGCAGCTTCCCCTTTTCCAAGAGAGACTGTTTCACGATTTGATTCGCAAGCTAGGAATTCAAAGATGGGGAGATCTGTTCTCCGGCGGGCTCTTTCGCGACAGGGAACACTTCTTCGAAGGTTACACGCCTACCCCTCTGGAGCTCTTTACCTACATTAGACTGAGGCATGGAATGAAGGCCATATTGCCGACATTCCCGACTGAGCCTGACACCATGGCTCCATTACACAGGATCCTACAAGCCACCTCACCCTCCCATTTGGTCTCGATACTGTACAATGCCATTCGCTCTGACGCTACTCTCAACATTTCTCGGGCTCGTGGGGAGTGGGAGCGGGAGTTGGGACTGGAGCTGGGGGATGATAGATGGGCATACTGTTGTTCGCAGACGGAACAGATTTCTGCGAGCAGTAGACACCGTGTCATCCATTTTAAATTCCTGCACCGTCTCTACTGCACTCCGGTCACCAAGTACAGATTCCAACTGCAAGATTCGGATAATTGCGAGAGATGCCATGCCCCCCAGGTGGACTTCCTGCATTTATCCTGGGCATGTCCCACTATTCTGACCTATTGGACGCACGTGTACTCTGCCATTTCGCAAATGATAGAGCTGCCCCTTGCACCTGATCCTGTACAGGCGTTATTGGGGCATACCAAACCTATTCCGCGCGCGAGTCGCAAATTTGTTACGACTGCGCTCCTATTGGCGAAACGGCGCATAGCTTGCCGGTGGGGACGGGGACGGCCTCCGAAATTTAAGGAGTGGCTCACGGACCTGGTCTACTGCCAGGAGCAGATACTGACATACTCTGAATT
Source organism: Triturus cristatus (assembly GCF_964204655.1). Taxonomy (NCBI): domain Eukaryota; kingdom Metazoa; phylum Chordata; class Amphibia; order Caudata; family Salamandridae; genus Triturus; species Triturus cristatus. The sequence continues at coordinate 257,349,289 of NC_140587.1, read as the reverse complement.
ACTCCCTGCCCAGTCCCGCCCTGCCAACATCTGGGGACCATTACAAAGTTACTTACTGCAGTGTCCAGGGGCTCTGACAGCAGACGCCCCTCCCCTGGCTGCTGCCGATCCGCATCCCAGCGCCCATGACGTACATCCTGCTTAAGGTGGACGGTGAGCTGCCGTAGACGTATGGGGGTGGATACAGTGTTTTCTCTTCCCCTTTCTTCCCCCTCATCACTGGGCGGCCCTTTTGGGTCTCTCCCCTATGTTTTTCCCAGGTCATGTGGATTGTTCTTATGTACTCTTTATGCGAGATTTATGGGATGAGGTTGCGCCGTTGGTGATGTGCAGCGCATGGGTAAACTCTGCCTGGGGGACCCCCACACCTATACCAGGTGATTATAATGTGTTTTGGCTTTTTGCCTGATGTCCCTACCCTATGTACATGCGTTAAGACTCATATTCTACTGTGTACGATTGTTCACTTGGCCCCTGTGATTACACTGGTTCAGATGCTCTTGTGACCTGTGATCTGCAATGCCACCTGCTTTTGCTTATGGTTTTGTTTTTTGTGTGTATGTAATGACACGACGTAAAATCTCAATAAACAAAGTTTAAAAAAAATATATATATATTCAACTTGTTTCATAGTGTTCCAAGCTATTGAAACCTGACACTCTTTAGGAATTTACCCCATTTTTTCAAAATGTTCTATGGGTCCCCCAATATATAAAAAATTATCTCCATTGTGCCAGGGCCCAAATTCTGTCAAGTGTGCCCCATGTGCCATGGATGGCCCTAATATGCTTGTGCTGGAATGTTTACATTTATGCCATCCGTGTGCCATAGATGACCCTGATTTTATAGATTCCCTCCGTACGTCAGAAGCTAATTGTTTTCATGGTTGCCATCCTCCCATATGTCAGGTTGTCTTCTCTAGTGCCAAGAATGACCTCAAATATGATAGTACCAGCATTTTGTCGTAGATGTCCAGTTGACAAGAATTTCCTCAAGTATGCCAGGTTTTGTCCACAGGTGCCCCATATGCCATAATTACCTTTAGTGTGCCCCTGCCAGTATTTTACCATGGGTGCCCATTATGCCAAGAATTCCTGCCAGGGTCAATATTTTGTCATTGATGCCTATCATGTCAAGAATTGCCTCAATGGATGCTTATGTAAGACAAGGTTTTGCTTCAGTGTGGCAGGGACAATGGCAGACTCACAAGTACTACACCCCATTCTCGTTCACATTCTATAACACTGTTTTACACTCCTTATTCTTTCTCACACATTCGCACTCACCTGTGACTCTCACTCACTTTCACTCACAGACATTCTTACACAGACGCACATACTCGCAACAAAACACACATGCTCACATATACACATGCTCTCGCTCGCGTAAACACACTCTCACCTCCAAGCACACCCACAACATTCATTTTAAAACCTTTTAATTATCTCAGCTTGCACCAAAGGACCTTTTCTAGCTAACTGTGCTTCTTTTTTATTACACAATTAGTAGTATAATGAAAAATTAACAGAAACCAAAGACTGTGCAGCCGCCCATGTGTTTTACACTGATTTTGCCACCTCTGATGCCAGGGGTCCCAAAAGCAGTTCCAGGGAGAGCAAGGGGCCTGATCTACATTTGAAGGGCGGTGATATACCCCGACACTATCTATATATTGTGAGGCAGGCGGGAAGAGCCTGGGAGACAGCAAGAAAGAGAGTTCTTGGATGACTGCCATTCCTCAGGTCATTGGATTTCTGAGTACTACAACCTTTCAGACATACAAGTCAAGACTTGTCTATTGCTCAGTGGACAGTATCAGGAGGTGTCTCATTTTAGAAGATCTCAAACTGCAAGAGGCTTATATTTTCTTTCCATAGGTGCACTAGGAGTTCAGAGTTAGACCTAGGCAGTTCTTCAAAATGTTAAACTAGCCAGAACATCAAGGGAGATCTGGACAGACTATCGGAGAGCACCTAGCCTTTCATATACTCTTGAGTTACTTTTAGAACTGAGATGGGGCTTAAGCAGGTCTCCCAAATCTAAGGGACCCTGAAATCTGATACTAAATCCTTCGGTACAAGGTTCACGTTAATATACTTTAATTTACTTCATTGTACATGAATAACACCATTAAAACATGAAACAATATCCAGAAGGCCCTCTGCCTGCCCGAGGTGTGGGTGACAAGCTTCATATATTCATAGGACCTGGCATTGTGGGACTACAGCAAAGTACTGGAAGGGACTGGGAGGAAGAGGTAATAGGATTATGGTGGATGACAGGGATTAACCTCAGTTCAACACTGTCTGCTTGGGATTCTTTAAAGGCCCAAGAAGGGTGGGACTGGCTATAAATTTACAACATTGGGGTCCGTGCTGGCAAAGCGCTGTACAGCTTTTCTTTGGCTCGGCTGCCAAGGTCCTACTGGAATATTCTGGGAAAGAGATATAACTGAACGGGCATTATCATAAGCATCCTACAAGAGGGCATTTAGAATGGATGGGAAGGCCTTGGAGGACCTGCCAGAGAGGGGAGGTATACACCGACTGTCAGATCCCTAGATGTTGGATATTTAGGCCGTCCAATGGACAGTTAACCTAGCCCACACGAGGTAGAGGAGAGGACAAAGGACAGCCTTCTCCTTCATGGTTTTAAATGGAGTTGGAATGCTGTGGAGATGCACATTTGGTTAATACAAATATTCATGCTTGTAATGTTGTTTAGGAGTTGCAAATTCTAGAAAAACTGGATAAATGGACTTTTGATTTTTTTCTAAAGATGATAACTTATGTTATAATATAACATAAAATTATGAATAAAGATGTTTAATCTGTATACTGAAAGTCGGTATGTATATATTTGTAACTCCTGTGCTCAGTCAGATGGTATTTCAATAGCACGATAGATATTAGAAATCTTGATGGAAAAACTATATACCACAGAACATATTCATTGTAGACTAGTGGCCAGATATACAAAGTCATTTAGGAGTTCTAAATCACAGAGTTTACTACTGCTCAATCTTTTTTTAAAAGGTTCTAAACTAATTTTGCTATTCTGTACAAGCTTACTAATTTGTTAAATGGGTTTCGAAAAGGATAATAAATTGCAATTTAGAAGGGGCGTGTTTATGCCATCCCTTCCAAATTGCTTTTCGGAATGCTATATGTCAATGGTTTGCGATCACAATTTCAGTCTCAAAGCATTGGTTGGTTACTGACTCCTTAAAGGAGATAGTAAAAATATAATAATACCAGTATTTGTAAAGCGCAAACAATTATCCCCAAGGGTGTCAAGGCACTGCGGGCCATCGGGAAGATTAAGCGAGCTATTGCCAGAGTCACATGGTGCTGGGCTAACCTGCCACTGGGGATCGAACCTTTATTTGGACGGTTTTGTATAGCGCGGACAAGACCCTTGCGGGTATCAGAGCGCTTCACATATCTGACATAGGAAAAGGTGTGTACATAAAAATACAGAGTTATGTGTATACAAGGTACATGATACAGAGAAATGCAGATAGCTATAGTTCAAGTAAATTTGGACATGAGAATTGATTTCACTTCTTTTTTGAAAAAAGCCGTAGATGGATTGAGTCTCGTTTCTGGGGGTAGGGCATTCCATATCCTGGGGGCCATTCCTGAGAAGGTACGATTGTACGTTTTTTTCTTGGAGAAACGTTGCGGTTTCAGTAAAAGCTTGTTAGAGCTCCTGGTAGATCTGTTACCACCTGATAATACCAGTTTTTCGGCTAGGTACATAGGGGTTTTGTGGTGTAGTGCCTTATGAGTCATACAGGCGATTTTTAACTGGATCCTGGCCTCAAGAGGTAGCCAGTTTAGGGCATGTAGGTCAGAGGAGATGTGGCAGTTTCTTTTAGTGCCTGTAACGAGTCTGGCGGCTGTATTGATTGATGCTCTGAGAGGGGCGGTCGTTGCCTTGGGGAGACCACAGAGAGCGACGCTCCCATAGTCAACTCTGGGAATTACTAGGGATTGAACCGCCTGTTTGAAGTCCATTGCGGGAATGAAGGGTTTCAATTTTCTCAGCGTGTTGATCTGAAAGTTTGCTCCTTTTGTTGCAGCGCTGATGTGCTTCTGCATATTTAGCTTATTATTCAGGGTTATTCCTAGAGATTTAGCGGAGTCAATGATGAAAGGTTGACCGTCGAGTGCAGTTAGATGCTTCATCCACTCACGGATGGTCGTTGTTTGGTTGGGGGGAGCGATTAGGAGGAATTCTGTTTTTAGTGTGTTTAGCTTTAGATGATTCTTAGCTAGCCATGTCTGTGTCTTTTGGAGCGATGAGTTCAGGGACTTGATGTCGTCGAGAGATTGGATCTTAATGTAGAGTTGTGTGTCATCTGCGTACATGTGGTATTGGATATTTTCGTGGCTGAGAAGCTCTGTGAGTGGTTCCATAAACAGGTTGAAGAGTGTAGGGGAGAGGGAAGAGCCCTGGGGTACTCCCAAGGTGACTGGGGTGGGGTTGGATAAAGATTTGTTGGTCTTGAATCTTTGTGTTCTGTTTTGGAGGAAGGAAGTGAACCAGTTTAACACTGTTCCGGATAGCCCCATTCTATGCTTCATGAGGTTCAGTAGATTTTCATGTTTGACAGTGTCGCACGCTGAAGAGAGGTCAAGTAGGATAAGCAAGCATGCTTTGTTTTGATCCAGTATTTGTAATGCGTCATCAATTATGTGGGTCATGGCTGATTCGGTACTGTGCCCTGATCGAAAGCCTGATTGGAATTGGTCGAGCAGGTTGAAGTGGTCTATATGCTTACTAAGCTGCATGTGGACACATTTTTCAAGTAGTTTGGCCACGGTTGAGATATTGGATATTGGGCGATAGTTGTTTAGGTCTGATGGGTCCGATGAGGCTTTCCTAAGGATGGGGGTTACCTGACCAGCTTTGAGGATGTCAGGGATGGTTCCTTGCAAGAGAGAAGAATTTATGATTCTAGTCCACAGGGGCACTAGCAGTGGCATGAAGGTCTTTGCGTGGGATGCTGGAAGGGGGTCTGTGAAGTGATTGGAAGGATTCAGAGTGGTGAGCGTGTTTAGGATAGTTTCTTCGCTGTAGAGGTTGAAGATAGTCCAGGAGGCATTGTTCTTGAGGTCATGTATAATGGGACCGATAAACGGGGTACTTGGTGAGGATCGTGAGGGGATTGAGTGTGTATCAGTAATGGATGATAGATCATTAAGTAGGTCTGCCTTTAATTTGTCAGTCTTTGTTGTGAAAAAGGAGGCAAGATCCTCACAGTTGGGGATTGAATCTGGATTGGCTTGGGGGGAGTGGGGGCCACCCTTAGACTGAGTATTGATTATTTCGAACGATTTTTTGGGGCGATTCTTGGCTTGGTCTAGTTGTACACCTATGAAGTCAGCTTTTGAGCGACGAATCCTTCTGTAGTAGGCATTTCTGGTGCATCTTAGTAGTTTGAGGTGGGCAGTGGATGGGGCTGTTCTCCATTGTCTTTCAATTGCTCTCAGTGCTCTTCTGTCTTCATTTAGTCTACCATCATACCAGGGGTTTGAATTATTTTCGGTGACTCTTTTTAATTGTAATGGGGCTAAGGTGTCAGCCCCGGTGGGGGCTGACACCCCTGGGGCTAAGGTGAGCCCCGGTGTTCCGGAGTCAGCCGCCCTGGCCGCTGAGCCACACCTCATTTGCAAAGAGGGAGGGGGACCCGTTTCCCTTTATGAAAGTTAAAAACAAACTATGTTCAGAAGAGGACAATGATCCAGGAGACCACTGCCTTTTCTTAAGCAAACTTTGTTAAAAAAAGTATATTTTTTCTTGAATGTAGACCCGTTTCCTACAAGGTATATGGACTGAACTTAAAAAAGTATTGAAATGTTATCACAGACATGGTGGTTTGATGATCCCAGCAGGCCACCATCCCTGTGATGGCATCCAATCAGAGTAACTCTCAATTCAGGACCTACCTCATTAATATTGAAGAGGTAGGTCTAACTGCGATCAGCTCCGAATGGTGATTTTGTGCACAAAGCTGTAAGTACATAGGTTAATTTGTAAAAAGTCAATTTACATTTGGCAAACACTTTTTGTGAATCGGTTCTTTGCCCTACGACCCCAACTACACACAGGGTGTTGGTTCTTGTACCCCTGCTTCCTGTTACAGAAAGGAGGCATTAAGGCTATGCGAAGGTAGCTTAGCGCTTCCTTACTGTAGTAATATGTGCTGGAGGCTCCAACTCTAGACCATATAGTATGTGAAGTGAGCCAGTAGAAAGTGGCAGAATGGAGGGACCTTTGCACACCATGCTTTATCAAGTTTCATTAAATGTGAGGTGAAAATTCTTTAAAAAGAGTTCATCTTAATCAATGATAATCACCAAATCCAGTTCATTCATTCATTCTGTCTCTTCAATCTAGGGAGGATCTGCTTTTTCTCCTGTGGCTGTCATTAGCAAGAAGAGCGCCCGCGAACTTGCGTCACTCGTGGCCAGTGACGTCGGCTGCGCTCTCACCGCCAATGAAGATGTGGTATCCTGTCTGCGTGGTGTGCCTGCAGATGCCCTCAATGCTGCTCAGACCAAGGTGTGTTGTTACTTCTCATTCCAACTCTTTACTAGTTTCATGAGCATGAAGATTCTCAAAGTCGGAAATGCACAGCTAGTCAGCTGGTTAGTTTTGAGTCTTCTGCGGGCTGTGTCTGCCAAGGTGGCAGGGGTTTGAAATACTCCCGACATTTTATACCGTTTATACATTGCCCGCCTCCCCACCCTTGAAAGAAGACGTGTGTGGGCAGATGCCCTCCTTCCTCAATGCAAGAAAGCTGCTGCCTTCCACAGCCTGCTGAGCTTGTGGATGTCTGCCCTCTGGAGTGCACACAGTTTTAAACTGCTTGCATTATGGTTCTGTACTCAGGAAAGGAGTCTGGACATCTGGACACGCAAGTAGCTTTTGTGAATTCACCCTTTCTTGAAAAAAACTTTAAGAGTACAACCCAGACGGTTGATTTCTCTCTTCTTGAAACACAAGCGTTGGCAAAGCCAGTAGGTATAGCCCTGGTAATCAGGTGCGATGCCACAAAAGTAAAAAAGGAAGCTAAAAAAGTAAATATGCCTCTGTCTAAACGTGGCAGATATAAGCTTGTAACACATAATACCATTGAGATAAAACATTGTCTATATATATAATTGAACAGCAGTGGTGCAGCCTGGTACGTAAGTGTTCTTAGAACAGGAGTAGGCATTCTTTCTACATTTAATGTGCATTACAGGGAAATCTGTCTCTAATTGGCACAAAGCAAAGATACTACTGGCTTCCAATTGCTATGACATAAAGGCAAAGATTAAACACACAATGATGGCTAAAAAATAAAAAAAGAATGGAAGGAAAGATTTGGCAAAGTAACACGTTGGTAATCTTGCGTTGGCAACGAAGTGTACATCTATTTTTTAGGAGTTTATAATGGTAATTTTAATTTCAAACGTCGGGGTACACTGCTGCTGTGTCTCACACACAAGCCTTTCTGAGGCTTGACAAAACCGATGCCAGAAGTAATAGTGGCCCTGGGTGCTTAAGAGCCTGGGTCAGAAGCACCGCCGTAAATTACCGGTGCTACAGAAACACGTAGACTGACACCCTGCATAACCAACAGACCAAGTTACCTGGTAAGGCTAAAGAGGCGGGGGGGGGGGCAGAATATTTTGGGTTAAGAAACAATGCTTACACATGGGCATAAATGTGCATAGGTATAGTACCTTTACTTCCACTATTCAGCTATCTAACCATAACACAATGACGCAAACATTACAAGACTATATGGAGAGGTCGTTGCTGTACACATGTCCATCAATGCTTTAAAGCAATTTTAAGACACGTGGAGCGGAATATGAACGCTCCTGCTACTTCAAGTGCTGGGTAAAACGAAGGGGCGCAAACTATTTGAGTGCAAATTCTGGTTTGTACAAAAATGGGAATTCCAAATTGAGTGATATTTGAAAATACACTAATTGTACTTGTGTTTTTTACCCAAGTGTACATTATGTACTACATGCTATTTGCTCACAACCTTACGCCAAGTAAAACCAGGCCATGTATTTTAATTGACGCAATATGTATACCTTTAGGGACATTTGCCTAGTAAATATAGGTATAGCGTAACAAATGTGTCCTAAATTTTGTTGAAGAGCTTCAAACATGTCTCCAAAGAGTACATTTAGTATGTGTCAATGTTTGTGTGGTTTTGCTGTAACGCTGTCCTTATAGTGGAAACGGCAGGCGGTGGTACGCCCTGCTATATACAAGTGTGTGCAGGGAGGTAGCCTTTCAGGTTGAAGTGTTGATGGGAGACTGCCGAAGTCACTAAATCTAACAAGCAGAGCAGACAGGATACATACCAGGAGTAGTGTCAGCTCCACTGAGGCCCGATGCTGTAGGTCGGTATCCTAGCCGGCGTGTCTAGTCTGTTCTGCTGACAGAATGCCCCTCGCTCTAGCCAGTCACTCCATCTACCAAGGGGAAGTGTGGAGGGAAGCTGGAAAGGGCACGTGAAGGATCCCCCTTTAGTCTAAATGGGTTTGAGAGTCCAAACCTTTAGTGATGGCGTTATCTCCATGGCATCCACAGTGGAGGGCATGATAGTGCTTCCGCTGGCCTAATATTATTTGTCTAATATTCTTAATATCCTCTCTGATTTTTAAAAGCAGTGACCAGGCCTCAAAGGTGCTTGTGGTGTCCTTTTGACTACTATACCTTGCAAAAGCTACTAGCAAGGAGATAAAAAGCACTGGCTAAAGCAATAGGTCTGCCTGTCGTATGCTGGTTCAATTTCCTTTTATTTGTTTATTGCAAGACTATGCCACATAGTAAAAAGAAGAAAAACACACAGCTGATTAAATGTGGCGGTCATGTGCATGCAATAGAATGTTTACATTAAAAATAGATTTACTGTTACTCTACATTAAAAAATACGTTTATTGTCACTGGAATTCTACTAGAAAACTATGGGTGCTTTTTAGCAGTAGGGGTACTTAAAACCCTCTCAGTTTTCTCAGGATACAAATTGGCACAAATAAAAGGCATTATTGGTTTTAAAATACTGCGACCTTAAGACAAAGGCAAATTTTATTTTATTAAAAGCAATAAAAAATGATACAGAATTAAAAAAATAGGGGCCTATGCATCAACAATGCCATTTGCGATTCCTTATTAGCGAAAAATAAGGAATCGCTAATAAGGAATAGCAAAAGGCTATGCATGTAGGAATCGCTATTCAAATAGCGATTCCTTAATATCCCTTATTACCGAATCGGTAATACCGAATCGGTAATAAGGAATACCTACCCATTCATTCCTATGGGCTTGGAGGCCCATAGGAATGAATGTAAAGCCAGTCTGTATTAGCGATTCGGTATTACCGAATCGCTAATAGCGGGAGCACTTTCAAGGGTGCCAGGGTGTCAAAAGGACACCCTGTTGCACCCCTGAAAATGATATGTGCACATATGTTGCACACACACATGCTCTAAGGGCATGTGTGTGCGCAACATGAAACTTTGAAAAATGCACAAAAGTGCATTTTTCAAAGTTTTTGCAAATTACCATGCAGTTCATCTTCATGGTAATTTGCTCCCCCTATTAGCGAAATCGCTAATTTTTTAACTTTGATGCATTGCATTTAAGGAATCTCACTTTGGGATTCCTTAAATGCAATCGCTATTTAAGGAATCGGTATTTAAGGAATCCCTATTTAAAGAATCGCTATTTAAGGATTCCTTAAATAGCGATTTCTGCTTTTGGGTTGATGCATTGGGATTGGGTATTTTTTACTTAATACCGGGAGCTATTACCGAATCGGTATTTTACCGACTGGATTTTGGGTTGATGCATGAGGCTGTTTGTAAATAAGATTAGCTCACCAGCCCTGGTGCTGAGGTTTCCTATTTTTAAGGTGAAGATGTGCAAGTGATCAAGCACGTTGCTGTTACTCAGAGTGCAATGGAGTCTATAGCCGAAGTAGGCTGACCCACTGCCCAATTCTCTGTGCTCTGGTGGGTGGAAGCAAAATGTGAATGACAGGTGAATAGATAAATAGATGATAGGGTTGACCCAAAGCCTTTGATGTGCATCTATTTTTTATGTATACTTTTTTTTTATTACATGAGGCTGGCACACAACTAAAGCTGTCCGCAGGCCAGTCCTAAGAAGAGGCTAAATTCAGCTAGAAGAGGTAGACAAATTGATCTCACTAAGGAATGATTTCTTACTCACACATAGGATGTAAGAGGTAGCTAAAGACCTCTGTCTATTAGCCTCCAGGCACCATAAATTAGCAAACTGGTACAAAAGATGGATAAAGGGAAATACATGCTGTGCTGCAACAATGGTGTATTGCGGCTTCACTTCAACTCTTCAACAACAGGAACTTTAGGGTTCTGTGGAGTCTAAAAGGTTAGATTGAGTCATAATAGTAAAATCTAGAAAAAGGGGCTTTCAAGAGCCAGTAACACCATATTCAAGATGATAGACACCATTAATCATAGCTCAGGCAAGCCAACTAGAGCAGGTTTAATGAATCACTCAACCTCTCCCTCGCGACACTTAATCACCAGTCATACTCACATCTTTAATGTAGTACAGTAAAGGAATCATGCATTAGAAACTTGAATTAAATGATGTTTAATAAGTGGTGAATTGACGGACATTCCTCGGATCAGGTTCAGGGTTCTGCAAGCTACTTGGCACCATAGCTTGAATATGTCTGCAGAGTCAGTACTTTACCCCATTAATGCTAAGTCTGCGCATGTCCTATCCTAACAAATTAGACTGCACCAAATAATTATTAGACTCATTCTATCCCTTCTGATAGGCATATTATCTATTTTATCCTCATATGCAAACTTCTTTCAAAATTATCAAATTATTCTTGAATATAAAGTAATATATTAACTACTTATATTATCACTTAAAAATAAAATTGACTGATTTATGTGATTCTACAGTAACAACAGAGAGATATTGTTAAAGGAATATTCTACACACAGTAAATTGATTATCATCTTAGTCAAGAGGAAACAGTAGTAGAACTCTTCTTGATTGCCTATGAAAACTATTCTAGTTGCCAAAAACAATAGGACATCTGAGATGCCAGGCTACATGAGGTTTTTTCGTACCCATGAACAAGTCTACAATATACACCTTTGCGAATGACTTCCTCCTTGTGTTTCTGAATGAATCCTCTGTCTGATCCGTGTATTGAAATCTTTTTATTCTGTTTCTGTTGTCATTGCTCTGGATTAATTGCAAATCATAAAAGTGAACTTTGTATCCATCTTTAATTTCCAAATGTTGATAACTTATTAATACATTTATCAAATGTGTGTGTTCTATCAAGTTGCTGTTTATTTGTACGTCTAGTTCATAAAACCTTTACTGTAGGTCAAAGTTATGTACAAATTATTCCTGAGTACAGCCCAGGGGTGGATGCACAAGCAACAGTGCCCAATGAAGGAACAGATTCAGAAAGTACTGAGTGGCTTATTTTCAATCCAAATGCCCACACGCACTTTCCCAGAAGCTGTTTATAGTCATCAATCGGCAATGCATAGTACATTCTGGGACAAGACTTGGTTTTGTCAACACCTCACTTTCCTCGTAATTGATGTTGTAGATGTTGTTATTTGTAATGTCATCTGCGATATCTTGTAATAGGTTAATTGCAGAAGGTTTTGCATTGGAACAGCACAACCCTTAAAACTGAAGTTAATTTGTGAAATTTCAATGTTATTTTCTATAAAACAAATCACTGTTTTCTCTTCATAGTAAAGAATCCTAACTTCCCTTCATCATAATTCTAAAACCAAAGCAAGACACTTCTTTGCATGGGACCTTGCCATGTGCAGTAGGGTCTATGCCCCACTACTGGCCTCTGGGTCCCCAGAACCCACTGCGCTTGGCCTTTCCTCTGATCTCTTAGCAAACAGGGGTAATTAGTTTTCCAACAATGCATACAAACTGTGTATTGAACACACCACTGTTTCAAGGTAGAGTCACAAACATGTATAAAAATTAATTTTACTATTACTCCTTTTCCTAACACAGCTATTAGCCAAAAATGGACCATTCCAATCCTGGGGCCCTGTTGTGGATGGTGTTTATATCCGGGAGCCCCCATCTAGCACATTGCTACGATCAGCAACAAGGAAGATCGATTTACTTATTGGAAGTGCAGCTCAGGATGGCTTGATCAGAAGAGCCAAGGCTATTAAAGTAAGTCTGACATTGTTGTGTTCTGTCCCTGATCTAGTGAGACAGATTAGCTGAATGGGGGGCCTACTCTCCATCCCAGCCAACACATTAGAGATTGGAATCCTAGTAAGGGCAGTTTAAATTTTCATCTTTCTGAGGTTAAATAAATTGGCGAGAGTAACATCTGTTACCAGGAACCAATATTTATTTGGGATTTTTCTACATGATTTATAAATATTTGTATTATTACATCAGAGCTGTGACACACCAGCTTCTCCTCACCTGATATTTTACACATGTGAAAACAATCACACTTCCATATGGAACTTGCACCACTTTTATTTTAATATGGTGTGGGAAGGTGGTGTTTCCCACCACCAGACCCCTAAATGGATGGTGGAGCAAAAGCAGGGATTCCTCCAATCAGATGGCAGTTCCTTTTAGTGCCTCTCTTTGTTGGAATAGTGTGGCAGCTTGTGTGCATAGTGAAGTAGAGTGTTGGTGGGGGGTAATTCTGTTAATTTTACCTAAGCGTCCCATTTCGTCCACTGGGCGCAGCTCCATCAGTCTTACCAAAAACCGACACACATTCACCACCACACTCCAGAAAAACTTGTCAATCTCTAGTATTGCTGCCAATAGGTTGCACAAGCACCCCTCAGTATTACTGTAGTACCGGGGATTCCCTTTGCTGTGTCCCTAGAACTCCTTATTTTCAGAAGATTGCTTGTCATGCTAAGGAAGGTAATCTTAGCAATTACTAATGTTCTCCAGAACTGGTAGATTCTGTGATTACCCAAGTCTGGAGAGTGCAGATGGCTTACAAGTGGCATCTGACAGTCCCAAGGACAAGGCTAATAGCAGGTGTATGTGTGGATGAAGGAGGAGTGAGAGATGCAATTATCTTTCTAGTGTTGGCTCTCAAGAGTCATGTGAGCATGACGAGGGACAATTTGCATACACATTCAAAGCATTTTGCACATTATACTGCAAGAAAGGCCTAAAATCAACAGCAGTATGTAACTTCCCTTGAAGTCTAGTTTGTCCAGAATTTTTTATGTTTTTGTAGAAAACACGTTTTTAATGGAGCTTCTGAACTTCACTGGGTATGACCTTCCTACACAGCATATGGCTTATGGAATTCTAGAGATTAAAGGGTTCTTATATCTTTTGAACCAGAAATTAGAAGACATTATTCTGTACCCATATTACCCCCGTAGAGATTTTCTCCAAACTGTGTTTAAGAGCTGTTTGGAACCTTGGGCCTCATTTAGACTTTGGTCGACAAATTACTCTGTTACTAACGTGACGGATATCTTGTCCCACTCATTAGAAGTGCCATAGAATATAATGCATGTGTAATAAGGCTGATGGGATAACCATCATGGTTATGGCGCCGTACCCCTGTCCATCAAACTCTAAATCATGCCCTTTGTCTATTCACCATTCGAAGAGCATAATATAACACAATATGTCATCAGTGATTTATGAAGAGACCAATCACAGGAAAGTTTTCAACAGTATTTTTGAAGTATCCTCACTTCAACAGCTAACACCGGCTTTGCTCTGGTTCCAGATGAGCTAATAAGCCTTATCAGTTACAAAATTAAAGAAAATCACAACTCATAAATTCCAAAATGGCTACAAGTCATTGTCACAATAGAATTAAACATAACAATACATGACTAATAGACCAGATGATGCTGACTGCAGTTTCCACACAATGTACTATGGACTTATAGGAGAGCTATATAAGCCAAACACGGATTAGCTCATTTCCACCTACTTTAGAGGTCATCGCACATACACTGGGCACTAAACAGTAGTGTCCCAAAGTGCAGAGTCTAAAAATCAGCAGTAAAATTCATCAAACAACTGGAGGTGACTATGCAAAAAAGGGGCATTTTCCGACAGCCACCTCCTGTAAATTAGTGTGAACATGTGGACATTAGACCGTTGCAAGACTTATGTTTGATTAAGGGTCTTATTTGGAGTTTGGGGGACAGGGCACACTGCCACAAACATGCTCTCTGTCCACCAAACTGTCAATTCACTCGCTCTATTTAGAGTTGGTCGAACCATGATGTTTCCATTGGAAGACCCCCGTTGAGAAGTCAGCCAAAGTACCTAAGACCATCTTCCCCTTTAGGATCGACCTTCTGTTGTTCTTTCTTTCCTGTTCTGGACTGCCAGGAAAAGCCTGGTGGTCTAGAAAGAAAAAAAGAAAAATACCCCCCACGCCCTGGAGAAGACCTCCAGGGGTGTCACAGCCATTTATTGTTTTGCTTTTCAAAAACCCACTCCGATTAAAACTAGCAAAAAGTTTGTTGAGCAGCCACATAAAACATGGCTGGTGTTTAGAAAAGCTACAGTGCATTCGGAGGAGCTGCGGACGCGGCGGCTACTCTGAAGTCACAGAGATCTCTAAATATTTTATGTGGGCATCCGCCAGTCTTTCCTGAAAACATTACAACAGCAGGCTCAAATTGCTAATCACATTCTGAAGGAAGATGTTAGTAGAACGAAAAACAGATTGTCCAAAAGTGGTGTGCCTCAGCATGTCAAACATCAGCTAGATGGAACCATCAAGGCAAAATAGGAATTTGGCCTTAACAAAGCCATATAGGTAATCATGGAAACATGAAACCAGTCACGGATCTGTATTCTCACAACTATATGCAAAAATCTTAAAACAAAAAACTGCAACATTTGCATATAGTGAGGATTTAGCCGAAAACATAGCAGAGATTTGGAACGCTGTTAATTCCACGTATTTTTCGGTCTGTCTACAACAGTACATCCAGTCTTCAGAGCCAGAACAAAAAACATGAAGCCATACGCAGCAGGATAGGGAAGGATGCAAAACTATACTGTGGTGAGGAAGACTAGGACTCAGAGTACTGAAGATTACCGGTAAGTAACCAGGCATTATCTCCTCTTCCATCTTCCACGCCACAGTAATTACACAATGAGCTAATACCATAGCAAGAATTGGCTTTATCAAGAATGCAGGTAAAACATAAACCAATGGAAGAAATTGCAGAAGGCACTCCAACCCAAAAGAATAAATTATGTTCCCACATATATACACTACAACAAACTAGAATGTAATACAGAATTAGCAAACAACATAGATGCACCCCAACCAACCTCCAACTGCAAGAGGATCATATGGTAGGAGGAGTCACCCACATGGCTGCAACACAGACACCCACCATGGACCCCCCCTTTTATTAAAACATATTTTATTGATATTTAGTTTATCGACATTGCATTATCTGTAACCTTTATTTTTGTGTTTGTGTATACGGCATTGTGCAAAAAAAAACAGATCACTCTACAGAGTTACAGCAATAGTCAGATATCATAGACAAATATGTGCTGCTACCAAGTGCAAGAACCTGTCCCAGTCCAGAAAACAAACTCCCTAACCATCCCCCCAAAAAACTGTTTGTGTGGTCCTGCTTAATTGAGGGTGCATGCAGTTGGGGGTGCGTGAGACGTATGTGTATGGCAATGTATTGGGAAGTGCCTAATGCTTATAACAGTTAAGGGGAAAATGGAAGTTCCTTTATACCTTTCAGGCTTCAGGTATATGTGCACGGAATTGCTTCAGCAAATGAGCCCAGTCCAATGAAATTGGCTTCTTACAGAGCCCTCTATATTCCTCTCAGCTCAGTGCTTCGCCCTCCGTGACAGCCCAATGTATAACCTCCTCACTCCCGGGCCACTCCTAGTAGCTCGTTGTGATTTCCAACGTTGTGTTAACATTCTTTTCGCCAGTAGTAATGAAAGGTCAGTAAAGCGTCTGAGCACTTTAGCTGTTTTAGGCAGAGGGGTCAGACCCAATATACAGGAGTCTAAGGATGACCAGGAATGTATGCCGGACATGTGAGAAAGACCTACCGACACTTCGGCCCAGAATCCTGACAGTGAGGGGCAAGACCAGATCATATGGATAAATTCAGCATTGCGAGTATGACAACGTGGGCATTCCAAAGAGGCCGCAGAGTATATAGTATGTAATTTGTGTGGCGTTAAATATGTCTAATCAATACAAAGAGGACACTGTTACGGGGTGCAACATGTCACCCACTCACTCAGAGGAAGGAAAGAGACAGAGAAATAGGAGGTGAAGAGTATCCTAGGTAATTAGGAACCACTAGTGAGAGGGAAGAACAAGTCTTACCTCTTATTGCCCTCACATACCCCGAAGGATGTCATGCTTCATCATCGGGCATTTGCTCGTTAGGGTCCGGACACTGGACCACAACTGGCTCCTGGTCCCCCATTTTCTCTTTTGTTGATACATTTGAAGCATGGCGTTAAATATGCTCTATTTAGTATTGAGACCTGTATGAACTTAAACTGCGGGAGACCCGCTTTGGGTATTCAAGAATAGTGGCCCATTCCTTGTCCGTCAGGTCCCTCGCCAGGTCAGATTCCCATTCTGTCTGAGGGGGAGTAGTGAAATCGAGAGATGGTCTCTCAGGTTCTGGTATAGTCAGTGCACTAACTGGCTCCTGTGTCCCATTGTGTGAAGCGCACAAAGTAATTCATATGTGGGAGGTTCCTTGTTTTCGACTAGCCAGTGTTTGCAAACATAATGAAGAAATCCAGTGTGGGTTAAGAATAGTGTGTTGGGCATCCCATAGGTATGCACAAACTCTGCATGAGCCAGCAGAGCTCCATCTGTGAACAGGTTGCAAATGTCGTCACCCCTGCCCGCTCCCAAGGGATCAGCCTGAGAGTCGTCAAAGTGCCTGTAGCTAATAGTAGCCCACAACGCGGAATATTCGGTGAATATGGTGTGGGCGTGTTTGTGTATTTTAGAGCCATTTTCCAGTAGTGTATAGTATTCCTTAATAACAATGAGGCCATATGTGGTGTCATGGACTCTGGGCATAGTAATGTATGTAATTTTCCTTGCCATAATTGTAAGGGTGTATAACCGATTTCAAATAAATTGTGTCCTGCCAGCCAGTATGATAACCATTGTAGTTGCCCAGCTATACGCTTTAAAATCTGGGGCCCGAATTCCCCTTTCATTGTTGGCAACTGGAGTTTGGACAGGCTAATCCTATTGTTTCCCATCAAGTGTGCCCCCAAGCTGCACATATCGGCCTTGAGTGTCAATCTTAGATTCTAATACTGCGAATGGGACCTCGGCCAACACCAACACTGCAGCGCCTCTTGAGAATGCAGAGTAGTAAGTGTAATGTAGTTGCCCTCTCCACCGTTTACTCAGTTTGAGGGTCTCTGAAGTCACAAGGTGGATTTCTTGGAGGTATACTATTTGTGCGTGGCGTCTATGTAATTGTGCCAGTATTCTATGCCATTTGTGGATTGAGCCCATACCCCAGATATTCCAGGTAATAAAGGTATAACATTTAGTGGCTGTTGACATGAGGAGACTGCAATGTTATAGAGTGACTGTGCCCCCCTTTAAGATTCCTACCCCCAATGTTAGCAGATGAAGTGACCACAATAAACCATTACTACAAAACAGGTCCCCAATACTTGGTCCAGTTCTTCATCGTCGTTCGACCAAACATTACAAAAACCAGGAACAATTTGAATTCTGAGATAGGCTGTGCCTTCACCTTAAGGGCAGGCAGAGAGCTCCTAATGAGCATGAGAGTGTGAGATTCATACAGTTGATGGTACCGTTCAACAACGCCCGGACCCAGGGTCGCAATCGGCACAGCTTTAAACACAATACCTTATCTTGCCTACATTATTAAAGCCAAAAGGGATGACATGGACAGAACATGCATGACAGTGGGTATATCGGCTGCAGTAGCCTATGCAATGGGTAGTCGTGACATTCGGGTTAAACCCATAGCATGTATTCTCGTTACCACCAGGTGTGACCCCCCTTGACTCAAACAACTGCCGAAGGGTGGCAGTGACAAGGATGTTTACAGTGTCATCAGGTTAGAGGATCATTACTTGGTTGAGGGGATGCCAAGAAGAACAGAGCCATATTTCCCCCAGAGTCCTATGCTTTTGTTTGTGAGGAACTGGTGTTGATGGGCAGACGGGTTGTGCTCATGTGGATGCAGAGTGGAGCACTTCCTTTCGCCCCCCAGGGTGTGCCGTGGGGAGGGCGCTCCGCTGAGGCTGTCCTGCGTAACAAGTCCTATTCTATGTCTGCGCGGGGCGTGCTGTGACGTTGGCGGTGCCTGTATGCTCTGAGCCCCCCCCCCCATGGAATTTGGGAATTGCTACTCCAACCAGTCACAAGCACTCTAGGGAGTATCCAAAAAGTGGGAGCATTGACCGTGGAGTACCTTCAATTTAGCTTGGAAAAGAAGTTCAAATGTAGGGTGAGATTTAATGTCCAGAAATGAATAGCGTTTACGCTGCACCGCCATGGTATAGTCTGGAAATATGGAGACTTCAGTGTTGTTGACCAATATGGGGCCTTTGTCACGGACAGCCTGTAAGAGCAGTCCCTGAAGTTAAGAATTTTTGCTATTATTGGACGTGCATTTGCGCCAGGACTGGCTTTCTGGAAGGTACATGGTGCATCCGCTCCACTGTGAATAGATCCGAGAGTTCTGTGGGGGCCACCACTGATTTAAGCCAGTCTTCTATGGAGAGCGTCACGCGAGGGCCCTCCGTTCCCTCAGGGAGGCCCACTATGCGCAGGTTATTCTGTCTGGACCTCCCCTCAGCATCTTCCGCACGGGCCTGAAGTAGTTCTACCTGGTGGCGTAGTTGCGAAAGCTGGACGGAATGTTCTTTGGAGCTAGAAGCCACCGCCTCCAATACTGCCTCAATAGCTTTAACTATATCCGCTAATTTGCAGTGGTCGTCCTTTAGCATGATAAGCTCAGTAGTGATCACCCCCAGGTGTTGTGCAATGGCCGATCTGGACTCACAAATCTCTTGAAGGATCATATCCAATTTGTCCACATGGGGACCGGAGAACCAGCTCCTTCTGGTACTTAGTGGGTGGGAGAGGCCTCTGATGGTGTGAAGTGAGAGAGGACTCGCGTCATGAGTGTCCCCGTCCTGAATTTTGTGCCCCCCTTGGTTGAGGTCAGGTTTTCTCCACTGTATAGCTGCAGTGAAAGAAGACTGCAAACAAGGTAAACCTGTGATCTGTCACTACTGATTGGGTCATCTCCACACAGGCCATTAGAGTAGTACCCTTGGAGGGCTGTTATTTGGGAGATCTGAGATAGTAGCCACTGAAGTTCAGCACAGGGTCGGGCCACTTGGTAGGGCCGTGGTAGTTGGAGAAGATCACCCCTCAATCAGCGTCTCTGTCCGAAGGTCTAAATCCGGTCCCCGCCCCGTGGCCGTGGCACTGACCAGAAAGTCACTCAGCATACAGTAGACTCAACATCCAAGCGGCCCTCCCATTGAGACCGAGTAGGGGATGGCTGCCAAAACCGTGGGGATTGTCATTACCACACAGCCGGCGTGGGGTTCCTGCAGGCCTATAGATTAGGCAACCTAGTGGGCATTACTCCCCACATCTGCCGGGATACCAAGGTGCGCAGCAAGGTAACGTGGAGGCAGACGGAACCACCTCTCAGGCAGCGCCCCCACTGTTATACAAGGCGCAGTCCATCAGTCCCAGGGCTGGGGGCCTTCTCGTGTGCTGCAAATCGGACCAGCGCCGCTCCAAAAGATTGGGCCACACTGAGAGGGCTGTGATAATATATTCACAAAAACAAGGAGTATTACAGCCCTGCGCAAGGGGGTTGGCACTACACTGTCTCTACAATTGATCCTCTCACCTTTAGCGGCCCCAGTCAGGCCCACAGCCACACTGCGGGTGGAATTACCGGCACCAGGCTGCCTCCCTCAGGCCTCTCGGCAGCGTCAGTGTTGTCGGCCAGAGCCACAGATGATTTCACCAAAGAGAGTGAGGGCTCGTCTTAGTACCTGTATGTTGCGGCAGAAGCTGAGGGGTAAGTGGTTCCACTCTCTGGCCTGATCTCCCCAGTCACTGGGCCTCAATCTTCCTCCGGGCCAGCCTCCAGTCTCAGCAGCTCAGTACCTTGCCCCCAGGGGCAGGTCGCGGTGGGGCATTCCAGCCAGGGCCGCACTCCCATCCTTCATGCGGCAATTTGCATGGATCAGCGGCAGTTTCCCACTCTGGGTTGCCGAGAGCCGATCATAGGTTGCCGCAGCGGTCGGGTGCCACGATGCGCAGAAACCGCTCCGTAGGCCTCTGTACACCGGATGATACGCCGCCGCCTTAGTCCCAGTGCCCAGGATTTTGGGGGAGTTGATCAGGATTAAAGTCCTGGGTCCGGTAGTGTATTGATTATGCGACTGCAATCTTGGGCTGCTAGCCATACCCCCCCCCCCCCCACCGTGGACACCCCTTTGAATGCTGTCCAAGCAGCAGCCACAGATCCAGCAGACATTCCCAGACCGCCCAGGGAATCAGAAGCCCAACCAAAGAGACTGTATAATCCACACACCAAGAGTGGAGTCTTAGGGTATCAACCCATTCCACACTGGGCCAAAAGGCAGAAAGAAACCAACTACCATCCAGAACAGCACCATCCGGGATAGGTAAGTCAACAAAACACAAAACACGCCCAACAGATGGACCAAAATCTTGAGAGGATCAGGACAAAAAATAACAGGGAGGACAACCAATGCATACCCGTGGAAATAAGAGGCAACCATCGGAACAAAGACTAACTCAGCAGCCAGAAACGCAAAAAAAAAGGATCTGCCCACCGAAAGAGAACCCAACACGTACGGGCATACAAAAATGCTACCAAAAATACCAACTCAAGAGCCACTAACCACAGGCCAGCTGACTCGAGAGGAACAAATGGCACCCTCCGTAAGTTACAGAATATCAAGTCAAAACCCAAGGAGGCACCGCCACCATATGCCCAAAAGAGTCTAAAAAGCAGAACACAAGGGGCTCCAGAAAACCAAAAAAAAGGACACCCAAATGCCCCAAGAGCCTCATACTGAGCATGAAGAGTGGAAGAGAAAGGAATCCGCTCGTCCAACCACCAACCCAAAACTCCCACACCAGCACCATCACTGGAGAATCCGGAATGCAAGCCCGAGAACTCGGCAACCAGTTGAAAAGGACACCCTGCCCTGAGCAATGGATACATACGGAGATGAACCCACTGAGGCACCATAAGGGAAGCAGACAAAAGGCCCTGAGATATGGCAAATGAGTCACTGGGGGACACCACTGTGCAAGCCACCCTTGAACCCCCATCACCAAGGACATCACAAGGGCCACTGGTAAGAAAACCAACCGGAGCAAATGACCTGAAAAGCACCCCAACGAAAGTCAGAACCTGCATCGGGACCAGACAAGACCACCTGATGATCACCATGATTCCATGAAACTATAACGCATTGCAGACCACCTAGACCTACGTACTGCAGTCGAAAAAGAAGCAGAGATCAGCAAGGCATACAGATAATGAAGAGCATAATCCCCAAACCATGGCAAGAAGAGACAGCATCTCAAACTACACATGAGGAATAAAGGGTTGCAAATCCACCACAGGACAGAGAACACTTGAATGTCAATCCACCTGAAAGAGAAAAGAACATACCTCCTCTCCTCCTTGAGAAGGATGGCCAGGAATGAGAGCCCCGTCAACCGGAGCAACTGAATTCCATCCATGAAAGCCTGTGGCAACTCGCTCTCCACTGGACAAGGAGAGTCCTGAAAAATATCTGGGGGGAAACCACAAACCAATCAGAAACCCTCCCCTCACCACATGACTCACCCACTGATCTGCCATAGTGTCATCCCAAGACAATGGAAACAAGAATATTCCGACCTCTTATCTGGGTGACAACAACTGACACAAAGTCAGGATTTCGGGTGGTCCAAGAGGTGGCAGCAGCATGCCGAACCTGGATTTGTTGGCAGCAGGGGTACCCCGGCCTCGCCTTCCTACCACAAAAAGGTTGAATGGGCCTTACCGGCTGGTAGCACCAAAGGCAAAAAATGACTGCCTCACAGTCATAACTGGGGCCATCAGCATGCGAACCACAGCTGCCCACTCGATCACAACCACCAAGGGTTGCAAACAACCCAACCACAGAGAAAGGAAAGGTAACCAATAACGCCCCTGGGACGCAGCAGACTACCATGAACTAAACCATCACTAGTGCCTGATCACAATGGACGACGCTACAGAGGATACAGCTGCACACACAGAGTCAAGAAATGCCAGACAACAGCCCAACCTGCTTTACAACAAAGCCAGGGCAGGAGAGAAGCCCACATCCTGTTCCATCAGCACGGCCAGGGATCAGAGTATTACAGTGGAGACAGAATAGAAGAAGAAGAATAGGCTGCTGCCCTAATTGACAAAAGAACACATAACGTCCACATCCACTCCAATAACAACAGGGTCCGTGGAGCGGCCTCCCCAGAAACAAACACCTATGTCCATCTCCCACTCAAGACTCTCAAACACCATATGTAAAGAGGAATGGAGCAGCAGGGGCAATGGCACATGACAAAGGTATTGGGACAGAATCCACGTACTCCTGAAAAACCACAGCAGGAAAAGCCATGTATAGCCCAATGGATCGGAGTACCACTGTAAAATTAGGACCGGGCACATACCTACCAAATGATGGGTCTTCATACGAGTCACCCCATTAGCCCATAAGCAGCTGACAAAAAGCTACCGCAGGCAGAGAGCCTCTGTGCCCCTTGGAGAGGTGATCAAACAATAGAGAGCGTGCATACAGACATGCAAATAGCCCACATACACTCTGCCTCCAATCAATCACCACGCTCCCATCTGTCAACTGGACACAGAACTAGTCAGTCAGCCTGCACTTTCCCAAACAGAGCACCCGGCAATGAACACACTGCGCTAGTCATAGCGGGTCTGGAACAGACGCAAGTGCCTCGGGACCTCTCAGCTGGACCGCAAACATGTAATGGAAAATACATTGGGCTATGCGTGATTAACAAATCAGTGGTAACAGCACCAACATGAACCTGCTACAAACCAGGAAAACCCATAAAGACCAGTGCAGGGGCTGCTACCGCTAGAACACCAACTGCTGGGCATAAAAGAGTCAGCTATAGCCAGACCTCTGCCCTTCACACAGACACAGGATGAACCAGAATGCACTTGTTCAGGCAGAGAACCCCCAACTAATCTGCGTGTACCCACTGGGATCCACAGTCCGACAATGAAGATACAAGGCCTAATAAACCTACAGCACCTGGTATTCCCAAGCACACTACTACTTTGAGCCGGAAATTAACCAGCGACCTGAGGACGCCAGAGATGCTACCACCGACCTCAGCCCTAAACTGAGCTATTGAGGTGCGGCGAAAGCGAGGCGGGAACGCGCACAAGCGCTCTCGGGTCCGCTCATCAGGACCTCAATTGGGTAACTGGAAACACCTGGGGCCATGCACCTCAACAACGCAGCGGGAACAGCTCCCTCATGAGACCATCATAAAACAGGTAAAACAACAACAAATACTAGAGCAGGGTCTGTTAGTGCCAGACTTCGATCTGCTGGGCACAAATGAGTCGGCTACAGCCAGAACTCAGCCCCATTACAGTTACCTGCATAGTGGATTGCAGAATCACGACTCAAGGTTTCTCTGAAATCAAAAAACAGGATGTGCTGTGGATTTACTTCCTCTCTAGAGGAGGAAGAGGAAGTCGGCCATATTGGAGGGATGGGAGGCTAGTATGCCAATTTTTGACTTGGGAGTTTCTGTGGGAAGCTAAAACTCATTGTATAATTACTGTGGCGAGGAAGACAGACGAGGATGTAATGTATAATTCCTCTGTGCAATCCATATATCCAGGAGGCTTGGGATAGGTAGCAAGAGGATGCAAATTGTGGCATAGAAATATTGATAGCAATTGGCCTCTATGAGTGGTTATAGCTCACTGCTACTCCACTCCAAAGCTTTCATATTTATGGTCAACCCCATATAGAGAAAATACAAATTGGCATGCTGTTTGCATTCTTTATTTTTACTTAGGATAAGGTCACTTTACTGCGTCACAACATTCCTCAAGTGAAGTTATTCCCACTTTCTTTTAGACATCATGTGTCGGGGATTTCGTCATCACCGTAGGATCACATACTGAAAAAACACAATAAAGAATAAATGGGCAATTCCCATTGAATATGAAATGAGCCACCCTCTCCTGCTACCTGTTATGTCCACCTAAAGACAGAGCCCACAGAGTTAGCAAAAACAGAAACTCCAAATATCTGGGTCGCAAGGACAAGACCCCTAAAAATCAATATTCCATTCACATCATGTCCTTCCCTTTTTAACTCTTAAAGTACAGCCTCCACCACCTTATAACTTGAAACTCTGCAATAGTTATCTTCGCCCTGAGAGTTGTCATTTATCCCGCCAATTGACAATGTGTATAAAAATGTGTTTTCCACATTTGCTCTCTTCGCATGATCTTTCTCATTGACAACAACTGAATTCCTGCTCTGTGCACAGCCTTGTTGCGTATTGATTATGGTGAAGCAAATCCAGGGGTCTCCCCACCAAAGTGTTATGTAAGCTTCAAAGAATGCTAAACTAGCTGCAAACAGGATATGTGACACCCCCAAAAGAAACACCTTCACAATAACACAAGGATTAGAGTTGATAGAATCACCCCGAAGCAATCAAGAAAACAGGACATAAATCATCCTCTACCAGGAGATCCCAAGGGATCCTACGCTAAACATCTTACCCACAACTTTCAAAATAATCCCCCAAACTTGACCCACACCGCACCAAAGCCAGATATAGCTTGCTCAGGTCTGGCTTGGACCTGCAGTCAACAAAACAAAATTCATTTGGATTTGACAATTTGTGAGGCAAAAGCACAGAAAGGTGTATCATAATGTATTGTAGCGTCTCCTGCTTGGTGAGGTATATGCATGAGACTCTATACATGAATCTGTCTTCCCTGTACTCCAGAGTGCATACCTTGTTGGGATGGAGATCAGAGCACAACAGACAGACACAGGAAATGCATATTGGCAAATCTGAGCAGAGATCATAATAGAGAAAATGAAGCCGGACATTGTGGGTAGGGTAAGAAAGGCCATGCAGAGGAAGGAGAGGGTGAGGGTTATAAACCGACATTATACACTGAAGTTAGAGTGTGATTGGGGAACACTTCAGATATCCTAGAAGGACTATGAACTCCAAGATGATTTCCGGGTATTCTGGTATGGAGGCCAAGCACTATAGATCCACTGGGGATTCTGGAATGAGGGCAAGAAATTGATTAACAAATGCTATGGGGACTTGTGATGGGTCATATGATCCCCGTCCTTAGTTATAAGAAAAGGATAAATAAACTCTAAAGGTTTGACGGCATGTCCAAACCCAAAGAAGAAGGCATAGAAGCACACAAAAGTGCCCCATTTGCATTCATGACTATCACATCCGGTACAGGTTTTTTCTTAAAATGCTGGTAGTTTGTTGCCATGTTTATCTCATTTTAAATTCAAAATGCAATGAAAAAATCTGGACTGGATGATCTACAAGGTGCAACATTGATGTCAAATTTGGGTAGTCAAGGATATCAGCAGCTGCCTATAATTTGCCCTGGCCCTGCCCTTTCTTCGGTTCAGGGTTCATGAAGGCGGTGCCAGTAAGAGGAAGTAACCATGGCTCCTAGAGCTGTGTTTACTTTCTTTAAGTTCCTCTCTTAGCCCAGCCCCAACACATTCTGGAAGTTGTCAACGTGTCTGTTGACGGTCTAAAGGTGGGTAAGGGTGACCGCCTTATGTCATTTGAGGTCAAAATGGGTGCACTTCCGTTCCCCCAGCATTTGGTGAAATGACGCCCATGAAATTATTTTTGGTACAATAATGCAAACCTTAAAAATGAACGGCATAAACCCTTAAAAGGAATAAATGCCTTTTGTCTGTACTTAAGGTTCGTTGCACAAGGGTCAGGATGTATTTGCAAGTGCCGAAAGAGAGCGAAAACTCATGATAATGTGTTCCCCGTAGACGCAGAGGCAGGTGTTAACAAATGTATCATGTCTGATGTTTCTAGTAGCTCATGCCTTGTCTTTTTTTTTTTTATCTCCTTGCGGCTACTGTATAAACACAAACAGCTGCTTTTTCTCAAATGTGTCTTTTTTTTTTTACCACAAATTACTACATTGCTCCGGAATTTCGATGCCTCTCTAAACATGCAATAATTTGTTTGTGCTCTGCAGAAATTCGAAGAGAGCCAAGGGAGAGGCGAGAGCAAGACCGCCTTCTACCAGGCCCTGCAGAACTCCCTGGGGGGAGCGAGCCTGAACCCGCTGGTCAGAGACGCCGCCGTCTGGTACTATTCCCTGGAGCACTCCAGCGACGACTATTCGGTGTTTTCCAGGGCTCTGGAAAACTCCACACGGTAAGGAGCCCGGGCACGCGGCCAAAGGTAGCGACGCCGCTCTGCAGCCCGATCCCCTCACACACACGGTGAATTAATTAATGGTTTCCTCCTGAGAGGATATAAATGCAGCAATGGTTGACAGGTAGAACAACTCGCCAAAACCGGAAGCGGTTCATTTTCATACAATCCAGAAATCGCTTATTTTTGTCCTCACATGGAAACGCACTCCGTCTTCAGGTCAGTTTCAGTCAAAGAACCTGGGTGATGGATTGAAGAGGTCTGTGTCCAGAGTTCAGTTTATTTAGCACGTGGGCTGGTGTCTCACGCTGCACCTGGCCTGGGCCCTCTGGAGCTGCGTGCTGCGTTGACTTTGGCAGCCTGTGGAGTACAGACGGCACGAAGCCATCCTAAATAGTTCTCCAAGACACACACTATAGCTGACACTGACAGGCCCTGCTAGCGCGAGGGAGCCGGAGTGACGCCAGGGTTCCGCCAGCATATGTGGTCTACACAGGCAGTGCCTACGACGTGGCGGAAAATGGCTTCCGATGGCTGGATGAGGACGCAGCTTGAGGGTGCGCGGGGACACAGGCCGAAGCTAAATTGAAAGGGGTAGATTTAGAAGAAAGTGACACATCTGTATAGATGCGTCACTTTCCCTGCGCCACCATGCAAAACCCTTACGTCACCATGGATGTGCCGTATTTACAATATGGCGCACCATGGCGCAAGGATTGAGAGATGCGTCAGAAATTCGGACACATCTGTTGACGGAAAAGTCACGCATTGCGTTGTGTCGCAAGCACGGCGCAACTCCAGCAATGCGTGTTGCGGCCTATTCCCAATACACTGCGTCACTCCTTACGCCTGCTTCAAGCAGGCGTAAGGTTTTGATGCACTGGCGTCCTAAAAGTCACGCAGTGAAATCTTGTAGATTTCACTGTGTCACTTTTACGAGGCTTTCCTGCGTGGGAACGCCTACCCTGCATACATTATACCTGACGCAGGTATGATGTCACACAGTGCTTTACAACGTGACGCATCTCTCAAGATGCATCACGATGTAAATGGGCCGCAACTTTTACGCCACCGATGCGTCACAAAAGTGATGCAACAACAGCGCAAAAGTGACACAAGGGGCTTGTAAATCTGCCCCAAAGTTGTCATAAAAGTGTAGCATAGGAATTGGCGCTTCCTTTGGGTTGGTTCCCGTTTACTCAGTAACACGTATAGGTTTTGCTATACATTACCTGCAGTTGGAAAAATTCTAGACACACATTTAATAAGAAATCAAAAATCACAAAAAACATACTTTTCCACAAGTTATACAGTAGAATTCTCTGAGGTAGTAGAACACAGGAACTGCCCTTAAAACATAACATTCTGTGTAGGATCATTTTCTTATCCCTTATCAATAACCCCTCAAAGATCAGAATCGCAATTCATGTTTCTCTCTGTTGCGTTACTGACCTGATCAATAACACTTGTTATTGGCCTTCACCTGAATCTCTGTGTTCGGAGAGGAATCATAGGGAATAACCAGCATTACTGACCTGTTCTAAGGGGAGTAATGCTACAGGTATGTGAAAGTGCTAGCCCTGGCGCCTCTTGTCTCACTTCTGCACCTGCCTCATGCAGTTGCTACCTTGTAGAGAACTTCAGGTGTGGGCCTGTCATTATCAGAGCCACACTGGCCATTTGTTCCCTTGGGTGTTTCCCAGGTGGGCTGGCGTTCATCGGAGGCCTGTCTTTAAAGCCCCAGGGCCACTTGAGGGCTTGATACCACCACATGGCTCCAGCATCTCTTTCACAAGCCACTGGGCATTTCATGCAGACCTTTTCTCGTTCCACAAGAGATCGTGTTTATAAACTTCTAAAAACAAACAACGATTTGTGTGATTGACTCTGGACACTAGAATGGACAACTAAGAGGGGCCAGTTTTGTGCGACTGGGCAGATAGAAGCGTTATTATTTATTAAAAATATGACATGGCAATATAGCACAGGCAAAGTTAGATTCAAGAGTAGGGTATTCATTTTATTATTGTAAAATTTCTTTTAGGTATTCACCAATGACACCCACATTTACCAACAATAAAAAATTACCCGAAGCGACAAGCATGGGGAGGACCTCCAGTCTGATACATATCCAGGCGGTTATGAAACTCCAAGAAAACCAACATGAAGAAGCACAATTCCCGCAAAGACACAAGAAAAATTTAGGACAACATCAGCTATCCCAACTAATCTGAACTGCGTATCACAGGCATGCACGCCGTCATTCACACACAAAGGTGCCCCACTCATACCTGCATGAGAAGGCAAAGGCGCTCAAAACAGAACCTTTATGAGCCATCCATAGAGACAGCACTCAACCTAACAATAACAGATAAGAGGGGAAGGAGCACACAGAACAAACCTTGGGGTATGATCTACCAAGAAGACACGAATGAGAGGAGAAAAGTAGGCATGGGCAGTATACCTGTGGAAACAATTTCACGTAGCACCATTTTGACCCACATGCCACTATCCAAATGCACACGCTTTCTGCTACACTCATAAAGGCCCCCAATCGCCAGGAAAGAGGAAGCTCACAGAGACCGAATGGGGCATTACCTCCCCCATCTAGGCACAGACAAGGAGAACAAGGAAGCAATTGCAAGCATAAATGTATTAAAATACCAGTAGGAGAAGAAAGAAAAGTACAAGCAGATATTGGCTAACAGGAAAAGTCAGTTCATAGACCCTTACACAATCATCACCATTCAACAAGCTTTTGGCACTCCAAGCTAGTCCGCACAACACGCAATTCATGTAGCTCATGCATTACTTGCTCTCTAGCGAAGATCTATCCAGTGTTATCGCATGGGTCCTGTGGATCTACCAATATAGGCCCTTCACCTATGATATGAATTTATTATTGCATGATTAAGGTGACTACCAGTTTGGGTTCAGGGCCATCGACTCTCAAGTTTCCCTCTGGGGGCCACGTCTTTGCTTGAAGAGGAAGTGTGGTTATTGGTTATGCTTACTAAAGACATATCCAGCATTAATAATATTCAAGTGTTGACCCCCCCCCCTTTAAGCCTCCAAAGTATTTTGACAATCATGCACATCACAATCTTTCTGTTTTTTGTTCTCAAAGTTATCGTCACATTGCATGCTTGCAATTTCGTAAGGTACATTTCATGGTTTTGCTGATTTTCAGAGGAGGTCAGCCTTTCAGCAGTTGATCTGCCTTAAATGATTTAAGCACTTACAGTGCAATACCTCAAAAACAAGGTTGTAATCCATCAGCAGCAAACCATCTAGGTCTGGAAGAACACAAAATCTGGCAAGTCCTTTTTGGGGTGCCTCAAATGGGATGTGTTTCTGCATCAAACACACCAGTTATATAGTCACCTTCATTAGCTTTGGCAGTATCTGTGGACAAATGGAAAAGCGGGAAAAATCTTCCATGTTGCAAACTTTTGGACTGCTGGGGGCTCCCTCGTGTTGACAAGACTCGAAAATGGTTTCAGCAGCTACCTTTTAAGACTACAAAACATCACATATTCAGTAAGAAAAATATTTAAACGGACACCATAGCTATGAAAGATCTCATGAGTAACTTGCAGGACGCAAATGGTTCAATGAACCAGAAGACTCTGACGCACACAACGATTCAATTACACAATCACACATCCATATACATCACGACCGCACAGATTGACTCCAAGGCCACTATAATGGTCCCCAATGGAGACATCAATAGGGGTAACTTAGCCTGCACATACCAGTCATGGGTGCAGCTAGCACATGTGAATGAGAGGAAAAGCACATTGCCTCATTAAGAAGACACACTTGAAAAATATGGAGACATTTACTAAACTGTCAAGCGCAAAGGATTCCTACTACCTATGCTAGTCTAGAGCCAGTACCTTTAAGTAAGTCAGGGACAGCATTTGCTTACAGTATGATGAACCCTCACCCCCTAATGTGGCATGTTTATGTTTGGGTTCCCATCTAGCACTTGTTATCCACATGGTTCTGTTGAACTTCTGTTGGGTATGTGGTGTAATGGGGTATAAATGTGCGAGAAGAGACAATGGTGGCAGGGTTTATAATTGTGTAGGTCGTGACTGTCCTCTGGTCTCAATATATTCTTACCCCCTACTTCTCAAGGTTAAAATATTTATCAGAAGGTCTGTTGTTGAAATTTACAATATCTGTTCTAGCAGAGCACACATTCTGATTGTTATCTCCCTTAACAGTGTATGAAAGCAGTCCTGATGAAAGTGCCTTATCGTCTTTGAGTGTCGAAACATGTTGACTAAAAAGACAGTCAGGGTTGAGAAACACCCGCTTGTTTGTATCCTCATCACACCACATACCTCACAAAAGGTAGTCACAGTTGCCCGGGTGGCAAGAGGATACTGGAGATTTTTGCCTGCTGAAGACTTTGTCTGAGAAATTAACCTGCTCTAGGAGAAACTAGGAACCTTTATACAGATCTGCATCCTTTCTGACATCAGCTAGGACATATGGTCATTGGACGCCTGCAAACTATTTAGAAAAAGCAACCAGACTGTCTAATTGACTGGACAATTCTTCTGTAATTTTTCCTGATAGCCACAATGATGTGCCCATTAGCTATAACTATGGCTTGTCATAAACCACCGTGGGCACAAAACCAATTAACTGCAGTGTTCAGTGAATCTAGCCAAAGCCATGGTCACCGCAGAGCCGGAGTGTAATTTGACCAGGAGTAACCTTTATATAAGAAAGGCCTTTGGCCCTACAACGTCTTCGGAAATATTTCAGATTAATACAGTATACGTTTAATATTACTTTAAGAAGAAATCTGAGCCTGTGCCTACAACAAATGTACCTTTCACAGGTGAAACATTGTGTGCCTACAGTGGCTTTGTCAATTTTAAATGTGTAACAAATTTTGAAACTCACTCTTCATAAATGATGGAAGTAACATGTCTACTATCTTGCCTTGTGCAATACAATTGAACATGAATGGGTCAAAGATTGCTATTTTGTAATCTAAAACATCTTCCTAGAATGTGTCTTACTTGCTTTAGAAATAGAACGAACTGCTTTAAAGGTATACTCTGTGAGATGATAAAGCCACTTATCACAGAAAACATATGCTGAGTTCAGCCCAGTTACTTTGGTAATATAAAGTATCGGCCTAATCAGAATTACTAGTCGATTGAAAGTATGGCTCTCTGATGGTTCAGTCTCCGACATATCAGCAGCAGATAGGTGCTGTGATGTCCAAGCGGGAAACAGCACAATGTGAGTATCGGGCATTGTGTACTGAAACACTGATTTCACTGTAGTTCCCTGTTTCTCTGGGGACAACCAAAGTCATGAAGGTAATACCATGGTATTATCACTTTCCAGAATTACCACTCTCCACTGTATTGTCGCCTGCATTAATTAGACAAATCCGTTTTATGGTCATAAATAGAAAGAAACTGGATTTAGGGCCTGATTACGATCTTGACAGACACGGTTACTCAGTCACAAATGTGAGGGATATCCAATCCTCCAAATTACTTTACCATTATATCCTATGGAACTTGTATTAGAACATTGGAATGTTGGGAGCTCCATTGAAAACAATGGAGTGCTCCGGGCTTATAATGGCTGGTATAAGCCCGGAGCTCCAACATTCCAATGTGTCTTTGTTCACAGCTCTGGCTGTGAACAAAGGCTTCAGGGAGCCTGAGGGGATTTCAATCCCCTCGCGCTCCCTGAAGGCTTTGTTTTGTTAGAACATTCTGCCCTCTAGTGGAAGAATGTTCTAATAGCCTTATAGCCCTTCGTAGCAGGGCTATACCGGCTTTTAAAGTCCCTCTGCTTTGTTAAAGTCCCTCGCCTTCAGCTCGGGCCTTTAACGCTGCAGCGGGCCTTTAACAGCCGGTATAGCCCGCTACGGCGGGCTATAAGGCTATATTAGAACATTGGAATGTTGGGAGCTCCATTGAGAACAATGGAGTGCTCCGGGCTTATAATGGCTGGTATAAGCCCGGAGCTCCAACATTCCAATGTTTCTTTGTTCACAGCTCTGGCTGTGAACAAAGGCTTCAGGGAGCCTGAGGGGATTTCAATCCCCTCGCGCACCCTGAAGGCTTTGTTTTATTTGTTAGAACATTCTGCCCTCTATTGGCAGAATGTTCTAATAGCTTTATAGCACTTCGTAGCAGGGCTATACCGGCTATTAAAGTCCCGCTGCTTTGTTAAAGTCCTTCGCCTTTGGCTCGGGCCTTTAACGATGCAGCGGGCCTTTAATAGCCGGTATAGCCCGCTGCGGCTGACCATAAGGCTATAATATAGCGGGCGGAATATCCGCCACAATAGCGATCGAGTGTCCCATCATCCTAGATGGTATTCAGGCCCTTAGTTTCAAGCTCCTCGCACATAAAATCTATTAGAATTGAGGATCCTTGTGCCAGAGCACACTACTCTCATTCTAGCCTTGCTATTTACCTAATGTGCTCCTTTGTCATCAATTGTTTATTGTCACTTGTTGCATGGAGCTGATGCGAGGGCCCTCTCTGGTACAAACGCTCTTACTGATATCATCTGCGTTCCCACAAAATATGCTATGGACCCCCACATGTTTCAGCATTGTTGTCCAATCGTATGCCATTTGTTGTGGTCAGATGTGAGACAATCTTACCCTTGATATTTAAGAATTACATGATGATGATCAACATTTTTATCATAATTTTAATTTGGCCTTATTGCGTCAGACAAACCCTAAAATCAATTATTAGTAAGCACTGTCAACTATTGTATTTGTATGATACTTTTCCGGGAGAATGAATGAGTGACAATGTATTTTTCTTTCTGTTTAGAGATCATTTTGTTATCTGCCCTGCGATAAACATGGTCAGGCACTGGGCTGAGACGAACGGGGGTAATACGTTCATGTACTATGTGCCCGAGAGTGCTCTTCAGAGCAGGTAAGGTGCTGCCATGTAACTGGGGATTGAAAGCATTGGCTCATATAATGAGTGTTATGTATTAACAACTTGTTTTAGCTATGTTTTTGTTGCATTTAGCACCAATATTTTGCCTGATGTCCAATTCAAGTTGCTTTTTTGTCCTAATTAATAATTTGTACTAATAATACATTTGAACGGAACACCCAACAGGCTAGGTGGGAAGATTCAATCATATATTATATTCAGGACTGAGACCTACAATGAGATCAGCCATTGTCTGAATGGAAGGAGTTAGTGACAATAATTGATGGCTTTGCAGCAGCAGCTGTAACAGTTTCTATTTGTTCATATATGTGTGATGGCTTCGATCGAATTTGTATTACTCACTGTGTTTTAGCTCACAATTGCCTTGAGTCTGGCCACTCTGAGGAAGTATTGTCAGTGTGGCTGTATTTGGTTAATGCATTTCAAAACTAAACCTGCTAGTCACAAGTTGCTTGACAAGTTCAGTTTTCCGAAAAGTATCAATGAGGAATCTGTTTGTTTGTGCTCTCGCAGTGTGAGAGCTATTCAGAGTCTGTCACATCTATTCTAATTGCTTGCCTCAATATTTAACCTCTTGCACTTCTGCTGCCAGGTGATTAATAAAGGGCTACCTGAGTATAGGTGCCTGATGTGTTTGTCATGAGTATCAATCTCTGCTGATCAGCACCAAAATTGTTTGTTATTCCAGCAAGGTTCAAGAAACTCTCTTACATTCAATGACAGATGTGGTCCAGGACGATTGTGGTGCTGGTGTGACTCTTTTGAGTGAGTCACAACAACACCACAAACTGTCTGGGGTATTTCACTCTGATCTGACTAGTGTATGTCCGCCGTAAATTTATGGATGAGCTCGAACAGTCTAAAATTGAATTAGAATTAAATGGGAGGAGGCCCTTTTTGGTAACGACCCTTCCTTTTGGTCCCTTGAGTGGTGGACAACGAATTCCGGCGATTTACGGAAACCAGCAGAAAAGGCCAAAAATCTTTGGGTAATCGTGGACAATAGGCTTACCTTTGCTAAACAGATCAACGCTCTTACTTCGTCCACCTGCCTTTTATCCCAGTAAACTATCAAAAACTGGTCATATCAGCTTCGATATTGGCCAGATTAGATTATTGCAATGGTCTTTATCTTAATATGCTGTTCCAACATCTGAGCAAACTTTAGGTTTTGCAGAATACAGCTGCGAGAGTCCTTACTCATACTCTGAAAAATGTTTCGGTCAGGAATACAATCAAACAGTTACATTGGGTACCTGTGAAGGAGTGGATCCAACTCGAAGCTTTGTGCTTTGCGTACAAGGCTTTGCACCATTTGGGTCCTCAGGACTTAGCTCAGTACTTTAGATGGGACTCGCCCACTAAGAAACTTAGATCTTCCAATTCTAGAACTTTGAGGGTACCAAGATTTAAAAGAACAATATGGGGTAGCAGAAGTTTCTATTTGGGCACCATTACCATTTGGAATGAAATTCCGTTATTTATCCGTTCAGCCACTTCCCTCCTTGAATTTAGACAAGAGTTGAAAACCTGACTTTTTAGCAGATCCGATTATTGGTAATGATTTCTGATCGCCGGTTTGATCTTAGGTTAGCGCCAGGACACTGTTCGGTAACAGTGTGCTCTACAAATTCCATATATTAACATTAACATCTGAACATGGGTAATGTTTGCACACCTCTAAAGTTGTCTAATATGTTGGCCAGTTAAATGACGCTGAAGGTACATCTATATTTTAAATAGCAAGGGTGAGCTATCACTATCAAGGACAGTCCTCCAGCACTTTCACCAGACGAGAGCTGTCCTCTGACTGATTTAACATGCCGAGCCTGGTCAGTTGACTGTGATTGTGGAGGAATTATTGGAACCAGTAAAACATGGTGCTAAACATTCCTATCCACTCTTTTTAGACATTTTAGGATAACACTTTTGTCTACTGTATCATTGGGTGATAAAGTTTAAACGTGAATCAGCCCGCCATGATTGCGTTTGCCCTTCATTTTCAGTGTTTGTTATTGCCGTTCTGGGCTGTCTCATTGGTTAAAACCAGACTGACAGTCATGTGGTAGAGTTCATTGCATCTATTATGTAATTTTGTATTGGTAACTCTAAAGTTCAAACCTAGTAATCAACAGAGCACTGAACAGGGGGCTAGCCCAGAGGACACATGAGTGGGGTAGAGTGATATGTAGTAGTGAACTTAGAGATATAGGGCCAGATGTATCAAAGGGTTTTACCCATTATGTGTCTATGGGAAAATGTGTTCATACATATGGCACAAAGCTCCTTAACAGGGTGATATTTAACCACTTAAATGCGGAGGACCATTCTAGTGTGGTGGCTGTGAACACCGCATTGCTTAAAAGAATCTTTCTGGGGCTCACACCAGAAGGATTTTCTTTTTCAATATGGAGACAAGATCCCCTTTTCAGCAATTTCTCTCCCTAGTGGGTCCTCACTTGGGGTTTGCCACAGGACAGCAATCCCCAATCAGGGATCCACCCACTAGATCTCTGGAGTGGCCTCCCAGGCACAAGCATGTTCTTCTCCACTGGAAAGTGGGTTTTGAGGGGCAGAAGCCCACCAGATGAGAGTGAACATGAATAATAAAAATGGTGGTGGTGGCTAGCCCTGGCATTGGGCCATGCCCCCATCCAAAATATCTAAAATAGTCTTTCTGATATCCCTGGGGGCCGCAGATTGGGGGTTTACCCCTGGTGGGCAGAATGATGGGTTTTACCAGGCCCGGGGACAGAAAACCCACTAGACACCAGGGAAAATATTAAAAAAGAAGGGGTGCGGGCCCCTAAATCTGAACTATTGAGGGGTTGGTTTGGTTGCTGAGGGGGGAAGTAATCATCCAACACTTGGAGCTATGCTGTTTCTGTACTGAATTGTCTTAATCCAGCTTAGTTGTCTTGAATTAGGTTGTAGTTGGGTGGCAATTACCTTCTTAAAGATTTTTTTTTTTTTTTAAAAGGGAGGTGGGTTTAGTTGGAAGTTGGTGATGAATGATTTTATTTCTAGGTGTTGAGTAGAATGTTGAAGGCTTCCAAAATGTGGTGCTGGAGTAACCAGGTAGATTAAAGTCTCAGAGGAAGGTTGGATAGAAGTGTTGGATGGAAGAGAAAGTGGAGAGGTCCATTAGTTCTAATATGAAGTGCTTTTAGTGTCTGGGTGGTCTGCAGATCATATGAAAGGAGGCTGTCCTGTATGCTGAAAGAGGAAATTGACAGAAAAGGTACTTATTTGTCATAGCGTTGTTGCATGTGCAGTGCCATCATGACTTGTGTATAAATGTGAGTCCCCCTTCAGTTTTGTATGTTCAGTCTATTAGTTGGCTGCTCGGCCTGTTGGGGGACAGGATGTCTAGAATGCTTGTAGTCCAGGGTGTGAGCCAGGTTTTTGTGATGAAGAGAGTGCCTAGGTTGTGGTGAGTGTCAGGGGTGTCGGGACATAAGTGATTGTGGCATGTGCATTGATGAACATGACTTGAAGTTGGTGTTTTGTGAGAGGTATGTATAATGTAGTAGGTAGATGAGGTTGTTGATGTTGTATGCATGAGTTGGGTGTACATGCTAGTGAGGTCTTAGTGTGGAAGTGGATAAGGCACATATAGTGGTGTATTCTGGGTCATAGTGTTGGGTACCTTGCCTAGGCAGAAGGGGTTCTGGCCGTAGATCCTTCAGGCCACAATAGCTAAATAGGTTATACCCTTGTCATGTATGGGCTTTGCTTGGTAACCCTAGGAAGTGGAATAGGAACCCAGTGAAAGGTGGAAATTCAGTGCTGGTTGCCTATTGCCTAGCAGGTGGTGCCTTGAGGGAGATCATGTGACATTCCTATGGTGACTTCTGGGGCAGGAACCTATGGCTGGAAATCTTGTCTGGTTACTGATTGTCTGGTTACTGGTGTCACAGGAAATCCACACTGTTTTATATAATCCTTAAATAATTTTTTTACTTCCTTTGCCAGTATCTTATCATAAGAATTGTGAGATTAGATTTTGGCCTGTTGGTGCTGTGGATTAGTGTTTTGTGTTTTTTGTTTTTTAAGATAAGGCTAATGATGTCCTGACGCTGCCATCAGCGTCAAGAGAATTTCCTTGTATTGTGTTTTTTTTGTCTTAGGTTAGTTACTTTGTTCACTTCTCCAAGTTCGAAGAAGGTATGTAATGAGATTACATTGGTCAGAAATATAATTAAATAAAGGGATAATTCTGCATTGTTCAAAGATTGTTGGAAGATTGGTAGAAGTGTCTTGTATTACATGGTGCAGCTTTTTTTCTTTCTCTGTCAGTGGAGATAACATATTGACTATTTTACTCCACTGATTTACTGCTTCACTGATTCTGCTCCATTTAAATCCACTTTACAGCTTCTGTTTAATCTGCATTTTGTTTGGGCAATTTTGTCAGATGGCATTGTCTTTGTCTGTTATTGGCATTGCAACAAATATTGTCTTCCATTTTAGTGGTGTTTCTGAAATCACAACATGAATAATTATTTATCAAATTGTGATTTATGGAGTTTATCCTTGTATATGAATATGTTTACTGATATGTCCATCGTAAACATAATTGAGTATTTTTTGCATGAACTCTACAAACTTCATAAAGTATTTTGTTACTTTCATTCAATTGACTGTGTTTCGTCATCATTTTGTGTAATTTTATAACTTGACATTCTCCTCAACAAATGCTTAACATCTTTTCCTCGGGTAGAATTGTTCTCTGTGTGGATCTGTCACTGGTGCTACCGGTTGAGTATTGCGTACACCACTTGGTCCATGTGTTTACAAAATGTTGGAAGATGATCTGAGGCAGTGTAAATTTCTTTCTGGGATGCTGGCCAAGAAGGTCCCCTTAAAAAAGTTCTCAAATAAACACACTAAAGTGTGGCCTGGTTCCATACTAATGGAGGGTAATTTAAAAGAGGATGGGATTGGACTTCCACCAAAAATCAGCAAATTTCCTGTCTACCCTCCTAGTGGTTTTCACCAGCTCATATAAATATGTGGAAACCACTCTTTTCCCAACAGTGCATCTGCGTACAGGAAAAGAATGCCCACCAGCTAGGTGCATCCTGAATATCGACCCCAGAATATTGATAGAAGCCAATATCATGGACAAAATGTCTACAAATAAAAAAAAACTGGTACGCAAGTCCATATTTTCTATACCTAACTCCTAATTCATGTTCTTTGGAGATATATATATATATATATATATATATATATTACCTACTGGCGGTCGCCAGTAGGTAGTTATAGTTAGGACCACGTTTCCATAGGAAAACCTCAACATTCTATTTTGAATAACTTTGGCGCCGGTCGACGAATCCTCGCGAATTTCTCAAAATAGGTGGGGCGCTACGCTCCGCTCCTACCCTGAAAGTCTCGGGGGGATCCGTCAAGCGGGGGCTGAGATAAAAGGGGGTCCCAAAACGCGTTTTTCCCATGCATTTTTCCATAGGACCTTTAGAACGAGCTACAGCCCGAACGGCTGAACAGAATTACTCAAAATTTGGCAGAGAGGTAGTCCCTAGGTCAAGGAAGTGCCTTTTGTAGGTTTGGTGTAAATCTGTTCAGTAGATTCTGAGAAAATAGCCTTTAAATCAATATATATATCTGAGCCCGCTTACGGTACGCTTACCGTACGCTTACGGTAAGCGTACGGTGGCGTGCGCGAGCGCGATTCTGATTGGCTCTTAGATCTTAGTAAACATTCGAATCGGCCGAAACCAGGAAGCGGCGGCCGCCATTTTGTGTATTTCACTCTGAAAAAAAAGAGTGAAAACAAGGAAAGGGGGCAATGAGGAGAGTTACAGACCCCCTAACATTTGTAAGGGGGTCAAAGAAGGACAGAAAAGTACAAAGAAAACATTTATTGATTTTAAAAAAAATCACGGGGTACGCGTACGGTAAGCTTACGGTAAGCGTACGGTAGGAAAAAAAAAAAAAAATGAAAATCAGATTTAAGTGTTTAGATATTAGGGGGCTCTAAAAAGAGCCGTTGTGTTTATGAAATGATTTTTTAGTGGTACCTACAAGTAAGTACCGATGCAGAGTCTAAGGTTCAAGAGGAAGACTCTGTTCCCTTCATCATTGAAGTGCACACCATCTCCTCTATAAATGTCTTGCATGTCATAACGCAAGTTGTTGTGGTAAATGGCACCCATACCATAGTCACGGAGGAAAGCAGAAACAGATTTGTTGACGTGCTTTCTTGCTTTGTCATCGCACCGCGTGCCCACCGTGCGTGCACGGCACTAACTGCGTAAAGTGGGCGCGCGGTGCGCGAAGCGCACCGCGTGCTCACTGTGCGCGCACGGTGCGCGAAGCGCACCGTGCGCGCACGGAACGAACTGCGTTAAGTGGGCGCGCACGCCACGAATGGCGTAAAGTAACTTAGCATTTAAAAAACCGTACAAATTCACTGAAAAAACCATAGGTTTCACACACGTTATAGTTAGGAATTAGCATTTAAAAAACCTTGCAAATTCACTGAAAAAACCATAGGTTTCACACATGTTATAGTTAGCGGAAATTTTACTGATAAAAAACCAATGAAATTCCCCCGTTATAGTTAGTGCAGGCAACTATAACTCACGCGACCGCAATCTTCTGCTGATGACATATGTGTCTTTATGAAAAAAAAATATTTGTAATATATGTATAGCTAAAAATGTATGGAAGAAGACATGGGCAAATAAGTGTCTAAATACAGTATTAGCATCAGCAGAGGATTGCGGTCGCGTGAGTTATAGTTGCCTGCACTAACTATAACGGGGGAATTTCATTGGTTTTTTATCAGTAAAATTTCCGCTAACTATAACATGTGTGAAACCTATGGTTTTTTCAGTGAATTTGCAAGGTTTTTTAAATGCTAATTCCTAACTATAACGTGTGTGAAACCTATGGTTTTTTCAGTGAATATATATATATATATATTACCTACTGGCGGTCGCCAGTAGGTAGTTATAGTTAGGACCCCTTTTCCATAGGAAATCCGCAACATTCTATTTTGAATAACTTTGGCGCCGGTCGATGAATCCTCGCGAATTTCTCAAAATAGGTGGGGCGCTACGCTCCGCTCCTACCCTGAAAGTCTCGGGGGGATTCGTCAAGCGGGGGCTGAGATAAAAGGGGGGTCCCAAAACGCGTTTTTCCCATGCATTTTTCCATAGGACCTTTAGAACGAGCTACAGCCCGAACGGCTGAACAGAATTACTAGAAATTTGGCAGAGAGGTAGCCATAAGGTCAAGGAAGTGCCTTTTGCAGGTCTGGTGTAAATCTGTTCAGTATTTCCTGAGTAAATAGCATTTAAAAGCATATATATATGTGGGCGGAGCCTAACCACACATCTCATCCTGAGATCTGATTGGCTGTCAGCACTTCATCCAAGAAGTGTTGGCAGCCATCTTGGGACAAATATACATGATAGCACCTCATTAAAAAGCATTGCAGTTAATAGAAGGTTTTAAGACTTTAGTTACATTATAAATCATTTGTTGATGGTACCATACTCATTTAAGGAATTGTGGTATGTTCTAAGGTGATTTCACCATGTGAAAAAGCCTTCTTCTGGGATATCATGATTGAGAGAAAAATATTTTCTCATGCTTTTACCACAGAGGTTTGGAAGGTGATCTATAGGCTAAACTGAGAGCTTATTTTCTGTAAATTCACATTATCTTTCTCAGTCATGTGAGAATGAAGTCTGATATTCTCAGTAAAACATGTACATCCAACAAGGGCAGAGACTGTCAGTTGATTCCTTTGTGTTCTACTGCAGCTTCCCAGAGTGTTCCAAAGAACTACTAGAGCGCTAACAGTCCTACTTATGATAAACGTATGGCACACCTGAAGCCATCTTGCTTGGATTAAAGTGGTAACTCTTAAAACATTTAATTTAAAAAGGAACAAAATGAGGGGGTTCATTTTTCCATAAAAAGTATGATTAGTGCTGCAGAAAGAAAAATTAGGGCACATTTTGAGTGACTTCACAAATCCTCTTCTATTTCATAAAAAAATTCTGACATGCAGACTGAAACATGCACTTTCAATACCAGCAGCAGTTTTCCCTGGTGAGCAGTAGCTTTACTACAGTGATCTAATGAGAAAAAAGAGTGCTAACATTCTGAATTTATGGCAAATGTGTGACACATCTGAATGCCTTCTTGATGGAATCAAAGTAAAAAACTGAAAGTATTTCCTACTGAGGAGACTGCAGTAAATGAGGAAATTAGGAAACTTCATAACAAATAAGTCTCCCAAGATGGCCACCAGAGACAAAAGAGCCCAAATGTAGCCCAAATATCACCCAGATGTAGCCCAAGTATAGCCCAATGACAGAATGTCCCAGAATGTTCTTAAAAACAACTAGAGCGCTTACTGTCTTCATTATGACAAAAGTATGGCACACCTGAAGCCATCTTGATTGGAATAAACTGGTAACACTTAAAACATTTAATTTAAAAAGGAACACAATGAGGAGGTTCATTTTGCCATAGAAATTATGATTAATACTGAAGAAAGAAAATGAGGGCACATTTTGAGTGACTTCTCAAATCCTCTTCTATTTCATTAAAAAATTCTGACATGCAGACTGAAACATGCACTTTTAATACCAGGAGCAGACTTCCATGGTGGAGTAGTTTTACTACAGTGATCTAATGAGCAACTAGAGTGCTAACATTCAGAATTTATGGCAAATGTGTGACATATCTGAATACCTTCATGATGGAATCAAAGTAAAAAACTGAAAGCATTTCCTACTGAGGAGACTGCAGTACATGAGGAAATTAGGAAACTTCATAACAAATAAATCTCCCAAGATGGCCACCGGAGACAAAAGAGCCCAAATGTAGCCCAAAATCAACCAGATGTAGCCCAAATATAGCCCAATGACAGAAGTGTGCAAAACACTTATTATTTTGTGTTTTTGCAGTGTTATATAGTGCAGACTTGTCAGGTATTGGAGTGCTTTACATGAGCATTGGTTACATCACACAAGAACAAATTCATTTTGGTTGTAGACATGGGGAGACTAAGTGATTTGACCAGAATCACAGAATGTCGAGCTGAAGCAGAAACTTCAACCTGGTTCCCCAGTTGCAAAGTCTGCAGTTCTGGAAGTAACACCACATCCTCTCCCCTAAGTGCAACATTTAATCAAGTGGTCAACTGGATAAAAAAACATAAAGATAACAAATAATTTAAAAGTGCTTTGTCGCTATTTGAAAACTCAGAAAATATGTCCTTATTTTAGTCTTTTAGAGCACTAACCATAATTTTGATGCCAATAAGACCCTCTCATATATGTAATTTCTAAAGGAAATGCTCTAGGTATTACAGTTTTGATTACATCAAGATGATGTCAGGCGTTCCACACTTTTGTAATAAATATAGAATGTTAGCAATCTAGTTGTTCATTAGGATACTGTTGAGAGGCAGAGGCCAGGGGCACGGACTCTGAAAATTGAAGGCAGGTAGGAGGGTGCAAAGGCAACAATTTAACCACACTGAGCAGGCAGGAAGGGCCGTGGAAGCACAACAGACTATGGAGGGCAGTGGAAAGGGGGGCAGGGGCAACAAACCAACAATACAGGACTTG
The DNA here is from genome assembly GCF_964204655.1 of Triturus cristatus. Classification (NCBI taxonomy): domain Eukaryota; kingdom Metazoa; phylum Chordata; class Amphibia; order Caudata; family Salamandridae; genus Triturus; species Triturus cristatus. Next base: position 257,306,096 of record NC_140587.1, on the reverse strand, counting down.
CAAGAGAGGCTGTTGGAGGGAAGATCTATTACGGGTCAAGGAAGCTAGGGGCGGTCCCCAGATCCCCGGGAGCCACCACAGAACTGAGCAGGAGAGTGAGTCAGGGACAAAAGGGGCACCTTAATTTGAGCCGGGGTGCCTAGGAACGCTTGCTCCAAAAATGAAGAAAACAGACATATGAGACATGGAATTGGAGGCAGAATACAATGGCAGTTTAATGAGAAGATGCAACTTCAAAGAAACCGCAGAATAGAGACATAAAGTACAAAAAACAGAATCCAGATAATCATACAGCTGTCATAATATTCTCTGTATCTCAATTAATGTACTGACAGAGAGAGAGAGAAAACACATCTATAAATGCATCATGAGAAACAAGTTACACCAAGGAAAATGTTACCTAGGAACACTCACGTTTACTCTTAGAGCAAGCATTCCTGCAATTACAATACAAAATCTTTTAAATGCAAAAGTAAAGAGAACAATGGTTAAACATAACATGACATTTCATATAGGTAAAATAGAATAAGATACTTCAAGCAAAGCAGAGCAAGACATTTTAAGCAAAGGAAGACAAGAGCTCCCAGCTCTTGGGGAAAACCTGCACTGCCTGTTAACCTACATACAGACGGCGAGGTAGTCCGTCGATATCTGTGGGTGCTCCCTTTTTATATCATTTTGTGGGCTCCTTTGCACGCTACATCTACCTACGTATGCTACCCAAAAGCTTCGACTGCAGATTTTACCAGACATTTCGTCATTTACCCACTTAATGCTGACAATGGACTGGGTGAAAAGGTCAGTCTCTCAGGCCAATCGCTTATCGTAAGTTCCATAGAGCAAGCAGAAAATAATGGGTATTGTACGGGAATTCAATATATTCATGTATAAAATCTCCTCAGTTCTCCTAACTTGACGCTCTGCGGTTGCCACTTCCTTAAAAGCGGGAAACCTGCCCAGGACGCAAGTACCAGTCCAGGATGCAGCCTACTGTATGTCTACAGCTTCAGGGGGATGTTGAACTTTGATACCGAGCACGGAGCACTCGGGTAGGGTGGGGGCTACTAGTTTGGATCAGAAGGCCTCGCAGACCTGCCTTCAGACTGCTATACACTAAAATTGCAGAGCTATGGTCAATTTAACAAAGAGGCCTACATATTGAACAGAAGGGCCTACACAGGGGTTTTATGCTGGCTGAGTGGTAAGGATGTCTCAGGATAATTATATAGCAATACGGGACCCGCTGGTCAATTTAATACGGCCTACAAATGCAGCTGGCAGGGCAAGGACAAGGGTCTCATACTTCAGGTGTGGACAGAACGGGCCAGGGGCCCCCTGTGATACAAAATCTACCCTCCTTCAAGGCTGTGGCAATGTAATAGACCATTGTGGGCAGAAGGAAGAGGCAATGGTAGTACAACCATACATGCCAACAGACCCGATTCAGCCAGGAAACGTCCAATGTTTTTAAGCTCAAATGGGCTTTATTTGATCTGTCTCCTGTCTACAATATCCTCTTTTTCAATGTAACTCAAAGGGGAAAATCAATACCCCAGTTTTTTTTCAAAATCTCCCTCTTACCAAGTTCAAAATGTTCGCAAGTATGGTACATTGGATCATGGAAGGAAATGGGATAGACACATGGACTTGGATAACAGAGGACAGGAGGGACATGGAGAGGTGCACCAAACTGACCCTGCAGGGCAGGCATCAGGGTTTGCAGCAGCACAATACACCACACAGGGCATGCAGGACGGGAGTGCAGCACAACAATCCATAGAAAGCAAGAGGGAGGGGACAGGACCATGCACATGGACAACAGAGAACAGAGGGGCAAGAGGCAATGGTAGCTAGCTGACCATAATGGACAGACAGGAGAGAAAGCTGCAGCATAACAGACCATAAAGGGCAGGAGGGACGGATCAGGGGCATTACAATGGAACAGACAAGCCAGGAGGGAGGGAGTAGGGCTGGGGGCAAGGGGGCAGGGCAGGAGCAGCAAGATAGCCATGGAGGTCAGGCAGGATGGGCACTAGAAGCAAGACACACCATGAAGAGCAACAGTGAGACTGTGATGGCATACACACAGACCATGGAGGGAAGGTGGGAGGGGGTCAGGGGCAGCTAACTGACCACACAGGGAAGGTGGGAGGGGCCATGGCAGCACAGAAGACCATGCATGGCAAGTGGGAGGGTTAGTGGCAGCACAATGGCTATGATGGGCAAGAAGGAGGGTGGAGGGGCATGCACAAAGGACAATGGAGGATAGAAGGGAGGGTCAGGACCTGTGCACAGACAAGAAAGTTCAGGGGAAGGGACCTCACAACAGACCACACGGGGCAGGCAGGAGGAGCAGTTGCAGCACAACAGACCAGGGAGGGCAGAAGGGTGTGGCAGTACAATGGACCATGTAGGACAGGAGGAAGAGGATAGGGGCATGGCATGTGGACAGGCAGGGTGGAGGTGGCAGGGACAGGTTACAGTCATCTGACAATGCTAGGCAGGTGGGAGGGGAGTGGCAGCTCAACAGAACACTCAGAGTAGATAGGAGTGACAGGTCCATGGGACATGGTGGGCAAAAAGGATGGAGCAGGGGCATGCACAAAGACATCGGAGGGCAGGGGGAAGGAGAATAGGGGCAGCAAGCTAAGCACAGAGTTTAAGCAGGAGGTCAATGATGGGGCATAGAATTGGGCAATGGAGGGCAGGAGGACTGGACTGGTACATCATACTAAATTGAGGGCAGTGGCAGCACATCAGACCATGCATGGCAGGAGGGAGGAGGCTAGTCCATGGATTCACACAACAGAGGATAGGGAGGAAGGGGATGGGGCAGCAAGCTAACTGTTCAGAGAAGGCGGGTATTAGGAACTTTATTGTTTTTAAAACATTGTGTCTGTGCGAACTACTTAAAATATGAACTAGTATGCAGCATAATCTCACTTTTATTCAGGAAGAAGAGGACGTTTGTGACTGTGACTCCGGGCTCACTTGGCAGAAACACCCCCTGACCCTCCACCCCCTATCGCAAAATGTAATGCCCGTGAAAAGGGTAGGTGAACACAGTGTTATATAGAACATAGTCCTGAGAGCACGATTGAAAATGAAAACTAGATATAGTGTATGGTATAAACTATGCACCAAAAAGTGTGATATAAGATGAACCGGGCGTGAAATATAATTTGCAATACATTGTGCGCAATGACAGATTCATTGGAGAGCGCGAGATAGCACAGGCACTAGCGCGTGCTATGCGATATGCGCCTTGGAGTGTAATATGCACAGGGCAGTGTTGTGTAACCTAACTAGTCTCTAAAGTTGTAATATAAAATATGTGCTGGGGAGTGTAACGTTGCATATGCACTGTGACAAATATATGGATCCCAGATTGTAATATGTATGGCATAGCACTGTGCGTTATAACATAGGCATCGAGAAAGGCACGTTAGATGGGGCAATATAACCCGTGCGAAGACAAGTGTGGCATGACATATTCACGGGGTGGTGTTACAGTGCACATGGGCTAGAGAGTGTCATAGCATATGCACTAGCTAGTGGAATACAACACAGAGGTGTGTGGCACTCGGCAGGCAATGGTGGGTGTAACACAGCATTGGGCTCTGTCAGGAGCACGCTGTGACTCTCAAGTGATGTTCGTCCCCTTTCCAGAGAGTAAAATAAAAAGTATTACACATCCGGCAGTGGATGTGTGTTTTATTAACCGTGAGGGGGGTTTCTTGCATAGTTTTGGTCGAATTTTTGTCGAATCCCCTTTGAATGGCTTGGTGTGCATGTGTATTAAATGTGCCCGTCAATAGCTACCCATGTTTGTATAAATAAACGACAAGGGTGTCTACCAGGATTAGGCACGGTAGGGCATCAGACATGTCAGAGCTTCACTAGTGGTGTAAATACATTCCACGTGGATTCATTGCATGCATAGTCGCCTTTTAATGAATATCACGCAAATCGTCATGGTGATAGGTACGTACGGTTTGTCCAGCATGTCCTAGGTGTGTCTATAAATATATATTTTTTAAAAATAATAAAAAACAGTGGCCGGCCCTGGGGATTGGGGTCAAAAAAATATAATTAGGAGACTGGCCCTGGGGGATGGGGTCATCAGGGCCAATAAATTAGAATAAGAAGGGGAACCAAACAGCCCCCCTTCTTAAAAAACTAAAATAAATAAAAGACTGGCATCGTGCCGGAGGCCATGCCCCCTCCGTGCAGCACTCTGCAAACGCGCCCCCAACAGGCATCTCCAGTATGCGCCAGGGAGCTGCGCTGCAGCCAGGTGTTCTGAGGCCAAGCCCCTTTTTACACCTCTCTGCAACGCAGCTCTGTGGCGCTTACTGGAGGTACCTAGTGGTCTAGTTTGACCCTAGGGACCCTTAGGATTCAGGGGGACTCTCAACTTAGAACAGCCACAGGGCGCGTTTACACAGTGGTGAAGGGAGGGGACGGGGCCTGAGGTGACGTGTGCAAACACGCACTATGGCATGTTTTAAATTGGGGATATAATTTCCCTTCAATACTGAGGGCCCCTGGGGGCTAACTAGCCCACCAAGTGCTTCCAGTAAGCGCCACTGAGCTGCATTGCAGAGAGGTGGTCCAGGCCGTGCCACTTTTTACACCTCTCTGCAACGCAGCTCTGTGGCACTTACTGGAGGTACCTAGTGGGCTAGTTGGACCCTAGGGACCCTCAGGATTCAAATGAACTTAATCTCCCAACTAAAAATGGACACAGGGCGTGTTTACACAGTGGTGAAGGGAGGGGACGGGGCCTGAGTTAATGTGTGCAAAAACGCCCTGTGGCCTGTTTTAAGAGGTAGTTTTAATCCCCATGCCCTATTATTCACTAGGGGCTTACAGAGGAGGTCATGCTAATCACAGGGGGACCCCAACGCATAATGTTCCCTAGTGTATGTAGGTGTTTTCACTGTATTCTAAGTGTCTTTTAACATAGCACTGGCTCTAGGACTGGTTAGTCAGACTCAGTTACCACCAGTATCCGTCTGAAAAAGTTGAGGGTACAGGATGATTTTGCAACAAGGCTTCTTTCTGCTCTTCTTTTTGTTCTTTCTGCACGTTATCCTTCTTCCTGCACTTATCTTCGTATTTGAGGACTTCTGTTGCTTCTTTCTGCACTTCTTTTGTTTCTTTCTGTGCATTTTTTCTTCTTTCTTCACATGTCCTATCTCTGTAGGCATAGTTAGAAATTAGCATTTAAAAAACCTTTGAAATTCACTGAAAAAACCATGGGTTTCACACACGTTATAGTTAGGAATTAGCATTTAAAAAACCTTAGAAATTCAATGAAAAAACCAAAGGTTTCACACATGTTATAGTTAGCTGGACATTTCACTCGTAAAAAACCATTGAAATTCCCCCGTTATAGTTAGTTCAGCTAACTATAACTCGCGCGCCCGCAATGCACTACTGATGACGTCACATATTACATCACTCATGACATGGTCACTGACATCACTCATGACATCACTGATGACATCTCAAATGACATCACTGATGACATCACTGATGACATCATCCAGTGATTGTGTGTTTTTATGAAAATTATATATTTTTTATATTTATGTATATCTCAAGGTCAAAGGAAGAATAAATGGGTATATAAGTGTCTAAATGGATACTTTTTTTGGGAATTTTTTTTGTGTAACTGACTGTTTAAGTGTATCATAGTGAATACATGGCTTACTGAGTAATCTTTAAATATTTAAATATCTGTATCAGTTTCTTACTTTGTGTATAAGTGGCTGCATGGGTTGGTGAGTAGCTACATGAGTGTCTATATAGGTTATTAGTTGGTTTTTTATCACTATGAGTGTCTGAGTTTCTGTATGGTTCGGTGGGGGGTATTACTTAGTGCATAGGTGCATGAATGAGTGACTCACTGTTTGTATGTGTTGAATACAGCATGTGTGCAGGACTGTATGGGTGGATGAGTGTGTGCATGGGTGTGTTAGTGAGTGAATGACTGTCTCAATAGTGTCTTTATGAGTAACTACATATGTTTTAAACTAGTATATGTGACTATTGGTGTATATAAGTGAGTATATGTGAGAGTGAGAGATTGGAAGAGTTCCTGTATGAATAAGTATGTGTTTCTAGAAGTGATTGTTTAAAAGACTAAGTATGTGTAAGTTTCTGTAGAAGTAAGTGTGGTGGTGTGTGTATAACTGTATATGCAAGTAAATGGATGTTTGATTCTTTATTAGAATGAGTGACTATGTGTGTGAGTAACTCTATGGATGAGTGGCGTTGTGTAACAGGATGTATAGGTGTGTGAGTACATATGATGAGTGAGTACATGTATGAGTGACTGTATAGGACTGTTGGTGAATGAGTGGATGTGTATGTGGATCTTAGAATTACTGAATAGGTTGTTGTAACTGGTATTGGTATGTCCATTGTTTTGAACATTGTAGTTTCTATTTTTGAATGTGTGTATCAAAGGTTATATTAGGGGAAGAGGAGGTCTGCCACTCTATCACAAGGATGATGTCATCCGTGATGTCATTAGTGATGTCATTTGAGATGTCATCAGTGATGTCATGAGTGATGTCACTGACCATGTCATGAGTGATGTAATATGTGACGTCATCAGCAGTGCATTGCGGGGACGCGAGTTATAGTTAGCTGAACTAACTATAACGGGGGAATTTCAATGGTTTTGTACGAGTGAAAAGTCCAGCTAACTATAACGCCCCTGAAACCTATGGTTTTTTCTGTGAATATATATATATGTATATGTATATATATATATATATATATATATATATATTTATATATATATTTTGTCCCTCAATATTCTGTCCTTGATATTGTGGTACCACAATATTCTGGGGATCGATATCCAGTAGTGCAACTTGTCAAACACTGGTGAAATTATACCAGAATCCTGACCTATTTAGGGAGGACTTAACAGTGTTGTGGTCATCAAGTGTTTTTTTGCACCGCATGGTGGTCTGTTGCATAGAAAAGCCAACAAAGTCCCACAGGTGCTGGGAGAAATCTCCCATTATATTAGGCAGATTGATTTTTTGTTTTTCATAAAACACACTCCTACTTTTGGGGTTTATTTTTGGAAGGCAAGGAAAATGCCTGTGTTTTGCCATGATATGGTGGGTTGGTCAGTAATGATCACTTTCACCAAAAGTGCTCTCACTGTGTTTGTGAAAGCTCTTTTGCCAAAAATGCCCTGCCGGTAGGCCAGGGAAGCCTAGTTACAGAGGGTGGGCCACAGCTGGGATGGCAGATATATTGCCTCTGCTGCACCAGACTCATCTTGGCCTTCTTATGGGTCTCGAAATGAGCCCCATAGTTTGTGCTCTGCATCCCATGGACGACAGGGTGAAATTGCAAAGGTGTATTCATGGATCTACAGAAAGTCAGATACACACTAGCATGAAGAAAAATATACTTCATCATATTATTCTCAAATCAAACTCTCTCTCAATCACCGTATGAGAGAGAGAGCTTGATTTGAGAATGATATGCTAAAAGTAGCGAGACAGGGGCACCTCAACTTTCCGTTAGAGGCAGCCTGTTACAGTAAACTTCTGTACGTCTTCTGGGCAGTGAAAAGTAAATAGAAGCAAACAACTGGTCATGTGGGTTTCCCCCCCGTATCCTTTTGCACCCACCTAGAAGTTGGGCTGGTAATAATGATTTTCACTTGAAGTTGCAAGGGTCTGAGTCATCGAATATGGACCAGTGTCTGTGTGGCAGCATGCACTTGTCCCAGTTCCCTCTAACTCGCCAATGAGTTTGGAAGCCCTTAGGGATAACTGACTGTGCATTACTGACCGGTTGCCCACTAAGGGTCTGTGTTTCCAGGTTAAGCAATTCCTCTCCGTGAAGATGGAATCCTTCACACAGTTGATTTTGTGGAATTTGACCATCAGTGCCTACTCAACACCCGGCCATCCATAGTTTGAGTCAGCCATGCTTTGCATAGCAGTTGCGTAAGTGAAAAGACAGCATCAACAGGTCCTCTCCAAAGAGTGTGAGCCTTCTGAAACTGTTGAGACATTGATAATGTGGCCACTAGCCCATCAGCAGGATGCTTCTGACAGCAAAGCTGACTGTTGCTTTGTCATCAGAAACTGCGCAGCCTCCCCACCTCAATATTAGGTGGAGGAACCAAAAGTATGGTGGTCAAAGACGGCACCAATTTTTAGGATGTTCCACTTTACTGCTCGTCTATAAAAAAGGCTCTTTTCCTTCTGGCTCCTAGGCTTCACAACACGTGGTATACATGATGCTCTGCCTAAAAAGGCACCTGCTGCAGCACACGTATGACTACATATCTGTGAATAGGCAGTCTACAATGAATTTGCCTATCTTAATGCAAATGTGTGTAACACGCTTCTTTGCAGGTTGAACATGGATATAATCTCCATACGTCATTGCTTGGAAAAGCTATTCATAATCATGCTACTGGGTAAGCAGGAGTTTCTATACTGGAATACATTGTAACCAGTTGAAACATACAGAAAGAGTTTCTAATGCTGCACTTCCTGCCTACAGCTTCAAAGTCATGAATGCAGTGTCAGGGATCAGAGGTTAATCAGGGCTCTAAGACACATACAAAGATATTTCCAATCCTCACTTTACCCTACCCCCACCAACAGAATAGAGGTCATTGTGGGGCTTTTTGGACAAGGGTCGGCCTTTTGAAGTCTGTAGGGGTCAAAAGGAACATGATGTCAATACTCCTTACATTTTGGCGAGTCCATGCTAGAATTATTTAGTAATTGTGTCAGATCATCAAAGGTTTTCCCCCATTGGTCATATGGACCTTTGTTGGTTGACATTAAGTATTGAGAGGGAGCAAACATCAATAATACATTTCTGATTTGTGAAGCCAATGAGACTCCACAATAAGGACTAAGAGTCGTTAAATATAGTTAAAGTGTTTTATTTTGGTTTACCAATCAATCCAGCATATATGCAAACCAAGAGCAAATTCAGTAAATTGAAGTGTTGTATTGCAATAACCATAAAGGTATAGAAACAGATTAAAGCGAACAGGGGTTCCATATAGAAACTTCCCTTCTCTCTCCTAGACATAGATCAGCATGATCAGATGCCAGTAGAAGTCGTGGTAAAAGGAAATAGGTGTTCAGCATAAAGCCTCACACTTGCAAGAATAAGGCAAGCAGAGAGGCCTGTACCTCTCAAAGTCCAAAGGGAATCTGCTCTGACTCTAACTACGAGAACACCAATTGGAAAGTAACCGGAGATTCAGAAACGTCCTTATCTCTGTTCACACCACCAGGGAGCAATCAAAATCAATACTCAAGTGCATCTGCAACATGGCTTTCAGATTCTCATCACATTGAACTGAAACTCCAGCTCTCAACCTTGAACATCTCTCCATCCAGATACATGGTGAACAGCAGGTCCTTTTCAATATTAACTCTCCACGTTCATTTCCAAGTATCCATCCAAGCCTCTCTATCAGCAGTCTAATACAGACAATAAGCCTTTCTGTGACTAACAAGAATCATGATAATAAAACTGTAAAGAAAAGGAGAACATGATGGCAAAGCAAAATGCATTTGATTTGAGGCCTGTAGTCAGGCTCACTTTAGTTCATTTACTATGCACTTCACATATATGATTATACATGTGCACGTGTAGCTTTAAGAATAAATGCAAATGTAACATGAAATTTAAGTGTAAAACATGTATAAAGAATATATGCCTTCATGTTTACACTGAGCATTAGTTCACATATGTTTCAATTTCTAATCTCTACTGTGAATACATTTTGTTAATGCATTTGGATGCTTCACCGATGTTAATGAGGTGAAGTAAAAGACACACAAATTGCGGAAGGAATGAGGAACAAATCAAAACTTCACCCCCAGTCAAGAGATCTGGCTTAAATCCATCATTCTTCTGCTTACCATGCCACCCCAGTTTGGACCCAGCTATATGCAAATCAGTAGTGAACCTGCTTCTCATGGGAACTGTCCAGTCCAAACTGCTAAGCCAGGACCTCCCTGGACCAGAAACAAGCATCCTGAGACCAGTTTAGGGGAATCACCCCATATAAGCCAGGTTATCTTGAATACAGTGGCACAGTGAGCCCCGGATGCACGTCTGGGCCTATACGGCACACTTAGGGCAGAAAGCAAAAGACACACAAATGATGGACGGAATGCAGAGCAAATCAAACATTCACCCCCAGTCAGGAGATCTGGATTAAATCCATTGCTCTTTTGCACGCCATGCCACCCCAGTTTAGACCCAGCCATATGCAAATCAGTCTAGACCCTGCTCCTCGTGGGAACTGTCCAGACCAAACTGCCAAGCCAGGTCCTCCCTGGAACAGAAACAATCATCCTGGGACTGGCCTAACAGGGCCCCTTGGGGCCTCAGGCCATGGGTATGCATGCAGGGGGGCACATGTTGTGCCCTGCTGTGTGCATGCACCCCCTTTTCTGCACGGCATAGACTAGGCATGACCTTTGGTGCCCCCACTGTGGTGCCTTTTTCAAAGGCATGGGCGTGGAACCCACCAAAAGACTGCGCGCCAGACAACGAGAATACTTTGGTAGTGTGGGAGTGAGGCGGCGGAGTGGCAGCCCCACTCCCACACTGCGAAAGTCATAATCAGGCCCTAAGCATGTGTTGAATTTTTTTATTCAAACGCATATTTACTTCCCACAACGCTAATGGGAAAGAAGGCAGCCAGAGCGAACGGACTGACATACAAAACATACATCAGTGGCAATTGTAAAACATTTATTATTCCTTCTCAGTAGAAGTTTACATACCTCAGTAGAGTCAATTTCAATACTCCCATGCAAACATTTATGCTTTATTACACTGCTCACAAGTGCATACATTGCTTATGGTGTTAAGAGAAAAAACTAAAATGGCGACCACGCAGGATGTCTGACAAAACCCCATATTTGTCGCATCATGAATCATTGCCTCGCTCATGGCTAAACACCATGCCTGAGACGTGGGTAGGTTTTTATCCGATATCCAGCACCGTCACCCTTTGAATTCTTTTTATGAATATTATCATTTATTAATAGAACCCTTGTTAAACCGCAAGCCATGTTTCACTTTGCATGCCTAAGTGATACCAACAACAGGGCCAAAAAACACATGAAAAGAAAACATTAAATGTTTTAAGCTCATACTGGAGCTGCAAATGTACAACTCTAAAGTAAGAAGGCCTCAAAATAGAAGAGGAAGGATGTGGGAAACCACAAACAAACACAGGCCATGGTGAAACTGAAGGATACTTTAGCAAAAAAAAGTGTTAACGTGAGAAAATATTTTTGCCTCGTAAAGTTAAAATACGATGCTCGTAAACTTTGGAAAAAATAAAACTGAGACAAACTGTGAGGAAAAGTATATTTCATCGCACCTCTACCTTTCGCATGTCCGTGATTTAAATACCACATACATGAAGATTTACACGTGTGTAAGCGAGTAGCCAAAATTGAACAGCCGATGAAATTCCCCAACTTTTTATAAAACAGTATACGTGGTTTTTCATGCTTAGTTTTTTATTTCATCCTTGTTTTGGCTGTTTTGTTTAAGCTAAAATTTTAGATTTAATTCTTGGTTTAACTTTTCGTCAGTGTCTCCCTGAACAGTTTATGTTCTGTCATTGAAGCAGTAGTGTTATATCTCTTACGCTGAGTCTAGCCTAGGACTTCACAAAGGCCTTAATGCGCTGTGTCCCACCTACAGGAACAGGACAGGCAGACACTGCCTATGAACACCTAGTAAGCTGTACAAAAAAACACCAAGTTCACAAGCACATGCTGGATCAAACAAATGGATGGCATGGAGGTGGTTCTTTGGAAAAACAAACATAACGAAAAACATGACTCAAACAGTATCCAAGAAAGCAAAAAAAAATTTACGTTTTTTTAAAAATAACAAAAAATAGCTCACAATGCTTTTCTACGCCTTTACAGACAAAAGTAGGGAGCAGTGGGGACATAATGAGCAGATTAAAAGTGTAATTTATTTAAAAAAAATGCTTTTTAATTGTATATAATGCTTAAGTCTATAACACAAATCATAAATATGTTGGCTATCAAATGAGATCTCTGTCAGCCAAACGGCGTTTGAGCCCTACCATAATCCTCATCAAAAATGACTGAGAGAGCGGGAGAAAACCTTGGGATGTTGTGGAGTGGATTCAGGCCTAGATTTACTAACATTTTACATCTGCATGGCACCCCTTTCTTAAAACAGCCCGACACAAAATATATTTCTGGTGTTACTGTGCCAAACAAAGCCTGTTTTTTGTGGCTTAGTGAAAACAAAAAAGGAACGCACCGCAGCACATAGCACTGCCTTATGTTACTTCATGGCGGGAGGCGTTCCATGGGTAGAGATTCCCATGCATCCGCACATGGACGTCCATGCAAACCCAGATTTACTGAAGGTAGTAAGGTTTGTGCCAAAATTGTGCTCCTAGTCAAGGCTGGTGTAACAAGGTGAAATATTTTCATTTCTCATCATTACTTCCTCGTTCTATATGTGGAACTTTCTGCAGCACACATAGAAAGAGGACTATGCCTCAGGATTGTTTTTTGTTCAGGGAGGTGTAAAACCCCATCCAGGGGTCGGATCTCCCCTCCCTGCTTCCCCCCCTCTTCCAACCTGTTATGCTCTGCTACCTCAAATCACCACTGACAACTTCTGTTGGGTGCCTGAAAAGGTCGCAGTTTATTCATATCACCAAAACTTTATACAATCGTAATGCATTGTTCATGGTCATGTACATAATGCATGGTTAATCTTGCCCCAGCTCTATCAATCAACTGGGAGGGGAGGGGACCCTTTCTGCTTCCGGGTTTAGGCTTCAGCTTGCTACCGATTGGGCGGGTCTCCGTTTGGACCTGTCCGGGCCGCAAGTGCCGTCCCGCTCGCCCTGTGACCTTACAGGGGCCCTCCCTTCTCCCCGAGGCCCCTGCCGGCTGGCATCCCAAGGGCCTTTCTTGTGTATCTACTTTAACTTCTTGTGACTGGGTCCTTTGTTTTTTGTCTCCCTCTGAGCCCCTGCCGTGAGGCATCCCAAGGGTCATGGGGAGAGTATTGTCTCTAATCCTTGTTGGCGGCGTGCCGCCCTTTTGGCTCCCTCAGTGCCCCTGCCGTGCGGCATCCCCAAGGCATTGCGAGAGCCTCTCATCTATCTTCTACTGGGTTCTCCCCTTTCTTTTGTTAACTTAGTCTGCCTAGCTCCGCTACCCTCCACCTTGCAGCTGCGACGCCCGACTCTTAGGTGTGGGTGGGTGGGTTTCTTCCTTGCTCGCCCTTGGCCCGGGAGGGGAATTGTGGAGACCTGCCCTGGTGACCCCCCTTTTATTCCCCCCCCTGGCCCACGAGCGCGACCCCTGATTGGGGGGGGGCTCGCTCCCGCCTTCGGGGCCAATCCTGGCACCCGTCGGCCTAGCCCTTAATTTACATTCCTGTGGGGGTTGGCCGGGGGAGGGGCGCCGCCCCCGGACGGCGTTTTGCCCGGGCCCCTATCGGGTCCGGCTTCGCCTACCCGGCCCGGGCTCTTTCTGCTAGGAATGCAGGAGCAGTGGTGCCTGCATTGACGCTGGGCTGCATGAAGTGTGCTTGCACTATGATAAAGCAGGAGTGCTCCATATCTTAGTAGATAGAGTGCATTTCTGCTCTCGCCCTTTCACACTGTGCAGCAATTGCTTTGTTGTACTGCCTTGTGTGAAAGGATAGTAAATGTGGTCCTCAGTTTTTTATTTTTAACTGGGACCTATGCTCAGGATTGATCTAGTTGAGTCTTCCAGATGGAGACTCCGTCATGGAGTTACTGTCCTGGATTAACACCTATGATCCTTACTATTTAACATGTATATGTGCCAACTAACCAAACGCATTGGGTGACTCAGAGATTTGATTCAGTCAGTGGTATGCAGCTGGAAACCTAAATATGAAAATAGAATATCTGCACTTGGTCTTATAACTCAGTGACCATAGAGCAGGAAAGGACAGAAAAAACCACACCACCAGCAGGTTGGTGACAAATCCTTACAACTGAAAGCAACCCCTACCACAAATGTGAGAAACCTAGGTGCTGTCTACCATGCAAATCTCTCCTTTACCCATGAAATAGATTCTATTTTTCTCTACCAGTGGTGTAAAAAGTCATTCCATTCTCCAAAATGAACATGTGGCATTCACAAAATTCCTCATTCTGGTGTGGTTAGACTACCGCAAGCTGATCCACACTGCGTGTGGAAAAATATGAATCAACAGAGTGCAATAGCCAAACTGACCTGTGATCTAATAAAAAGGATTTTATATGACACCCAAACTTAATACACTCCTTTGGCTATTTTTCAAATTCAGGATCACATTCAAGGTACTTTGCAAGAGGTTCAAGGAGTCCTTATTAGAGTGCCATTCCTCAACTATCTGAACCTCATCACTAGCCCATCTCCTGTGAATGTCAAAGTGACGTCATTAAACTCAGATCATGGAACAGTTTAAGATACTCTGATGTGGGTCTAGCCATTCCAAAAGCTTAGAAGATATCAAGTGAGGCGCCAGTGATCATAGCGACAGCATTATTAACCCCTTCCCAGAACAAACTGAGTTTGAGACCCATCCAAACACTCAGCTGCTACCCGTACCACATAAATCATTGTCAGCCCTACCAAATTCACATGACCCTTATTGTGATGGCTCCCCTTGCTGGCCCCCACCAACTTCAAAACCAGCAGTATCTTTTGCAAAGCCATTAAAACCTCAGACCCCTATTATTTTTCAGACAAACTTTCCATTTCCCGTAGCTCTCACCACACCCCCAGCCAGGATTCCATCAGACTACAATCTATGATGTGTATAAAAGTAAAAAGAAGGCAAGGGTCCTTTTCCATCTATCCCAGTATCTGGAAGAACATCCTCGTATCCATCAGGACCACCCATACACTGGAAAGAGTTGTAGGCTCACCTCTTTAAAGAACTCTACATCAAAGTGCATTAACTGTCCCCAACTCTCCATTCACTCATTGGCTTCATGCTTATCTTTGACCCGGCAAAGTGCATGCTGGCTTTCAACTAGGTTTGTGCTATAAAAATACCATATACATACATATATATACGTACATAAACACATAAACATCTTTTCACAAGTGTAATGAACAAAACACACATAATGTGAACTTTCACACTCTTCACTGGTACGTAATGTTGTGGGAAAAAAGCAAGCTTTGTCTTGGAGCAAGAATACTATCTCAAAAGACACACCAGACCTGACCTAAATCAGATAATATTGGTGGACCTACTTAAGGACAAGAGTTGTGCAGCAGCCACGAGGCAACATGTGGGTGCTATAGAAAAAAGCACATTTATACATATATATCTATAGCATTCAAATGAACTATAATATTAATATCTCTAAGATCACTACCGCTTCTTCCTAAAGGATACCTAATATTGTTCAAGGACAAAGAAAATAAACTTCTGAGGGCTGCACTTCACTTTAAAATTAATTTTCTCTCCATCATCCCAGTGTGAGGCTCTTTAATATAATATAATGTCTGCTTGGCTCCATTGCTCACATTTTTTCTTAGGAGCAGTTTCTTTTCATTCTGTCACTTCTAAGGTACCCAGCCAAATAATCCACATTTGTTATTTCTTGACAACTATTTGGAAACTTGGGAAGAGACAAAAGAATATTAAATTATAGTTAGGATAGTCCATGGGCTTCTTACACATTCATTATGACTAATATAATATATGTTTTCTGACATTGATTGTGCAACAAAGATTTCCATTAAGGGCCAACAGATTTTTCAGAAAGCGAGATTTTTGCAAGAAAAAGGAAGAGACATAATTGCACAGGCCCTGCCAAGATCTAAGACCTAGTATTAATTTTGTATGGCAGAGATCAGAGTGTGTCTGTGTCTTTTTTCATCAGATGTGAAAGGTATGTTGGATGATTTTCTTTTAGAGAACTTTGGGGTCTATTTACAAAGGTTAATTTACGTGAGAAAATCTGCTGTCATAAATTTACTCTACACCTTGTAGTAAATGTGCTACTTTAGATTGTTTAGCATTGCTGAGTATAAATGTACTACAAAGTGTAGGCGTTCCTGTCTCTACCACTTTGATACAGGGGCGGAGCCACATTTACGAGTGTAAAATTAATACTAGTAACTTTTCACATCAAGCCGGGACATCCATGTTTCCCGGGTTGCGAGTCTCGCAAGAAACATATTGGGGTTCGAAACGCGTCGACAGTTTTTCAATTGGCCAAATAGCTGTTCATGTTTATGTGCTACCACTTTTTCTCACAACCAAGTTTTCTTACTGTAAAATGATTATAAGGGAGCACAGTAGGGTCACTATTTGGCCACTTCCTCTGAAATGATTTAGAAATATTACCTAGCGAGACACTAGCCAGAGGTATTTTTGATATTCTTGTGGTTGCAAATGTATACAGAACCTGAGCTATAAATGATTGGTATGTCATTTTTTCCAATGTGATTTATATGTTTATTGATAATGTATTGTGTGATGTAATTTGTACGTCTATTATTATTCGTTGTGATTCCAGTGTATGTCCAATTATTTTAAAAGTTTTTTATGTACTAAAACAAAAATTTCTAAAGGATTTGCATCTAAACAAAACAAAAAATTTAAATTAAGAAATTAAATCATTCTTTGCAGATCATAGCAATTAGTTTATGTGATCTTTGAATGAAAGTATGAGTGATTGTTGATCAGTATTCGCATTTCTTGTGGTGTTTTCTACCTTTTTATTTTGGCATCTTCACCTTAATCGGACAGAGACTGGATTCAACTAATATACAAATTCTGTGGGTGCCATCGGGGCGAGCAGCTTCCCCTGGACCACTGCCTGCTCCTGTGATGTTGCCAATGGAAATTCACAGAAAGGATGCTGTGCATTACAGACAGCTGCCGCTGTGCAAATCAGGACTGCTTGCTTTGACAATAACCCGTCAGTATTGTGTGACCACAATCGCTGTTTCAAACCATTGATACATTGCATTGCAAATCGAAATGTGGATGCCCCTTTCATGCCCCCGCGCCTTCTAAGTTGCACTTTGCAGCTAAAAAACACATTTCTGACTCTCAAAGTACTTTTTGTACTTGGTGATTTGCTGCTTTGTGGTCACTAGGCCAGTGATTTTGCGAATCACAGGCTTTGCGATCGTAAAACAGTTTAGAACTTTGTTTTTTTGTCCACATTGCAGTTTTAGATAGGAAAGCAGTCTGTTTTGCTATCAGGACAGAAATAGCTGGTATTGTTACTTTTTCGATATGTGGGTAGGAATGATGCAAATGTAAACAAGCAGAAATGTCGAGCAGTGTGCCAAACAAACTTACTGACTGTTAATTCATACCTGATCCTGTTTGTCTTGGACTGGCTGCAAGTCCAACACTAAATCATCCTGCTCTTTAGTCCACAGAGACTCAGGAGCTTATTTCACAAGATTTAACCTCTCAATTTAAAGCTTAATAGAAAGAATGCAGGGTGATTTGTGGCAGGGTTAAATACATGGTAGACACATGGTTGATTTTTCAAAGTATTCTAGTAAAACCTCCTGTTTACATGTGCAAGTGATAATCCTTTAAGCCAGAAACAGAGGCTGTCAAAATACCACCAGGATTAGTGCGTTTGAATGATGGCACCTGTTCCCCAATGACTGATGATGTTCATAATATTGCAAAGAATTCACTTGCCTTTTTTTGAACCTTTGTAATGTACATTAGATGTTGAATAGTACGATCTGAATATCTTTGTCTGGGTTCAAAACAAATAGAAAACAAGCCTTGAAATCAAAGTTTGAAAAATAAGGAAAGTGGAGAAATAGATTGCAAACCAGAACACGAACTATGAGGTGGTATATGCTCTCCCCTCAAATGGATTATGCAGCTAACAAAGAGGGTGTCCCAAAAAGTGAACACTAATAAGGTTAGTTCATTGGCATATATTAATACCAAAGAATAGTCTCTAAACCTTTTTGAGACAGACACATTTGAGCTGATTCGCAAAGGTATCTTACACTTTTGAGTACTTTACACTTTTGAGTAAGTTTACTACTTTTGGGCCATTCGCAAAATCCAAGTGTAAAATTACTCAAAAAGTGTAATTTACATGTCTTCACTCCCTAAAAAAGGAGATGGAGCTTCATTTATGAGCATCAGTTCCTACTGACAAAGTAGCGGTAAGTCCAGCTTGTTACACATGGTCAACCACTACTACTGCAATACCACCCCATAGAAAATAATGGAGTTAGGAACTTTAAATAAAACCCCATATGAAATAATGTTAAATTATTTTGTAATGGTTGAAAATATAAATAAATGAAAGACAATGTTGATAAATAAATAATTTACATATTTAGTATTTAATATCAAAAACGATTATTAACCATTTTTTAATGTAAAAATTCATGTCACTTAAAAACGTATTTTAATTACTTATAAATAATTCTATATATCACAAATAAGGTTATAGTGCCATTGTATTTTGTCTTTTGATGTACATTTAAAATAAATATATAAAATTAATGTGCATAATTTAACATGAAAATATTTTTATATTTTGTTTGAGTTAAATAAACATTTTTTATGTTTACCTGTACTTTACCATACAAGATCTCCTCCCAAACTACAGAGCATCCATACAAAAAAGAGGAAGAAAAGAGAATTGCTGACCTTGCAAAATACATCTTAATATTCAAATACTATTGGCAAATGCAAAAATTTGCTAGTTCCAAAACTACAGTACCTACTGCCCATAGCAACTGATGGGCGGCTTCGAAACATACCTCACTCTGCTTGCAAAGCCGAATTACTTATTTCAATAGTGTAACATTTCCTAATGTGGTCACAATATTGCTATTATTGGGCATGTGCCAACAGATGACGATCCCTCTCCTTTGCGGTTTAAGCACTGCATGCTTGCTCACTCAACTATACACCAGATAACAAGACGTGTAAGGGGTGATGGCTAGTGAGGGGACTTCTTGTGTAACACAATTCAAAGCATCCACATAATTTCTGCACACAGTGTGTGTATGCATTCTGCACAAGCTGTAGTCAATTGAAATACTGTTGACATGTTTCAGTCTGCATAATATTTGCTTGGACTTCATGAGGACACAAATTATT
Organism: Triturus cristatus; assembly: GCF_964204655.1. Taxonomy (NCBI): domain Eukaryota; kingdom Metazoa; phylum Chordata; class Amphibia; order Caudata; family Salamandridae; genus Triturus; species Triturus cristatus. The sequence continues at coordinate 257,286,917 of NC_140587.1, read as the reverse complement.
CGCAAATGATGTGTCGAAACACTAGGATAAAGAGATCTCTTGCTAATTATTCTGAAGCCACAGATGGTGGGAGGTGCTGTATTTCCATCCTGTTCACTTTACAGAGCAATGACACTTCAAGAGTGTCTTTAACAAAT